>NC_135573.1:30889090-31520909 GCF_965152235.1 Eretmochelys imbricata | reverse complement strand
ACATAGTTTAGTAATGGCTAGAGAATTAAATGGCACCATGTTTTAGCAATGTGTCAAAAAGCACCTCAAAAATTATTTTCCCCAACCTGGAAATGTCATATTTTTTTTTTAGTTTTTTTTAGTTAAAGGGCAGATTTCCAGTGCACTTTCTTGCAGAACTGTGACATTTCTTGAATTTACAGTAAGGTTATATTTTGCTACAGCATTTTTTTTTCTTTATTTTAAGCACCATGAGTAAGATTGGGATTTGTGCTGTATTGGATCACTGTTAGATGTTCTGAAACATTTGTGTCTCCAGAAACTTTTGCAGTCTGCAGCTTTAAATCATGACCAAACAACCTACATAGCACATTTCTTATTGTAGATACTGGGGTCACTACATAGAGCCTCCTCTCACGTGGTTTCAGACTTTGGAAGTTCACATGGTCGTGAAAATCAAGTCTGTATCCAGATTGTCTGTACTTTATCATTTACCATGAGGTTACTACATGAGTTTCAGCAGCAGAGTATAACTTTCTTAATTTTGTTCTTTTACTCTGTATGCATGAAAGCTGACCACTTATTGGCCATAAAAACCTCTGTTTATTCAGCTATTCAATACAGTTAAGCAAATGCCTATCATACTGTAATTACAATTTAACATGTGCTTTTTTGATTGCTTTATCATTTCGTTTGGTTCAACAAATTTATTTTTAGATAAGTGTCCAATCACTTACCATATTGAATATCAACAGGACATTTCAGTTATTCTAGAGATCATTAAATGTGATATCCCAAATGAAAATGGTGATTGTGAGAGTACTTTAAGCCATTTGAATTGTAGTTGCATTTTCCTTACCTTTAATGATACATGCTATGGTGGATTATAGAAATGTATTGATGAAAGGCGGAATGGTGAAGTAGTTTAAGATTCAGATTCTTGTATTAATTTCCTGGCTTATTGCAATCAGTTTTCAAGTGAATCCCAGCATGCTAGATGAGACTTCATTTAAAAAATACTTTATAGGTCACAACCATTTTCATTTGTCAAAAGGAAAATTGTAAACTACTTAAAATGTAACTTCTATTCACAAAAACACAAAGCATCCCTACTCCTATTTATTGAAGATAATGCCAAGAAGACAAAGAGTTGATTAGAGTGGCACAGTCACACCACTGCAGAGTAAATAAGTAAATAAGTGTTTGCCAGCATTTGCTTGTTAAATTGGCCATAAATGAGATTGAAGATTGGTATACAAGCTCCTAGGCCAAAAGAAAGCATTTCTCTCTCTCACCTCTCCCCCCGAACAAATAACAAAGTTAGAGGAAAGAACAGCTATATAGGACTAGCCAGATCACTATTAGAGATTACTGAGAACACTAATATTTCTTATCATGTGGGTGAATCGACTACTCAAATCTTCCAGTTGGGCACATGGCTAGACTACCTAACCACATATTGCCATCCCTGTTGCTCTTGTTCTCCTCCCCCACCCCCATTCCCTTTGATTCTTTTTTTGTTACCATCACAGGGTGCATCTTGTTTTAAATTTGTAGGGTGGGATTTTCAAAAGCGTTCAATGTCAGTGTAACTCTGCTCCCATTAATGTCAATGGTCAATCTCCACTGATGTCAGTGGGAGCAGTTATGCTAATGCTGAGCATTTCTGAAAAATTCTACCTGTCAGGTCTTTGGGGGAGTGACTGTCTTACTATCATCTTTGTACAGTGAAAAGCACAATGGGGCCCTGATTCTGATTGGGGCCTCTAGGCCCTGCCGTATTTGATACCTACTTTTTACTTAGGGGGTCCTGCTCATGCATGCACAAGTGCGGGAGATAGGGGTCCACTGATTGACTTATGTTGAAGCTAGATATATAACAGTTGCACTCCTGTAAATATAAATGATATTGTGGAGTGGATAGTTTATGTTATTGGTAATGGATTGAGGAATGTTATATCACCGGGAAACTTGCTCCAATTTGGCTTAGTTTATTATTGACCAAAGTCATTACCATTACTACTACCAGGCTGTTTGGTAGCTATGTTGTTTGAAATGGATTGCTGATAGGGCTCGAACTGAGCTGACACAGGTGGTACATTCCATATGTGATCACATATCTACACTAATGCCTTTCTCTAATTGGCTAGGGCTAGCAGGGATATGCCTTAGGGTATCAGAGAGCCACGGTATGAATAAATACTGCAAGTCTGTGTTTTTGTGGATAATGGGTTAAAGTCATCTTTGGTGGAACTACTGTTTAACCAGGCATGAATTTAACCCAACATTGTAACTTTTTTAATTTTATTTTTCACTATTGCTATCCTCCCTGCCTCCTCCATCCTGAGTTCTTTCAGCAGTGAGAGAGTCTAAGGAGTACGTAAGATTCTTCAGGCTATAATATATATTAACACTTCTATAATTAACACTGGTTTGTGTTGGCAGATGTCCATTTCACAAAACCAAGATATGAAAGTCACTTCAGCGTAGAGTCACCTTGTGCAAGACTCAGGTTCCTCGTAAGAACTCCAAACTAGAGCTCAAGTTCATCCTATTAGAATATTTTATTTTCACTCTCAGCAGCATTTCCAAGAACACCATTGGTAGACCCTGATCTGTCCTAACACAAGATGTATTTCCTCCAAGTCAGAACTGAAGTACAGGGTTAGTATAAAGAAATCTGCTCTTCCTCTGCTTGTGCCATACCTGTTTGGCATCAAACTGGGGGGAACACAGGGACCATTATGTTACATTTTAACTATCATGCATAGGTTGCCTGCTTACTGAAATATTTATAAATTGAAGATAAATACCATATCTTTATAACAAAGGACAGGTTTTTTTACTCAAAGTCTAGATTCATCCACTACTCTTGTTTGCGTACACTTCAAGGATTTTTCTAGTTCACTGAAGTACAGTATAATAGTGAGAGTGTGAACACTGAATGTTCCCAATTTTTCATAACTAGAGAGACATATACTAAATGATTTGGAGGTAAATGATTTTTCATAGTGTTTAATTATACTTGGTGTTTCTTAGTTCCTGCGATTATTTAATGGTTATCATTGTGCTGAAGTATAACGAATGAAGAGACACAAGTTCAAGACTATTTTAATTCTGCATATCACTTGGAGTATGGCTGAACCTGATGATATCTGGGTTTGAATTTCATCCGCTAAAGGTGGTAAATCCAAACTTTTCCCCTGTTCCAAATAGCATTGTGCAAAAGTTGTCAGGCTTTGTCATCTGTGGTTCATGCAAAACAATATTTTGGATTTGTTTCATGGGGGATTGCTCTGAGACTAGCGTTCTAATGAATCCCAAAACTCAGCTGGCACTTCTGCATTTCACTTGGCTTCATGGCAATAAGGTGTTGAAGCTGGACACAGATCAGACCAGGTTCACTCAGAAGGCTCATGATCATGAGCTCTGGTGTTATAAAGAAATTGAGTCCAGGTTGATTTTTATGTCACCTCATAAGTTACATATAGCTCCTGTCTTAGAGCTCTTCTCAAACACTGGTACCACACAATTGCAGTTGCTGATGTCAGTGTCACATGTCACAATGCTATGTTTGCTAAACCTGAATTATTGTTTTCCCCCAAAACCATTCCTCCAGCCCTATTTTGTATTCTTGTCTGCAAGGGTAACTTGTGCTTCTTTTCTTTTACTTGTTCACTGCTTTGTCCCCTTGAATTCCTGTGTACCATATTTAAGAGCCTAATAGTTACAAAGTTTCATTCACATGGAGGCACTATACAGATTATCAATAATAATTAGGAATGGGTTCGTTAGAGTCTTAGTTTTTGGAAACACTTTGCAGTATTTTTGCAGGTTTGATAAGAGTTTTCCCTGGGATTTCCCACACCCATCCACTAAAAGTTAGATTGGCACAAGCGGCCATACATATTGTCCCATACAATGTATGTAATGTGGCCTTTTTATTAGAATTTTTCTCACTATTTTTCCTCTTCCACCCACGCCACTCACTCTCCCTTTGTCTTGTCACTCTACCCCCTTCTTTAACCCTATATTTTCTCTCTGCCTCTTTCTGTTCACTTCTCAGTTTTTCCACATCCCCTGGGAGATTTACCCAATGTGGGGGGAGGACTCACACCCATTTCCTCTAGCAAACTCCAATGGGATGATGTCACAGGATCACCAGAGCCTCTTCCTATAGATTTGACTGAGGGTGTAAGATGGTCTATCCCACTGACTTCAGTTATCTTATTATTTAATTTACATCATTGTGAAAAGCAATTCTTTATTGCGACTCTTTGATTCATAGTTCTGTATTTAATCCAGTCAAGCACTTTGTGTCTTACCCACAGTTAGTTACTTCTTCTCTTAATATCTTCTGAAGAACCTTATAAAAGCTTTAAGAAATCCCACATAAATTGTATATACTTGGTCACTTTTATCTCCTAACTTATTTCTTTACCTTGACAGAAGCAAATCTTTATATCCCGCTTAGACTCTCTCAGTAAAACTGATTAAATCTTGTCTGAATTCATGGTAGTTATAATTAAAGTGAACATTAATGGAATAGACATTAACACTGTGTGTGGTCAATACTAAACTTAATCTGCTCTGTAGGAGTTACAGAATACATTCATACATACTAAAATGGCATGAAATCATGCAAGCTTTTATTGTCTTTCTTTTTAAAAAAGCATAACATGTAGTGCCAGGTTTCCGACCAGCGACTTTTATAATTAAAATCACTTATCTTTAAAAAAACTGTGAAAAATTGGTAAATAACTTATTAATGAAAGATAAATGCTATAGAACGAAATACCTCTGTTGTTAAATCATTATAGCCATGTTTGTAGCAGATATTAAAACCTCAGGGGAAGAAATTTCTTTACAAGGAACAGTCACCTTCCTCTTGCTCAAGGGTTGACAATAAACGTCACAAACTCATAGAATCATATGGTTAGAAGTGACTGCAAGGGTCATCTAATCTAACCCCCTGCCAAAGTGCAGGATTTTTTGTGTCTAAACCAACCAAGACAGATGGCTATCCAGCCTCCTTTTGAAAACCTCCAGTGACGGAGCTTCCTCAACCTCCCTAGGAAGTCTTTTCCATTGTCCTACTGTTTTTACAGTTAGGAAGTTTGTCCTCAGATTTATTATAAATCTGCTATTCTGCAGTTTGATCCCATTGCTTCTTGTCCTGCCCTTGCTGGGAAGAGAGAACAACTTTTCTCCAACTTTTTTATGGCAGCCTTTTGAGTATTTGAAGGCTGCATGTCTCTCCCAGTCAGTGGTGGGACAGTTGAAAGGAAAAACCTTAAGTAAACAGAAGAAGGCAAGTGGGATTTCTGTTGTTGTTGTTGTTGTTGTTGTTTTTAAGTCACCAACAAAGGTCTAAAAACAATGGAACTACTAAAATATTTGCCGACTATCACTCTAATCACTTTGTCTGTACACTGAATTCTTTTCTTTTGCTCTTAGCCTTTTGGAGTCAAGGGCTTGTTGTAGTATGTTCTTGTACTGCTGTGACTTTTCTTGGTCCACTATGGCACTGATGTTAATACGAGGACATCCCTTTACTTTAGATCTGTGTATTTTCTTTGGTTGAAGTTTGACCTTGCTGCATACCACAGAGTGTGGTCTGTGTCACAAACAGTACTTTGATAACTGTGGGTAATGAGGATGCTGTTAAGGTTGGCATGCCTTGTGATGATAAGATCCAGTTGATGCCAGTGGCCAGATCTGGGATGTTTCCAAGACACGTGTTACAGCTTTGTCTGGAAGAATGAGTTTGTTACATGGAGATCGTAATAGGAACAAAACTCTAGGCATCTCTTACTGTTTCCATTCATTTTACAAGTTTTGTGTTGACTGAGACAGTTAATTACAGAATCATAGAATGTCAGGGTTGGAAGGGACCTCAGGAGGTCCAACCCCCTGCTCAAAGCAGGACTAATCCCAAACTAAGTCATCCCAGCTAGGGCTTTGTCAAGCCTAACCTTAAAAACCTCAAAGGAAGGAGATTCCACCACCTCCCTAGGTAACGCATTCCGATGCTTCACCACCTGCCTAGTGAAAAAGTTTTTCCTAATATCCAACTTAAAAATCCCCCACTGCAACTTGAGACCATTACTCCTTGTTCTGTAATCTGTAATCTGTAATCTGTAATCTGTAAACCACTGAGAACAGCCTAACTCCATCCTCTTTGGAACCCACCTTCAGGTAGTTGAAGGTTGCTATCAAATTCCGCCCCCCCCCCTTCTCTTCTGAAGACTAAATAAGCCCAGTTCCCTCAGCCTCACCTTGAAAGTCATGTGTTCCAGTCCCCCAATAATTTTTGTTGTCCTCCGCTGCACGCTTTCCAATTTTTCCACATCCTTCTTGTAGTGTGGGGCCGAAAACTGGACACAGTACTCCAGATGTAGGGGTAAAGGAGCCCAGGAGAGCTGGCTGTATTTTAAAGAATCCTTATTGAAGTTACAGGGACAAACCATCCCAATGTGTAGAAAGAATAGTAAATATGACAAGCGACCAGCTTGGCTTAACACTGAAATCCTTGCTGATCTTAAAAACAAAAAAGAAGCTTACAAGAAGTGGAAGATTGGACAAATGACCAGGGAAGAGTATAAAAATATTGCTCAGGCATGCAGGAGTGAAATCAGGAAGGCCAAATCACACTTGGAGTTGCAGCTAGCAAGAGATGTTAAGAGTAACAAGAAGGGTTTCTTCAAACCTTTCAAATATGATAGCAACAAGAAGAAAGTCAAGGAAAGTGTGGCCCCCTTACTGACTGAGGGAGGCAACCTAGTGACAGAGGATGTGGAAAAAGCTAATGTACTCAATGCTTTTTTTGCCTCTGTCTTCACAAACAAGGTCAGCTTCCAGACTACTGCACTGGGCAGCACAGCATGGGGAGGAGGTGACCAGCCCTCTGTGGAGAAAGAAGTGGTTTGGGACTATTTAGAAAAGCTGGACATGCAAAAGTCCATGGGGCCGGATGCGCTGCATCCAAGAGTGCGAAAGGAGTTGGCGGATGTGATTGCAGAGCCATTGGCCGTTATCTTTGAAAACTTATGGCTATGGGGGGAGGTCCCGGATGACTGGAAAAATGCTAATATAGTGCCCATCTTTAAAAAAAGGGAAGAAGGAGGATCCGGGGAACTACAGGCCAGTCAGCCTCACGTCAATTCCTGGAAAAATCATGGAACAGGTCCTCAAGGAATCAATTCTGAAGCACTTAGAGGAGAGGAAAGTGATCAGGAACAGTCAGCATGGATTCACCATGGGCAAGTCATGGCTGACTAATCTAATTGTCTTCTATGACAAGATAACTGGCTCTGTGGATGGGGGAAAGCAGTGGACGTGTTATTCCTTGACTTTAGCAAAGCTTTTGACACCGTCTCCCACAGTATTCTTGCCCGCAAGTTAAAGAAGTACGGGATGGATGAATGGACTATACGGTGGACAGAAAGCTGGCTAGATTGTCAGGCTCAACAGGTAGTGATCAATGGCTCCATGTCTAGTTGGCAGCCAGTATCAAGTGGAGTGCCCTAAGGGTCGGTCCTGGTGCCAATTTTGTTCAATATCTTCATTAATGATCTGGAGGATGGTGTGGATTGCACCCTCAGCAAGTTTGCAGATGACACTAAACTGGGAGGAGTGGTAGATACGCTGGAGGGTAGGGATAGGATACAGAGGGCCCTAGACAAATTGGAGGATTGGGCCAAAAGAAATCTGATGAGGTTGAACAAGGACAAGTGCAGAGTCCTGCACTTAGGATGGAAGAATCCCATGCACTGCTACAGACTAGGGACCGAGTGGCTAGGCAGCAGTTCTGCAGAAAAGGTCCTAGGGGTTACAGTGGGAAAGAAGTTGGATATGAGTCAACAGTGTGCCGTTGTTGCCAAGAAGGCCAATGGCATTTTGGGCTGTATAAGTAGGGGCATTGCCAGCAGATCGAGGGACGTGATCGTTCCCCTCTATTCGGCATTGGTGAGGCCTCATCTGGAGTACTGTGTCCAGTTTTGGGCCCCACGCTACAAGAAGGATGTGAAAAAACTGGAAAGCATCCCGTGGAGGGCAACAGAAATGATTAGGGGACTGGAACACATAACTTACGAGGAGAGGCTGAGGGAACTGGGAACTTTGGCTTAACAGTGAAATCCTTGCTGACCTTAAAAACAAAAAAAAATATTTTAAACTGCCACTTTATAGTGCACTACAAGGAGTCAGAGTCTATCTCCCAAAACAGCATCCATAGGACTCTTTGTATGTATAGTGTATATCCTGCTGCCACACTGTTCAAAAACTTGCTCCTATCTTTAAAGGTTTCACTCTTGGCAAGTGCTGGAGCACAAAATTCAAAGGCTAAAAGGAACAATGGAGCAAAGGAAAAAATAAGATCACAGATAAAGATTTTCTGTGATCTTTGGAGCTGACAACACCCTAGTGGATTGGCAGAAAGGTATTGCAACTATGGTTATCCTCAGAGTCTGAAAATGGAACACTTAACATCCAATAAAATTATATTGATTTTATGCATCTTGAAGACCTCCAGCACTGTGCTAACTTGATGCTGTCTTTAATATCTGGAGACACAGAAAGTGAAATACTTCTACATGTCACTCAAATTTTCAAAACTAAAGTGCTGGCAAAAATATATCGATGCTTCTGACCAAGAGGAGTCACCCACCATTTCTAGCTAGGTTTTTGGTGTGGGAATCTTATTAGATTGTTACTGTAGGGACTTATGAAAGGCGGGGATCCTCTGCTGGTCCTTTGCACAGGGGTGACTGTCCCCCATAGAGAGCACAGTACACCTGTGCTCAGTAATCTACACTCACTGCAGCTTCCAGGTGTTAGTTTAAGGCTTTCATTGTTTGGAACCGGCCTAGCTGAGAGACCACTCTTCTCCCCAGCCAGTACTACTCCAGTTCTAATAAGCAGAAATGTTCAAGCTAACCGCTCCCTGATTTAAAAGGAAGAAGGGTGGAGGCAGAGCGTTCTTTGAGAATACTTGCTCCACCCTGGCTCATATTGCTGTACTTTCAGGGCATGCTGCAGTGCATGCTGGCGGTGGTTGAGGAGACGATGGAGTGAGGTGTAGACGGAAGAGAATGGAGAGAAATAATGATTATTGCAGGAGAATATTATCGTTGTTTTGCATGGTGACTAAGGATGCATTGATACTTTCTGTGGTTTGAATTATAGAACTTTTTAATTGTTTTAAAACTGCCTGGAGCTAGAATAGACCCTTCCAATTAAATCTAAAGAATTACAATAAATAAAGACAACAGAATAAGAGTATTTATAGCTATGCAAAACAGTCATTAAAATATTTCTTACAGCATATTCCAAACAAATTCCTCAGGTGATCTAGGAAAGAGCAAACATTTTTATTTATTATTTTCCAGTAAAATCCTGTGTGGCATATGTGTAGCACATAATGCTAAAACCTGATACAAAAAGCCATCCACCTTTCTGCAAAACTGAACAGCAGCATCCTGTGGCTACAGCTACATGCCAAACTTGGAACTGTAAGAAGATCTAGCACAAAGGCAACTCCCACTGAAGTACGGTCAGCAGCGTTGGTTTAACCTTTTCTGCTGCCCTCGGCTGAAACTAAAAATGGTTTTTCCCTAGTGCATTCCACTTAAGTACGGAAGGTAGGGGGGAAAAGAGCTTGTTCTTGCCCCCGCTTCCCTCCCCTCACTGTAAGCTACTTCGGTTGCTGGTGACAATTTTGGCAAACAGGCAAAACGGCAAGCGTATGTGACAACGAACTGGGCAGAAATAGTCCCTGCAATAATTCCATTGAAATCAATGGAGATAAATCAGAAATTAAGTTAGTCCAGTATCCAAGGGATTAGGGACCCATTTTCCCTAATTTTCCATTTTGGTTTTGTTTTGATTCAGTCATGTTCTTTGCTATAAATCACTGAATGGGTCCATAGCAAAGAACAAGACTGAATCAAATCAAAACCAAAATGGAAAATTTACAAAAAACAACATGTTTTTATTCCTCTTTCTCTCCCCACAGGATACCTAGCTGCACCTCTAGGCCCCTAAATACTTTGGCCTTTATTGTATTGCATAGGGCCTGTACACTGGGGTAAACTTCACTCATAGAGAAAATATGCTATGAATTAAATTAAATTAAATTTCTCTATTCAGAGAGCTGGTTCTCGGAAATTTAAAATACTTTTCTGAGGGTTTCTATACTACCCTATATTTTTGATGTGACTGGTACTACTACCTTAGACTGGAGAGCCAAAGACACCAACCTCACTGCAAGGAATAGAAAATAAATGGCGGAGATGGGTAAGTATATGCATAATATGCAATAATATATATTCTTCAGCCACTAAATGTCTTTTTGTGATGCACAGAGTCCCTGGTAAAAAAAGGGAGAGAATGCTGGAACTCAGGCTGTGTATAAGGCCATGTCTACACTGTCCTGCAGTTCAGACTATGCAAGTGCAAATAGCAGTGCTGAAGTGCTGTGCTGTAATTCCCCTATGTGAACGCTGTGGATGTGAACTAAAAGGTTCCTAGTTTGCACTAATGTAGTCTTGTGTCAAGAAGACTCTGTTAAAGTGAACTAGGAACCTTTTTGTTTGTTCCCACAACATGTATATGGGGGAGTTACAGAGCAACAATATATTCATACTGCTTTTCACCTCCCTGTAGTCTGAACTGTGGGGCAGCGTAGACAAGGTCTAAGTCTATTTGTATGTGTTTACAGTTTCTAGTTTTCGTTAATAAGCACTTCCTGTTTAAGAAGAGCTCTGATTCCATATATCATGATGGGAATCAGACTATAGTTTAGGAATATTTCCTTTTCAGATGCTCTCTGTAAACAAAGACCACTAAACTAGGGAGGAGTTTTAGGCAGTCATTGTGCTGGTGTGAATGTTTATATGGAGGATATATTAAAATGTCCACTTTTAGAGAGATTATGGGTCTCAGAGATATTTCCTGTTGCTAAAATGGAAATATCACTACAAATGGTAATATCGCTAGAACCTCAATGAACTGTCTAATTGCATCCAATTAATTACTGGATATGCACAAATTCTGTTTAATGGATAGGGAAACAACAGCTATAAAACAAAACAATTGTTTGTTAGAATAAGAAAGCTCCTTTCCCCCCAATTAGATAGTTGGAAGGCTTTTCCCTTTAAAACTAAAGAAGTTGAAATTGTTTGTGACTTTAAGAAAGGAGAGCCAGTCAGAGCCCACAATAACTCCTGGGGTCTGATTCAGGTCTCATGTACACTGTGTAACTCCATTTGATTTTAGTAGAGTGAAGTGACTAGAATTACACTAGTCCTTACGTCTGTTGTAGTCAACAGACCTACCCCCGCCTCTCTAGCTATAGTGACAACAACCTTTTAAATACAAGTAGTAGAATACCTGGAAGGAATACAATAGCACATCTGCTAGTGCACACTGGCTGGTGTGTGATGGAAACAGACATAAATGATTCCCTATAAAATCTAATTTTCAGTAGTTTATGTGGTGCATATCTCTGCTTTTCAACCATACTCGTGGCTGAAATGTGAAAGCCCCATGTTCAGATCTTACAAGGTATCTTGTCAGTACTTACTGTACTGACATTTTTCTTCTAAACTTTGCAAAGCATCTGATCTCTATTTTTCATTAGTGCATAAGCCACCTACTATGTTCTGTTAAATGTACCACAAAACAGAAACATACAAAGCTATAGAAAAAGGCTTTCACCTCCTGTCACCTGTTGTTTGAATAGTGTGAGTATCCCAAGAAGTTCAAAGGACTTATGTCATTCAATACTGCAGTGTACTAATAGAATGTTAGGTTTTTTTCCACCTCTTAATTCTGACTATACTTGTCCTAGCAATAATCTCATTCGTTCTCTCAGTACCAGGCAGCTGACACATAACCTGTGTCCAAGGGATGAAGGACAAGAAGTCTCATGAAAAGCTATTGCCCATAGGCATTTCTGAGTGTCCAGAAAAAGCTGCATTATTCAAGGCAGAGCCTGTTAGGTACTTATACTGTGGGTCAGTGCAGTACAATCTGCAAGATCAGTGCTAATTATAACTTTATGGTGTAGTCTGTGGACACTCAGCTAGCAATACAAAATATTATGGTATCTCTAATAATCATGTTCATTTTAATGTTTGGATAGTTCCAGAAGATTTTTCAGTAAAGCTCCATGGATGATGATGGTTTAATTAGCATTATTATAGCAATTTCTATTTATTTATTTAAGGCTAATATTGTACCTAAGCCTGATGCAGCAGTGCAGAAGCTAGAGGAGACTCCTCCACACACAGTCGGCATGAGAACAAGGGACAACTACAGCTCTGAGACCTAGAGAAGCAGCTCAGTGGAGAGTGAGTAGGGTGGAGGTAGAACCATGGCGCTACCTGTCCATGCACCAGCCAGCTGATATAACTGATGCTGTGCAGAGTGTATAGGGGAGTATGCCACACACTTTAAATGGCAGTGATAATTTATCCTCCCTTTCCTCCCAGTGCAATGGGGGGCCTTAGGAGGGGTTGTGCCTGGGATCGTGCATTTATGCACTATTCCTTACTATGGTGCACGTGCATAATATGTAGTCTGGCCCCTAACTGGTGTAATTCCTTTCTTATTTTCTTTCAAAGCTTCAAAAATTGTTATAATGCCCTCAGAAAGGAAAGGCTAATGAATGTCCCTATGTAGCAAAAAAATAAAAAACAACACATTAAGGCTTGTTTGTTAATTACTAGAGAGGGAATGGGGTGCTGCACCAGCTAGAGCAAATCAGATGGGAATTAAAAGTAGAGAAGGGGAAATAAAAAAAGGGAGGAAGCAAGCGAGTGTAGACAACCTGCTGGGAGAAAAGATCAAAACTCAAAAAATACCCTCCATGAAGGAGCCTTGAAAAAAAGTCTAGGAGTGTTTTAATGAGAAGCTTTTTCAGCTCAGAGATTCCAGTTGCTAGGTGTCTGAAAGAGTGTGATAATGAAAAAACAACAACAACAACGAAAGCACATCAAGCCTTTTCAATATTTTTTTGCACTAGGATACAGGAAACACCCAAGGACTAAGTATTTATCCACCGAAATGCACTGTTATGCACTTTGGGTTTACAGAAGCAATACATAAATGAAAGCATGATCTTCAAGGGATCCTACTTAAGTGGCACTGTTTCTAATTGTTAAGGAAGATAGGGTTATTATAACGAGAATCAGCTCTGAGGGATACCAATTATTACTAAATTAAGATTTCCTGAGGACATTTGGTTTAATCTGTTTTAGTCTGCCCTGCTTTGGCAAAATAACCCTGAGTTGGAAAAGCTAATACTCTGTACTGGCACTCCGATCCCATGTTTTTTATAAACAAATAGATAATATGTATCATGACCCTGATGCTGCAGCTGTTACTCACAGTTCCATTGACTTCAGTGGAATTGTTTGTGTTAGTAAATATTCCGATGAATTGGGTTGCAGAACTGGGTCAATAGATTTCTACTTAAAATTCCATCTCTTGTTTTTTTAATAGCACAATGGTTGAGCACTCTCAGAGCATGCTCCAAGAGTCATGATTTAGCTGCACAAAATTGTTACAACATGACAGACCTGACTGGCTTAGGCCTGGATAAAACTCACAGTCACAAGAAGACGCTATACTTGGGCTCTGAGGCGACTGCGGCAATCTGGATGGTCCTACATATGGTGCTAGAAAAGCTGAATATTAAAACTGTCTCTCAGGCATCCTGAGACCTCACAACAGCAACTAGCAATTACAAATGTCAGCATCCCACACGGAAAGTTTTCCTCGCTAACTGCTAATAGGCCCTGGATTCCAGTACATAAATCCAGCAGGAAGGGGGCTGGCAGAGACTAAGCGGTTAGTTCCAGGAGGCAAGAGAGTTGTGCTGAATAACTCATTCCTACCGTTGACCACTAGCTGCTGGGGTCTGATACTCTGAAGCCCCAGAAAACTTCTGCTTTTATTTATTTGGCCTCAGTTTCAAAAACCTGTGATTTAGACTTTGCCCTTGGTTGCTATGGTGAAGATGCCAAGTAATTTCATTGATGTTCCTAGTTTATGGTTAACTTCGGTCAGAAGGATCTGTCATCTTACCCTGAGGGCCAAAAATGAGGTGGGGAGAGCCTTTCCTCTAGTGAAAGCAGCTGCCACCCACACTGCCCCATTAGAGTGACGGAAGCTGCCATATTACTGTATTTGTTCCTAAAGTAGGTGGAAATATTACTAATTATTACCCTGTTGCTTCAGACCTAAAATGTTATGCTAGTGGGGGGGGGGGGGGAGGGGAGGTATTTGTAGCTGTGCATCCGTTGACTTTGCACTGGACTAACTCTAAATTGTAAACTATTGTAAAGCACATGCTATTACTTCTAGCATACGGTTACATGTGTCACATATCTCGTGGTCTGTTACAATACTGCTGAAGATGCCTCTGGGCAGGAGGAGAGGGGAAAGTGGTGTGAGAGAGTGCAGATTTTAATCTAGTGGATACAGAAGGGTGTGACTCAACACTGTTTCATTTTGACTTCAATGTTCCTTAGTCTGGCGCTATCCATGTGATTAAACTAGTAACCATTAATTCTGCTTGATGGAACAACAGTATTGAACTTCGGATCCCGCACCATCAGTCTGATGCTCAAGTTTTAATTCTGCTTACAATGAAAGCAAGTGAAATTGCACTGGACAAGACATAGTCATTAATTAAATCCATATTCCGCGTCGATGTAAATCAGCATAACCCCACTGAAATCACTGATTATTACTATATTACTTAAACTACGAACTACACTTGTTTCTTCCCAATAATCAGAGTGCCTCACAAATATTGACAAATGTATTCTCACAACACCACTGTGAAGTAAGGAAATGCTGTTGTTCCCATTTTACAGATAGGGAACTGAAGCACAGAGTTTAATAGCTTGATCCAACTCCATTGACTCAGTCTTTAAAGGGCCATATTTTCAAAGGAATATAGGCACTTAAGGCATCTAATGGGATTTTCAAATGTGATATCTGCATCTTTAAGTGACTAAATTATTTAAAAATCTCTGAAAATCGTAAGTGATTTGCCTAAAGTAAAAAAGGAAATCTGTGGTAGAGCAGGAAACTGAACCGATGGCTCCGAACTACAATATCACCCTTCCCTTTCCCTGTCAGAGCAGTTCCAAGTAAAAGGGGTTGCAAATCAGGCCCTTGATTGTTTTAAGAAGGAATAAACGTTTTTTTAAAGAAGCACTTTAGCAGGATACTGGTCCCTTTCAAAGTAATAAATAAGGAACACCTGAGAGTTTCCCACTAAAATCTGCACAATTGTAGCTATAATATACTTCATTGTGACAAGAACAATGGAGAAGAAAATTTCAAGTTGATGGAACACATTTAAAACCTATGCTCCAAGAGCTGGCATCTGGCCACGTGAGAAAAGAACCAATAAGAAAAGAACAGAAGCAACTGGAAAAAAAGATTGATAGTTACATAGCAGAATTTAAAAAAAAATCAATACTCATGTCTGATAACTGTCTTCATGTGACTTCCCAAATGCAAATACTTTTATCATAAATATACTTAAACGATCGTATATAAGAATGCACTCAATAGATGAAAAAAAGTAATACTGATTCAATACAATTGAACTACAATACAAATTCAATAGAAATCAAAAGCCAAATTGAAAGAGCTGATTTGGAAAATGCACGTTTTTCTTATTCAGTAATTCAGATATTAGTGGCTGCCCTTGGAATGCCTCTGTTGATTGTAGCTGGTATCTACAGCAATGTTTTAAAAGAAAAACAAAATACTATCCCCAGAGATGGCTCTTTGTTGTTGTCCTTTTAAGCAATACAAGAAACTCAGACTATAAACATCTTAATTAATCCCCAGACACATTCTCCTCTTTTCAAGATTTAGATCACAGGCATGATACTGATGCCACTCCGAGGAAAGTGTGTGCTGGGAGTGAGGAAGTAATGGATACAAGTGACTGGATGACTGAATCATAGGAGCAAATTTAGGCATATTATGGCCAGTTTTTTGTTAGCAGATGGATCTGTCAGTACAGTGTATAATTTCTACTTTCAGGATTCTCATCAAAGACTTTAGTGGATGTTAGGCCACCATCCCTGCCCAAACAACCTCCTGCCTTCATATTCTTTCCATGTTTCATACAGGCCCCAAATGTTCCTTATGTGTTTCTTTTTCCTCTTCTGCTCCTCCTGCAATAGACTTCCTTATCCCCCAGTATGATTCACTGCATGGCACCATCAGCATCATGACCAGGGGCATCTGCACAATTTATGAGGCTGGGCAATGCATAGTAAAGTCTATGCAACCTACCTAAGAGTCAATCAGAATTCCAGGACCTTCTCCCAGGAGGATGCAGAGAGTGCTCTGTCTTGGTGACACAAAGATGAGTGGGGTGGGAGTAGAGGCAGAGTGATGGAGTGGCTACACTTCCCTCCCCAATGCACAGAAAAGCAGTATAAGGGCATTTGCAGCTGTGTTCCAAAAGCATTGGGAGACATTCTGCCTCCTTAGGGCAAAATGTCTCCTGGGGCTTGTTAGGATATAGATATTCAGGCCTGTCTGTAAAGGCCTATACTCTAAGAATTTAGGTGTATTCTTATCACTTAGCTAGTTATAGAGGTATAAAAGAAAGAATCAAAATCACTGTCTGCCGGTGTAAGGGCCTTCTCTTACTGTGACAGTCTGAGGCCCTGTGCTTAGGCTAAGGCCTTTGGCTAAGCAGCAGAGGCAGCCATAAGCTAGGAAGCGAACGGTCACATCCTCACATTCCAAACTAGTCACATTGAAATCAGGTGCTATTGGGCTGTTAGGAATACAATCCTGTCCTGATAATGCCTATCACCTCCAGAGAAAGAGAAGTGCCTAGAAAATGCAAAAGGAAACTTAGTTTGATAGCATCCTGTCTGGCAAGAACTCACTTATCAATAGCTGGGATGTGAAATCCTCACTTCTGTATGGTCTTGTCATTATAGTTCCCACTTTGCTATTGTTTGTATAATCTCTGTCTGGTTCTGTGATTGTTCCTGTCTGTTGTATAATTAATTTTGCTGGGTGTAAACTAATTAAGGTGGTTGGATATAATTGGTTACATAATCATGTTACAATATGTTAGGATTGGTTAGTTAAATTTCAGAAAAATGATTGGTTAAGGTATAGCAAAGCAGACCTCAAGTTTTACTATATAGCCTGCAGTCAATGAGGAAGTGAGTGGGTGTGGGGCGGGGGGGGGGGGGTTTGGGAACAGGGAATGGGGGTAAGGAAATTGGAATCATGTTTTGCTAAAGGGGGAGATGGGAACAGGGAATGGGAGTGGGGAAACTGGAATCCTGTTTGGCTAAGGGCAGGAATGGGAACAGGGACACAGGTGTAAGGCTCTGTGGTGTCAGAGCTGGGAAGGAGGATACTAAGGAAGGAAACTGGAATCATGCTTGCTGGAAGTTCACCCTAATAAACATCGAATTGTTTGCACCTTTGGACTTGGGGTATTGTTGCTCTCTGTTCATGCGAGAAGGACCAGGGAAGTAAGTGGGTGAAGGAATAAGCCCCCTGACAGAGCTCACCCTGAAGTGGCTCCACAGCACTTCTTACTATGGGCATTGTCTTCCAGGCAGCTCCAGAATCCAGTTTTCACTCAGTTCTTGCTCAGGAAAACTTTCACCGAGATCACTTTTTCAAGACTCTTCTGTTGCCTCATTAACCTGGAATAACTTCCAAAGCCCCTGCTAATATACACCAAACTCCTTCTACCTGCAATTTGTGAAGAAATAAAGCAAACCCCCCACAACTTGTGTGCCGCATTAGAGCTCTTTTCTTCATGCCATTCTCTGTATACTCTGTCTTGTTCTTTGTCTGTTTCCATGGCATCTTTAAATTGTAAACTTATTGGGTCAGAAGACTATTATTAGTTTCGGATGGAGCTCTTACCATAGAGCAGACTACACTTACAATAGTTTATTAATGATTAATAATTGGAATTAAAAAAATTGCATGTAATGACTGCTGCTACAATCTAGTGGGGAAATAAAGCATATCTTTTAAGATGGATCACACATCAGTATTTTCATTTTCTTTTAAATATGAGGCATGCATACCCGCATTCACTTTATTTGTTTTTTTTACATGACAAAGCTGGCTCAAATACACAATTACCCAAAAATGAAGTACCCCAGGTGAAAGTACGCTATTCCAGTTGAAAACATTAAAGATATTTTAATTGCTACAGACCTCCATGGGAACTCTGATTGGGTCACTTCTGATATCATATGAGATGCAATAACTAGATGTAATGGGTTTAGGAGACTTATTTTTGAATTTCTTTGTTTTTGTCAACTCTACATTGTCATTAATATTTTTCAGCATCTCTTTGTGTGTGTGTGTGTGTGTGTGTGTGTGTGTGTGTGTGAATATAGCAGGTGGAATGGATTAAATCAAGGCAGTTTAAATCAGTGATTTAAATCACCAAGTGGAAAGCCTTCATTTAAATTATCAGTTTTAATCAACTTTTCCATTTGTACATCGGTTATTTTTTGAAGAAAGGTGCATTCTCATTGGTTGATACAACAATTTAAACATGTTGATTTACAACTAAATACAACATTTGAACTAGATTTAGTAAATTTTTTGCTACCTATGGGGGTACACTTTAACTATACACATTTAAGAAATTATATGGCTTAATATTTTCAGCTTCTTATTAACTGTACATTTTAGTATGTTAGAAAATGGTGAATGATATATTGGGGGTTATTTACTAGATAATTAACATGTCAAGTGCATTATCATGGTAACTGGAATTTAATAAAACACACAAAACAGCATATACAAATAATTTTCTTGCTAAACACAACAATCTTAAATGTTTTGGATACTTTGACGGGGTATACAAACCCCACATGGGGCAGGAAGAGGTTAAGGGATTACATTGGGTCCAGTCAGCACTGTCCTGCCACACCTACAGCCAGGGTTTCATCTGGTGGAGGAATTAAAGCCCTGTCTATATATGCAGTGCTGCAGTGACGCAGCTGTACTGATACAGGGGAGTCGCAGCAGTGTGTCTGCTGAAGATGCTGCATGCAGACGGGAGAGAGCTCTCCCATCGGCATGAAAAAGCCCACCTCTGTGAACGGCAGAAGCTATGTTGGCAGGAGAAGCTCTCCCACCGACGTAGCACCATGCACACGAGTGCATAAGCCAGTGTAATTTATGTCACTCGGGGAGAGGAGGGGAATAGTCACATCCCTGAGCGACATAAGTTTTGCTGACATAGGCTGTAGTCAGACTACTGTATCCCTTTCAGGAGGCTGGTTTGTCTTACATACTCCCGATTTTCACTTCACTTAAAAACTACTTGCTTACAAAATAAGACGTAAAAATACAAAAGTGTCACGGAACACTATTACTGAAAAATTGCTTGCTTTCTCATTTTTACTATATAATTATAAAATAAATCAATTGGAATATAAATATTGTACTAAAATTTCAGTGTATAGTTTATAGAGCAGTATAAATAACCAATTGTCTGCATGAAATTTTAGTTTGTACTGACTTTCCTAGTGCTTTTTATGTAGCCTGTTGTAAAACTAGGTAATAACTAAAGCAGTTGATGTTCCCCCTGGAAGACCTCTGCATACCCCCAGGGGTACATGTACCCCGAGTTCAGAACCACTGGGCTAAAAGACAGAGAAACAGCTTATTTGGTGGCAGACCTGGAAGAGAGCAGACATGCAACCAGCGGCTCCAGCAGCGCAGAGCAGAGGGAAGGCTGACATCTCTAGGGCCCTCACTGAGGGCAGGGAAGACCCACCCCAGAAACAGTCAGAGAGGGCAGCATTCCCCTCTCCCCTACATATGAACCATGGACATTGGAAATCCCTTTTTACTTTCTTGATGTGGACTACCCCAGCTGGGGAAAGTCTGGGACTGAGCTGGCCCTAGGAAGTAGGGTGAGGAGATAAGAAGTGGTCCAGGTAGAGCAGCCTTAAGCATCCTTGGTTCCAGATCACTGGTAGCCCCAAAGGGCCCTGGGTCAGAACGCAGTGGAGTAGGAGGGCCAAGGCTCCCCTACCAACAGCTCCCTGCCAGTCATGCCAGCCATGACCAATTAGTCATTGATTATTTCAGGTCAGCATGAGAAAAATTTTAAATATGCCTAAGTGAAAGTGACTGGCTCTTAAAGTTCCTATTTGCTTAAGTCTCTTGAAGATGATACAATGGTCTCCTAAGTTACTTACACTGTCCTTCAAATGTTTAAAACTAGCAGATCTCATCTCCTCCCTCCTCATTTTTATGCACAGACAGGAAGAGAAAGAAATGTTTTCCTGCTTCTTCAACTCCCAAATGATTTCTGAACTTTTACTGAAGTCGTCCAAATGAAGGAAATATTCTTTCCTTGCCTGCAGAAGAGGCTACTGCTGTCAAAAGCTGGTTTAGCACTTCAACAAACTCAGGTTCCAGAATGCTTAGCTTAGCTAGTGACTTCCACCCATTCACTGTGGTGTGACTTTCTTTAAAGCCTCATCAGCAAACATGTACAGCTCGAATAGTTCACTTCCAGCTCTGAAATTTATTATGGTTGGTATGATTGATGAGTTGCCAATGTCATAGCAGCTACAGCAGCAGCAGCATCTTCAGCAGTTAGGCATCTACCCTGGTTTTTTGGGTTGGAAATATTGGCAAGAAAATGAAGTGGAGTAATGATCCACCCACTTCTTTACTTCCCACAATTTAACTTTGCTGTTTGATATTTCTTCAGTGTCTCTTGATGTTTTTTCCAAATTTCAACAGCATCAGCAATAGGCAGCAAACTGAAGGCATTGCAGATGATGGATGTTCAGAATCCCTTACTGGACTGTGAAAAAAAAGTCCCCACTCTGAATCACCATTACTCAGTGCACTGCTTTAAAAAAAAATGAGATTGTAAACGAAAGATTCCTCTTATTTCAGCTGTTTGTCCCACTGTTTACATTGTATTATTTTATTCTAAACCAAGTTTTACAAGGCAAATTATTAACAAACCATAAGGATTATATACATTTATTTAAAACTTTATCTCTAGCAATATACCAAACAGCTTGACTTTTTATGTTAAAATTCATGAATACTTAATACAGTTTTACTTTTAAACAGGAAATCTTCACCAAGGATGTCTGATTATAGTGAGCAATAAAAAAATTTCAGAAGTTCAGCAGTAACTGTAAAAATGTAATTGATATATACTCCCACAACATAATGATATTTTGAAAAAAATATGAAATTAATAAGTAATCCACCAAAAATACAAATTTATGACAATAATCTAAGTCATCATTTACTAGCATACTGTGACATGGTAAGCAGGCCATAAGAATGGTGCAAAACCAAGTTCACTAACCAGTTGAACCAGATTGTTCAGACATGTCCACATTATCTTCTTCAAAGACTCTGCCTTTTGAGAAGCATTTTTCATAATGTTGTTTCATTCTGATAACCAGGCCTTAAATCTCTTTGTTGCACTGATCATACTTCTAATGTGTTCCTTTTTGTCTCAGAGGTACAGGAATTTCTTGAAAATATTCTCAAATAGGGCTTTAAGAAAAACCCAACACAACCTATAGCCATGCCCCCTCCAGTTCCCAGTTGTTGAAGTCAATATTAGAGGTTCCACTCTCAAGAATATTGTTCCATCCTCCACAGTGTCCTGCTTTGACACCAGTGTTATTCCTTTCTGGTTCCACATTCTGTTCCATCTCTCTTGCTACATAACTTCCCCATCCCCAGAAAAACAAAAGAACTCACAACCCAAGGCATTTGCTTGTGTAATCTGCATGCCTTTTGTGCTGCAGCATTTTATTTGTTTAGGGACAGAGAGGGAGGCAGTTGAGAAATTAACAGATTTCTGTTTGTTTGTATCTCTGTCCGTCTACACATACAAGGAGACAGAGCAAGGCTATTTACCTGAAGTGCCCAGAACCATCCAGAAGCAAGGGCTGCTGGTTACAGAGCACATCAGTGTTTTTCCATGAGGTGGAGAGTAGGTTTCCATGGTGGATGGAGTCATAAATATTCATAATTTGATAACTGAGCCAATCAGAGCCCAGGTAGGGAGAAGGTATAAAATAGGAGTATTAGACCACCAAGGGTGTGCTTAGTCCATGACCTGATGAGATACATGATGGTGTCTCCTGGAGTCAGAGGCTGAGTCCCAATGCCTGGGATGATGTTGCCAGTCTCTTGTACCCAATAGCATAGTCCCTGGGTCCACCACAGGATCAAGCCCTTAATACAATATATGATCTATTGTGCCATATTTATAAAGCTTGACCTCAATAGTTAGATGTTTTCCCCTGATTCTTTTTTCATATAGAAAATCAGCCTTTAACTCAAAGTTTTTGGTAGAGCTTCAGTTGTGGATTCAACATTTTTTTTTATTTAAATGTTTTAATAGATTAAAATAAATTTAAGTCTTAATATATTTTGTATTAAATTAAGGTTTTATTTTAAACTGATTTTTTAAAAAGAAAAAGTTTATTTTGTTAGTTGAATTATACTATCTGAATTTTTATTCCGCCTCCCCAAAATATTTTTTTTATCCATCCATGGATAAAGGTTCCATTTACATGGAACCTTTGGGTTGGCTAAAGTGAATTTACTGCCCTTCTCCTAGTACTTAAAAACAATTTCCATAAAAAAGCACAAGGAGACCCAGAATTTAGTCATTGAAGATTTTCAGCAAGGATTGCACAGGTTAACCTCTACACATTCAAGTCCAAAAAGAACAAGAGGAATTAACTTTTATAAAGATACAGAAACAACAAAAAATAACAATAATTTCTACAACATCACATGGCTACTTAATAATCCACATACATTATCTTCACACATATACATGAACATACATAAAGAAAATAAATTAAATCTAGATAGGTCAGTCCCCGCATAAACACAGTGAGAAGTAACTCAGAGTTCCCAAAAGCTTAAGTTGAGTTCATCTGAGTCTGAGTTATAGTCTTCAATCAGCAAAATCTATACAGTTTGTTGCATCAAAAACACTGCAACACTCTTGCTTGTAGAAACCTCCAACTGCAATCCATGGAGACTCTTCCTCCTCTGCTGAAATCACTTAGTTAGCTAGTTCGCTAACTAATTAACCAACCAGTCAATTTAAGTATATAGATTTAAAAAAAAAACTGTTACAAGAAAAACACAAAAACTGATCATAGCAAAATATAAATGACTCTTTCCCCATCATCACATTTAAATAAGAGAAGAGATGATGAACCATACTGGTTGCCACAGGTTAACTAAAACAGTTTGGCTAAAACCAAACAACATTCAGAGTATACAATTAAAATAAAAAAAAATAGTTTTCCCTCCCAATTTCCCCTTTCTCTACAGATCTCTTAAAGAGATATCTCCCTATTAGACACATGGGTTACATACACTGTACCAACTACCTGATCTTCAAAATAAATCAAAGCATCCAGTTAATAAATCCACTTTGCATTAGCATTGTACTGTAATAATATCCTCCAGATGAAATTAAATAAATATTGCCTAAGACTTGTTCCTTACAGGGAATCTATGGATTAATATTATGTTGCATGGACAACGAGGAGGAGGAGAAGGGTCATTCAAAGCATTTCCACCTTTAAAGAACATTTACTGGCCTATTTAAAAAGGAAAAATGCTGTTATTATAGGAGGAAAGAAATGTATTATAATAATCTTTCCACGGTATATCATAAGGTGCTGGTTTATATTTGGCTAACTCAGTTTTGCTAATTGATACAATGAAGCTTTCATAAATAAGATTAGACTTCAAGGTATTATCTTGGTAACAATGTCATATCTACTCATTCCAGCTCACTTGCAATAATGCCTGTGAGCACAAGGGTATGATTCATATTTTCATATTTGTGAATAATGCCTCTGCATATTCAGCATGACTTTCATTACATTTATTGAAACTGCATAGGAGGGTGACTTTTGCACTGAATGTCAAGAGCATGTTGTGCAACTATTTTTTGTCAAAAACTCTGCCTACTTCTTAACGTTTTAAGCCAGCAACACTGTACAAATATTAGGGAGGTTTCAAAATTAACATAATACCCTGGCCGCAGGTACAGAGAATTATCATTTTCTGGGCCTCAATTCTCTATTTCCTTGAATCTTGGGAACTCATTTATTCCCTTGAAAAGTGAGTTCCCAGTGGGCATATTTGGGAATTGAGGGCACACAGAATCTCACAGGATTGGGACTTTTTTCCGTATGGTGTTAGAGATTGTCTACATGAGTCTGAGAATCTTTGAGGAGACTGAAAGTGTATGGCAGACAGTTAACACCTCTGCACGGTTATAGAGGAGGACATAATACAGTGAAATATTACGATATGTGTCATGAGGTATTTACCCCACAAAGGTGATGTAAGGGTTAATGTGAGCCTGAGGCCAATTAACCTACCTGGATGATCCTGGAGAGTGGGCCAGCCCCAATTAAAGATGAAGCCCAGCTGGGGAAGAGTTGGGTGATGCTATAAAGAGAGAAGGTCTAGGTCAGAAGGGAGCTGCAGAGAGAGGGGGAGAGGGGAGAACTCCTTAGTTACTCCCCTGGTAGTAAAGAGACCTGTGGTGAATAGGAAGTCTCCTGTAGGCCAGTAAGGAAACCTGTGGCAAGGAAGGTACTTGGAAGGTACAGATTGGAGCAAGCTCCTGTGGCTGACCCTGATGCAAGGGAAGAAACTGGACTTCAGCGGCAAAGCCCTGGGAGGTCATGATTGTTACAAAGATCCCAGGAAGGAACTGGGGGAAAAATCCTGAAGAAAGGCTAGTAGTAGGAAAACATCCATCAAAGTAGTGGCAAGGTGCCTGAAGGCTCATCATAGGGTGCCTGGACTGGAAAGCAATGTAGAGGATGGGCCTGCGTTCCCATAGCAGCAACTGGATAGGTGGCATGAAGCCCCCTAATACAAGGGGATGAGGACAGTTTAAATCTCTGAGAGAAGGATGTTAGGACCCCACAGAGCTAAGCATTGAGGCTGAGGAACAGATGTAAGGACATCAGATTGTACTTTCTGTTACTCTGGAAGGGGAGGAACTAAAATATGTCCCAATTGGAGAGCTGAGTTGTGAGGAGACTGTCCTGGGACTGTAAGCAGGAATTGCTAGAGAGGAAAGAGTTGCAAAGGCATGCCTAATCATGAGGAGGGTGCACAAGTGGTGAATCCACTCTCCTACAGTAGGATGAGGACAGAGACTAACCTTCTTTTATTAAGAACATGCTGGTTTTCACCCACAAACACATGCACTGGAGCTATTTCTCAAAGCATGCACAGTGAGCTCAATTGTTACATGTTGTAGTATCTAGGATTTTGTTCATACTGTTGCAAAGTCCAGATTTGATGCTCCACTTGTCAACTCATGGTGGATAGTCTGTTTGGCCTGTGCCTTTGGGAGTGTTGGATGTATGTCATTTCTGTCTTCATTGTTGGCTCTTTTCTGATTTGCAGCTCTGCCTTCAACTTCTGTTTATCTTAAGTTCCTACCATGGTGGCCCTATCACAGGACTTATTATTCTAACCTTGGCTTCCTATTTTTTTCTTTCTTATGTACATTTTTCTGTACACTCAGTTCATCAAACAGATTTTGAAATGTGTAAAAAAAATGTATCTAATTCTGGGATACAGATTTAGGCTTCCTGGAGTCCTGCTTCCCTGAGGAAGATATGGTAGGAAGGAAATATGGCTACAAGGACATTTTGGGGGGCTTAATTTAAGGGTCAGACTGGCCAGGTATGCTAAATAGGAGATTAATTATGCTGCTAATTAGCTGTGCCTGCAGAAAAAAATGTGCCCTCCACAGATGAAAAAGAATAGACAATTAGTACCTGTAGCATAACCGCACTTACCATATAGCACGTGCTTTACCCTAGGCCACCACTAACTATATCTGCTTGCAGCTACAAACCTTGCTGTTTTGGTACTGTATATGAAAATGCTTTAGGAGATGGTCATATGCCATGGTGTTGTAGCCATGTCAGTCCCAGGATATTAGAGAGACAAGTGGGTGTGGACATACCCTTTTATTGGACCAACTTCTGTTAATGAGAGAGAGAGAAGCTTTTGAGCTTACACAAAAATCCTTTTCTCCCTATGACTGGTCGGGTGTTAACAGGCCACTTCACCTTGAATGGTTCCTTGAAATATGTGTTAACTACTATCATAAAAATAAAGGGAAGGGTAACCACATTTCTGTATACAGCGCTATAAAATCCCTCCTGGCCAGAGGCAAAACCCTTTCATCTGTAAAGGGTTAAGAAGCTAAGATAACCTCGCTGGCACCTGTCTCAGAAACTCTGTTAAGTTAGTAAGTAATCTAGCTAGAAATGCGTTAGATTTCCTTTTGTTTAATGGCTGGTAAAATACGCTGTGCTGAATGGAATGTATATTCCTGTTTTTCTGTCTTTTTGTAACTTAAGGTTTTGCCTAGAGGGACTCTCTATGTTTTGAATCTGATTACCCTGTAAGGTATTTACCATCCTGATTTTAGAGAGGTGATTCTTTTATCTTTCTTCTTTTAAGAACCTGATTGATTTTTCATTGTTCTTAAGATCCAAGCGTTTGGGTCTGTGTTCACCTGTACAAATTGGTGAGGATTTTTATCAAGCCTTCCCCAGAAAAGGCAGTATAGGGCTTGGGGGGATATTTTGGGGGAAGACATCTCCAAGTGGGCTCTTTCTCTGTTTTTTTGTTTAACACGCTTGGTGGTGGCAGCATGGGTGGCAGGGTTCAAGGACAAGGCAAAGTTTGTACCTTGGGGAAGTTTTTAACCTAAGCTGGTAAGAATAAGCTTAGGAGTCTTTCATGCAGGTCCCCACATCTGTACCCTAGAGTTCAGAGTGGGGAAGGAACCTTGACAACTACTTATGCTAAACAATCTGTTCCACCTTGTATTTAGGTGTGACACTCTGAGGCTATCGCTACACTACAGCTTAAGTTGACATAAATTATGTCACTCAGATGTGTGAATTAACCACCCCATGAGTGATCTAACATATGCTGATTTAAGCGCCAGTGTGGACTGCGCTATGTTGGTGGGAGAGCTTCTCCCGCCGACATAGCTACAGCCATTTGTGAGGGCTGGAGTAATTATAGAGTGGCTACACAGAGTACAGCTGTGCCACTGTAAACTCTCTAGAGTAGCCATAGCCTGAGTAAGTGTCCCACACCTGAAGAAGAGATTTGTGTAAGCGCTAAAGCTTGTCTCTCTCACCAACAGAAGTTGGTCCAATAAAAAAATATTACCTCACCCACCGCAGGATATGATTGAGCATTTATCTTGTGGGTACAGAATTAGGTCAGCAGGTGACCTGTATCTGTGTATGGTGCTTCCCTTAGTCTCTGTGGATCAGATCCACAGCTGGTGTAAATCAAGTTAACATCACTGTTTTTAGTGGAGCTATGCTGATTTACAATAGCTAAGGATCTGGCCCTGGAGGTTGCTAGGTGGATGACTGAAGGTGTGAGATGTAGCTATTACTAGTCATTTGGGTGGTTTGGAAAAGATTTGAGGCCAAAAGATTTCTCTGTCCATGTACACTTAAAAGACCATAGTACCAACCTTGCCATATTAAATATCACATGCCTGTTTTATACTATAGTGCTATGGATGGTATCCTATGGTGACAAATCAAAAACATTGTTTACACTGCAACAGGGTGACCCTCACCTCTGGTGTTATTGTGCCAGATTCAGGAAGAAAGACAAGATATGATGGATGTGGCTTAATTGGGCAGTGACTTTATTAATTTAACTCAGTTGAAAACTATTGAATGCAATAAGGCATTCCATGCTGGTTATGATTCCTTTCTTAATTGTTTCCACCTGGTGGAGGGCTGCTGTCAGCTCCCCACCCTTCCCCAGCTGCTAACCAGACCATTGCTTGGAACTCTTCATATGATGGTTAAAGGGCTGGGCTAATGAGGCTATCTTCTTACTATATCAGACATCAGGAGCTCTCACCCCATTCCCCAGCGTTGGTAGATGTTCCTCTAAGTCCACTTCCAAATCCATTTTATCAGGGAATCAGACACCCTATGGAACTAGTACCTGCACTGGACACTTAGCCACTTGCTAAGCTCTGACAACTTTCATCCTTATATCCTGACTTATCCCACTGTGCCCTGGAGCTGCTGTGGGGAAGGCTAAAAAAGACAACCACATCCCAGCCACTCTGATGGTGAGGGGAAAAATTCCTTCCCAGTCCCTAAAAAGATCACTAGTGCAATTCCCACAGCAGACCACAAAACCTGGTCTTATGCTAATGCCAGTGGTGGGAGGGTGACAGCTGCTAATAAGATCTGAGTGGGGACTCAGGCTGGAGGGATAGGGTTTGCATACCCTCCCATACATACATGGGGGTCAATGGTTTATCTGAACCCCACAGGTCCACCCACCCACTCAGGTGATGCCTTTCCCACCCCATGGGTGAACCTTCTCTCCCAGTCCCTCATGGGGGGACTGTTAAAGGAGCCACTCTCCCCTTTTGCCATCCCTGCACCAGTGTAGACAAAGAGGATGAAGGGGTTGCAGTATATTTTTCCAAGGAGAGCCTGCTGTGCTTTTTAAACTGTGCTGTTTGAATTGTTACATCTAACTTGCTTGGCATGCAACTCCGGTCCAATGACAATTCACTTAAAACACAAGGGCTGTTAAAATGCTTGTGCTGAATCCAGTGGGGATCCACTAATCCAGCTCTATGCAGAGCAACCACTCAGCACCATGGCGAGAGCCGGCCAAGTCTCCTGATTTTTTATATTTTGCAATGCACCCCACACAGTGAGTATTGAGAACTGCAAACATGGATTCAAAACAGGCAATTAGGGTAGCATGAGTAACCTTTAGAGGATAGCTATTATTAAGCATCCAAGGGATTGTGATGTTGTTTCAGCCAAATATCCAGAGCAACATTATAATATGTATTCTACTGGACTGTGCATGCAACAATGTGTCCTTGTTATGAAATTTTTTGCTGTGGGCCCTGATCCAAAATATATGAAGCCAATGAAAGATTTCCGTTGGCTTTAATGTGCTTTCAACCAGGCTATTCATCATTTAAAGCTTTAGTTTTGCTTAAAGATAGGTTTTGCCGACAAATCACTGAATAATGGGAATATATTTACTTTAAATTATTTTACATATCAGTATCTTGTTCCACACCTGGTACTGATGTCCAGGGGAAGGGCATGACACTGCTGGACTTTTGAAAATGTGGGCCCTTTTGCCAGGTTTGAGGCCAGTTTGGTCAGGGTCTAAAGTGTATCAGGTAGTTTAATCAATATGGTTATTTCTCTGACTTCTTAAATCATTAATGCTAAGTAAAGAAGTGTCACAGTTTCAGCACTCTGGTGCATATGGCATATTGGATTTACTATTATTATTCATATAGTATTGTGCACTCTATACAGTCTGTCCAGCACTTAGTCCAGTGGGGCCCTGTTACACTGCTGTAATAGATGTAACAAATTCACATTACTTGGCTCCTGTTCTGCAAGGCCTGGGTCCTGCAACTGATGGCATTAGGAAAGTCAATAGGGCTCTCTGCAGGTGCAGCAATCCACCTGTATGGAGCCCCAGTGGCATGTTGCATACTATCAGTTGCAGGGTTGAAGTCTAGTTTTACTGTAGATGTAACATAGTGATTGAGAATAACAAACAATGCTTCAGGAAGGGGTATAGAAAGTGAAGGTTTGAAATAATACCATGCAGCTTGTCAATTTTAGCATGTGGATGTCTTTTTTTTTATGCCATTAATTTGTGATTTTCATTTGTTCTTCCCCTTTCCCCCCACTTCACAAAAGATAATTCACTTCTTGTGGGTAACACAGTATACATGAAGCTTTAGGGAGGATGGTAATGAGGAAAAATATTCACTAGTTATAAAGGGACATATATTGCAGATTTTTTTTTTTGAAGGTTTACAAATCCTTTAGTTTGCTTAAAGGATCTTTCGGATTAAACATTGTACATCAGTAAAGGGAGTGTAAACTAGCACTTTCCAATTGTCCTCTTTGAAAGGACTAGTCAGATAAGTACCAAAACTACACAATATCTCTCAAATGTATTGTCTAACTTAGATGCTTTGAAACTCCTTGTGTTGAGAGAAAAACACACCACAAATTGATATTTTTATGGAACAAGTTTGTGGTTTTTTTTCTTCATCACTTTATAAAAAATTCTGCTCTTCAAATTATACTTATTCCAAATTTGATTTCCATGTTATCTGCAGCATTTCTCACCATAGGTCAAATTCTGATCCATGTTGAATGTGGTGTCCTTTTTCATCAAACCTCAAAAATTATATGATTACTTTTAATGAAAACCAACACATCAGCTTAAATAATGTATTGCCCCCAACATTCTTGGCGTGTTAGTTTGAAAGAAGAGGATTAAAGTTATTCTGGTTATATGCTGAGAAATCATGCTCCTTTGTATAATTAGAATGCTAAGCATATTTCTATAGGGAGCAATTTAATATGAAAAGATAGATGCAAAGCCTTCAAACCACGCTGTATCTGAATAAGCCTCAGACTTTGCAGTCTCATCCAAATATTTTAAAAGGGCCAGAATGGATGCAGGAAATCTATATTACTTTCATTTATTAGCTCTGTGATATCCTTGTTATGCCACAAGTGTTCTCTCTGAGAATTACATTTTCCTTTTTGTTCTAATTGCTTTTTGATCCTAAATAAATGACACACATCTGTGGTACTTTCCTCCACTCACAAACTGTTTCAGTATTCAGTACATCAGAAGTAACATACAGTATGCTGTGCTACAAATACTTACAAATAAAATTCTTGTATAAAATTTTAGCAAATTCTAAATGAATTTGTCAGCAAACGTAATAAATACAACAATATACCTATCTTAACTAGACCTTTGGAAAGTGTCTGTCTCATAGAATTTGGGCCTGCAGTCTCCACTGCAGTCCATGTCAAAGCTCCCATTGTCTATAAAGGGACTATGATTTGACCCTTCATGTGGAGTAGGCATGGTATAAGAACCAGAATAGTACAGAATAGAAATGTAGTCAAGGCAAGATTCGTATCTGGTTAGTCACCATTTCCACGTGGTTACTGAAAACAGCAGAGAACACTCTAAAAAATATGAATTGTAATTTGAAATGGGAAAAAATGTGATAGGAATGCTAAACATTAAAGAACTCTCAATAACCTCTTCAACAGCCAGTTTCAATTATTGCCATTGTTCAAAAAGCAAGAGATTCATCTTATTCCTTATGGCTTAAAACAACTAATGTTAGATGTTCAGGTTTAAGCTGGTGATCCAATTGATTGCTTCAGGTGTTGCAGAGTGGATGGCAGACATACCACCAGGATATGATTGTTTGGAACATTAGTTAACAAGATTTTCCACAGTTTGAAATCTGTTTCTTCAGTCACAAATAGGATTGTGTTTCAGTACCCCTTTTATGGAGGAGGTAGCCACATCTGCCATGTGATGTGTGGGTACAGTTCAAAGTAGATTATATTTTCCTTGGGAGGGAATAAGCATTGGGTTTTGCAGTTGGGTCAATCATGAAAAGTTTGTTTGGAATGTTAGCATCCATCCACCTTTCTTGCCATTGATCTTCAGAGGGCAAACCCGGAGTCTTTGAACTCTTGCACTGAAAGCCAAAAAGTATTCTAGATTTGAGTGGGAATCTCAGTATTATTTAGGTCTTCATGTATTGGGAGATCCTTGCTCCCTCGAATAGTATGGAGTTTCATAACCAGAATGTATCAATTGTAAATATTTTGATAGACTAAACAGGGAAAATGGGAGTCGATAGAGGATTCTGCAATCACTTGGAATAGAGTATTTGTTCATACTCCTGATTGTAATTGGTGATAGATGGAAATTGCTAAAATCATTTACTTGTGATAGTTATAGGCAATGCAATATCATAAAAAACTTCCGGTTTTAACTTTACAAAACTATAATATTTTAACAAGTGGTAGGCACTGACAGAAGAACTTCCATGCATGTGAAGGTTTTTTAGTTCATGGGTGAAATCCTGGTTTCTTTGAAGTCAGTAGGAGAACCCCTGTTGACTTCAGTAAGTCAGGATTTCATCCCATATCTTTAAATTCCATACACATGGGAGAAAAAGCAATATGCAACAAATATGGAACCATATCATTGTTAATTAGATAATAATTGTACTGCGTTTCCAAATATGTAGAGTAGTTTAGTGTCCTAAAATGGGAAGGGGCAGATGCTGTGTTGTGGTTCCAAAGCTTTAGCCAGCCATGGGGGAATTATTCCAGCAAAGAAGGATCCTCCAATGGTGTAGAGATGTTATAGCAACTCTCATGCCATTCCCTCCCAAGGCTACTCTGTAGGCAATGGCTACAGCAAAGGGGGAATGGCTGGAAATTCCGTTTTGCCCTGGTAACTCCCAGTTACTGTGTCAACCTCTTTAGGGTGTTGACAGTAGTTGATGGAGTCATATGTAACCTGTTTATATTCTCCATAGCTCCTCTCCCTCTTTACTGTACTAAAATAGAAATGTCTTGTAAACCCATTAGCATTCTAATTCCTGCCGTTAGGTTTTTAATCGTTTATACATATATGAGAAATTCACAGTCCCTTTCTAATGCTGTCACAAAAAGCAGACCATACTGTGGGCTCAATTCTACTTGTGCTGAAGCCAATGGGAGCTTTGCCATTGACTTACATTGAATAAAGATCAGGCCCAAGATCTATTATTAAAAGAACAGAGTGGGGAATTAAGAAAGGCAGTGGAATCGTCAACTCATTAGTACAGCAATAACCCAATTCTAAATTAATTGACTGGATATGCCAGCACACCTTCTATATTGACGTTCACATTAGTTAAGACTTCTAGAAAAAACTGCTTATTAGCACAGTTGTAACTTTTAATATTCATAGAGCAGTAATTTTTTGCGCACTCTTTAATAGTTTTAATTCCAACGGGAGTCATTCAGCAGTCCTTATTCAAGCAGGCTCTTTCCCACCATTAGTTTTTAATTGGAGTTTTAACACAATTAAGAATTGAAGAATTTGACCCAGTATGGCTTAATTTTCACAAACATCATGTTAATTAATATCAAGTAAAATACTGTGAGCATTCACACAAAGAACATCATTCAAGCAAGCAGAGAATCTCTACAGAAATGTGCAGCTTTATTGGAGAAGATACTAACATACTATGGCCTAATAGACAGAAATGAAACCAGCCAGCTGACCAAGTACAGAATGTGAGATATTGGTATAGATATAGAAATACGTGGTGGTTTTTTCTTAAGCAGCAATGAAAATTTTGTACCCACCTTTTTTCCCCTGCAAAGGCAAGTCTACCCTGCTAATTTTCTGTTTCTAGTGCTTGTCATAGCACTAACGGTGGTGTCAGGAGATCTCTGATTCTGGAATGAACAAACATCGGGCCTTATTTGCTAGAGTTTCAGCCTGTACCACTCAGTGAGATTCTGCAAATTCTGGAAGAGTTCAAGGTTATACTACCTAACAGTTGGACCCATATCCATCCTGCTTGATAAAACATAAAGGTAAGGCAGTGGATCCAAACTCTGGTTAGGAGCTGTGTTCATATTTGAATATTGTACAGCCCCAATACATTGTTGAAAATAAATAAATAAATACATACTGAGTATTTTCAATTTCTGCCTTCATGAGGAGAGTCTTGTTTCTAGAATTGGGAAAATACTTATTATTTTATTTTTTTGCCCTGGGCGGGGAGCGGGGCAGGGAGGAAGAGATAGTAAAAACAAAAAATGTTTGTCTTTTTGTTTTCAGGTTTTCATTGAAAAACTATTTTTTCTGGTTTATGCTTATTCAACCTCCCCCACCCCCATCCCCCAAAATCAATCAAACATTTTCTACAAAAAAATTCCATGTAGCTGAACAAATCAATTAAAAAAATGTTTTGGTAAAAAATTTTCAGTCAGATCAACCATTTTCTCTGGGAGAAACAATGCCTAGGCCTTTGGCAAGAAAGTAGTAAAAAAAACCCCAGGATCAAAACAGTTGTTTTTTTCTAGTTTCTCCTCTTTCTAGAGAATGTTGAAGAGAAAGTGATGTCATCCAACCCTAGCAATAGCTCAGATTTCCTTGAACCCAGTCAGTTGAAGTTTAGTCATAGGGTTTAAGGCAAGATGGAAACATCAGATCACAAATGTGGTATTTGGCATTCACTGGAGATGTTGGCTGATGATGTACTGTCTGCAATAGAGGAAAATTAGGGGCATCATATGCTATGTGGGTTGCACTCTGATTTGGTGGTATTTTACATCCACTTTGCACAGGTTTGAAATGATTATACAAGATGCCAGTAAAGAATTGGGCCCCAATTGTCTACAACTGATTCCTTAGTTGCTTTTCAGTACCATGACCCTGAAGTGTCATTGGCATAGTTCTTCCTTCTCTGAGATGATACCCAGAGTTGGAGTTGAGTGGTTATTCATCTTCCTCTAGGATCTGGCTGGGTTCTGTTCTGTCATCCCTCTTGGTCAACATGTTTGTGAGGGAATGAAGAGAGAGTATGGGATAGTAAGCCAGTAGTGACCATGGTGCCTCCGATAGGTTGAAATCACTTATTTCAGCATCTGTACTTCATTGAATTATGCTAATACAGTTGGCTGGTTTAACCAGTGTTTTGCCCAATTCAGGGTGAAGATGAGGGTGAATTCTCGGAAACTCAGTGATTTCCTCTCCCTGGATATAGGGCATTATATTTATTAGTATCAAGTACCCCTTCTTTGCCTGTAGCTTTCATTGTGCTGATCTCTATTGGCTGCTTTGCAGTCTGGTTATGCCTGTCTGCCTGTTTGTACACCTTCAGTTTGCATATAATTTGCTAATTTGGCCTCATATACATTTACACAGAAGAAATGCCCAAAAAAGGAAGATACACAGAGTAGTGGCTTTGGTTTGTTTGATTTCAGTTTGGTTGGTAAAAAGGCCTCTGGATGCACAACAAGGACTACGCTGTGGATCAACTAGGAGAAAGCCTCAGTGTTCACTCGTGGGACAAAAGACTACATGGAAGTTCTCTGTAGCTCAATAGTGGCTCATGGGCTGAAGTGTGAGAACCACAGCTCTATGTCACCAAGTCCTCCACCCCAAAAAGTTATTTCTGTATATAACCTGGAGGATTATTATACTTGAAAGCTGAAAAAATTGGTTCAATCCTCAACTTCTTTCTGCATGTGGTTTTAACTGAATCATTAGAGATTCTTGTCCAAAATACATACATTAGAATGGGCTAACATGTTTCACAGTGCCCCTATACTGTCAGCATGTTGTCTTACCTGTAATCTGCATCTGATCCTTGCTATTACAACATCTATCTTTAGCAGAGAAGAATATATCATCATTTTGATTTCTTCTTTTATAATATATGTTGGGGAAAAAATTGAAGCAATTCATTCTAGCACCATGTGCACACTTCACATTTAGATAAAAACATTGAGCAGGCAGTATATGGAAGATGCCAGTTTTCTAAATACTAGCCTCCTTAAGCATTATTTAATAGCTTTCCGATGAAAGATTTATAATAGCATGGACTGTTGACAAGGGACCAAAACTGCTTTCTACTACACTGGTTGATTTAGATGAGTGTGGAAGGAGTTACTTCTTCATACACACGTAGACATGCCGGATACCACTAAAAGGCTCATTTCTGTGAGATGCTGAGTGCCTCCTGAGGAGTATTGAGCACCCTCAGCTTCCATATGCTGCATGACTGGAGATGCCCTTGTGTGCAAACCATGAAACTTTTGGGAGGCATGATGTGAGGTCAATGCATTAGTCAGGCATACCTCTCTGTTAAAGCCTTTTCTTTCTATGAACTGAATTAATGATTCTGCGTTAACCTGCAATGGGTTCAGCTCCTGTTGCTACAGTTTCAAGCTCAGGGTGAAAATCATCTGTAGTGCTTTTCTCAAATGTAGAGGCTCCAGTAACACATGGACACCAAGTACAGTGGCCACATCCACAATCCCAAGTATAAAGTCTTACCCATACTAATAGTTTTATTTAGGAAATGACTAAAGTTACAATTATCCATGCCTGTATAAATCCTACAAAAACTTTTGTAATGGTTAATACTGTAGTCATACTCACATCCCAAAGATATTCTAGGGTCTGACAGATCTCTCAACAGATGATCATCAGTAAAGGGGTGGTACCTGCTGGGATTGTCTTCCATGGGTCTTCCCACCATAGCCTAACCACAGAACCTCTTTTATTCTGTTGTTATGAACACACCTACACCTTATACATATGAATAAGAGTTTCAAACCTCCTTCCCTTATTTGTGACTTCCATATACCATGAAAGTTGGGGTGCCCAATTTTTCATAGGTTGTTGTCTTAGCTCCCCATATTCTCATTAGCATCTACATGTGTCAATGGTAAACTGTGGTCTAAGCAGGACATCCCATGATGTTAAAATCAGGTGTCTTTGAGGTCACATAAACTTTGAAGTCTATTTTTCCAGAACATCACCCATTGGCACATTATGTCCAGTAATCTTACAGCCTTATTGGTTTAGGGTTATTCCTATGTCACCCATTTATGTTAAATGTTCTTAAACCTACAGCATGGTATGGCTAAGCTAAAATCTTACAGGACTCAGCCTGTAGACCTTGCATTAGAGCCATGTTTTACTTATATACCTAATACACACTCATCACTCCTAAATACTTGTCAATCTTATACTTCTGTAATCCTATTTTATTTACAACTTGAATCTGTTTTGTACACATTGATTATATATGAAATGACATATGAATTGACCATAACACTAGCTAACAGAATTATAAATGAATGATAGCATAAACTAATTGGCTTCACTGTCCACTGTGTGCAATATAAACCAGATTTTGTGGCCTGCTGAGTTCTGAGAGCTACTGTAAATACTCATGAGAGACATAGAGAAAAAAGAATGAAAATAAGTGGTCAATTTTCAACATGGCAGAAGGTTAACAATGAGGTCTCTGTTTAATATATTCTTTAATTGCCTGGAGAAGGGATGAACAGTGAGGTGTAAAATTTGCACAGGATACAATTATTTGGTAGGATATTCAAGACCAGAGAATACTGATAAAGGTAGGTGAATAAGCAGCAAAAAGGTTAGCAAAATTTAATGTTGCCAATAGCAACAACGGAACTGCTATTAAGGGGGAAAATTGCACTTTCAAAATTTGACCCTTACTGGTTTCTACAGCAACTGTAACCCTCAGGAAAAGTAAAAAACACTACATATTATAGAAGTTTAATGGTGAGATAAATAAGAAGACGTGAAAGAAATATAGCTGCAACTTCCTCCTCCCCAACACACCCTCTTCCTTCTCCCTTCTCACCACTGTTGATACTTCGCATCTCCCCTTCTCCAACACTCTCACTTCTCTCAGTGATCTCACCCTGACTCCTCTTGCCCCACTCACAGACCTTCTTTTTCTTTACCTTTTAATCTCACACTCTCTTCTGATACTGTCCCTCACAATACAAGCATGAGCAGGTCTCCTCCATCCTCATTCATAAATCACTCAATCAGTCAACCAATCTCCTGACCCTAACTGCAGTTCTAGTTACTGCCCATCACATTTTTTCAACCAGCTTTACTGGAGATAAAATAATATATTTATATATGTGGGCATGGTAATTGTGAAGCACTTTTTTATTTGAAGTGTTTATAGAAAACATTATTAAGAATGTTATTAAAATGGTTTTGAACATTTTTCATTTACCAAAACCCATATTTTTAAAATAAATAGTGGGGGTAGGGGTGGGTGGGAGGAGGTGAGGCATGATTTCCTTTTGTGAAAAGGAAAGATTTTGTCTATATCAATAGTTTTTGACAAAAATAATTTTGTATTTCTAAAAAGGTCATTGACTATGGAAAAGCCTTTTTATTTGAAAAAAATGTATAATTCCAACACTAATCTCCAGACTCGATTGAGCCAACTGCAATTGTTGCCTTAGTTTCCACGTCTAACACCTTTCTTTCTGGTTTTTGCCTTTTTCATTCCAAATAAACTGTCCCACTAGGGTCTCCAATCATCCCTTCTTGCTAAAATGTAAGATTCACTACTCCATTCTCATTGATCTCTACCCCAAGTATGGCCACATCAGTCATACCTCCCTTCTTGACATCTTGTCTTCCCCAGGCTTTCATGACTCCTTCTTCTCTTGGCTCTCCTCCTATCTCTCTGGTTCATCCTTTTTAGTAAGTTATCTGCCTCCCCTCTCTCAGGTCTGCACACAGGATATGATATCTTATCTGTTCACCTGCCTTCAATTACCATCTTGTGTTAATGGCTCACAAATCTATCTTTGTGCCCCAGGATGGTCTTCCTCCATCCACTCCTGCATCTCAGCCTGTTTCTCTGACATTTCTTCCTGGACATTGCCCCTTCAGCTTACACTAAAACTGAACTTAAAAAATCGAGTCTTTCAACCCTAGCAATAGCTTTTATAACTAATATATCTATGCATTACTTGTACTGACTAAAACTGAGTGAATAACTGATTATTCCAGGAAAGATCCTGGGGTGTTTGTTTCAAACCGGTACTGAAATTCTCTAATTTTTCTTGCTGGAAAAAAACAAACAAGGAAAACATTTCCGGTTGAACAAAATCTCTTGTTCAACCTGTTCAACCTTTCATTTCTTTACACTTTGTATGTGTATTTTGTCCTTTTAAAACAAAATTTCAAACAAATCTAGCTAACTTTTGAAATCCTTTTCAAAATGAAAAGTCAAAACACTACATTTAGGAAATGTCAAAATGAACCATTTTTTGCCTGGGTTTTGAACTTTTTCTCATTTTGTATTTGGCCAAAACTATTTGCCAATTTTGAGCTGAATTTATGATAGTTTTAATCTCCCTGAAACTGCACTTGGTGAATTAAAAAATTTCATGATTTTCTAGTACTGACTAAATATAATAGTTTCTGAAAATTCTGCTTTTGCATGCACAGCTGCTTGAGATGAAAGTGTTGATGGGTCTATAATAGGATCAAAGTAAGCATGGTTAGGATTAAAAAATAAAACAGAACCTTGCTGCTCTTTTAGCAATGATGGCTCACAATAGTCCTTGAAAGTGTTTTCGTTTTTATTTATTTTCTTGCATTTCCAAGGTGCTCATCCCCACAGCGCATCCTAGTGATAACACTTTCTGAAAAGCACAATCACAGTGACCTGAAGCCTGAAAGAATTAAATAGTTCAGGCACTAAATGTCAACATATACTTAAAGAAAAATTGTTCTCCCTGCTGGGGCATGCAAGTGACCTTCACAGTTTAGTTTTCCCTCTGTAGTAAGGATCTATTAAAGTTAGACTTTCAATCTAAAGAATGAGGACATAAAAACCCAACACGGAGAAGTGATCTCCCTACCTGTTGTCAGTTGTTTTATTGACATCTTTCAGCTGTCACTGAATTTAATTTGAATACTGTTGACAAAAGGAGAAGAACTCAATACTTTCTCTTGAAATAAAATTGTATGTAACTCTTCAATGGCATAGAGAAAAAAAAAGTATGTATACACTATTCTCTTTTGGGGCTATTATGTGAGCTCAAAACTTTACTAAAATCATTAAGTTCAATGTATGCTGGAAAAAATCTTCACATTTCATCCAGAAATTGTAAAATGCCTAAATATCCCTTTCAGGCAAAAGCCTTGATCCCTAGGTCTTATTAGTACAAATTATAAGGAAATATAGCAATGGATGTTAAAACACTGAGAAAATTTTCCAGTATGCTTGCAGGTTTAAGATTAGAGAGAGAATTCAGATTGCTCAAAGTCAAAATTAGAGCTTCCCTTTTCAATCCATATAGGACACTTCCCCTTAAAGAAGTACTTCTACTGTAAATGTTTTAGCCATTTTGTTACACATCTTTTCATATGTGGAGCACAGATATAGTAGTTTAATTTTGTCATTTTACTTTAATCCATAATGATTAACTCACATCTTTGATCCAATATTTTAGTCTTCCTTCATATCAGATATTATAAATTATTGAACAACGGGACACTGAACAAAGGACAGAAGAAATTCCCATTTGGTTACATTACTGCCTGTTTTTATCAGCTGTTCAATATAGTGACTATAAATACACTGGCTCTATAGAAAGCCACACAGGATGTTGAAGTTAATGTTACATAATCTATGAAGCATCAATGAAAAAAAGGGGAAACTTAAGAAGAGATTCTCAACAGAATGACAAAAGATAAATACCATCTGAAAGATTTGAACAAAGTTCCAATAGCCCCACATTTTATTAAATGTGTCAAAACCAAAAAAAAAAAAAATTAAATATATCATTACAAAATCTCTTGACACTGCCCCATCTCTGATCCAGTAGTAAAAAAGATAATGTTAATTCAAAACAAAACCAGAAAATATTTTATAGATTGGTTGTGAGAAAGTCCATATAAATCATACTTTTCATCCAGAAATTGACTCATCGAAGATCATACCATGTAATTTGTTTTTAAGCAGAATTCTCTGCGAAGTCTGCTAGAAAATGCTTAAAAATTCATGGCATAAAATAACCCTTGAAACCATCTCTTCACAAAGCAAAATCCCTTGAAGTATTTAAGGCATGTTCATATTTCATGGTTTCAATATAAATTTCCCCACATTACTCAATCATAAATGTTTTCTGGATGCAGATCTAACTAATTCTACTCCTTTGGGGTTTGTGCTCAGGGGGATATGTTGCCTCTTCCTGCTCTACAGGGAGAGTGAGAGTTCTCCCGCAATATTTACCATGGTGCACCATGCATTCTTTCATGGCCAGCCAGTTCTGAAAGACATTGCGGGAGTGGGGGATTCTAATGCCAGTAGCTGCTAATAGAGTACGGGGAACGGTGGTGTTCATAGACTGAAGTTGCCCAAGGCTTCTCTGTGGGTGACATAAGAGCTGCTGTAATAATTGGGCCTACAGATTTGCCCTAATTGTGAGCTCAACAGTGAAAAGTGAGCAAAAGTTTTTTAAAAAGTCACAATAACCAATAACAATAAATGCTGAGGGTGGGGGAGTGGAAAAGAGAGACAGACTGAATTAGCATAAACAAAAATGCCTACTAATATAATTAAAAAACTGTTAAAATCATGCCTGCTAAACAAAAAAAAAAAAAAAGTGTGGGATTGGATGTCAATGAACCAAAATTGGTGCCTCAGAAATTAGGCCTAATTGGGGAACAAAATCATGAGAAGATGGACTATTCTGCCTGTCACTCCTTTTTGGGGTCCTGAAGAAGAGAGAGTGTGGGGAAAGCTGGCTAGTGTGACACTGACTGACTGAAAGACAAGAGAAGGGGAAGCTTTTCATAGCTGCACCACTGCCACTTCTCCACACCTTCTTCATCCTAATCTTGAGAGATGTCCCAACCAGACCAGACCAGAGAAAAGAACACATATGACACCACCACCTGTATTGGATCCAGCTAAATCCCAACCATCCCCTGCTCCATGTGTCCTTTCCTTTTCTACCTCATTTCTTTTCTTTCCTGCCTCTCTCCTGTTTCCTTCTATTTAGTGTCTGGTTTAGCTGGCCAAGACTGTATATTTTGCAACAGTGTCATAATCAGGTGACCAGAAAGGGCACTGCATTTAGCTGCCCAAACATCTTGATGCTGATACAAGTTTGCCAGGCTTCGGAGTGGCTGATAAGACTGTGTGCTGTGCATGTGTTTTGCCAGCCCTGAGGTTGCAGGTGAGAGTGAACACCAAAGAGAGAAGTTGCATATTCTGTCTTTGCTGTTCTTTTCTTTCCCTTCCTGTGCATGTTTGTTTTGTCTTCTAGAAAACAGGATTGGACTTCAACAACAAAAGCCACAATGACAGCTCCAGGCTGTTTCAACTAACTCTTCCCCTTTTTTCCCCAAAACGACAGTTATCATATAAGACAGTGTCAGAAAAGGTTGTGTTTTTTCCCGCCTTCTAAAAGTTCTCTACAGCTAAAGGGGACAAGGAATGTTGTTCGAATACTTAACACTTTACATCTTAAATGTTTTAACTGTCTTTTTCTTTTATGTGTTTTTAATAAAACATTTATAAGTATTTCAATACTGTTTGCCATGGTACTAAGCAGGCTGAGGTCTCTGTATACCAAACTGTTTAATATTGGACAGGAACAGGGTCATATTAACCCCTTTGACTGTTTGCATCCCTTTTTTCCATCTAAATTAATATAACATGGCCAAGGGCCAGGTTCAGTCTGTCCCTAGGTGCATGTAAATAATAAAATAACTCTAACAAGGATGAAAGGAAATATTTAAATGGAACAAGAGGGACTTTATTCTCTGGATAGAATTGTAATATGTTGGAACTGACTGACTTCCACATGTATACCATAGATATCCCTAATTCAATAGGACAAATATCAAATGCATAAGCCAGCAATAAAGTTATGAGAAAATATATCAAGCCTCAGTTTAGTAAGGCACATGCTTAATTTTAGGTACATGAGTGGACCATTGAAGTCAGTGGGATATTCACTATGCTTAAAGTTAGGACTATATTTCAGTACTTTATTGAATCAGGGCCTATGCGACCATCCAAGATATAACTCCTGAAATTAGAATGGATGTCTTAATCTTCCAGTTCATGTCTCTCATCTCCACTTCAGTCCTATCCATCAACCAACATTGAATAAAGAAGTCAATTGCCATAATTTATTTTACTACAGATGTCCGTAATTCTATTGGTATCACATGCCTCAGCCAAAAAATAGGTTCTTGAGCCTTTATTCATGTTTCTGAAGTACAAACAGAAGCTGGAATAGTTATACAGTTAGACATATTGCAAGTTGTGTATTTTAAAGGAATGTCAGAAAAGTGAAAGCATTCTTGAAGAATGTCTTGTTAAAGGTCATAGTGTTGGGAACACTGGGGCATGGCCACTAGGTAACTCGAGGGGATGGAAGACCACGAGTGTCGATGAAGCCCCCTCGCACTAGGCCCAGGTGTCCTTGGCCCCCCTCCTGCCTGGAGGCACTCGCAGCAGCTCTGCGTACTAGGCCCAAGTGTCCTTGGCCCCCCTGCCTGGAGGCACACACAGCAGTTATGCTGAGAATCTGCAACAGTATGTTGCAGAGTCAGACTGCCTGAAACTAAGCAAGGCCAAACAGGGGAGATATGGAAGAACAATGCTGAATAAAGCAGCTTTATGTATAGTTTAACAAATGATACAGAGAATCAGGGAACTAGCTGGGAACTGGATTGGCTGGCTATATGGATACTTGGGGCAGCTTGCTATTGGATAAGTATGCTGGGAAAAAGGATGTATAAAAGCCTGTGTAACTTCCTGCTCTGTTGTGCAGGATTTGAGATTTTATTCTCCCTGTACCTTTTTGCAGCTGCAAATAAACTTTTCTGCTTCTCCACCCCGTTGTGATTATTGGGTGTAGCACACCGGGTAACGAACCACTCAAGCTGTTGTTCAGCCTCTCGGCACTGGGTGCCGGCAACAGCTTTTGGCGTCCCTGGGTGGGCGACGAGGCTGCAATTTAGCCTTGCCCGGACCCCTCCTGGAGGTCGAAGATTGCGGCGAGAACCGACGCCCAGCGCGCACCGGTGAGTTCATCGGGGGCCTCGGAGGAGACGCAATTTGATCGACCCCGGAGGGCACAACGGTGCAACGCACTCATATAGTGGAGAAGCTGTTGTGGACGGCGGTGAAGAACCGGTCCCTTAGACATGGGGGAGGAGCAGCTGCAGGCCACGGTGAAGAACCGGTCCCTTGGATAAGGTAGGAACCTTTTAAAATCCGGATTGTATGCTCTGTTGGAACCTGGGGACGCCCAGAGTTACCCTGTAGGTATGGGACAGGGACAGAGCTCAGAGGTTAGGGCACGGTGTACGCCCCTAGAGTGCATTCTAGCAAACTGGAAGGTATTTGGTGCGGATCCGATGACTAAGAGCCAATTAAAACGATTCTGTACAGTTGACTGGCCTCAATATCAACTAGAGGACCAGGAGTGGTGGCCACCAGGAGGGTCAATTAATTACAACACGATCCTTCAGTTACTCCTGTTCTGTCAGAGAACAAGGAAATGGAATGAACATATGTATGTGCATTTGTTTCTGACTTTATGTACTCGACCAGATATTTTACAGCGCTGTAATCTGACTCCGACTGGTTCGGTAGTAGCTAATGTTAGTCCCCAGACCCCCACCCCCACTGTAATGGCAGAGCCGGTGTCCCCTTCGGCCCCCACACTCCCACCGTATAAGGGTAGGATGCCTCGGGTTACAGAGATTGCCCCCTCGGTGGGACTCTATCCTTTGCTTACCGAGACTGTTGTGGCTTGCCCAGGGGCAGATGGACGTCAGGCTACCACTATGCAAGTTTACACCCATGTGCCATTCAATCCAATAGACTTAGCAGCTTTTAAAACACAGGCTGGGGAATTCTCAATGAACGCAAGCAGGTTTATTTCAGTCTTTGAGGGGTGCCTCAGTAGTCACAAGCCGATTGAGACGACTGTAATATCCTCCTGAGAATCCTGTTGTCTGAGGTGGAGAGGGATCAGGTTACAGCTAAGGCAAGGGGAGCGTCAGCGTTCAAGCGAAAAAAAAGAAAGGAATCTATCTGTCAAGTTCCTCTCCAAATAATTGTAAACGGCTCAGGGCATTTCTGGGTATGGCAGGCTTTTGCAGGATATGGATCCCAGAGTTTGGACTGTGGGCTAAACCCCTGTACGACTGTAAAAGGAGCAGATCATGACCCCTTCTATTGGACCCCAGAGGCTGATAGGGCATTTAAAATCCTGAAAAGAAAATTGATGGAAGCCCCAGCTCTGGGCCTGCCGGATCTCTCTAAGCTGTTTCAGTTGTATGTATATGAACGAAGGGGGCTGGCCCTAGGAGTGCTCACACAGCTGTTAGGAGCATGGAGACGTCCCGTGGCTTATTTTTCTAAGCAATTGGATCAGGTTGCAAAGGGTTGGCCGGCATGTTTACGGGCGGTCGCAGCTACTGCCCTATTGCTTGAGGAAGCGGAGAAGCTAACATTGGGAGGGGTTATGCAAATCTATACTCCCCACATGGTCCGAGCCTTATTGGATGCAAAGGGAGGGCTTTGGCTCACCCAGGCTCGGATTGCTCGGTACCAGGCTAAGCTGTTAGAGAACTCTGAAGTCACCTTACAGCCTTGCCCCTCCCTTAACCCAGCCACCCTCTTGCCAGAAACAGAGGAACAGAAACATGACTGTTTAGAGATCATAGATGTCCAGTACTCCAGCTGTCCGGATTTAAAGGATGTACCCCTCCCAAATGCAGATTATGAGTGGTACACTGATGGTAGCAGTACTGTAATAGATGGGCAAAGGAGGGCGGGTTATGCTGTTGTGAAAGGAGGGATGGCTCCATTCCCCAGAAGGGAAGGTCCTCTTACCAAAGGGCCTAATCCGGCCAGTGCTGCAGAAACGACATCAAACCACTCATGCTGGCAGGGAAGCACTTATCCAGCTAATGGGAAAATACTTTATCACTTCCGGACTCCGACCCCTGGCTGCCCAGGTATAAGCGGACTGCTTAGTCTGCCAAAAGAATAACCCCCGACCGGGACATCCTGTGCCACCAGCTGCCCTAGAACCCACTCCGGGCCCTGGACAAGTGTGGCAAATAGACTTTACTGAGTTTCCTCAGACCCAAGGGTTCAAATATCTCCTTGTCATAGTGGATCGGTTCAGCGGATGGCCAGAAGCCTTCCCATGCCGTAACTGCACTGCCAGGACAGTGGCCCTCAAGTTTGTTAAGGAGATCGTTCCTCGCTTTGGACTCCCCCTGTGGATGGAATCTGACAATGGGACACACTTCACGTCAAAAATCATTCAAAGCATCTCACATGCCTTACAGATCCCCTGGAAACTCCATACGCCCTGGAGACCGCAAGCCAGTAGTGTAGTGGAGCGTACCAATCAGACCCTTAAACGGCATCTCTCAAAAGTGTGCCAAGAAGCCTCACTGCGATGGCCTGATGCTTTGCCCCTCGTCCTACTCCGTATCCGCGTTCTCCCAAAGGGTAGATTAGGGCTCAGTCCCTTTGAAATTATGTTTGGAAGGGCATGGCCTATGAATGGCACCCCGGTTCTGTCAGGGGAATGGGAGTTGGGTAATGGTTTTTTGTCACAGTATATGTGTTCCCTGTCTGCTGTTCTCTTGTCTCTTCACAGGTATACCAAGGATTCCCAGCCTGTCCCCTTGGACTCTCCCGTTCACTCCTTACAGCCCGGTGACTCTGTGCTTGTTCGCACCTGGAAAGACGAGCCTCTCCAGGAAAAGTGGAAAGGACCCTATACTGTCCTGCTGATCTCCCATACAGCAGCAAAGATCGAGGGACACAAGAACTGGATCCATCACTCTCGTCTGAAGGCAGTAACCGCCCCCTCGTCAGCAGAACAGTGGACCGTCCAACCTGCTGACTCCTCATCTAGTGAGATCTCGGGCTAAAGCTACTGTTTAAAAGACACAAATAGCGGGCACCTTAATGCTAAAATGGGCCCACCCGGGTACTGGAGACCCTGGGTTGGGAAGACTCTGGTAATAATTAATTGGGTAACATTGTTATTCTCTGTATTGGTATTTCCAAACCGTGCATATCGGGAGCATAACTCCTTTGTTTTGCTTGCGCACCATGTTGCTAATTTAACAAACCAGACTGATTGCTGGGTATGTGCTCCAACTCCACTATCCCCCAAAACGGGAATGCCCCTTGACATGCTGCCCTTGACCCTAGCAGAATTAGCCACCACCAAAGAGCAGGAAAGAACGGACTCGCCGTTCTGGAACAAGATCTCTTTACAGCAAGCCACCTATCAGGACCAGGAGTATTCAGTTGCAGTACTCACTGAGGGAGTATTATGTTTTACCTGAAACCAATCTGATCACTATGGGCATCCTGTGGGAAAAAGCTCCTGTGTTATTACACAGTGGGCTGATGGGTATTGGATAAAGACCAACAGGGGAGGCCAACAGTGTGGGTGTAATGGTTCCTCCCCTTTTAGGGAAACACTTACAAATAATCTTACCACAAAAAAGGGGTTTGGAAATGTAACTTGCTGTCCAGTTAATATCTCCAATGTAGCAAGCCAATGGTGGGTTTGTAGTGATCCCTATGGCGAGTGTAATTTGAACAGCACAATTAGAAACGCCCCCACTTGTACCCAATCAAAAAAATAAGATGCTCCCATAGAGGCATATAAATTGTTTAAAAAAGCAGCCAAAGCAGCCTTAAATATCCCAGGAATCCCCTTAAGAAACAGTCCTTACTGGGCCCTACAAAGTCACTATTTTGTATGTGGCCGAAAGGCTTACAAGGTGCTGCCAGCCAACTGGACAGGTAGCTGTTATATAGCTCATGGAGTTCCTCATCTTTCTATAACTGCCACACTGCCCAAAGGAAAGATTAAAAATGCCCGAGACACCTCTGTTGAGTCACGAGAAAAGACCCTGCGGCGACTGACTACGGCATTAGAGGGCAATATGAAGAATCCCCTCACAACCGAGAAGCTGGTAGGGTGCTCTGTACTGGGAATAGCACCACTGTTTACTGCGCCAGCCATGGCAGGCATAGGCTGCTATACTGTAAGGCTGCAGATGGTACTTAAGAAGGTGGCCTTAAAGTTAAAAAACTCGGTTAGTAATTTAGGGTCAGCAGTAAAAACTTTAAATAAAGAGGTACAGCAGCTCAGGACGTTTTCCCTCCAAAACAGGCTGGCTTTGGACTATCTCTTGGCATCCCAAGGAGGGGTTTGTGCCCTCGTCAGGCCCCGATGTTGTGTATATGTAAATGATAGCAGTTATGAAATCTATAAAAAGGTGGTACAGGCTGAGGCCCATGCCCGAGCCGGAGCACAGGTTGCCTATACTGCCCCAGAGAACGATTGGTTGCAAACCTTGTTTTCAGGCTGGGGTTTGTCGTCTTGGTTTGGTGGTTTATTTAGCCTGCTATTGAAAATTCTCTTTCCTGTATTGCTTGTATTACTGGTATTATGCTGTGCAGTATCATGTGTCAGGGCCCTTTTGCAAAAGTTAATAAGTCATTTTCTTCAGGGCTATTACAAAGTGCTTATGCAAAGTCCTATTGTAAAGAAATAAGTAGCCCACGTGAGAAAACTCAGAGCCAAGGCTGTTGAGTGTTCTCAAAGGGGGGAGTTGTTGGGAACACTGGGGCATGGCCACTAGGTAACTCGAGGGGATGGAAGACCACGAGTGTCGATGAAGCCCCCTCGCACTAGGCCCAGGTGTCCTTGGCCCCCCCTCCTGCCTGGAGGCACTCGCAGCAGCTCTGCGTACTAGGCCCAAGTGTCCTTGGCCCCCCTGCCTGGAGGCACACACAGCAGTTATGCTGAGAATCTGCAACAGTATGTTGCAGAGTCAGACTGCCTGAAACTAAGCAAGGCCAAACAGGGGAGATATGGAAGAACAATGCTGAATAAAGCAGCTTTATGTATAGTTTAACAAATGATACAGAGAATCAGGGAACTAGCTGGGAACTGGATTGGCTGGCTATATGGATACTTGGGGCAGCTTGCTATTGGATAAGTATGCTGGGAAAAAGGATGTATAAAAGCCTGTGTAACTTCCTGCTCTGTTGTGCAGGATTTGAGATTTTATTCTCCCTGTACCTTTTTGCAGCTGCAAATAAACTTTTCTGCTTCTCCACCCCGTTGTGATTATTGGGTGTAGCACACCGGGTAACGAACCACTCAAGCTGTTGTTCAGCCTCTCGGCACTGGGTGCCGGCAACAATAGCAATTACAGCACATTAAGAACTTCACTGCTCAAAGAAAAAGGCTCAAGAGTTCATTGTTAATAAGAACCACTTCAGTAAGAGGTATAAAATTATCTATTAATCTAATGTCACTGAGAAGCATAATTTTGCCCCTTTTTGACCTGAGTGGCTGGTCAAAGTTTCAGAGCCCTGGGGATGTTACAGTTGGAAGTAGAAATTGATAGAGTCTGGTATTTTTCTTTGATTCAGTTTAGTTTACTTACAAAGAATGTACAAAGTTCTGTGCCTCTGAGCAGAGAAGAAATCAATTAGCAAGAAACAGCTTCTTTTGCTCACAGTGCTAAGAATCTTCTTCGCAGCCTGCATCCTGACACAAAAATTGTCCCCAGGTTTCTTCCAGAGTCAGCCACTGTGCTTTCAGCTTGCTCCTTCGGGCTGTTTCTCCCTGTCTCACTTTCCCAGTTTTTTCTGTTCTGCCCTCCCACATACACTTACTGAATCCCATACTCATGGGCAGGTTCTGTTGTATTAATTTACATGGACTAGAGGGGCCAAAGATGTTACCATAACCCAGTCATTGTCCAACATTAAACAGTGTTCAACAAGGTCCATGGTTTTTTATACAGAGACCTCAGTGTGCTGCGGGACATGGCAAACACACCATTAAAAATCCTTTTAACCTTGTATTGAAAATAAAGAAAAGATGGAAAAACAGTTCAAGCATTTGAAATGTAAAGTATTAAGTAAGGCTTTCATTTTAACAATTTCCCTTGTTCCCTATCTCTTTAGCTGGAGCTAGTTTTAGAGGGAAAATTTAAAAAAAAACACCTTCGACAGTCTCTTATCAAAGGTGGTAATAATGGTGCTTTTGGGGAAATGAGAAGACGTTAGCTGAGATGGGCTGGAACTGTTGTTGCAGTTGTTGTTAAAGTCCCATCCAGTTTCATCCCACGTGGTGTTTGGGATTCAGCTAGAGCTAGTAGAGGTGGCAATGGCATCTGGGTCCCTCTCGCTGGCCCAGTCCGTTCAGGAGATCTCTCAGGATCAGGATGATGAAGGCCTGGGATCCCAGGAGACGATAGGGGTGGCAGCAATGATGGTGAAACTTGCTTCAGTAGCCAGTTTATCTCCCCAAGTCTGTCCTTAAGGACCCCAAAGGGGAGTGGTGGGTAGAATCCCTCATGCCCACATAATTTTGTCCATCAATTAGACCTCGTTTCTGACACACCAGTTTTGATTCATTAATTTTTGAATCCACATTTCTTGTTTAACACGCATGACCTTAACACTGCCCTTGAGTTGTATCAGTAGGCCTTTTTGTTTGGACTAATTCAGTTTTTCTTACTTGCATTATACCTTTCCTGATCAACTTTTATTACAGGTTATTCCGTCATCTTACGAATTCCCCTCACTTCTTATAGTGGAGCTCACAAGCAAGGAAAATCTGTAGGCCCAATTATTACAGCAGTTCATGTGCTCCTTTTTTCTTAGGTGGGGGTTTTCATTCAACTCATAACAAGGTTCCACCCAGTTCATAGCAATATAATAGAAATTACACATGACAGTGACTGAAATAATAGTTTATAATAGTATTACCTCCTTCACCAGTAAAATAGTAGGATTGGGAGGGAAAAGATTGAGAAGATATATTAAAGGAAAAATCCTGCAAACTTCTATTCATATGTGTAGTTCTTGTTCATACAAGTAGTTGCATTCACCTCAGTGGATTGAGTAAGAGTGTGAAGACTGGACCAAATATGACATGAATCATTATATTGCTGCATATTTGTGAGTTAAGTACAAGACCAGTAGAGCCCAAAATATTGCAGCTATGATAAAACAGAACTTTTCCATATTTTATGTTTTTTTAAAAGTTTAATATTATTCACTTTCATCATAGTCTACTTCAGATTTGATAGCTAGAAGGGAGTAGGACTAGAATGTTTCTGACATAGTCTGCATCATGTCATATCAATGACATCATATCATGTCGAAAGACACTGATAAATTGGAGGGGGTTCAGAGAAGAGCCATGAGAATGATTAAAGAATTAGAAAACATGCCTCATAGTGATAGACTTGAAGAGCTCAATCTATTTAGCTTAACAAAGAGAAAATTAAGCGGTGACTTGATTTATAAGTATTTACATGGGGAATAAATATTTAGTAATGGGATCTTCAATCTTGCAGAAAAAGCTGAAGATAGATAAATTCAGACTGGAAATATGGTGTAAATTGTGAGAGTAATTGGTGTAAATGATGACAGTAATTAACCAATGGAACATCTTACCAAGGGTTGTGGTGGATTCTGCATCACTGACAATTTTAAAATCAAGATTGGATGTTTTTTCTAAAATATATGCTTCCTGAATTATTGTTGTGGAAGTTCTATAGCCCTTACTATACCGGAGGTCAGATTACATGATCACAATGGTCTCTCCTGGCCTTGGATGAATCTATAACATAGACCATTAAATTTGTGAAAAGCTCAATAAGGGGATGTTTCTATGCAAATAGTAACCAAACAATTTAGTAAAAAGCAAGTTACGGTGCTTAGTTTGGTCTCACATTGGTGTAAATCTGGAGTAACTACACCAACGTCAATGTTATTAACTTGATGTAAGAATGAAGAGAATCAGGTGGCCGATTAGTTTAGAAAACACTATTTGGTTAAAAGTCATATAGATTATTCTTAAAAATCAAATTTCCTTATCTAAATTGCTGTGATGATTTTTATGATTTGTCTATGTACAGATAGTGAATTCTGGTTAAAGCTACAGCATGTGGCAGGAGAAATTCTTGTTCCTGGAACAGGGCCAAGTGAAGAGTTATTAAACTTTAATGATAGTCCATTAAATAGAACATCCGTGGACACAGAGATGGCTGCCACTTGGGGCAAATCAATGTTTGAAGTCTGAACTCCAGGTGAGAGATAACTAAGCAATGGATCGCCTGCTGAGGGACTTTGATAACCTGACAAAAGAGACAGGAGGTTGTTGAAGGGCACATGACTGACTCCATGACTCAGAGGAGAAGCAATGAGCTGCAGGAGAATCATCCTGGACACCCTAGGGGATTCTGACCTAAGTGAAGAGTGGTGAGGAAACTGAGTAAGGGAAATGCATGTAGGTTTTATTATTTTTTGTTTGGATCTTTATCTCTTTAGTGCTATTCAAAATACAGAGTAAATGTGTTTAGAAAGCTTTGTAAGACTATAGTTACACCTATCAAGTGTCCCTGAAGATGTAATCCAGAGTGCCCACAATGTTGGAGCTCTGGGAAGAGTGTATTTAAAGCAACTGGTATATCAGGGTCTAGTTCTGTGGACTTCAAGATCTTAACTCTCAGGAAAGGGTGCTAAACAGTGGATCTGTCTATAAACCCCCAGCCAGAGGCAGGGCCTGGACTCCACGCAGACTCTGAAAACTTAAAGCACTTGGGGCCCAACATTGTGAAATCCAAACCCAGAAGCCTGGTGAGTGTCCAGGAAGGGGAGATTTACCAGGGCTGTGTGGCAATTACTAATAAGATTTTTAAGACATGGGACCTGTGAATATTTTTAGCTCCATGAAATGCTTGTAAACACTTTCTTTCCCAGTATTCATTATGGGGCATTCAGACAGTGCTGATTAGTTTTGATTGGTGAGTAACGTCTCATATTAAGAGAATGAGGAGTACTTGTGGCACCTTAGAGACTAACACATTTATTTGGGCATAAGCTTTCATGGGCTAAAACCCACTTCATCAGATGCATGCAGTGGAAAATACAGTAGGAAGATATATATATATGTATATGTATATACATATATACAGAGAACATGAAAAAATGGTATTGCCATACCAACTATAAAAAGACTAATCAATTAAGGTGGGCTATTATCAGCAGGAGGAAAAAAAAAACATTTGTAGTGATAATCAGGATGGCCCATTTCCAACACTTGACAAGAAGGTGTGAGTAACAGTAGGGGAAAATTAGCATGGGGAAATAGTTTTTACTTTGTGTAATGACCCATCCACTCCCAGCCTTTATTCAAGCCTAATTTAATGGTGTCCAGTTTGCAAATTAATTCCAATTCTGCAGTTTCTCATTGGAGTGACCAGGGAGGTTGAAGTGTTGGCCGACTGGTTTTTGAATGTTATAATTCTTGACATCTGATTTGTGTCCATTTATTCTTTTGCATAGAGACTGTCCGGTTTGGCCAATGTACATGGCAGAGGGGCATTGCTGGCGCATGATGGCATATATCACATTGGTAGATGTGCAGGTGAACGAGCCTCTGATGGTGTGGCTGATGTGATTAGGTCCTATGATGGTGTCCCTTGAATAGATATATGGACAGAGTTGGCAACGGGCTTTGTTGTAAGGATAGGTTCCTGGGTTAGTGTTTTTGTTGTTGGTGTGTGGTTGCTGGTGAGTATTTGCTTCAGGTTGTGGGGCTGTCTGTAAGCGAGTACTGGCCTGTCTCCCAAGATCTGTGAGAGTGAGGGATCGTCCTTCAGGATAGGTTGTAGATCCTTGATGATGTGCTGGAGAGGTTTTAGTTGGGGGCTGAAGGTGATGGCTAGTGGTGTTCTGTTACTTTCTTTGTTGGGCCTTTCCTGGAGTAGATGACATCTGAGTATTCTTCTGGCTCTGTCAATCTGTTTCTTCACTTCAGCAGGTGGGTATTGTAGTTTTAAGAATGCTTGATAGAGATCTCATAGGTGTTTGTCTCTGTCTGAGGGACTGGAGCAAATGTGGTTGTATCTTAAAGCTTGGCTGTAGACAATGGATTGTGTGATGTGGTCTGGATGAAAGCTGGAGAGATGTAGGTAAGTATAACGGTCAGTAGATTTCCGGTATAGGATGGTGTTTATGTGACCATTGCTTATTAGTGTCCAGGAAGTGGATCTCTCGTGTGGACTTGTCCAGGCTGAGGTTGATGGTGGGATGGAAATTGTTGAAATCATGGTGGAATTCCTCAAGGGCTTCTTTTCCATGTGTCCAGATGATGAAGATGTCATCAATGTAGCACAAGTAGAGTAGGGGCGTTAGGGGACGAGAGCTGAGGAAGCGTTGTTCTAAGTCAGCCATAAAAATGTTGGCATACTGTGGGTCCATGCGAGTACCATAGCTGTGCTCATACTAGTGTTTCTATTCCCTGACAGAACCTGTGTATGTGTGTGATTCTAAAATTAGATTTCTTCAAATCTTTCATATGCTTGGAAATTTACTTTATGAAGTAGAAAAGTGAATATGAAAGGTGTTTGGACCAAATGTATTTAAAAATCCAAACAAGTACTTGTGGAATAATTTAAGTTATTCACACAGCAATACTGAAAACAACAAATATTTTTGAACATGGGGTTTGGGGGAAGCATTACTGGAGGCATCCAAGATAAAGCTAAGCTCACTTTAAGTTAGTCAGATGGGAAATAAGTGAATCTTATTCAGAGATGGGAAACTCCAAACTATTTTTAACCTAACAATGGCTTTAATTTGTAATTCTGGAAGACTGGATGAAAAGGAAAATATTCCTTGACAAATTCATAGCATTCAGTGCATATATCCACACTTACATAGAACAACTACTTATATATGGACTATTGTTTTCATTTAGAATAAATGTTTTTTTTCCTTTCAGCATCAACTGAAACAGTTACAAAATGTTTTGAAAAGCTTGTAGAAAAATAATTATTTTCTGTCTCCTATCCTGTGTTAAGAAAAAAAAAAGGGTTTTACCATTATTATTACCATTTAGAAAGGTCAGCATGATTAATAGCATTGCATGCCTGTTTATAGTCTCTTTGTATAGAAGATTAATTTAAAACACAGACAAGCAAGTTGCTGCTATCAGAAACTTCAGTTTATGGTATTTATTCATCTATATCAATAAACACAACCAGAACAGAGGACAGAATGAAACCTCTCTGAGAGCTAGACCAAACAAGGACTTAACCTTTCTTAAGTCTTGTCTACAGTGCCCTGCAGTTTGAACTAAAGGGGTATGAATAGCAGTGCGCGCAGAAGTGCTGCACTGTTACTCCCTTATGTGAATGGTGCAGGTGTGAACTAAAAGGTTCCTAGTTTGCATTAGCACAGTTCTCTTCGAACAGCCATTTCTCTACAATGCACCTAAGTGTTAACAGCTCGCACAGTTCACTGTTGTATTCAGTCTTGCCAATGGATGGTTTACATATTGAACCTGATACTGCTCCAGGTTAGTCTATATGACTTTTGCCATTTACCTTAATAGAATCACAGAAAATTACGGTTGGAAGAGACCTCAGGAGGTCATCTAGTCCAATCCCCTGCTCAAAACAGGACCAACCCCAATTAAATCATCCCAGCCAGGGCTTTGTCAAGCTGGGCTCTAAAAACCTCTAAGGATGAGGGTCCACCACCTCCCTAGGTAACGCATTCCAGTGCTTCACCACCCTCCTAGTGAATTAGTTTTTCCTAATATCCAACCTAGACCTCCGCGACTGCAACTTGCTCTTTGTTCTGTCATCTGCCACCACTGAGAACAGCCTAACTCCATCCTCTTTGGAAACCCCCTTCAGGTAGTTGAAGGCTGCTATCAAATTCCCTCCTCCCCCACTCTTCTGCAGACCAAATAAGCCCATTTCCCTCAACCTCTCCTCTAAAGTCATGTGCCCCAGCCCCCTGATCATTTTTGTTACCTTCTGCTGGACTCTCTCCAAATTGTCCACATCCTTTCTGTAGTGGGGGGCCCAAAACTGGACACAATACTACAGATGTGGCTTCACTAGTGCCGAATAGAGGGGAATAATCACTTCCCTCGATCTGCTGGCAATGCTCCTATCAATGCAGCACAAATGTGTTAGCCTTCTTGGCAACAAGGGCACACTGCTGACTCATATCCAGCTTCTCATCCACTGTAATCCCCAGGTCCTTTTCTGCAGAACTACCACTTAGCCATTTGGCCCCTAGTCTGTAGCAGTGCATGGGATTCTTCCGTCCTAAGTGCAGGACTCTGCACTTGTCCTTGTTGAACCTCATCAGATTTCTTTTGGCCCAATCCTCCAATCAGGGGCAGCAGGTTTGTATAATTTTTGGTGATGCCCAGAATGGATCCAAGTCCTGCCCCGCCCCCCGCACCTGCCTAAGGCTCTGGGAGGGAGTTTGGGTGTGGGAGGGGTGCAGGCTCTGGGATGGGGAGGTAGGTTGGGGTTCAGGAGGGCGTGTGGGGTGGGGTGTGGAAGGGGGTTTGGGTGCTGCATGCAGATTCTGGGCTGGGACAGAGCGTTGGGGTGCAGGAGGGGGTGTAGGTTTGGGCCAGGGATAAGGAGTTTGGGGTGCAGCAGGCAGGCTGCCCCGGAGCTGGCGAGGGGGCCAGAGAGGAGGGCTCCTCCCAGCCCTGTCCCCACCAGCAACAGCGAGCTTTGCGGGACGGTGGACCCTTCCCCTCTCACGGCACAACACTCACCCAAGTCCCCCCCACCCCCCATCAGGGTGCTACTCAGGAGGTCGAGCCAGGATAAGCCCCCCACCCTCGGAGTTGACTTGGAGTCACCTGCTGGGGGGGGAGGGCTGCTCTGTGCCTCCTTCCCTCCTCCCTCCGCAAGTGCAGCAGCTGCCTCAGCCTGCCCCCTGACACCTCCCCTTGTAACGGGCAGCAGCTGGTGAGGGAGCGCACCTAGGGAAGGCAGAGACGCTCAGAGGAGTTGCAGAGGGGCGGCAGGCAGGGCCAGGGGAGAGACCCGGCCCAGAACATTGGTGGATCCAGGCTCCCTGGGCTGTAAATTTGCTCGAACCTGGGCATCACGGGCCATACAACTCGCCGCCCCTGCCTCCAATTTGTCGAGGTCACTCTGGAGCCTATCCCTATCCTCCAGCGTATCTACCTCTCTCCTCAGCTTAGTGTCATCTGCAAACTTGCTGAGGGTGCAATCCATCCCATCATCCAAATCATTAATGAAGATGTTGAACAAAACCAGCCCAAGGACTGACCCCTGGGGCACTCCACTTAATACCAGCTGCCAACTAGACTTTGAGCCATTGATCACTAGCCATTGAGCCCGATGATCTGGCCAGCTTTCTGTCCACCTTATAGTCCAATCATCCAATCCATGCTTTTTTAACTTGCTGGCAAGAATACTGTGGGAGACCATATCAAAAGCTTTGCTAAAGTCAAGATATCCTATGTCCATCACAATACAAGGGTTGGAAATAATCATCTCCCATGCATCAGCATTACAAGCTAATGATCACTGCTAGGGTCAAGAAGGATTCCTTTCTCCACCCCAGTACCTCCCAAAGAGAAGTATAATGCTTCAGGAGTGGCATTCCCTCTTTCCATGTATACATGTTGGATTTGTGCAGTTTATGTAGTCTCTGCTTCCTGTGATTGAGAGGTTGAATGCAGGGGGGTTGGCCTACGATTTTACTTTTTAAAACCTCTCTGACAGAAAATCAGATTGGTTGCAGTAGTTAGAATCATAGGACTAGAATGGACCCCAAGAGGTCATTTAGTCCAGTCCTCAGCACTCATGTCAGAACTAAGTATTATTTAGACTATTGCTTGGCAGAGCTTTCTGTACTGATCTCCCCTCTTTTGTTAGAGAATGATTTCGGGCTAGATTCTGGCCAGCCCTTATACAGATGTGCAGCAGGAAAGGAGGCAGGAAGGCACTTCTCTGCCCTTAGTGAGATCAGATTTGCATTTCCTGTGCTCAGATGACTAGAACTCTTGAGGTGCTCCCCAAAGGGACGGAGCAGGGGTGAGAAAAAACAGAGCCCCTTCTCCCCCAAGCTCCCAGTGTACTATCAAGCTTTGGTTAAAGGGGTGTAGTATGTTGTACTCAACCCAACACACCAGGGAGTTCAGAGGGAATGCCCCCCAGTGATTTCCTTATGGCAGAGGTTCTCAAACTGTGGTCCACAAGTTCCATTCTGGTGCTCCGTGGATAGTTCTTTCTAAGGTGCACAAAGTCATGGTTCCACAAATTAGGTTCCTGTACCCTGGAGAAGACACACATGTAAGGTGAGGTGGTGGCCTTGGCCTCAGTTCTGTGGCTGCTGTGGTGGGGGAGAGAGGGCACATCCATTGCTTTAGAAAGGTAAGACTACTGAGATTAAAATATCAGTTGTGTGCTTTTATTTGTAGAACAAAAAAGTTCATTATTATTAAGTTTTTTTATGAAGTACTTCTATTCAAAGCGCTTTACAATAGTTAGCTAATGGTACAAACGACATTTGGAAAGATCATTAAGTGGTCCGCCGAGAACCTCAGCAATTTTCAGCTTGTTGCCGGCACCCAGTGCCGAGAGGCTGAACAACAGCTTGAGTTGGTTCGTTACCCGGTGTGCTGCACCCAATAATCACAACGGGGTGGAGAAGCAGAAAAAGTTTATTTGAAGCTTCAAAAAGGTACAGGGAGATTTGAATCTCAAATCCTGTACAACAAAGCAGGAAGTTACACAGGCTTTTATACATCCTTTTTCCCAGCATACTTATCCAATAGTAAGCTGCTCCAAGTATCCATATAGCCAGCCAATCCAGTTCCCAGCTAGTTCCCTGATTCTCTGTATCATTTGTTAAACTATACATAAAACTGCTTTATTCAGCATTGTTCTTCCATATCTCCCCTGTTTGGCCTTGCTTAGTTTCAGGCAGTCTGACTCTGCAACATACTGTTGCAGATTCTCAGCATAACTGCTGTGTGTGCCTCCAGGCGGGGGGGCCAAGGACACTTGGGCCTAGCACGCAGAGCTGCTGCGAGTGCCTCCAGGTGGGAGGGGGGCCAAGGACACCGGGGCCTAGCGCGAGGGGGCTTCATCGACACTCGTGGTCTTCCATCCCCTCGAGTTACCTAGTGGCCATGCCCCAGTGTTCCCAACAAGCTGGTCCGTGGAAAAAAAAGTTTGAGAACCACTGCCTTCTGGTACACCTCTGCGCACCCTTAACAGAGGCCTGTGTCCTATGGCATAGCCTCCACCAGTATACCTGACTCTGAAAGCTTTGTTTTACTTATTCATTTGCATAAGAACCTCAAATTTATTTGAATATAGTGGGAGGGTGGGGAAGAGTTCTTCCCTTTTCAAAACTTACTTTAATAGTATAATTTGAAAAGGTTTAGCTGTGGGATTTATTCATTAAATGATTCTTTCAGACAGACAATACAACAACAAGCTTGCACTTCAAACAAACATCAAACAAAGATATTACCAGCAAAAAAAAAAAAAAATTCCCAATAGAACTGTAGCATGGAGTTGGTTTTAGAACAGTTAAATACCCTGGAGGGAGGAAAGATCAAACAGTAAGGCCAACATTCATGAAGAAATTTAAAAAAAAAAGATAGAAATCTTAAATTCTAACAGCTTAACACACATATCAGGACTCTGGTCTTTGATCCATACAGGAATTTTGCTTGTAGTAAAATCAAATACAGACAACCCAAGGAAGTTCCACCCTAACAAATCCCGGAAGGATATCATATGAGTAGCTTTGAGTTCCTTTAATGACTATGCAATCAGCAGCCTTACCACCTTGCCAAACACAGTACCTTTGATCCCTTGATAATATTAAATAACAACAGCTTGCTTTGGAAAAATTCAAGTTTGGCTGTCTTCCCTCATTGTCTCTGTGACACTGCACCCCGTATTCTTCATAGGGATATTATTATGATATGATTATGGCATAATTATGATGCATTTTGTACAAAACAGGTGATGTGAGGTGTCATTGGAAAAGTTACGATTTGCTAAATACGATTATCCTATTTGTATGTATGTATCATTTTTGTATCTAAAGTTAGGAATATTGACTGTGTATCTGTATTTCAATCCTGCTTACTCTGGTTGACACCCACAACTAGCCTTTCTGGTACAACAGTGAAAAAGCCAGACAGTGCTGATGGGCCATCAGCAAAGACAATGGACCCTGGAAGAATTTAACCTTCCTGTGAACATTCCAGACAGCCTGTAAGTAATGACTGCTATGACTCAGCCAGGTATGCAAGGGCATGTAACCAAGCCACATGATTCTGGACTCCATCTTGGGATGTCAGTGTTTTTCCACACACTGAGTTTGGGACAAAGGGTTCCCACCATATGCTAAAGCTATATAAGGCAGGGAGTGACATCATCTGTTGTTCTTCACTCCCCACACAAGAGGACTCCTGGAAACACCTGAGGAACAAGGACTGAACTGGGGGAAGTGCTGGACGCAGGCTAAAGGGGTTTCTATCCTGAGTATGAAAGACTTGGGGAATTCCAAGCTGTAAAGCAAGTGCAGCTTGTCCCTTAAGAATCTTCAGCCTGCTTGCATCATCAATCAGGGTGAGAGATTGTTAATTCAACTCCTATCTTTCTTGTATGTTAAACTTAGTTTGCCTCTTTGTTTATTTACAAGGTAATCTGCTTTGATCCATTTGCTATCCCTTATAATCACTTAAAATCTATCTTTTGTACGTAATATACCTGTTTTATGTTTTAAATTAAACCTAGTGTGCCTTTAAGTGAGGTATCTGAGGAAAAAAATCTCAATTTAATTTAGCACAGGTTTGGTGTATTTCCTCTCCACATTGAGGGAGAGGTGAACTCTATGAGCTTACACTGTAAAGTTTCCTGTGCAGTGAAGGACGGTATAATTTTGGGTACTCCAGAGGGGGTGCATGCCTGGGGAGCTGGACGTTATCTTGGTTGTAGCCTTTCTATTGTTGGTTCATGCAGTGGCTGGTCAGAGAGTCTGCATGTAACTGCAGTTGGGTGTGACCCTACCTGTGTGGATCCTGGTGGAAGTGTAGGACCGGGATCAGGTCTGCAGCTTGTCACAGCAGCACAGCGTGAGAGGAAACCCAGGCTCATTGGTTGGGGGGCTCAGTGGTACCCCGGTTTCAGCTGGCACCCTGGGGGAGAACCTGTCATAGTTGCCTCCACCAACGTTTTTGAATAACTTTATTTTTGAGTAAAGTTGTTAATTTTATAAATAATCCTATTATTTAAAATAAGTGAGTCTTCTCATATCCATGGGAAATAGAGGAAAAGAATAATATTTATTTATTGATGTTACTGATTCCAACTTTAGTAGTAAGCTATGTACAAATACTGAAAAATAATAACAGTTGAATAGAACCTGCCTTGAAAGGATAAAGATGATACACTTTAGTACACAGAGGAATATTAAGCACTTAAATGATATCTAAATCTCTGTTGGATAACAAACTGAATATGATATTTTAAATCCTAAGATTTTTGTTTTGAGAATTTGTGATGCTCCTTCTTAGGCAGTAATCAGTTGTAAAGTGGATGGGTGGATGTACTGATAGATAGTTGGAATCAGCAGTCCATCCCACAGCTTGACCCATTAACTCCCTGGCAACAACTGACCACTTTACCTAAATCTGTTTTCAAACTCATTTGAATGATAGGGCTGAATTCCATGTTTTATTACAATTGAGGGCTGTTATATAAATTCAGGTATATATACTCCCCACAATGCATAATGGATGTTCCATTAACATCAGTAGGGGATTTAAATTTAGAGTGATATGACTGATACCACTGGTCTTGTTACCCCCAAAATCAGACTCAAGACACCCTCACAAAAGCTGTCTATATCAGCAATGACTTGTCAATTTGTCTGTTTTGGTAGGTGAAAGGTAGGCCACACCAGAGGAATTGCCAGAATTTAATTAAGTGTTTCACTCTAACCCTTGGAAAACTTCCCCAGGATAGACTAACTCTGTTGTCTTTTGGGAGGACATTTATACACTTTTGTAATTGAAAGATTGACACTCAGACAGTAATTCTTTGAAAAACAAAATAATCTTTATTCAATATACCAATATTCTCTGATACAATAAACCTTAAAAGCATATAAAGAAACAAATATAAATTCCATTTGAACAGGTATGCATATCAAAATACCCAATACTGCAATACTATACAGTTGGAAATAGCTTTTAAATGGTTACATTCTACATACAAAAAAAAAGAAAGGAGTACTTGTAGCACCTTAGAGACCAACACATTTATTTGATCATAAGCTTTCGTGAGCTACAGCTCACTTCATAGGATGCATGCGAAGTGAAGTGAGCTGTAGCTCACAAAAACTTATGCTCAGATAAATTTGTTAGTGTATAAGGTGCCACAAGTACTCCTTTTCTTTTTGCAGATACAGATGAACGCGGCTGCTACTCTGAATCCATTCTACATACAGTGATCAGTCCCATGTAGGATGCTGACAGCAAATTCTTAAACATTAAAACTGTATACTTAGTAATAACACACACACACACACACACACACAAAACCATCCAACTTTATTATCTCAGGCATACATACACATACTTCCTATTGGTTCCTCATACTGTGACCATGATGTTCACTTCTCTGCCATCTTCTTTTCCCTCTGCTCTGTCAAACGGTCTTTCTATTCTGTCATGTCACTTCTTAGCTGTTGCTGCTGCCACAGTTCCTACCTTCTTCAATTATTTCAGCTCTCTTCTAATCTTTTTTCTTCATCTCCTATTTTTCCACCTGTTCTTATCTTGACTGACTCAAGCCAGTCAGTTCTCTGCCTTATATACAGGTTTTGACCTATTCTGATTGGTTATTTCCTCAATCCTTTTCATTAGCATACCCATCCACCAATCATCTTTAAGCCTTCCTTGATTAGTCTGTTCTTATGAACCAATCACAGCTGCTGAACTCCTCTGTCAATCAAAGCTGAACCTGACTGAAAACCTGCACCACGCTTGAGTGACCCCTCCCTTCAGGTTTTGGAGTGACCTTTATCACTCCTTAACCTGCCTGTTTTCAATAGGCCAAATTATTCCACAACCACCATCTTGTTATTTCTAGCTGTGACCACTTTAAACTGTCTTTATTAGTTATTAAATCCTTATAACTTATAAACAATTGCACATTTATATGTATCTTAACATTAGGACTCAGCATCACCGCTCCATTTTTACTAATTTAGATAAGTTTAATTTCAATCTTTCCCTGGCTTCAACGAGTGGTTGGTGGAGCAATGTTCTTAATGCTGTATTCCTGACAGAACAGAGCAGCTGAAAAAGCTCTTGTATCAGCCTAAGTAGTCAGCCCTCCAACCACTCACCAGTTAAGCCCAAGTTTTTGGTTCCACTTAGAGTTAATCAGAAAACAACTTTCATCAATTTCCTCTCTGTTCTTCTTCTAAATCTAATTTTGACAAAACATTTTGAACAGTACCACTTTCCCTCCCCCTGAAGCGTCCATACAGACTAACTAAATGATTTTTCTTCTTCTGTCAGAAAATCTGCCGGACCATACCTCCTACCAATTGTTTTGACATCTGGCATGCAGCCAGCATGACCTTCTCAGACAGGAATTTACTCAACCATATGGCAGCCCTCCACTTCTCTCATGGATCTTAGTGATCCACATAATGCAATGCCCTGCCCTACCTTGTCTCCACAAATCCCTCCTATTACAAAGCAGGAGCGAAGACCTTGTGGGGAGGTAGAGTATAGGACTTACAGTGGAGTTTTCCCTTTCAGCAGGTTCAATTTCAGAACAGAAACATTTGGCCCTTAATTTTAAGACAAAATCCTTGGAGACAAAGTTCTGTTATTATCTATTTAAGAATATACAAGGATAAAGAAATGATTCAGAAAAATCTGAACAACCTCCTACTTTTAATATGAGAAGTATTCAAAAATTCAGTGATATTTCACTGGTCTCTAAGCATGTTTTTATGGGGGCATTGGCAGCCACAAAGCAAATACGGGTCTTTCTCCATTTTTCAGGGTTTAGAATTGATAAAGACAATAAAATATGTTTTGCTCTTAATCAGTCAAATTCAGATCTGTGTCTGCAACTCTGTGGCCTGCCCTTGTTTTCTACTAGCCATGTACTGTGAAAATGATTGAATCTGTTAAAATCATTTAAAAATAAATAGCTTTGTAAAAAGTCAGAAAGAAAAAGAAACCCACCGTTATTATTTGTGTATGTAACACATAATTCCTAAAATAAAATTATGTAATAGAAGAACATTATCAGCATGTTAAAAAAATCTTATTAATTGTCTGTTAAGAAACTATGACCTCATATCAGCTCTTTCCAGATTGGAGCCTTTGACATTCATAGCTTCTGGTTCCTTAATTTTATCAAATCTATTTACTCGCTTATGTAATTCAGAAATACGCTTTCCAGCTATGTCTAAAATGAAATGTATGCACTTATTCCTAGATCATACACGATATTCACAATAATTCTAAGTATTTTAAATGAATGTCTCGCTTGAATAATTTTTAATGTGAGACTTTGCAAGTGGTACATTGAGCGAAACCCTGGCCCCACTGAAGTCATTGCTGACTCTCATTGACTTCAACAGGGCAAGGATTTCCTCTCTTGCTTGTATTTTCACTGGAGCCATTTGAAACAGCAAAACCCTTCTGAAAAATAAAATGTGGCACTTGCTAAGACAAGTGTCAGTGATCAGTGAAAAATAGAAATAAAAACTTTGAGTCAAGATTCTCAAACATTTGAATTTTTAGTAAAAGTACAGGAAGAAATGTCAAGTTTTTCAAAATCCGTTCATCTTCAAGGAAACAGCAAGGACTTTAGGGGGTTTTTAAATGTCTATTATATTTTGTTGACATCTTGTTCTCCTTTATCAGGGCATCAGAAATGTGTCATGTTCTGTGGTGTTTTCCTTTTTCTCCCCCTTCCAAATCAGAAATGCTTCTACATTTTTCCAGTGACTCAGAGTTAAAAGCTTCAATTCAATCAGTTGCCAGCAACATTGCCTGGAAGTTAGGAAACCTTTTTTAGGAGAGGTCGCCACTTGTAGTTACTCATGTTTTCAATGCCTGTAAGCTGATGTCCTACCTTGGAAGCTTCTGAAATCTGTGGCCTTTGTCTTAAAATTAGACCCTTTCCCTGAGCCAACATGTTTTCAGTTAGGATCAATGCTAGAACAAAAGGAAGACAAGTACCACATGGGCAAGATTCAAAGTGGGCCAGTAAACCATACTGCCCAATTTTCTGCTGACAGCCTTGTCCAGCTCATGCTGATCCCATTCAGGCACACTGAGTGCAGAACTGACCAGAAGAGGGCACGCCGCTATGTCTCTTGATACCAGAATGGGGGAGCAGAACTTTGAATTCCTACAAGAGGTGCAGCATAACTGACTCCCTCTCTGAGAAAGAAAAAGTAGCTTGGCGCTACCAAGCAGCCGGCAGTTTCCATTGCTTCTTCCGCTCCCCATACAGAGAGCTCAATTCACCTTAAATTCTAAAGAAGTGTCTCTGCTCTCATTTATATCAGTATTAATCAGGAGTAACTCCACTGAAACTAGTAGAATTACAGCACTGTAAAAGTGATGTGAGAAAAAATCAGGATTTATGGGTATGTCCACACTGCAGTTAAAATTCAGGGCTGGCCTGTGCCAGCTGACTCTGCCTAGGGCTGAGGGACTGTTTAATTGCAGTGTAGAGGCTCAGGCTGGAATATGGGCTCTAGGACTCTGTGAGGTGGGACGGTCCCAGAGCATAGGCTGCAGCCCAAATGTCTATAGTACAAGTAAACAGTCCCGTATCCCTAGCCTGTGTTAGCTGGCATGGGCCAGCCATGAGTTTTTAATTGCAGTGTAGATATACCCTGACCCTCCAGTTTTGACACAGAACCAAAAATATAAACCTGGAGAATTATAGCATTGTAATACTGTCCAAGTGAATAAATGTGCTATAATGCATTATGGCTTTGGTAACATGTAAACAAACAAAATACATCTTGGGAGATCACTTGCAAGCAGCATATCAGCTGCACACACTTTAAAAGACTGGACTTATAAAACCTCATACCAAATTAGGGCTTGTGATGGAAAAATGTCCCTGAGATGGTGGGATTTATGGAGAGCACAATAACTTTTAATGCATGTATTTTATGGAGAATCCAGAATTATGTCTGTATATTTCACATGTGAAAGGCCTTTAAATAGCTTGTTTGGTACTAGCACCTACAGAGCATGGCATTTCTGTTCTTTCTTGGTGTTACTATGAATGATCAAACAACAACAACAACAAAAAAATACCACCAGCACCTAATTATCTCTATCCTAGTATCATTTTTTAAATAACCACAGTGTGCAAAAATACTTTTCTTGAAAGGATCTGATATTAAGTCACAATGACCTTTATATCAGTAATGCTATATAATAGCATGGACATGTATTAGGACCTGTTATGGTAACTCCTGTTTTACCATCCGTTCCAAAACCAGTGCTTGGGATGTTAACATTGTTGGGGTTCCCTCCAACACTTCTTCCACTTGGCTTATCCAGAACATCTTGTCTAGTTCTGGGAGAAAATTTCACCTAGTTCTCTGGGATCCAAAAACTCAGTTTGACTCCAGATTTCATCACTCGGGTTCCTTTACTTGGCACACAGAAACACCACACTATGTTGATCAGACTCAAGTGTAGGGGGCAGGCATACCACAGACCCAAAATTATACAGAAATCCTCTCCCATTACATACATTTACACATCTCATTGCATTTACTATACATTAAATCACAAATTTTTGGATTGGCTTGGTTACTTTGCAGGTACCAATCCCTGTGCAATATGCTCTGTTCATATACTGTCCATGCTCAACCTACCCTTTACCTCATCTCTACATTCCTAATTTACCATGTCCATTTGTCAATAAATGGTTACCTGGATGTTCTCCCTCTTATCTTAGCTGGCTCAGACATTGTCTTTTTTCAAACTAATGATCTGTTTACCTTCCTAATATTATCCTTCAAGAAATGAGGTCTCCCTCCATGTGTTAATTACTCATGTCATGCCAGGTCAGGCCTCAGCTACATACAATTTATATTTGAATGATTCACAAGTAGATGCTTAAGGCCAAATGTATTTCTTAAACTTTATTTTGATTTATGGATGTGTGAATCTGAAAGTGAGTGTGTTTCTCCAAAAATGCTGTTCTCCATCCCATCTATCCTCAGTAGTATATATTGACCATGCTTTTAGCAACATATCTTAGAAAAGGGGTCTCTGTTTTTTGTTTTTTTTTGAGTAAAAGTTAGCATAATTGCTAAATGATTGAAGTTTGCAGTATACTATTGTCCATCTAAGGTGGATCTAGATAAATTTTCAGACATTTACTACTCTTTTTTTTTTTCGGTGTATGAACTAACCAGTGTTTTCAAACCTCATGTCTTTTGCCAATACAAATAGTCTTTTGTCTGTCTCCTTTTGATTTAAATCTGTATGCATTTATAAGGATGAAAGTTTGTGGATGTGATTTCATAGAATCTTCTTATGGAAACTACTTAGTGTAGCGTCTCTCCTTATAATAGCTGTGAAAGTTATGGTATGTTTCTTTAACTTTATGAATAGATTATCCTGCTCAATCTGCAAATGATCTGTTCTTGATCCTCAGTTCTCCATTCTCCTTCACTTTTTGACAACACAATCTGTGAAAGAACACATCAGAATGGAAATTGCTCCTGCAAAACTTTGTAATAAATATATATCAGGTGTATGGTGTAGAAAGTGTTTGTTTATTTTTGACTCAAAACAAATTATTAGCACACGAGAACATTTGAACACTTTCAGTATCTTTCATTTTCACCTTTGTTAGGAAAGAGTGTATCATGTTATTTATATTTCCTTTGTAGTTCACAAAAGAAAAAAGACTGCTCTGACAGGAGCAGCATCTCATGAAGAAAACATGTGTTGGCTGTCAGAGTTTGATAGAATTACTCTGTCAAATGTAGGGGCCCTTTTAATGTGAATGTTATTGATATTAAAATGTAGCATTATGGTTACAATGTGTTAATTTAGTAAAAAAGTATTTAAAACATTATCTAAATGCAATGACAGGAATATTTTATTCTTGAACTTTTTCTTCCTCAGGGGATTTTTTTGTTTTATATCTTAAAGAGAGTTTTCAAAAGCTATAATTCAAAAGCTTCATGCTGGCATATTATTTCTATGAAGTGCCATCTACTTACCAATTATTTACTTCAGAGTGGTAGCTGTGTTAGTCTGTATCAGCAAAAAAAAACAAGGAGTACTTCTGGCAACTTAGAGACTAACAAATTTAATTGGGCATAAGCTTTCGTGGGCTAAAACCCACTTCATCAGATCCATGCAGTGGAAAATACAGTAGGACGATAGATATACACAGAGAACATGAAAAAATGGGTGTTGCCATACCAACTGTAATGAGACCAATCAATTAAGGTGGGCTATTATGAGCAGGAGAAAAAAAAGCTTTTGTAGTGATAATCAGGATGGCCCATTTCAAACAGTTGACAAGAAGGTGTGAGTAACAGTAGGGGAAAATAATTAGCGTGGGAAAATAGTTTTTACTTTGTGTAATGACCCATCTACTCCCAATCTTTATTCAAGCCTAATTTAATGATGTCCAGTTTACAAATTAATTCCGATTCTGCAGTTTCTCATTGGAGTCTGTTTTTGAAGTTTTTTGTTGGAGAACTGTGACAGACCTAAACGTCCCCGGGGACAGCACAAGCAGCAGCTGGTGCAGCTGGCCCCAGGGACTGCTTCAGCAGTGGTCCCGGGGGACGGGGGTGGTGGCTGGAGTAGGTGCCCTGGGCATCTGGTGCTGCTGGCTTTGCCCCCACCGCAGCAGTCCCCTGGTCCCCCACCCCAATCAGCAGCTCCCCTCAGTCCTCCAGCAGTGGTCCTGGGGGGCGGCTGGAGCAGCCACTGCTCGGCAGCCCCCGGAGGTGATCCTGGGATGGCCCCCAACAGCAGGTGCCACTGACCCCACCCCCTTGGAGCAGCGGCTCCCCAGGGTATAAATCAGGGGTATTTATAATATAAGTCATGGACAGGTCAGGGGCCCATGAATTTTGTTTCTTGTCCATGACTTTTACTAAAAATACTCATGACTGACTCATAGCCTTACTTATTACATACAGTAGAACCTCAGAGTTACAAGCAGGAGAATTACGAACTGACCAGCCAATCACACACCTCATTTGGAACCAGACATATGCAATCAGGCAGCAGCAGAGACAAAAAACAAACAAAAAAACCAAAACAAATAGAGTAGAGTACTGTGTTAAACATAAACTATTAAAAAATAAAGGAAAAGTAGAATTTTTCTTCCGCATAGTAAAGTTTCGAAGCTGTATAAAGTCAATGTTCAGTTGTAAATTTTTGAAAGAACAACCATGACATCTTGTTCAGAGTTACGAACAACTTCCATTCCCAAGATGAAAAGGAGTTCTTGTGGCACCTTAGAGACTAACCAATTTATTTGAGCATGAGCTTTCGTGAGCTACAGCTCACTTAAAGCTCATGCTCAAATAAATTGGTTAGTCTCTAAGGTGCCACAAGAACTCCTTTTCTTTTTGCGAGTACAGACTAACACGGCTGTTACTCTGAAACCTGTCATTCCCAAGATGTTAGTAACTCTGAAGTTCTACTGTAGGTCGTAATGGTCAATGGTTTCATTTGCCAGTGGGTTTCTCTTCCAAACTGAGGGTTTTGGGTGGCTCAATTTGCCCTTTGTTGTCAGATATTTTTTACACCACGTGATACAGGTGTAATTTGCCTGATCATTGTCAGCTAGAGATAGGTCTCACAGGATTAGCCTTAAAGCAGTTGTAGTGTTAAGATCAGTAGATGAATCAGTGTCCACTAGTCATTCCTCTCTAAATGCTAAAACTCCTATTATTAAAACTGGCCTCAGTTTTCAAATATGGGTATCTCTTTTAGCTCCAAAGTGATAATTAATCACATGTTGTAAACTGGGATTTAGGGCCTTGTCAAAAGCCTACTGAAGTCAGTGGAAGCCTTTCATGGGCTTTGGATCAGGTCTTTAGTTTAGCTGTTCTGTTTCAGTGCTGTTTTTGGTTATTGTATGTTTGCTTTTTAAATTGAAAGCCATTGGGCCTGATTCTTCACTTAAACCTCTTTCATACCCAGGTGAGAGCAGAATCAGGCTTCTTGGTCTGAGGTCTCACATGCCATAGATGTATAGCCAATGATGCCATCAGGCACAGATCTGTTAGAATGTTATTGAGACTTTTGGTTATGCGCTGGGTATATTTTATTGTGTATTTTGTCTATCCAGCTTTGCTTTCGGTTGGTGGGTGCTATCATGTTGGATGCCGACTGTGACTGTAAGTAGAGCACTGCCCTTGTAATTTGCCATCTCAGGAAAGGCACCAGAGGGATGGACAGTGGCATTTTACTCTATGTTCAGTGTGAAATATGCTGAACTTGGGGACTTTTTACCAAGAGTAGGTGATCTTGTTTTCTGGTTACAGTTTTCCTTTGCTAGCTCATACACAGAATCTTTTTCAATTACTATTACAAAAAAATCTATCAGGAGTTAAAGATGATAAACCTGTGGATTTTACAATAAAAAGGAAGTGCTGAGAATGTTCTGAACTTTGTGAGACCTCTCAGTCTGGGGCATGGTGAAGGGTGCAGGGATGTAGCCAATCAACACTCATTATGTGATTTGTTTTTTAATCTCTTTTCACTTGCAGTCCTAACAGATACTTTCCGATGAAATGAGCTGTAGCTCACAAAAGCTTATGCTCAAATAAATTGGTTAGTTTATAAGGTGCCACTAGTACTCCTTTTCTTTTTCCTTTCTGGTATGCCTACATTATCCCTGCCTATCTCCAGCTATTCACTTGCAGTCAGGAGCTCGTTCTTAATAGTTTATTTTTTGAAAGTGAGCTCATCTCTTGAAGTATTCCTTGTTTTATTTTTGTGGGTGCATAGCTGTCATTTAAAGGGAGGATTTTCCAGCAGCAGTCATTAAAACACTTGAGTTTGGATTATAGGGAAATGTGCCTTGTGTTTAGTGCTTTTTAAAATTTCCACTTTTGTTTTTCCTGTCTTCCTCACCTTTTTTTTCTATTTGAAGTCCTTTACTGTAGTAAAGAAGTAAGTACCATGATTTGGCTCTCAGTGAGAAAAGCTATAAAAAACATAAATTATCTTAAATTTTGTAAACAGATTTAAAGACTTGCTTTATACACATCTATGTAGGATATCCTATTTAATAATTTAGAACTTAAAATATCATGCATAAACTTATGTAGATTACTTGTTCACATACTTTTTTGTATATTAAGTGATATACCACTCTGGCCTTTGACCCTAGAAGGTGATGGCATTAGCCATAAAAATAACACATGGCATTATGCCTCCCTTATGGGAAAACAATGTATAACTGTGTGGAAAAATATCTGTACTGAAACCTCATTCCAATTATGAAGATATAGAATTTATATTCTCAGCAACAGACACATCAGGAGCCCTTCAAGGTCCTCTATTTCTAAACATAGCAATCTTTGAGACACCTCAGAGAATTGTTCACCTGTTTCAAGTGTAAAAAAGAGGTCTATAGTATACAGGAACAATGTACCACAGAGGACTAAAGGTTAAAATGTATATTGGGAGCTACCAAGTGATATGTTACCTACATATCACTTATGGAAAAGTTCTATCAAATGTAATAGGGATAAAACAGATAGGATTCTATAGTAATTTGGGTAAAACCTAGAGAACTGAAATTGATTTCCTAAAACGTCTCAGGTAAGCTAAAGTATATATGTTTTAAGACCTGCCAAACAATTTCCTTAAATAGGAACTTTGTCCATCTGTGTCCATTTTGGATTGTAATATCTACTTTGATGTATTTTTAAGGTTGTTAACCTAATAAAGAACTCTGAAAAGTTTATGGGAAATATTCTAGCATACAGTGCACTAATTAGGATTGTCAAATACACAAGTCAAAAGCAGACACAAGCTATCCCACAAAGTATGGTATATATTTAGCCATGCAACTCTTATATCTTTGTTTTCTGCATACTTTACCTTTTAAAGTTCTTTAGGCTAATCTTGACAGAGAGACAGGTATTGATTTCATGTTCAATTTATTACTTACTGTTCCACAGGAGACTTGCATACAGTGTGTGTTCTTATAGTTACTGATCTAAAGCCCACTGAAGTCAATGGGAGTCTTTCTCTTGGCTTCAGTGCACTTTGGAACATCCCCATGGAGTTTTTACTTATGTTCTTTCTTGCTTTGATAATTTTTCTTACTCTAAATTCTGATTGAGAAAATCTGTTTGCTGTTAGTGTTTGGAAAAGCATGATAAAAATAAATAGAGAGGTACTGATGACTCAATCAATCAGAAAGAAGGACTGTTACTCATTACTTCCAATACAAATTTAGGATGATCTGAGATTAGCTCAAAATAAGAAAGCGGTTGTTGCTTCAAACCAACACTTTCATTTAGATGAAGGATAGAGGTAGGGATTATTATTCCTTCCTTCCCTTCCACCCATATAATCTCATGTTCTCTTACTCTCACTGACAAAGCATCATGAACAAAAGAGGTAAACACTAAAATATCAAAAAGAATATCCCTACCCCAAGCAGAGTTCTTATCCCCCAAAAGGGAAAGTGACAGAGACTCCTTGAAGCCCACTGGAGACTTCACTATTGCTGTTGATTGTATGTGGAATATGCTCAGATAATATGGTGATGGACGGCACTATTCAATTTTACACAGATATTCTAGCAGATGGAAATAAAAAGGAAATTAACCTGTTCCATATCCCTAACATTCAGGTTGCATTAGTTTAAATGTAAATTGTCTCTTCTGATTTGTTTCATGGTTTTGTTGTGAACTGATATTCTGTGGAAATCATATCCCCAAAGATAGAATCTTAAGCATTTAAAGTCTCTCTTTTTTGCTCTCCACTCCATTGCTTTCCATTTCAGCTTTCCCCATATTCATTCAAGCATTAATTGTGACTCTTCCAGCTAGGAAGATGGGGAATCTAGTCAGTTTATGAAACCTAGGGCCTGCACATCAGGCTCTCCAGGTTGGATGTGTGACTTTTAGGCTTATTTTTCTCTGTGTATAGATAAAATTATCCCATCACCCTGTACACTAACCTTAGGTCTACCCAAGGAAGTAGTATGGCCTACTATTTAGACCAAGGCACTGGTACTCCTGATTTCTATCTAGCTCTGCCATCGACTTTGTACAACCTCTCTATCTCTGTTTATTCATTTAATCCTAGGGAGGAGGAATGGTCCAGTGGTTATGATAGTAGCCTGCATGGTGAAAGACCTGAATTCAGTTCTCTGTTCTACCCCAGACTTCCTGTGTAACCTAGGGTAAGTTAATTTGGTGACTTAAAAACTTTAGGCAACTAACTCCTAGAATCAGGTCTCCATGGGATTCCCAAAGCCCCCAGTAAGCTGCTCCCAAATTCTGTAGGTGCCTAAAGATGCTTGGTGCCTACATTTTTACAGCAACACTTCCCTAGGCACCTATGTTTCTGCCTCTCGGCATGCACACTGCAGCCCCTTCTCCTGTTGAAACTGTTTCACAGTGGATAAATAATGAACAAAACTTTAGATCAGAGAGAGAGATAATACAAGCATAAGACTTTGTAGCCTGATGGTTAGAGCACTTCCATAGGTGGTGGAGACTACTGGGGCAGGAAGACTGAATTCTTGAACTGTTTAAATTCGCCATCGGAATATCTCATATCCCTGTGGGTAGAGCACTCACTTGAGAGGAGGCAGGTCTACGTTCACATCTTGTCTCCCACTCATGTGGGAGGAGGGAATTGAATTGGGGGGGCAGGTCTCCGATATTTCAGGTAAGCACCCTAACTATTGGGATAAAAGATATATGGGAGGTGCTCTTCCTTCTACTCGCACCTAGCTTCTTGCCAGAATGATGTAGGCACCTAATGCCAAGAAAGGGTTTGATACTGAGAATCCCAAACAGAGGGAGGTGCCTCTCTGTGGCAGGCCCGTCCTTAGACATACACAAGGTATGTGGCTGCATCGGGCACCTGAAAATTTGAGGCAACCCTGGGTCTTAGTGTCCACCCTTCCACCTCTTCCTATCCCTGATCTGACTCTTCCAGCAGGCTCCCACCACAGCTGGTTACTGCAGCCTGGCAAGTCTTCCTCCAGAGGGGATCTAGTACTTAAAAGTGAAAAAGGCTTCCAGCCTGCCAGCCCTATTAGAACCACACTGAAACTGTTAAAGAGCCAATGAAGCCATTTAACAGGCATTTGCCAATCCCCAGGTATATACTGTCAGTTTCTGAATTTACTGACAAAAACAGCAGTGCATTACTATCATATTTACTCAGAACATGTTAGTCTACAGAACCTTTGCTTTAAAAATATTTCATTAGTGTGTTGCTGAAGATTATAAAATCACATCTCTAAAAAATCCTTGCATACATTTTTAGATGCACAAACTGAGTATTCATCTTTAGCCTTAAATGCTTGGATCTTCAGACATACTTTTTAAAATAAATCTTTCAAAAGACCACCTAATCTAAAATACACATGTGAGCCCAGGCTGCCATCAGGCATTGGGGCACCAGTTTAATAATACTGCATAGGGCCCCATTAATCCTTAGGACAGACCTGCCCTGTGGAATGGGCTTTGTTGCCTGTCTCTGTGAGAGGGTGGGGCTGAGTGCACATCCCTTGGTTTAGAATCTCCCCACTGGGTAGCTAAAGTGAGGAGCTGCTTAGCATGCTGGCTTTTGTGAATCCTATTCTGAAGTTCCTATCTCTCTCCATACGTTGTATTGGACCCAAAGTGCCAAATTCAGACTTTGTGAATCCCAGTGATTTTCTAGTCACTTAGAAGTTAGATGTGGAAACATACAGGGTCACCATGCCCAGGTTTCTTTATGAATCTAGCTCTTTATCTCTCTCTGACTCACATCGCCATGTGGATAATAACACTCTCCTACCTCACAGAGTATTGTGAGGCTAAATCAAATAAGATTGTGATGGGCTCAAATATTACAGTAATGGGCCCCATACAATTAGTGTATATCCATCTGTAAAAGGTATACGGTAGGACTTATCTACTTTACCTCAAACTCATATTGTGATGTTTAACTAATGGTTGTAAAGGACCTTGAGGTCCCTGGAGAAAAGGCACTAGAAAAGTGCATACTGTTATTGTAATTATTCTCCATTTAGCAGTTGGACTGGGTTCCCATAGAGCCCTGCTAATCCTGTACCTGATTAGACAGTATAACTCATTGTTCTCTCTGACAAGCTTCAGATCTTCCAGATCTCCTCAATAGAGATGCATGAGAGAGGGAGAGTAAACTTAAAAAGAAAAGGAGTACTAGTGGCGCCTTAGAGACTAGCCAATTTATTTGAGCATAAGCTTTCGTGAGCTACAGCTCACTTCATCGGATGCATTCAGTGGAAAATACAGTGAGGAGATTTATATATACACAGAACATGAAAAAATGGGTGTTACCATACACATTGTAAGGAGAGTGATCACTTAAGATGAGCTATTACCAGCAGGGGGGGTGGGGGGTTGAAAACCTTTTGTAGTGATAATCAAAGTGGGCCATTGCCAGCAGTTAACAGGAACGTCTGAGGAGCAGTGTGGCGGGGGGGGGGGAGGAATAAACGTGGGGAAATAGTTATACTTTGTGTAATGACACATCCACTCCCAGTCTTAAGTGATCACTCTCTTTACAATGTGCATGATAACACCCATTTTTTCATGTTCTATGTGTATATAAATCTCCTCACTGTATTTTCCACTGAATGCATCCGATGAAGTGAGCTGTAGCTCGCGAAAGCTTATGCTCAAATAAATTGGTTAGTGTCTAAGGTGCCACTAGTACTCTTTTTTTTTTTTTTTTGCGATTACAGACTAACACCGCTGCTAGTGTAAATTTGTATCTGGTTAGTTTTTAAAATGTAGAATGTATTTGAAATGATGCAGTTTCTCTTCATGATTTTACAAATTAAATGTTTGGTAACAAACAGATCCTTATCTCTTAGGAAACTGACAGTTGTCTTTCTGCTACATATCATGGCTCTGAACTATACCGTGACAGGTGAGTTGTAACTGATTCTGCTGCTACGAAAGCCTAGTGTGCTACAAAATAAAAATAAAGTCAGATGTTAGTAATATAGGATATATGACAAACAACTGAGGACAATAGTACACAAAAGCACTGACCAATTCATGTCACTATAATCCTTTTTTCTCTCACTGGAAAATATAAAATCATTAACCAACATTATTCATAAATAATACTGATACTCTTAAAATGGGAATAGCACATCTGCAACATTGTGAAAATATACTTCTCTGTTTCTAATGATTTTTCATTTCTTTGACTGCAAGTTAGGCTACTTATAATCACAAATACAACTAATTACAACTGTGGATCTGAAAGCATCATTCTTTGATGATGAGGTGAGCAAGAAGAGAGTAACTTAATATATGCTGACTATTTCACTTAGTGGTGCCCTGATGCAAGAAATCATCCTAATTCATGATTAATCTTAAACACATGTGCAAGTGCTTTCCTGAACTATGGACAAACTAACTCAGGAGATGAGGTAAACATAGTACTTTTTTTTTGGGGGGGGGGGGGGAGGGAGGGGGAGAGTAAATTTTTCTTCGGACCAAAATTCCTTACATAGGAAACATCATCACAAATCAAAGTTAGTATCTGTGCCTCTTGTGGTGATATGAAAAACACACGACAATACATTGTGAAATTTTAAAAGGAAATTTCACCTTATTTCAGTTGTCAGAACCTAGGGAAGTCTATGTGGATGGTTTTGCTAGAGCAATGCATGAGATGGATGTAGTTCACCATCAACAAAAAAGTGAAACTGACTACAGGAAAAAGGTGACTTCAAATATGCAACTACACAGGAAAAATGGAGAAAAATATATTTACTGATCTACTATTTACTATTTACAGTCTTTCTGCTCTGGTGATTTTAGGAGTTACTAACAAAAGCAGCTATAAAATTTTTTGATTAGAAGCTGATACTCCAGTTGATGTTGTCAATTTAAAACCAGAATTTCTGTAAATAGTCATGATTACATACTGAAAATTCACGTTCTATGAATATATTGTACTAATCACTTACAATTGGCTGTGTTGCGGAACATTCCTGCCAGTTTGATAATTGCTTGAATATTTCTGAAAAGTGAACACAAGGGCCATGAACAGAAGTGAGGCAACTGGTTTTAATGAGAACAAAAACTCATAGGAAATATTTTCATGAGCAGCCCAGCCACAGTCCGGTGTAGTTTTTGTGAGCTCTGAGCTCACAACACTTTACTACATGCCTCCAAAGTCACAATCCTACAAATGAGGAAGATGACAATATTGGTTTAAAAAATTATCTGGGTTAGAGGGGAAAAGGGAAAATAGATCATGTCAGACTAACCTAATATATTTTTTATGAGATGACTAGTTTGGCTGATGAAGGTAATAGTGCTGATATAACATATTTAGACTTCTTTTATGAGGCATTTGTCTTGGTACAGCACAACATTTTGATAAACTAGAATAGTGTATAATCAACATGGAACACACTGAATGGATTAAAAGCTAGCTAATTTATAGGTCTCAATATAATTGTATATGGGGAATCGTCATTGAGTGAAATGAAAAGGAGTACTTGTGGCACCTTAGAAACTAACAAATTTATCTGAGCATAAGCTTTCATAAGCTACAGCTCACTTAATTGGATGCATACTCAGTGAGTGAGTATGTTTCTAGTGGGTTCATACTGGAATTGGTTTGCTTGGACCTGTGCTATTTGACATTTTTATCAATGACTTGGAAAAAAACATAAAACCATCACTGGTAAAGTTGTCAGAATGTTACCTGATCTATGGATTGTGTATCAATTATATTGTTCATGGAAGAATTCCCAGTTATTACTCTGAGGTCTGACAAGTTCTTGTTCCAAGAGCAGGCCCAGTATTATTAAAATTACTCTTCAGTTGGGAACCCAATGTGCACAGTTACCACACTCACTTTGCGAACCCTTCTGTATTTGCAATAGTGTTATTAATAGGTTTAGCAAAGTCACAAACATTGCAACCCAGCAAAGTAGATAGAGATAGTAGAGAATGTTCATCTGAACATCCAATTACTCACACTATCCTTTGAAAAACAGCCTGAAATGTTAGCCATTATCTTCCTCATCACCTATGCCAGTAGCCATCATTCTGGCATACACACGCACCCTGCCCCACACCCCTGAGCTATATTTTTCCCTCCTCAAGTCCAGAGGCTGGGATACAACTTTTATAATAGGTTACACCGACGCCATTATGCCTAATGCCTATTAAGTAGGAGTTTCTCCCCTCTTCCTTATTTGTATTTCCTCACCCTACTGATGTAGGGGTGCTCTTCTCCTGTAGATTAGTATTTTAATGAACACAATTTATTATCATATACATCAATTAGTTACCATCTTACTCTTGTGTTCTGACATCTGCAGATGTTTCTATACTAAAATATCCAAAAGCTGGTGGTAGATAATATTTCTGTGGTTGCCTGCTGTCATTATGTACAAACTTCCTCTTAAACTCTATTCCCAGTTCCCCAAAACTTAGGAGCATTGTGTCTTTTATCTGTGCCAAAGTTCATAGGTCTCAAGCCTTATGGTAACTGCTGAAGACAATGTCTCAGAGGGATACAGAACTGTAATTTCCTTCTGTTGCTGCTAAATAAAATAAATGCAAAAGTTATCTCTATTGGGTACAAGAAGATCCAAAAAATGGGGGAGCAGTTAATAATGAAGAGGACAGCCCACTGATAGAGTGATCTGTATCACTTGGCAAGTTGAATGCAAGCAAACAATACATTACATTTAGCCATATTGAAAATAAATACATCTAGGAACAAAGAATGTAGGCCATACTCACAGGATGGGGGACACTATCCATGGAAGTAATAACTTTGTAAAAGATTGGGGTGTATGTGTCAGAATCAGGTGGACATGAACTTTCAGTGTGATATTGTGGCCAAAATGGATAATGCAATCCTTGTATGAATAAACAGGTAAATTTTGAGTAGGAGAAGAGAGGTTATTTTGCTTTTGTCTTTGGTTCTTGTGCAACTGCTGCTGGAAGAGTATGTCCAGCTCTGGTGTCAACAATTCAAGAAGAATGTTGATAAACTGGAGAAGATTTAGAGAAGAGCCACGAGAATGATTAAAGCATTAGAATATGCCTTATTGTGATGGACTCAAAGAGCTCAATCTATTTAACTTGACAAAGAGGTTAAGGATGACTTGATTACAGTCTATAAGTACCTATATTAGGAACACATATTTAATAATGGGCCCTTTAGTATAGCAGAGAAAGGTATAAAATGATCCAATGGCTGGAAGTTGAAGCTAGATAAATTCAGAATGGAAATAAGGTGTACATTTTTAACTGAGAGGACAATTAACATTGGGACAACTTACCAAAGGTCATGGTGGATTCTCCATCAATGACAATTTTTAAATCAAGATTGGATTTTTTTTCTAAAATATATGCTGTAGGAATTATTCTGGGGAAGTCCTATGGCTTCTGTTACATATGAGGTCAGACTACATGATCACAGTGGTCCCTTTTGGCCTTGGAATGTGTTCTGTAAGACAAATCACATACTTATAATCACACATACAGTGGAACTGCAATAAAGCATAATCTTTTTTCTGGAAAAGACAGAAATTACTTACATTATGGCAATAAAATGGTTTGAACTGTGAAATAATAACTACAACTACGATTTTCATAAATTTTCCCCACACATTTTGAAGTGAGTGTCAAAACTTATTTATTCAGCATTTTACTCTATAGCCTGACATGTTTTGCCTAGAATAGCAGTGCTATATGAAGCACAACAAGAGAAAGGCATTTTGCAGCATTGAAAGTGCCCATGTACTTTTAAAAATAAATGGACTATATATTTGTTTTTCATGGTAACCTTTAAAAGCTTTGTAATCAACTGTCTCTTTTTTACAGCTGTCATGTGCATGCTGTTGAACTCATTCAGGATGTCATGGAGTTCTGAATAGAGAGATTCATAAGGTCATTTTCTGCCTTGCAGCTTACACTTAAAAGCTTCTCAATCTCCGCATTTGGAAAATGCAAAGCATTTTGTCCAGAATAATTTCTTGTGGAATGACAATTCATATCTATGCAAAGTGTAGCTTTAATTCATGTTATAAAAGTGATTCTGAGTAAAATAGTTGAAGCTTAGAGAAGCATATTAAATTTCTTGCAGAAAACAGGAATAGCTGATTTGGGGATAGGAACCTGCCTCACAAAATATTTCTAAAATTGATCCCAGCTGCTGAATTTTTTAAAATTTCTTTAATGCATTTTATTATCTAAGGCTCTGAGACTGTGTGACAGAGTAAGTCCATATTAAAATAGTTTGGTTTGAAAAGAATTCCATTTGGGAAGTAAAAACAATGCTGTGTTTGTGTTTTGTAGCTTTTTTTTTTTTCAGAATTGCTATTTTTTGCTATTCGAGGACTGACTTTATTGTTGTTATTTACTATTTATAATGCAGTGTTACCTAGAGCTTGCAACCAAGATCAGGGTGTCATTGTGCTAGGCCCTGTACAAACACATAGTAAGAGACACTCCCTCCGGTCAAAGAGGTTTAAATAGGTGATGCAAAGAATGGGAGGGGAAACTGAAGTACATAAAGCGAATTGCTTTGCTCAAGGTCACACATGGGATCAGTAGCCAAACCAGGAATGCAACCCATGTCTGCTCTTCCCCTATTATCCTACCAATGAAACAAGCTTTTATCTTGGGACATGGAAAGTTGTGAATTCTAGAGTAATTCTACTGGTGTGATAAGGTTACTGGTGAGTGATGAGGGAAGTGATTTAGGTAGAAAAAGTGTAAAAGGGAACAAAGGAAGTGTGAAGCCAGCAACAGAGTGGAAACAGAATAAGTGTGTGAATACATATTAAAAAGAAAGAGAGGTTAAGTCTAAATATACTGTCTGCATGCCAATTCTGCTCCTGTTTGACCAGTCTCTCATGCCAGTTGGACATACGCTCCAGTAAATAGAGTTTTGGTGTCTGAGAGCTCCATTGTGATCACTATTGCCACTCTGGTGTCATCTGGACAGGCCTGCATGAGGCTGAGTGGAGAATCAGGAAGTGAAGAATCATGTACTTTTTTCTCTTGTCCTTTAAACAAGAAGTTTCATTTTTCAGTCCATGTTACTCGGTGTCAGAGGCAGAGTGCCCCTGTGATCAGTTTTTCTTTCAGTCCACTTCAGATTAACAGTAAGTTGAGTGGCAAATTCTCTGAGCACTAAGTGTGCTTGTAGGGAATGGGAAGAATCCCATAATGACCTCACAAAACAATGCTGATAGCCTACTGGGAGTGGTTTTCCTCTCATAGATCAATCTTCATTAGACCGCTGTGGAACACAGGGAGCAATCAGAGTTTAAAGAAACTGCAGAGGAGCTTTATGATTTTTAGTTTACATCATTTGTCTCCACAGACAATGACGAGGAAATATCTACCTGGGGGTTACACTGTTCAGGCAATGAAGATGAGCTACTGTCAGAGTTAGCGGTATCACAAATTCCACTGATGGAACAGCTCAAGAAACTAAATTACAAAAAAAATCATCAGTAACAGGAGATATTCACCTGAGGCTTCAGAAGGAACTAAACAGTGAAGTAGCTGAGCCATTGATAAAAACATGTAACTTATTATTAAAAAGCAGCTGCTACTCTGAAGGACTTTTCACCTACCTTTTAAAAGGTAGTTAGAGGACCTCAGGACTGTAGACTGCTTCACCACACTTCAGCACCAAGCAATATTTTGGGGTATATCAACTTCTAAAGCCCTTAGTTAAATATAATAAGCAATGGTATTTTTAGGGACATCTGAGTGTTGTATTCATATGCCTGGGACTAGTAAAAATTCTACAGAGATCCCAGAAAAACTCACTAGTATAGCTCAGTGAATAACTGGTTTTCTGGTTTGGCCAGCAAACAAAAATTAGGGAAAATATTCAGTTTGGTTCAAAAAATGTTTGGAATTTTTTAGCAAAATGGGAAAATCCATGTGGGGACAGTAAACTGTCTGTCCATCCCCCTCCCTTTACAACTACAAAAAAAATGGAGGCAACAAAAAAAAAAAAGGTCTATCATTGACATGATCTCACTGAGACAACTAAAAGAGAAATGAAGAGAACCAAAAAGCCCCTTTACATAGCCTTCATCGATCTCACAAAGGTTTTTGACCTCATCAGTAGAAGTGGACTATTTGTGTCTAGAAAAGATGGGACTTCCCCCCAAGCTCTTCAGCATGATTTGATCCTTCTATGAAAACATATATGGGACAGTTCAATACAACAACTCAGTCTCTAGGTTTTCCGGATTCATAGAGGTGTTAAACAAGGCCGTGTATTTGCCCTAATTCTGTTTGAGATCTTCTTCCCCTTGCTACTGAAACAAGCTTTTGGTTCCTCAGCTGAGGGAATCTACTTGTACACAAGGTCTGATAGAAAACTGTTCAATCTTGCAAGACTCAGATATAAAACCAAGACTCAGGAGGCCCTTATGCAACACCTCCTCTTTGCTGATGATGTAGCAGTGACAACACACACAGAAGCTCATCTCCAAAACCTCATGCACAGTTTTCCCAAAGCCTGCCAAGACTTCGGGCTTATGATAAACCTAAATAAGTCTAACAGTGTGCCAAGGAGTTGAGGAACTTGAAGTGGTGAACGAGTTCACATACCTGGGGTCAACTATCACAGTCAATCTTGAAACAGAACTCAACATCCGCATTGGAAAAGCCACCATAACAATATCTAGACTGAGCAAGAGGGTCTGGCAAAGCAACAAACTGACAGAACACACAAAGATCTGTGTGTATCGTGCATGTGTTACTATCACACTTTTGTATGGGAGCAAGACATGGACCTTATACTCATCAGGAAAAGAGGCTCAACAGCTTTCATATGTGTTACCTTCATCGAATCTTTGGCATCTCATGGAGGGACAGAGTCACCAATACTGAGATGCTCAAGTGGTCCAGCATACCCAGCATGCAAGCACTCCTCAAACAGAGATGCCTCTGCTGGCTTGGCATGTGTGCTGAATCAATGATGGGCACACCCCAAAGGACATCCTCTACTGCGAATTGGCCTCTGGAAAAAGATCCAAAGGATGCCCAAAATTGTGTTTCAAGGATGTGTGCAAGCAAGACCTCAAAGAAATGCACATGGATGTGAACAACTGGGAAGGTCACACTCAAGACCGCAGCCTTTGGAAACAAGAGCTTAACAAAGGTCTCTGGAGTTATGAGAGGAAGCAGTCCAGCTTCACAGAGGAGAAAAAAGCTCTCAGAAGGCAGAGTCCAAAGGGTCAAAAATCACCTTTAAATGTGACAGATATGGCAGACATCGTCTCTCTCAAGTGTGTCTCTTCAGCCACAGCCATGGCTGCCATAAAACCAACTGAGTAAATTCTTTACCTCTCAGGGGCAGATACCCATGGTCTCTCGAGATTGAAGGATGCCTACTACCTGAGATACATCAATGATATTTTCATCCCCTAGACAGACATCTTAAACTTCCTCATAGATTTCCACCACAACTTCAACCACTACCACCACCTACTAATTTGTAACCCGCTAAACCCCCTTTTTGTCTCATACTGCAGTGGTGTTAAAAGGGCCACTCTACCTTGAACGGTCCTTTGGATTTTGTGCTAACTATTTATGCTAAATAATCTGTTCCATCTTTCATTTAGCTGCGACCCTCAGAGTACATTTCCTAGACCTGAAGAAAAGCTCTGTGTGACTTGGATGCTTGTCTCTCTCACCACCAGAAGTTGGTCCAACAAAAGATATTGCCTCACCCACCTCTTCTCTCTAATATCATGGGACCAATATCTTAGAACTACACTGCATAAAACAATATAAGTATGAAGTGTTATTTATTATTAAAACAAACAAAGCCTTATATATGAATGAACACTTTCCTAATTAATATTCTCTGAAGGTTATGGTGACTTTCTTTTAGTCTTCTCTGTTAGGATCACATTCATAGGTGATAACTTTTGGTTTTGCTGGTGGGTGCCCCACACCAGCTCCTCCCCATCCCCGGAGCACCTCTCACCCTCTGCTCACTCCTTTCTTGCCCCGTCCTGCCTTAAGACGAAGAGGAGGCAGAGAAGAATGGGTGGCCCCACTCAACAGTTGATGGGCGGTGGGGCAGCAGCCCTGGCCAGTCCTTTAGGTGCTCAGCACCCCCTATTTTTTGTTTGAGGGTGCTTCAGCCCCTGAACACCCATGGAGTCAGCACCTATGATCCCATTAGCATACATATTTGTGTGATTTTCCTCACTAGGATTATCATTAGCTCACACAAAAATAAAGATTTTTCTCTCAGAATGTAAGTGAAAGATGGACAGAGCCTAAGAGGAATGCAAAAAAGGGGATTTTTTAAAAAAGCAAATAAATCTAAGAAGTTATTTTAATACCCTTCCCACCTCTGTCGCTAGCATCTAACACTGATTTTCGTTTAACTCAAGTAGTAGAGCTCTATGCTGTCAAGTGCTATGTAGGTAGAAATCAATACATTTTATATGAACCAGAAACAAACAGGCAGTCACTACAGACAGGAGAACTGGTATAAGAGCTGAGCACCCTTTTTTGGGAGGGCAAATAGTAAATATGCCAAAAAATATTTTCCAGGGGTACAAAACCTGTTTGCCAAATTCAGGTTTGAATTCAGGGAATTCATCCAAAAAGAACAACAAAACCCCTGGAAAACAAATTTCAGAAATGTCGAAATGGTTAGTTTTGGAAATGTCAAAACAAACCATTTCAGCATTTAGTTTTGAATTTTCTAAATGAAGTGCTATTTCAAACTAACATTCAAAACATTTTGTTTCATCAGAATGAGTTTTTTGTTTGTTTGTTTCAGCAAGAAAAACTGGAGGAAAATAGTTTTGGAGGCGGGGTAGGGGTGGATTTTTTGTTTTGGCCATCAAACCTAAAAAGCAAATATTCACTCAGCTCTAACTGGTATCTTGTACTTCCATGGATACACAATTTACCACATGAGCCATCAATTTCTGAAGTAGCTAAAGTTTCCAGATTGACTGAAAGGGTGAAATCCAGATTTCAATGAAGTCAATGGAAGTTTTGCCCCTGTGTAGAGCTCCTTAAAGTAGTTCTATCTATAGGTGACCAAACTATGGTTCTTCTTCGAGTAGTGACCCTATGGGTGCTCCACTATAGATGTGCTGCTTGAGTCCCTGCACTGCTGATTGGAGAGCTTCAATAGCATTGTCTGTTAGGCCTGCACATGCGCTGCCTCTCCTCATGCCCTGCCCTGAGGCTAATCAGCGTGTGCAGGCTCACCTCCTTTACCTTTTCAGCTGTCCCTGGCTAGAGATGGCACTATTAGTGATCCATTAATAACTATTGCATTATACTTTCTTTGAAGTCTAGAGCCAAGTTTTTAGTAGTAATTAGTCTAGTATCTTTTATTTTTATCCTTATATTTCAAAAAATAAAACACAAAATATACTTAGTGTACTTTCTTTCTACCCTTCTCGTTGTGAGCTCTTTCACGCCCTCCCTCCACCAGGGCAAGTCTGGTTCTCCCGGCTTCAAGAAGTGCCTCATCTGCAATGAGGCTATCACCCTTGCAGACATGCAGTCACGGTACATTCATTGCCTCAGGAAAGGACATGTTCCTCAAAAGTGCACTCTCTGCCAGCAGCTTAGACCTTGGTCTCTCCAGGACAGAGAGCTGAGGCAAAAGATTATATTCATGGAGGCAGCTCTCAGACCTTCTCTGGACCCACACTAAGCGTTTCCATGAAGATGTGAGTCTTCCCACAGCCCATAATATCCAAGGGCCAGGGAGTGAAGAAATCAGATGCTCACCCCTCTCACAAATCAAAAAAGAAAATGAGACGTTTCCACATTGAACCAAGAACCATTTACAAACGATCCCCTGCACGCTTGGTATCCTTCATACCATTGGCACTGAGACAGGCCTAGCCTGGTACCCATGGCTCAAGGAAGACTACAGTGGCAGGTACTGCTGTTGTGTCCACCCTATGGGCATAAGCACCAAGTCAACGGAACCTAGGGAAAAGGATGGGAGCAAACACTCCCAGGTGCCACCGGTACGGAAAGTCCCATCTGTACCAACTCCTCATCTGGTACCTGAACAACTGGTGTGGACGAGATCTTCATCCTGCCCCCCTCTCCCCTCCACCCACCGTGGCTCCGAGCTAGTCAGCACTGCCAGAATTCTGGCACTCAAGGGACCACCGTGTAACTGAGGTCCTACTAACGCATGACATCGCTGGGGACTCCACCTCCAATGCCATCTTTAGCTCCACAGTGCTGTCATCTGTAACTGACCCAACTCGGAAATCCCATCCTTCCAGAGGAGATACTGCTCAGGACTCACCTACCGTGGAGCATCCATAGGGATATTACTTGAAGAAGAAGTTATTCACCTTGTGGAGTAATGATGGTTCTTGGAGATGTGTCCCCTATGGGTGCTCCTCAACCACCCTTCTCCTGTCTACTTGAGAGGACTTCTTGTCAATGACTCTGCAGTAGAGAACGAGGCGGGGAAGGTTGGGGGGGGGGTTAGCCTGCACACACTGACTAGCCTCATGGCAGGGTATGAGGAGAGACAGCGCATTTATAGGCCTAATGGACACACTGCTACTGAAGTTGTCTGCCCACCAGTTCAGTGATGCAAGCATACCTACAGTAGAGCACTCATAGACACATACATCTCAAACCATCATTATTGCACAAAATGAATAACTTCTTAATCCACGAGTGGCCCTAGCCATTTTGCAGGCCAGATATAAAATGTTTTTGGTTCCCTCACCCCAGGGCAGAAACAGCTGGCCAATCTGAGGGGAACAAAAAAGAACTTTACCAACAGCCAACCAATCTGACGGGGAAGGAAAAAAAAGAAAAGAAAGAAGAAGCCAGCCAACATAGTGAAATGGTGGCCCCTGGAAGGGACTGCCCTGCTCATCTGACCCTAGAACCTCCTCTGTATGGATTATGGTAGCAAGGGGTACTTCTTGGGAAATTTCTAGTCCTCTCCTATATGGTTAATTAATGATAATCCTGCTTCTGGTCTGAACAGAAAGTATCTTTAATTATATAAGGCAACTGGCAAGTTTTCAGAATGATCACTGCAGCCAATTAATTATAGTCCCATTGGGAGAATGGTAGAGGGAAGGCATAGTTTTGCACAAGTTGAGACATTTTTATCCTATTTCCTACTAATGCATGTTCTTCTGGTTCTCGCTTAGGTATAAAATAACTTCACATTAAAAGTTCATTTTGATTGAGAGAATTAATCTAGCCTATAGGAAGAGTAACAGATGGGCAGTAGCCTCCTTGGAGGTGTTGCCACAGGGAAGGTGGCTGGATACATGTCTCCAAACATTAGCACGCAAGCAACTTCTGTGGGTTTGGGAATTCTCCAAAGATTTAGATCTATGCAATTTATTTTAGGCAGTTTGGGACAGGTATCCTAATCTCATAATCTAAAGGAAACCTGTACATATTTACCTTGCCAACACAGAGAAAATTCCAATAATGATAATCACTTCTCCAAATAACTGTAATATATATTACTTATTTAGAAATATCTTTAAGAATTTGATTTTGAAATAAGCATAATGAGTCTTTTAAAAAAAGACATCGTATATAAACAACATAGAAAAACATAAGAAAATGAAAACTGTGTATGCAAAATATGAGGGAGAGAAGATGGCTATGGTAATATATTTTATTAGGCCAACTTCTGTTGGTGGAAGAAACAAGCTTTTGAGCTTCTCAGAGCTCTTCTTCAGGTCTGTGAAATTTATGCAAAATTTAGCAAAGGGTTACAGCACTTATATCATGAAGCATGAATGTCAGTCCAAGAACAGGCATGTCACACCCTTGCCTTTCAGCTGTAGCATGGCTGAAAAAGAAACACGTTTGATATATACAACCATTAGTGTACACTCAGGCTGTCAGCCACAAATACATGTGTGCATTCCAAATACTTTATTTTGGAGTATACTCTTAGAAAGAGTAAACATAACTTGATGTGAGGATTACAAGATCTTTAACACTTGTTGACAATGTTATTGGGACAATGTATTATAGCCACAGAAAGAAAGAAGAGAAGGAACACAGACACCGGAGGAATAAGAGGAAGATAAGTACAAGTGTAATCGAGATTTGTGACAAAGGGCTAAGAAAAGAGCAGACAAAACAAGTGAGCAGAGATGGGAGAGGGAAAATGGTATTTCCCACTATTTTCTGTAATAGAATTTGATTCTAAACTGGGAGGAGTGGTAGATACGCTGGAGGGTAGGGATAGGATACAGAGGGACCTAGACAAATTGGAGGATTCGGTCAAAAGAAATCTGATGAGGTTCAACAAGGACAAGTGCAGAGTCCTGCACTTAAAACGGAAGAATCCAATGCACCGCTACAGACTAGGGACCGAATGGCTCGGCAGCAGTTCTGCTGAAAAGGACCTAGGGGTTACAGTGGACGAGAAGTTGGATATGAATCAACAGTGTGCCCTTGTTGCCAAGAAGGCCAATGGAATTTTGGGCTGTATAAGTAGGGCATTGCCAGCAGATCGAGGGACGTGATGGTTCCCCTCTATTTGACATTGGTGAGGCCTCATCTGGAGTACTGTGTCCAGTTTTGGGCCCCACACTACAAGAAGGATGTGGAAAAATTGGAAAGAGTCCAGTGGAGGGCAACAAAAACTATTAGGGGACTGGAACACATGACTTATGAGGAGAGGCTGTGGGAACTGGGGATGTTTGGTCTTCAGAAGAGAAGAATGAGGAGTGATTTGATAGCTGCTTTCAACTACCTGAAAGGGGGTTCCAAAGAGGATGGCTCTAGACTGTTCTCAGTGGTAGCAGATGACAGAACAAGGAGTAATGGTCTCAAGTTGCAGTGGGGGAGATTTAGGTTGGATATTAGGAAAAACTTTTTCACTAGGAGGGTGGTGAAACACTGGAATGCGTTACCTAGGGAGGTGGTGGAATCTCCTTCCCTAGAAGTTTTTAAGGTCAGGCTTGACAAAGCCCTGGCTGGGATGATTTAGTCAGGGATCGGTCCTGCTTTGAGCAGGGGGTTGGACTAGATGACTTCCTGAGGTCCCTTCCAACCCTGATATTCTATGATTCTATGATTATTTGGAAGCTCTTTGGACAGCAGACTATTTGCCAGATTTTCAAACTGTTCAGGACCCAGCCACTCCAATTTGATCTTATATTGTCTTTCCTCTCTAAAGCATTAAAATCCTGAGCCAGCTCCCATTGCAATCAAAAGAAAATTTCCCATTGGTTTCATTTAAGAGTTGGATAAGGCCTCTAGCCCAGTAGTGGTGTTATTCAGATGCTAAACAAGGATGATGCCTAATTCAGTAAGTGATCAGCTACACTGAGGGGAGCGGGGATTTATCATACATCTATTGATGTCAATGGGAGTTTTGTAATGGACTTCAGTGGGTGCAGGATCCATCCATACGTGATGAACTCTCTCTAAATGTGAAGGCATTTTCAATTAGAACAAATAGTTAATATACCAATGAGTGATTTTTTTTTCAAAAGAATATTTTTCACTCTTTGTTATTAATTGTAGTCACCTTGCAGCCTATTTCAATGTGAAGTGCATTCTTTTTATATAGCAAGATATATTTCAGTAGATAATGTATCAATTTCTGTATGTGCCATCCACAAATCTTTCAGAATTATGAAATGAACTGCTCCCCATATTTGTTGAAGTGGTTCTGGAAGATGAGAAGGTGAAATTAAAAATCTCTTATATAATATTTAACATTCTATCCGTCCACCTTTATTCAGCCAAACCTTCCACTGAATTTCAGAGGTGTCTGAGTAAAGAGTACAGGCTTGCCCTTTTGTGTAGCTTGTTTGTACGTGAAGCTAATCTCACCACAAACCAAACAATCAATGAGTTATGGCAGAAATTTATCCATACCCTTTGTTCAGTACAACATCAATATAATTCACAAAGCCCTTTAAATAAATAAACAAAAATCAACAGTGTGCACTATAGGTCATTTTTCTTGTCTAGAGTGTATAGATTGGACAGAGAGATGGAGATTCACTGTACAAAACAAGCTGGTATAAAACTGTTAATTGAGAAAACACAGACATAGACAAATGGTCATGTTTTGGTTGAGAGGTAGCTTTTTTCACTCTGGTATTAATTTTCTGTGGTGCATTAAGCAGGCAAATGAATCCAAAGAGTCTCCTCCCAAACTTGTTTCTGGGAATACCACTCTCAGAGGAAAGAATGTCTAGCCTAAGTAGCCAGGCTGAGTGCTTGGGAGATGTACAGGGAAAGCAGGAGAGGAATTCTCCCCTGCAAGCTGTGAATTGGCTGCAGAGCCACTTGAGAAGTGCTATTTCAGTCCAGCACCTGTTTATATACTGTGAAAAAGTTCTGTCCTTGCCTCCGTGGGTCCCATGTTTCCTGGTGGATTTCGCTAGCCTCAGAGGCTCACTGTGACCCTCCAAGTAACTCTTCTCTCTCTAGAGACAAGGGTCCCAGTCTACTGAGCCATTTTCATCATAAGCCAGCAAGGGAGGTGAGGAGAAGTTATCCGTCCTTGCACAGTCTCTGTTGTCTCCCAGTCTCAGTGATTAATCAGGGTGCAAAGGGTTGGGGGGGAGCCCGGGCCCACCCTCTACTCTGGGCTCCAGCCCAGGGACCCTAATAGTATCAGCTATGGTAGCTGACCTTTTAGAAACATGACATGTACAATTCCCTGGGCTACTTCCCCCACAGCAGCCCTCAATTCCTTAAGCTTCACTTCACCCTTACCTCAGTGCCTCCTTCCTTGTGCCTGATATGGTGTGTACTACTCAGTCTCTCCAACAGCACAGCTTCCTCCCACAGCTTCTGACATGGACACCCACCTGACTAACTGGGAGGCTTTTAGCTAGTTTCAGCCAGCCCCTGATTGGCTTCAGGTATCACAATCAACCTAGCATTCTCCCTGCCTTCTGGAAAGTTCTTAATTGGTCCCAGGTGTCTTAATTGACCTGGAGCAGCTGCCATTTCACTTATCCTGGTACCAGGGATTTGTTTAGCCTGGAGCTAATATATCTATCTCCCACTACTTTTCTATAGCCATCTGGCCTTGCCCCGTCAACAATACCTTCCTATGTCTTTTATACAGCTGTCTAGCAGAGGGCAGATATGAGGATCTGTGTAATGGTGGATGCCCCATCCCTTCCCATTTCCCAGCCTGCCCTTGCTCTGCACCTTGTTTGCTGCTATTCAGGGAGTGTGCATCCCCTGCTTGGTCATCTCACTTCAAGATCTTCTTTGCAAGTAGAATCACACCAGTTCCATTCCAAATGGCACTTTCACAATCACACAGGATGGGGAAGGAGTTGCCCTTAAAGGCGTAAGTCTGATGATCTTTCAAAAACACACTTAGGCCTGTATTCAGCCTGATTTATAAACAAGTCATTGAAAGATTTTGAGTTTTAGTTAAGTTTCCAGGAAGTAACTAATGTCACTGGGTGGCAGCTTTATCATTACAGCAATTTTGATTTGTATCTGGATATAGTTACAAATTCTAATGTGATACTGAGTATTGTTGGCATTGCCTGTGGTGATGGTTTTTAACCACAAGTAGAATATCACCTGCATAATATTTAGTGGGTAGCTTATTCTGAGTTTCTTTATATTCTTTGATGTTGTTTAATAATAATCCTAGGAGTTTGTAAATAACACTTTTGATAGGGTGCATCAATGTCTGATTCCCTGTAAGTAATTTTAGTGAACAGGATTGTCAGTGCCATGTAACTGGGTGAGCATGTATCATTTGTATCAGCATTCTGAATTTATGTCTGAAACCAAGTTTATTGGGCACGCAGTGAGAATTTTTGAAGTATGGAAAGCTAGTGTCTGACCATTTCACTATTGCTATTTTTCCAGAACAAGCAGCACAACAATACATTAAGCAAAGTCTTTCTCATTTTCAGATTTTGACTATAATAAGTTAAGTTTCCAGTTTGCTCATGATGGAAATACTGACTAATACAACCAGGTTAAAAGGAATACAGGGAGCAGCAACATACTTCTTCATGCTCTGCAAAATACACTGACTTGGTTTCAGGCTTCATGCGGGCCCAGATCCTCCAAGCTCCTGAAGCCATAATCAGCAGTACATAATAATGTTTAGTATCAGAGGGGTAGCCATGTTAGTCTGGATCTGTAAAAGCGGCAAAGAGTCCTGTGGCACCTTATAGACTAACAGATGTATTGGAGCATAAGCTTTCGTGGGTGAATACCCACTTTGTTGGATGCATGTAGTGGAAATTTTCAGAGGCAGGTATAAATATGGAAGCAAGAATCAGGCTAGGGATAACGAGGTTAGTTCCAATCAGGGAGGATGAGACTCTCTTCTAGCAGTTGAGGTGTGAACACCAAGGGAGGAGAAACTGCTTTTGTAGTTGGCTAGCCATTCACACTCTTTCAATGGGAAGGCATCCCTTAACATTATGGAAAACCAAAGGGCATATCTCTTTCTTTTAAAAAAAAGGTCCACTGGCTCATCCAGGAAGAGGCACCAGGAAGGTTAATTTTTACTGGCAAAAATACAACTTTTGTTAATATTTACTAGCATATTCAGTTACAATGAAGGTTTATATCCATGTTAACCATGCACACATGCTTGTCTGAGATCAATGATGTGATTCTCCCTTCAATTACATCACCTTTAATCAAGAATAACTGTACTGACCTTAGTGGTGTTACAGTGGTGTAAAACTTGTATAAGTGAAAGAATAACTGGTTTTCAAAATCTAAAAAAATCCTGCATTGACAGGAAGATAGATTTGATAGATGAGTTTGCTTAGTTCCTTTGCACAACTCTGACCTGTCCTACCTCTGCTGCCTTGAAGAACTGAAGGAATCTTCCTGGATCCCACTTCCCAGACAAATGCTGCTTCCTTCTGTTAGTGAAACTGGGTCCTGAAAGAACATGATCATGAGATCCCGTATGAGGATCGAAAGAATCTGACTTGCATGTCACAATATTTTTTACAAACATATCTGAGCTATGGATTTTCCCTGAACTCATCAAAATGAGTATTCACACATTTTATTCAAATACTCAGAATTCATTTTAGAGCTCTGAGAATGATCTCCTTGCTGAAATGAAATAGGCCTAGACTGGAAATGTTTTCACAGGAACATTTGCATGTCCAGAATTTCACTCACACCAAGGTTTGTGAACAGTTAACGGTAGTATGCCCATCAGTTTGAGCATTGCTCATTACAGTCTCCCAGTACGCCGGTTGCACTTGCTGAAGGACATGTTCAAGGCAATAGAAATCTAATTAGAAGTAAACCATGGACAATTTATTATTTACAAAGCAAAGCGAAGAAGAACACCTGTGTAGCTGAAGCTGCACAGACTTTTACTTATTTTAAACCAACTAATAATATGAATTTCTGTGGAGGTGGAATGATAGTTCATGGTACCAGATGTATCTGTAAATCAGATGAACAGAGAATCCATTGCTAAACATAGCTAGAAAAACAAACCAATACAAACTTCCAATCTGCTTTAATCAATGCAAGTTTCAGTGTCTCAAAAAACAAAATTCCAGACTCCCATATTACGGGTAGTGGCTGTGAGGAATGATAAGGTGATCTTCATTCTTTCACTATTAGAGTACTTTTTGTAGAATATCATCCAAACATTAATGGTTTTTACTTTTGCTAAGGAACAAAAGCTTCTCTTAAAAACACATCCAATAATGTCAAGTATCAGGGGGTAGCCGTGTTAGTCTGTATCCATAAAAACAACAAGGAGTCCGGTGGCACTGTAAAGACTAACAGATTTATTTGAGCATAAGCTTTTGTGGGTAAAAACCTCACTTCTTCAGATGCATGAAGTGAAAGTTACAGATGCAGACATAAATACACTGACACATGAAGAGAAGGGAGTTACCTCTCAAGTGGAGAACCAGTGTTGACAGGGCCAATTCGATCAGGGTGGATGTAGTCCAATCCCAGCAATAGATGAGGAGGTGTCAATTCCAGGAGAGGGAAAGCTGCTTCTGTAATGAGCCAGCCACTCCCAGTCCGTATTCAAGCCCAAATTAATGGTGTTAAATTTGCAAATGAATTTTAGTTCTGCTGTTTCTCTTTGAAGTCTGTTTCTGAAGTTTTTTTGTTCAAGTATAGCTACTTTCAAACCTGTTATAAAATATCCAGGAAGATTGAAGTGTTCTCCCACTGGCTTTTATGCGTTACCGTTCCTGATGTCCGATTTGTGTCCATTTATTCTTTTACATAGGGACTGTCTGGTTTGGCTAATGTACATGGCAGAGGGGCATTGCTGGCACATGATGTCATATATAACATTAGTAGACCTGCAGGTTAATGAGCCTCTGATGGTGTGGCTGATGTGGCTGGGTACTCTGATGGTGTCACTAGAGTAGATATGGGGACAGAGTAGGCAATGAGGTTTGCTACAGGGATTGGTTCCTGGGTTAATGTTTCTGTGGTGTGGTGATATTTGCTTCAGGTTGGGTGGTCTGTCTGTAAGCGAGAACTGGCCCATCTCCCAAGGTCTGTGAGAGTGAGGGATCATTTTCCAGGATAGGTTGTAGATCGTTGATAATGTGCTGGAGAGGTTTTAGCTGGGGGCTGTACGTGATGGCCAATGGTGTTCTGTTATTTTCCTTGTGGGGCCTGTCCTATAGTAGGTGATTTCTGGGTACCTGTCTCGCTCTGTCAATCTGTTTCCTCACTTCCCCAGGTGGGTATTGTAATTTTAAGAATTCTTGATAAAGATCTTGTAGGTGTTTGTCTCTGTCTGAGGGATTGGAGCAAATTCGGTTGTATCTTAGGTCTTGGCTGTAGACAATGGATCGTGTCATGTGTCCTGGATGGAAGCTGGAGGCATTAGGTAAGTATAGCGGTCAGTAGGTTTCTGGTATACGGTGGTATTTATGTGACCATCTCTTATTTGCACTGTTGTGTCCAGGAAGTGGATCTCTTGTGTGGACTGGTTCAGGCTGAGGTGGATGATGGGGTGGAAACTGTTGAAATCCAGGTGGAATTCTTCAAGTGCCTCCTTCCCGGGGGTCAATATGATGAAGCTGTCATCAATGTAGCTCAAGTAGAGGAGGGGTGCTAGCGGACGAGAGCTAAGGAAGTGTTGCTCTAAGTCAGCCATAAAGATATTGGCATACTGTGTGGCCATGCGGGTACCCATAGCAGTGCCACTGACTTGAAGGTATAAGTTGTCCCCAAATCTGAAATGGTTGTGGGTGACGACAAAGTCACAAAGCTCAGCCACCAGGTGTGCCATGGCCTCATCAGGGATACTATTCTCGACAGCTAGTAGTCCATCCTCATGTGGAATATTGGTATAAAGAGCTTCTACATCCATGGTGGCCAGGATGGTGTTTTCAGAAAGATCACCAATGCGTTGTAGTTTCCTCAGAAAGTCGGTGGTGTCTCGAAGATAGCTAGGAGTGCTGGTAGCGTAGGATCTGAGGAGAGAGTCCAAATAGCCAGATAATCCTGCTGTAAGAGTGCTGATGACTGAGATGATGGGGCGTCCAGGGTTTCCAGGTTTATGGAACTTGGGTAGCAGATAGAATACCCCTGGTCGGGGCTCTGGGGGTGTGTCCGTGTAGATTTGTTCCCGTGCTGTAGCAGGGAGTTTCTTGAGCAGATGGCGTAGTTTCTTTTGGTACTCCTCAGTGGGGTCAGAGGATAGTTGCCTGCAGAATGTGGTGTTGGAGAGTTTTCTGGCAGCCTCCTGTTCATAATCCGACCTGTTCATTATGACTACAGCTCCTCCTTTGTCAGCCCCTTTGATTATAATGTCAGAGTTGTTTCTGAGGCTGTGGACGGCGTTGTGTTCTGTACGGCTGAGGTTATGGGGCAAGTAATGCTGTTTGTTCACAATTTCAGCCTGTGCATATCTGCGGAAGCACTCTATGTAGAAGTCCAGTCTGTCATTTCGACCGTCAGGAGGAGTCCACACAGAATTCTTCTTGTTGTAGTGTTGGTAGGAGGGTTCCTGTGGGTCAGTGCACTGTTCAGTGGTGTGTTAAAAATATTCCTTAAGTCGGAGAGGATGAAAGTAGGCTTCCAGATCACCAGAGAACTGTGTCATATTCTTAGGGGTGGTGGGGCAGAAAAAGTCCCCGAGATAGGACAGACTCTTCTGCCGGTCTAAGTGTGTGGTTGAATAGATTAACGTTATTGTTAGGTGAGTTGAGGGTACCACTGTTGTAGCTCCCTGTGCATGTAGGAGTTTTGATAGTTTTCTGTCCTTTTTCCTCTGTAGAGAAGTGAAGTGTGTGTTGTAAATGGCTTTTCTAGTTTTTGTAAAGTCCAGCCGCGTGGAAGTTTGTGAGGAAGGTTGGTTTTGTATGAGAGTCTCCAGTTTTGAGAGCTCATTCTTGATCTTCTCCTGTCTGCTGCACAGATGCTGATCAGGTGGTTCCTCAGTTTCTTTGAGAGTGTGTGGCACAGTCTCTCACCATAGCCAGTGCAGTATGTTGATTGCAATGGATTTTTTACCTTCAGTCCGTCTGGTACAATGTCCATCTGTTTGCACTTGGAGAGGACGATGATGTCTGTCCGTATCTGTGCTAGTTTTTGTTGAGGTTGATGGATTTCCACACCATACGGCTAAATTTAGTGCCTTGCATAGTGTCAAGTATCAGGGGGTAGCCGTATTAGTCTATATCCACAAAAACATCCAATAGTGACAGTCACTGTAAATTCTCCGATTTAAGTCTACGAAAAGCCTTGTCTTCATTACAGGATGTTGTTATTGGATCTATTTTTGCTTTTGAGTTTCCCATGTTATATGTGTCTGTTTATATATACAGCAGTCAGCTATTTTCTGTGTGGTTTTCTACCATAAATCACACTTGGTCTCGGTTTATTGTTTATTATAATGGTTATATTTAGTCTAGTAGTGATCTTTTAGTCTTTAGTTTTCAAACATGTTGGGGTATTAACTGGATTTTAATATAAAGGACTCATGAAAGAAGATAATATTGCTGTATAATTTCTGTATGTGGAATATAATATTTGAATATTCTGATTAATTCTTCCACTATTCAGTCTTACACTGGGGATTTCCTATTTTTAGGTATTTTGAGATATCTATAATATTCCTTTATATTTTTATGTTTAGTTCAATGTAGTTTGTCTGCTCTGGAGAGTTTGCGTTATTTTTTCCCCTGTGCTGATGTTAAAAAATAAATTTTCAAAGAAGATTTTGTTTCTTTGAGATTCTGATCTATCTATCTATCTATTTAGATAGATAGATAGATAGATTGTAGAATGACAGAGGAAGTGCTGATCTATCTATGTGGGTCTGTTGACAGAAGTTTTATTTTGGTATATTTGAAGCATTTGTAGTTTTATATTTACGTGGTTTCTGTTCTAATAGTTTGCCTATTACTTGATTCAGATTGGGCTTGTTTTAACCTAAGTTTTTTGTCCTCTTTCTGCATTTCTGGCAAGTTCTAGTCAGGATGAACTCCAATATCCAGTATATTCAGATAATAAAGCATCTTGGCCCTTAGTACTTAAAGGTTCAGAACCAAAACTTCCCACACACAACAACTCTGAAAAACAGTATCTCTCATAAGGTAACTTGGTATTATGCTCAATTTATTTAGAGCACATTATGCTCTCCTTTGGAATTAAACAGCAAATTCTTTCAAAAGGGAAGAAAAAGGGAGAGAGAGAAAGTGTACCCGTTTAAAAGAATCAGCAAGAATGAAATAAAGGCGCTCAGATGTTATCCCTGCCAAATGTGCTTTGTGATTGTAAAGGATATAATGGTCATTTAGGTCCTAGTCCTGCAATGTGCTGAGTCTCCTCCACTTCCATAGAAAAAGCTCAGAACATGACAGGATTGGGTTCTAACTCAGTGCTTTGAGACATAATCTGTTTTGCAAGAGGTGCTGCAATACTTGGTGTGAAAAATTCTTGATCTCTTTAGGGGCTGTCATATAGATTGATAAACACTGTTATTCGTTTTAGGTGGTCATTTAGCTCCTCTGAACTTGAAGGCCTTTTCTTGTGGCAGGTGGAAGAAAAAAGATAAATAGGTTAAACTTCTTTTGTGCCCAAAAGTACACAGCATATGGAATGAAAAGCCTTATCTGACATCAAAGCCATGCTCTTAACTCCTGTGTCATTTGCCTGTTTAGAAGTGGAATTGCCGGTATGTGTGACGAATGCAAGGTCTTGGAAATGTGGATAGACTATTATATTGCAATGTGCCCACAGGGTTTAGTCATAAACTTTTGTATCTATAAATGTTATATGTATCTTTGTGGTCTTGGGAGTGTGGGGATGTAATCTAATCCCATGCGGGGGTGGGAGTGGGGGGTACTGAGCTTCCCTAGAAACTAAAATCAGTGTGTGTGGGGTGGGAACTTTCTGCAGATCCTGGGCAAGGTAAACAATTTCAGCAAAGTACTGCCCCTGGTTGAGATCAAATTCAAGAGGTGAGAAGACAAAGAGAGAGCTTGTGGTATAAAGAGTCATCCTGAAATGGCTGAATGTCCCTCATGATCCAAATGCTGACATGGGACTGTAACCAAGATGGCAAAACCTGCAGGAAGGTGGTGAAGGAGTGGAACCAGCCAGGATTTCCACATGGAAGATGCGTGACACCTGATAAGCTTAGCATATGTGTAGATTGTTGTTTTTTGATAGATTTTCTCTAATGTTTTTGCCCTAAAAATAAATATACTGTGTTCTGTGAAAATAGGCTGGTCACTGACAAATGCTGTCACTGTCTTTTGAGAAAGAGCAAATAGAACATGATGGATTAAGGCCAGATCTGCAGGGATAATCACAGTGAATTGCAAACTTAAATCCTCGGTCTGGAGGGAGAAGGACACAGCTCCCTGCCATTAGAGAGGTGATGGCTGGAGGGTGAGTCCCAAAGAGGTGCCCTTGAGTAGACTGCACAGGGGCAGAGGTGCAGTTCACCCCAGAACTGTGGCAGTTCAGTTCCCTTATATCTAACCTTTGGAATGAACTATTTTGAATATTACTTTTGCTGAAATAATGTTACTGTGACTTAGCGAGATATCCATCATGTTCCATTGGCTATGGTAATTAATAGCAAAATGTGGGTGAGATTGTGGTTCACCACATGTGCCTGAACAGGGTACTCCTACAATAGTAAGATAATCATCCTCTTCCACCTTCCCAGGCAGGTGGGTGGGGAGAGGGGTAGGCAGGAGTGATGACTGAGCCAAGCCCTGACTCCATATGCCAAATATCTTGGCTAGCAGAGTGCTGCTGGTGTGGAGATAGAACTAGACTGCACCAGGTGAATGGATGACAAAGATTACTTCCCCCTTTGGAGCAAGGGAGACAGGAACGGAATTGTTCTGAGTTGCAATTCAGTCCCTTATCTGCTTGTGGAACAGCACAACTACGTGCTGTCTCATACTCGGGGTGTGTGGTTAACCCCACAATGGCACCTGTAGAAAAGGTCAAATGACTCCTATATTATAAGAATATATTATAAATCTTAATTGTCAAAGTCGTGTTCCAGGATGTAACACTATGAGTCAATGCTTTAGGAGATGTCTCCAAACTGTTTTGTACTCTAAAGGTACAGTACCTCAGAATTTCCTACCATAAAGATAAGTAAAGTCCCATGATCTTTTTTTTAATGTATGAGTAGACCCAATAATAGACTTTATAGTCCTGGTATAGAACATGAAGTCTTCACAATTCAGTTTGAATATAATTAAAATAATAGGGGTGTTGTAACTGCCTTAATGCCTAATTAACATCCAGTGTATCACTAATTGAAGAGCTAAAATTCAATTAATTTAACAAACATAGTTCAACATTTGTAAACAAAAGGGTAAAATGTATTAATTAAAAATGTGATGGTTTCTTTTTTTCTGAATATTGGAGCTCTGTAACACTGAAATGGCATTACACTGTGATTAATTTATTCAGAATGTTTCCTAGTTAAAGTAATTATATTCAATCAAGGTCTGTCAATACAAATTGCTGTCAATTGTCACTTTATATCAAGTATAATGGGTTCAGGTGCATATAAACTAATTGTCATTTGAAATATTGTTATGTTATTTTCCCCTCTGACAGGAAAACACAACTATTATTGTTTATCATTTCATTTAATTTGATGGTTAATTTTATTATAATTGTCTTTAATGCTGCATTTTGATTGAAATAAATATTCTAACATAGACTTGCCCTATTGTATTTGCATACTATTCTGTGTTGTGGGGAAATTCTCAAATGATAAAATCTATAACGCTGAAATTAGAGGAGTAACCTATGTACCTATCAAAGGTACTCACATGGCCCTCAGTGTATACTACCTGAGCACCTCACAGTCTCTAATATTTTTATCTTCATAATATCACTGTGAACTAGAAAGTATAGTTATTCCCATTTTACAGATGGGAACTTCACGCCCAGATCCACAAAGGTATTTAGGCTCCTAACTTCCACAGACATCAGTAGAAGTTAGGAGCCTAATTACCTTTGTGGATCAGGGCCTAAGAGACCAAGTGACTTGTTCAAGGTTACACAGGAAATGTATGGTGGAGGAAGGAACCAAACCAAGGTCTTCTAAATCCCAAATTAGTACTCTAAACCACTGAGTTAACCTTCCTCTCCTTGTACCTTATACCCATATCTTACTGCCACATATGCCATAATTAAAGGTACTTTGGTACTCCTGAGAAGCTTTTCTTAATAGCTTCTGAATCTTTGTAATTCACTCCTTGTCTTGGTCCACAATAGGCCTAATCTTTCAATTTTAGGACCACCCCTTAAACCCTATATCTAGCTATGCTTTTTGAGTGGGGGAGGGGAGTTGAGGAATGAGATGGATATGTTGAGGGCTGAGATCATTGGCTGGAATAGGAGTCTTTTCTCTCCTTTTTGGATTAGAGAAGCTGCTTTGCTTATTTTTGTTGTCTAGATGCTCAATCCTGCTCCCATGGAAGTCAATGGAAATTTTGCCATTATCTTCTGTCGGCCATAATAAGTTGATTTGCATTTTCTAGGTACATTAAAGGTGCCTGGAACCCTTTAAAATCCAAATATACCTTGTAAAACACATATACACAAATTATCCACAGAGTTTGGATACATACTTTACTACCTACACTTGAAAACAAATTTCCGCCATATAACCTGCAGATGTGCAGAGGAGGAATATGAGGAGAATCTTATAGATGAGCTGCACTTTCTAAAAACCTCACTTTTAACAGATGATGGAGGTAATAGGATCCCCAGTTCTCAATAAAACATTGAAATCACTGGAGTTATACAAGCCAAAAAGTGAAAAATCCAGTGATGATGAAAATCCTTTGAATTTTTTTATTCACCCATTGTTATGGTTCAGCAAACAGTTTGTGCAAAAAAATTCCCACATGACCTGTTCACTTTATCTATCCATTATTAGAAGTGTGGGTTTGGTCACTTATCACACTGTTTTTTTCTGATTATACAGTTGAAACATTTGAGACAGTTCTGATTTTTTTTTAAATTTTCCTCTTTTCCATGCAGAAATGCTCTGTCCACATGAGATTATTGGTATTCGTATGAAGAGCAACATTTAACACTTATGCAAATGGAAACTTTCGTCTGAACATTCCCAAATATTGAATAAAGAAGGAAAACTAACCTAATTGAAGCAAATAGTCTTAAGAATCTGAACACTATAATGTTCTAAAATTATTTTAAATAGTAAATGGGTAAAATATATTAACTAATTAATTAAAACAAATGTGAATTGTTACTTTGGAGCATTGTTATGATGGGATGTTCACCCAAAACATGCTTTTAAAGGGTTAACACTGAGATGCCAATTAATCAGCCTCTGTGCACCTGGAGGGTTGGCCAGGATTAGTTACTGATAAAACCCATATACGTTCCCCTTAAAGTATATCAAATTATGAAGGAGAATGTATATGTTCCTTATCCATTGGTTTTGGGACTAACTACCTATCCTTCATAATATCCCATCAAAATGTCAAGTACACTGAGTAGTTTTAATTACTACTTCTGTCCTTGTGACAAAATAGTCCTGAAAAACCAAGGATGTCAGGATGTTACATGACAGTTAGGAGATTGATTAAGACAATTAACTCTCCTAAATCCCAAAAGGATTTTTTCTGTAAATGGAGAAGGATTAAATTACTGTGAATTTAAGTCCACTTCTCTGGAATGAAAGCATCCATATGGGGATTAATGAGCTTTAATCTATGAACATTGACTTCACACCTTAAATTGATTCACCTTAACTTTCCTGAGTGTTTCCACATAGACATGCCCTCATGAGTTCTGCCCCAGTGAATCAGAAGTGAAGACAGATGGGAAACTTAACACCATAGCAAGCATTTGTGGGGCTAGTGAAAGATTCTATTAGATGTGAGGTTTTGTTTTATCCATGTGATATATTTCTTTAATATTCCTTGTAATAACTTCTCTGAAGAAACAAACTACAAGAGGAGACTTAAATATTTTGTGCTTGTTTGTTCATAAACTCTTTTAAAGCATTTTTTCTCATTAAATGATTTTAACTTTATGTTCCTATCATTTTATGTAATTGGATCCTACATTTATTAAGACAACAATGCATGCATAATTTTATGACGCACTCTGGTTCAATCATTCAAAAAAGTTCTGTCTGAAGTGAACTTTCTCAACAACTTGCTTAAATAGCCATAGCTTAAGAAAAGGAGATCTGAGTGTATTTATTTGTACTGTTTGAAGGCCCGATTTTTCACTTTCTTGCACCTTGTAGCTTTATTTACACTTGGGCAAATCAGAATGGCAGCATTTTACACACAGTTTGCATAGGTGAAAATGAGAACCCAATATCCTAGGCAGTGGAGAATGAAGACCAAAGTATAACAGAAGCTACTGGACTTGAATTGGCTTTCAATTGGAGTTAGGCACCTAACCTGCTTAAGCACTTCTATAAATCCCATTAGACACCATTCTGCATATTTAGGTAACGAAATATCTTCGCAAAGCTGTCTCTTTGTGTATATGGACCCCTTCCATCTGATAGGGCTATAAATTTTGTAACCCTAATGCATATCATGTGGATGGGGTCAAGAAGTAAAGGATTACTTTTGTGTATCCGGATTCTCTGGCATCAGTGATTTCAGTACTGATTTCTGCCATGCAGTAGATACAGAGCCCTTTGTAGGTCATGTGATTGGGGCCAAGAATTAAAGAGCAATCTCTTACTAGCACCGTTGTGTGTCACACCTTTATAACACTGGAGACCTGATTCTGTTCACACTTACCCTGGCGTAAATGGAGTAATAGAACCACAGTGGTGTAAATCTAGTGTAATGAGATCAGAATCTGTCCAGTATGATTGAATTACACAAGGGAGGCAAGTGCCAGGGTGACACAGAGGAGCAGCAGCAGGAGGAGGTTAAGGGAGGAGAAGGACTGTGATTAGAGTCTTAACCCGGAAATGCAGACTCTTGACTCTGCCACTGTGTGGACTCCCTGTGTGACTTTGAATAAGCTGTTATCCTTGCTGGGGCTCACTTTATACATTTGTGAAAAAAGAGTATGGTAAATAATGCAATTCTTCTCAGGAGTGTTGTGCGATTTTTTTTGCATAACACCCTGAAAGCCTCTGCAGAAAAGCTGAGATATATGAAATGAAAGGTGTTTGTGATTTACAGAATATTGATTAATATGGGCGAGGAAGATAAAACTATGATTTTTACCTGTTGGTTTAATTTAAGATGGTGGTTGTAGTATTTCTATTTACAGGCATGTTCTGCATTAGAAAGAGAGGCTTGTGCCAGCAAACTTGATCATTGATCTAAATGAAAAACAAAACTTCAGTTAGTTGCCTTTTCCTGTTGTAGCTCACTGATCAGTCAAAGTTTTCTGCAAAAAGGAAATGATAAAAACAGGTTACAAGGACACGTTCCAGTTCCTGACTCTGAAGTTGTCTTTGGTAAATCACAGCATGCTTTGAAATAGTCTAAACTGCAGGAAACCAGTCTGACCATTAGGAGCATTAATAAACAGCACCATATCTGTTTCGTTATTAATTTAAACACAGTTGGATACAATCATGACTAATATAAAACCTCTGAGGCCATTACTGTTAAATAAGAGGTCACACCATACATTTACAACTTATCTGTGGTATAAGCAAGCTGTATTAAGCAGCTGAACAAATTAAATGTGGAAATGTGTGAATAGTAACTAACAAAATTTCTTATACCAAAGTACAGCCACACACCACATTAACATACTGAGGATTTCTCCAGAGACCTCTCAACTTCTTCCTATGACCAAATGTCCCAAAGCTTACTGCATGCCTTAAAATATTCAGTTTGTGGTAAGCCAGATCAGTTTGTGAAAATGACAGAACTTCTGGGCTCAGGGCAGGATCTGGAAAGATAAGGGAGCTGATTGGGTGGAGTTTGCCAGGCCATAGGAAAACATTATGAGGTGACTTGTGGGGGGACTTTCAGGGAGGTAAGAAGAAGGATATGAAGACTGTGGGGAGGGAGGGAGGGAATTTTTTTTTTGGCCAAAAACTTGTGAATTCACCAAATGGTTTTGGATGGGGGAAAAAAATGAAATGTTCCATGTTCATTTTTTATTAGTAGAAAAGATTTTCATTTCAAACTCAATTTTATTTAAAAAAAAAACAAAAAATATACCACCACTCAACCAAAAGGAAACATTTTGTTTCGGGTTAAACAAAATGTTGTTTGACCTGAAATTATTACTTTTTGTTTTGGTTCGCCAAAAACGTGTTCGGGTTCATTGATACAAATTTTTGTGACTTTTTTGTCGGTTTGGTCAGCAAACTGAAAAATCATTTTATTTTCACAGCTCTAGTTAGGAGTAGAGAGATCTTTATTCCATCCAATGTGAAAAGGTTACCAGCTTTATTTGGGCCTCTTAGAACATCAGAAAGTAGAAAATTGGCATGTTGGACAGATAGTTTACTCCTCGGTTTCCATTTGAAATAATATCAATGCATAGGTACAGGCTTTCATTTTTTAAATAGTTATTCATAATGTAACTGCAGTGCTAATGGTTTATCATTATGTTAAGCCATGCTGTGCCACTAAGCAACCGGCTTCCCTCTTGTGTTTGAACACATAGCAGTTGAATTTAAGAAACAGAAGATATTATAGCAAAAAATCTGGCAGATGATTGTTACGCTGATTCTAGAATATTGATTTATATTAGTGGTTTCCAGGGACAAATGCATTTTTGACAATATTTTATACATTTGTGTCAACTGAAACAACATTATTTTGGGGTTCTAATGAAACATACAATGGACCTTAGCTGTAAATAGGATTGAATGTAATCATAGCTAAGATATTCTCCTTCTATTTTAGCATAGAAATATGTATTAATGTGAAAGCTTCTGCATTGATGGTCCTCTGTTTGCCCATAAAACAGATGTGGCATAGACAGTGGAGAACACAAGCTTCATGTTGACCCACCACCATGCCTTAACCTAAACCTAAGAGAACTACCTCTGAGTGGAGATTATAGTTCATACACTATGCTCATTGAAGCTGTGGATTATCCAATGAGACTGACAGCAAGGTCCTGTTGTACTTTTTGTGTTCTGGATACTTCACCTGTTTATTTGGAACGGGCATCAAGATCACCAATAATTATTGTCACTGGCCACCAAACAGCCTTTAGTCATTAGCGAGTTACCCACTACTTCAGCTGATATTTTAAGAGTGCAACAGTCTATAGACCATAATGTGATCAATATCCCAACAAATTCTCCTTTAATTTTCGTGTGGTCTGATGAATTAGCTAATGAACTTAAAATTGTCATTATAAATATTACTACAAATATACGGCTCACTCTATCTGGTCAATCCTTGCATACAGAACAGTGGTTTTCAGCATATGAAATATAAAAAGTAGGTGGGTTTTCACTTTTCACTGATATCACACTTTGAAATGACTTGGGTCATTAGGGCTGTAAAATTCTTATTGATATCCCCTATCTACTTCCTGTAGTCTTTGTTATTACCCTCTTGTAAAAGTGAAAGATCATTCATGCATTCAACAAATGAAAGTTTAAACTAAATATTGAACATCATAAAAATAGTGGGTAACTGTGTAGTTATTCAGCAGTTTCTGGAGTTGAAAAAGCATACAGAAAACATTTCAAGACTGTTAGTTGGGTAAGACAGACAACAAACAGTAAAAAAATGGGGAATGTAGGATTGTAATATTATAATAAATATGAATAATCATTCCATGACAGGAAATTAAAAGTGAAACAGTTTCTGGACTGCTCTCTCTGATGTTCAATTTGAGGGGTTTTTTTGTTTTTCTTTTTCCTTTCACTATGCTTTTTCAGGAACAAGTTTCTCATATTTGCATATGCTTTTTTGTTGAAATATCAAATTTAGGACAAACAATCTCCTAAAATATTAAAATGCAATAACTTTCAAACAAAGCTTTTGAAAAATATTGAAATTCAAACACTTAAGAGAATTGAAAATCAAGGATAAGAGACAGCTTTGTTTAAAAAAATATATCATAATTAAGAACCTGATCTAGCTCCATTTAAGTGAGTGAAAAAGAGTCCTGTTGACTTCAAGGAGAATTAGATCAGATTTTAATAGTGCTGAGTGAATGATAAATAACATTTCATTCATGAATATATGCTCACGTTTCCAGAGTGAAATTGCTTCAGACATGCTCCAGTCTAGGGGTGATTACTATTTTTCTCTGTCTAAGGGCCAGATTCTGCCTCTTTTACTCACACTGAATAGCTCCTGTCTTCAGTGGAACAACACATAGAGTAAGGTACTACTCAGAACACAACCTGCCTCTTACACATAAGGATTTGTGTGTTCCTTTCATACAGCTACATTTTTGTTCCTTTTATTAAGCTTGGATCATCTACAAAAAATATCCCTTGTTTTATTTTTGCATAAGAGACAAAATAACAGTCTTGGTCTTTATTATCTTTTGAAATAATATCAGTTACTCTGAACAGAAAGGAATTAAATAGTACACTTAATACCCAGAAATTGTGTTAGAACCTGTCAGTTTTTGTTTTCTCTACCAGGGGCATGGGCCATTTTCTGACAGCTGTGAATTGTAGCTATAATGAATTTTTCCTAGAGACATTTACATGGGTTTTTAAAATAAATTAATTCTTCTTCACAGAAGTTGCCACTTTCTATCTCCAAGTCAAAAGAAAGTTCATAAAAATAGGCCTCTCTTCAGGCAAGGGAGTTCTGCAAGGACATGTACATGTGTCACATGGAGAAATAACTGAGGAAGAGTTACAAATTCCAGTGAATCAGTTTACATTCTAATGGTACCATGAAGCTTCATGCTGACCCATCACCATGCCTTAACCTAAACCTAAGAGAACTACCTCTGAGTGGAGATTATAGTTCATACACTATGCTCATTGAAAAAGCATCACACCACAAGTTTCAAGGTTCCTTTCCCACACTGAACTCTAGTGTACAGATGTGGGCACCTGTATGAAAGACCCCCTAAGATTATTCTTACCAGCTTAGGTTAAAAACTTCCTCAAGGTACAAACTTTACCTTGTCCTTGAACCCGATGCTGCCACCACCACGCGTGTTAAACAAAGAACAGCGAAAGAGCCCACTTGGAGACGTCTTGCTCTCCAAAATATCTCCCAAAGCCCTACACCCCCTTTCCTGGGGAAGGCTTGATAAAAATCCTCACCAATTTGTACAGGTGAACAAAGACCCAAACCCTTTGATCTTAAGAACAATGAAAAAGCAATCAGGTTCTTAAAAGACTTTTAATTAGAGAAAAAAGTAAAAGAATCACCTCTGTAAAATCAGGATGGTAAATACCTTACAGGATAATCAGATTCAAAACATAGAGAATCCCTCTAGGCAAAACCTTAAGTTACAAAGAGACACAAACCCAGGAATATACATTCTATTCAGCACAGCTATTTTACCAGCCATTAAACAGAAGAAATCGAACGCGTTTCTAGCTAGATTACTTGCTAACTTTTTACAGGAGTTCTGAGCTGCTCCTGATCTGTTCCCTGAAAAAGCATCACACAGACAGACAGACCCTTTGTCCCCCCAACCCCTCCATCCTTGAAAGTATCTTGTTTCCTCATTGGTCATTTTGGTCAGGTGCCAGCGAGGTTATCTTAGCTTCTTAACCCTTTACAGGTGAAAGGGTTTTGCCTCTGGCCAGGAGGGATTTTATAGCACTGTGGACAGAAAGGTGGTTACCCTTCCCTTTATATTTATGACAACAAGAAATAAATCCATGTCACATTTGCACTGAGCCTCCCCATCTAATTGGAGATTTGTTACTTGCATGTAGATTTAACTTGAAAAGAATTCAATTACTTTATTCCTGGGGCCAGATTCACTGATGGATGCGCACTGGCATAAGCCAGAGAAGACAGTTTGGTAGGATGCTAAAGACAGACAAAACGTGCACTGAAAAAGAGGTTGTAGTGGCACAAAGTAAGGGCAAAATCACTTTCACTGAGGGAATCATGGAGCAAAAGTGGGAGGCTCTGGAAAGGAAGGGCATATGCCCAGAGCACTTAGGAGATGCACTGAATCAGCCCATCCCTTCAGTAGCTCCTTTGGAATCCTTTACCAGTTATGTAAAGCTTCCCTGGGCAAACCTGCAGAAGGAAGTCAGGAGCGAGTGAGTTGGGGTGAGTTCTTCATGATATATGGAGGTAGGGCAGGGAAAATGGGAATTAACTGCTGCGGGGAGTTGTAATTTACACCTTGCAGCAATAATGAGTCTGACCCTCAGAACATAATTAAATTAAATTGCTAAATAAAACCAGCATTGTATTTTCCTGAAAGTTATTTAGCCCAGGATTTTATATTTGTCTTCTGTATATTTCTAAGGTGAGGGCTTGGGGTTACCCTGTCGTGGCTTATGGATCATTTTAGATATTACTTTATCACTCTATTACTTTATCTAAGTTCACAGTTAGGCACCTAAATTAGCAGCCTGATTTCAGTGGCAGCTTTTAGGTGCCCAGCACTCTTCAAATTCCGATCACTGTTTGGCTTAAACATGGATTTAAGAGCCTAACTTTAACTACCTATTTTTGAAATTCTTGCTGAAAATAGGAGGACAAAGAATAGAATCCTTTCTCACCGTGTAAGGTGTAAATTCCCAATAACCACACTGTGATTTCAACCTTCTACTTTATTGACCTGGCTCAGGGGTGAAAGTAAGTCCAGTGACTTACCGGTACTCTGGGGCCAGCTCTGGCCCCCAGAAGGGGCAGGGCCTAGGGCGGAAGGGGTGGGGTTGAGGGGGTCAGAGCCAGCCCCAGCCCACCCTGTAAGGTAAGTGCCCCCCCGACCGGGGTAGCAGCAGCAGCTCGGGGCTCCAGAGGCTATTTAAAGGGCCCGGGGATCCCCTCTTCTATCGCCCTGGCCCTTTAAATAGCCGCCGGAGCCCTGGAGTAGTGGTGGCGGGGCTCCAGTGGCTATTTAAAGGGCCCAGGCGGTAGAAGCAGGGGAGCCCTAGGCCCTTTAAATAGCTGCCGGAGCCCTGCAGCCACTACCCCAGGGCTCCAGCAGCAGGGCTCTGGAGGCAATTTAAAGGGCCTGGGGCTCCAGCCACTGCTGGGAGCCCCAGGCCCTTTAAATCGCCCCCTGGGGAAGCCAGGCTCCCCAGTACGGTTCACCGGCTCTTACTGATACGCAATACCAGGGCGTACCGGCTTACTTTCACCTCTGACCTGGCTACAGGAAAATTATAGGTTACAAACCAAGCTTTGTCATCTTGAAAGACTACAATTTATTACAATACTGCAAACAAAACATTCTCAGGTTTCTTACAAAACTGCTTATTTTCTTAAATCAATTTCTCAACCAAACACAAAAGAGAAAACAGAAAAAGAGAATAAAGGAAAAAAATCTCCATTAAACTTAGTGGGGGGTAGTTGTTTGTTTCTTCAGGTCTTAGTGACACTTGTCTTATGCCTCAGAGATCCTGATCCATACATGAGTAAGTAGGAATGGAAGACTGGATCAGAGGTCAGGTCCAGTTGTCAATGTCTCCTCCTCTTCCAGGTGGCAGGAGTTTGTGAAGACAGCATCAACTGTACAGCCAAAGGCTAAATTCAGGACTGACTCCTTTATGACAGGGTTTCAGAGTAGCAGCCATGTTAGTCTATATTCACAAAAAGAAAAGGAGTACTTGTGGCACCTTAGAGACTAACAAATTTATTTGAGCATAAGCTTTCGTGAGCTACAGCTCACTTCATCAGATGCATTCAGTGGAAAATACAGTGGGGAGATTTATATACATAGAGAATGTGAAACAATGGGTGTTACCATACACACTGTAATGAGAGTGATCACTTAAGGTGAGCTATTACCAGCAGGAGAGCCGTGGGGGGGAAAAAACCTTTTGTAGTGATAATCAAGGTGGGCCATTTCCAGCAGTTGACAAGAACGTCTGAGGAACAGTGAGGGTTGGGGGGGAATAAACATGGGGAAATAGTTTTACTTTGTGTAATGATCCATCCACTCCCAGTCTTTATTCAAGACTAAGTTAATTGTATCCAGTTGCTAATTAATTCCAATTCAGCAGTCTCTCGTTGGAGTCTGTTTTTGAAGTTTTTTTTGTTGAGAATTGCAACTTTTAGGTCTGTAATCGAGTGACCAAAGAGATTGAAGTGTTATCCAACTAGTTTTTGAATGTTACAATTCTTGACATCTGATTTGTGTCCATTTATTCTTTTACGTAGAGACTGTCCAGTTTGACCAATGTACATGGTAGAGGGGCATTGCTGGCACATGATGGCTTACATCACATTGGTAAATGTGCAGGTGAACGAGCCTCTGATAGTGTGGCTGATGTGATAGGCCCTATGATGGTGTCCCCTGAATAGATATGTGGATACAGTTGGCAGCGGGCTTTGTTGCAAGGATAGGTTCTGGATTGTTGTTTGGTGTGTGGTTGCTGGTGAATATTTGCTTCAGGTTGGGGGGCTGTCTGTAAGCAAGGACTGGCCTGTCTCCCAAGATCTGTGAGATTGATGGGTCATCCTTCAGGATAGGTTGTAGATCCTTGATGATGCGTTGGAAAGGTTTTAGTTGGGGGCTGAAGGTGATGGCTATTGATGTTCTGTTATTTTCTTTGTTGGGCCTGTCCTGTAGTAGGTAACTTCTGGGTACTCTTCTGGCTCTGTCAATCTGTTTCTTCACTTCAGCAGGTGGGTATTGTAGTTGTAAGAATGCTTGATAGAGATCTTGTAGGTGTTTGTCTCTGTCTGAGGGGTTGGAGCAAATGCGGTTGTATCATAGACCTTGGCTGTAGACAAAGGATCGTGTGGTCTGGATGAAAGTTGGAGGCATGTAGGTAGGAATAGAGGTCAGTAGGTCTCCGGTATAGGGTGGTGTTTATGTGACCATCGCTTATTAGCACTGTAGTGTCCAGGAAGTGGATCTCTTGTGTGGACTGGTCCAGGCTGAGGTTGATGGTGGGATGGAAATTGTTGAAATCATGGTGGAATTCCTCAAGGGCTTCTTTTCCATGGGTCCAGATGATGAAGATGTCATCAATATAGCGCAAGTAGAGTAGGGGCGTTAGGGGACGAGAGCTGAGGAAGCGTTGTTCTAAGTCAGCCATAAAAATGTTGGCATACTGTGGGGCCATGCGTGTACCCATAGCAGTGCCGCTGATTTGAAGGTATGCATTGTCCCCAAATGTGAAATAGTTATGGGTGAGGACAAAGTCTCAAAGTTCAGCCACCAGGTTTGCTGTAACATTATCGGGGATACTGTTCCTGATGGCTTGTAGTCCATCCTTGTGTGGAATGTTGGTGTAGGGGGCTTCTACATCCATAGTGGCTAGGATGGTGTTATCAGGAAGATCACAGATGGAGTGTAGTTTCCTCAGGAAGTCAGTGGTGTCTCAAAGGTAGCTGGGAGTGCTGGTAGCATAGGGCTTGAAGAGGGAGTCTACATAGCCAGACAATCCTGCTGTCAGGGTGCCAATGCCTGAGATGATGGGGCATCCAGGATTTCCAGGTTTATGGATATTGGGTAGCAGATAGAATACCCCAGGTTGGGGTTCCAGGGGTGTGTCTGTACAGATTTATTCTTGTGCTTTTTCAGAGAGTTTCTTGAGCAAATAGTGTAGTTTCTTTCAGTAACCCTCAGTGGGATCAGAGGGTAATGGCTTGTAGAAAGTGGTGTTGGAGAGCTGCCGAGCAGCCTCTTGTTCATATTCTGACCTATTCATGATGACGACAGCATCTTCTTTGTCAGCCTTTTTGATTATGATGTCAGAGTTGTTTTTGAGGCTGTGGATGGCATTGTGTTCTGCATGGCTGAGGTTATGGGGCAAGTGATGCTGCTTTTCCACAATTTCAGCCCGTGCACGTCGGCGGAAGCACTCTATGTAGAAGTCCAGCCTGTTGTTTCGACCTTCAGGAGGAGTCCACCCAGAATCCTTTTTTTTGTAGTGTTGGTAGGAAGGTCTCTGTGGGTTAGTATGATGTTCAGAGGTGTGTTGGAAATATTCCTTGAGTCGGAGACATCAAAAATAGGATTCTAGGTCACCACAGAACTGTATCAAATTCGTGGGGGTTGAGGGGTGGAAGGAGAGGCCTCAACTCTAAAAACACCATAGCCTGAGGTTAAATAGGCTTAACATCCATTAAGCCTGTAGCTTAGGGTGGAAAATAAGCACAGTTAAGATAGCAAAAAAACAACAACAACAAAAAACCCAATAACAAAATGAAGTAGAGACACACATTTGAACTGGCTGGAAAATCCCATTTTGCAAAAATTGTCAAGGTATTTATTTGTTTACATTCTGTATTTGGAAGAAAAACAAAACCTTCCAAAAGCTTTCTGTGAACCAGAATTGTGTCAAAACATTCATTTTTTTGGACCAAAGAGTCTTTTTTTTAACTTAAGTCTCTCCTGCTCATGTGTTGACCAGAGTCCACCCTGCAGCTCAGAAATCTTCCATAGAAAATATAGTCAAAATCAATACTTTTCCATGAAACCTTTCAGTTTCAATTAAAAAAAATTCTGTTTTAAAAAGTTTAATTGAAATTTTCCAAAGCATCTCTGCTATTCATGCTTTTATATTCATTAGAGATGGTTGGAAAAATCCCAATGATATTTTGCACGGAAATATGCCAGTTAATTGCAATAAAAATGTTTTGCAGAGAGTGTTCAACTTCAGTGAAATTTCTCTAGGCCCTGCCAGCCACACAGGTTTTGAAACCTGCCTGGTTTCCTGCTAGCACACCCACATGTCTCCTCGGCAGCCCACGTTCCCAGGGCTTTTGAGGTCTGCTGCTCTATACCCTTTCGCAAATATTTTCAAAATGTTTGGTTTTGTTCCAAATATTAATAAAACCAAATTTTGAAATATGAAAATCCTCCATCAGACAGAACTGCCTTTCTCTGTCAAGCTTTAATAGTTGTGTTAGCTAGAGTTTCCTAGTAATCGTTCACCACAGTCTTAATCTTGAAACTTGGCACCCTTGAACTGAATCTCAGAACGTATAATTAGAATCCACATCCCAAAGCAAATTTTCCAGCATTCACCATGTTCCTCTTAGTATGACCTTGGTTAAGTGATTTTTAGGCCTTCCTCTAAAGTTCAATCCCATAGGCCTTAAATCATTTACAATCTTTCTCCTAAGCCATATTAGTTGGTCTCATTGTCATTACAGTGCTTAATAGGAGGCATTAAAGCATACCTGAATGGTCAAATCGTGCAGCCTTTATTCAGGCAAAACTCTGACTTTTGTGTTAATTTTGTCTGAGTAAGGTCTACAGGGTTAGCAAGTAGGAGCTACTGTATTACAAGAAGTTTCAAGTTTTAAAATATTTTTGGCATTATCAGCAATTACACTAAAATATCTTGAAATAAAACACCTTCGCAGAGGAAGAAAATCATGTGGAAAAATGCATTACTCTATTTTCTTTATAGAATGCACCAATGACTGGTGAAACCTTTAATCAAGCACATAGCAAGGATACCTTGTGGTACCCCACTTTAACAGTATCTTTCTTTCTCACAATTGTGTTGTTTCTGTTAATGATTTTTTTTTGGCAGTGGTAAATAATAGAGACCCTGAAGCATTTGTATGTGATAAAAGCTATAAAGCTGTTAATGTTCCAGATGCAATGATATTGTGTTTGAACATATGGAAAATAAAGACTTGAAAATGATCTTCCTGGCTATTTTCAATGACCTTTAGTGAGCATGTTTTTAAATGTCTGTCACATGTCTGATCTTGGTAGTTCTAAGCTTTCTTTTATTAACTTAGATGTGAGTCAAACAGACTTTCACAGCAGCCAAAGAAAAACCAGCATTGCATTTGTTGTTGTATCACAATGTAGTAATTTTACATCAATGCACTCATTGCTTAACCTTTAGCATCTGACCCTGACTCTACCTCAGTTTCCCCTTCCTCAGAGTTTAGGAACTTGAATTACATGATCTTTCACGTGCCTACCCATGGTAACACTGTGGAAATATATGTTCTCACATTTTATTATATGGCCACATTTTGAACTCTGATTTATCCTTCACTCTTCCATGGAAAGAAATAAGATAATAAAATAATTGTCTTGTGCAAAGAATAAGTACAACACTATGTCTTAACACTTGACATTTTCAGCCTGTATCAAATTTTAATTTAGAGTGTGATGTATGTTCATAAAAAAATTAAATTAAACACAGCAAAGCAACATCGTTAAGCAAACAAAGCCCTTCTGTTGAGATGAACATTTTAAAGAGACATAGGGACAGTGCCCCACCAGTCAATGTCTGAGAACCAATCTAAATGGAGTCCAACAGTTTGGAAGGGAAGTACCAAGTGAATAGTGGGAGATAGAGAGATGATGTATGGAGAGCACCTTTGCATCCCTAGTTCTTCCACACCCTAGTTCTTCCAGCCCGAGTTCTCCCCACCTACATATCTGGATAACGATAGAAGGGCATTCATGAGGGGCTGGGGAATGGATAAAGTCACGTTGCCCCTTGCCTGAGTCCCAAGCAAGGGATTCATTTTTTTGTCCCCTCCATTCAAAGATCAAGTGGACAATCTGGCCCTAGACTTCCAACATATGACATCCAATTAACGTGACTCAGTAAATGTCACAGGGTACCATGGCCCTTTAAGTGAGTTGAGTTTAGCCCCTACCTTTAGCCCCTACCAATCAGCTGCCTCCAAGCTACTGAGATAAAAGACAAACAAGCGAGGGGGAGAGCTGCAGGGAGACTCTGCCTCAGGGAAAGGACCTGGAAGTGAAAGACCAGATTGGGAATTTGTATTTTGTCAACAGCATCAGAAGTCCTCTAAAGCAGAGACCCTAGGAGGGGCCAGACAACAGGACTTCGGCTATGTCTATACACATGTCTATGTACAGCACTGCAACAGCGCAGCTCTCCCATCGGCATAAAAAACCCATCTCCGGAGATGATTGGCAGAAGCTATGTCAGTGGGAGAAGCTCTTGATTGACTTGCTACAGCAGGAAAACTTTTAACAGGTGCATTTTGGTTTTTTTTTTGTTTTTTTTTCACATGCATCTGATTTGACTGTGAGGTCAAAAGCAGGAAAATATTTTGGTTTGGGTTTTATTTAAAAAAAAGCCCACAAAGCTGTTAGTGCTTGGAAAAAAACAACAACCTGTTAAGTCATGATGTTACTGGGCCTACCTGGTCTGCCACTGTATTCTTCAGCCCACTGTCTAAGATATCATGCCAGACAGTTACTTGATGTACATCAGTGGTATTCAGGCTATCCTTTCCTAAACCTTACCTGTAGCCTTCAGAAGAATCCAGCCTTCTTGGGCCATCCTACAAAGAGTGATGAACACAAAATTATCTTTAGCAAATAATCCACATCCAAGGAATGGAAGAAAAAAACTTCACTAATATCCATTTTAACTTTGGCTTTAATAAGCTCAGCATCAGCTCCACGTCAAAATTCTCAGTTAATTTAATGTGTGTAGATTTTTCTAAATAAAGTTTTTAAAATATCCAATCTCTCAGCAATGCTTTTTGTGACTAGTTAATTGAAATAACTGAGACAGGTCAGCAGAACTGCAGAGGGTGGTCCCTCAATATTGACCCCAGCAGTTCAACTGTATCTGTTTGACTGGGTAGATAGGCTGGGCCTGCTTCACTCTTCTCCTGCCATAGACTACATCTCCACTTGGAGCTGGAGAAGTGATTCCCAACTCAAGAAGACATACACCAGCTCTGATCAAGCTAGTGTGCTAAAAATAGTAGTGTTCCTGCAATAGCATGGGCAGTGGCTTGGGTTTCTCTGCCCTGAGTACATTCCCATGGGACGGGTTTGTACTTAGATTGGCTAACCCATGCCCCAGCTGGCTGGTGCCCATGCTACCATGGCTTTCCTGCTATTTTTAACATGTTCAATCACACACCCAGCTCCAAGTGTAAAAGTATGCGTAGAGTTCTTTGCTAGGATACTGCTGGCCTGTACAGAGCAGTGGGTCTTTGGACTGATCACCTCAGTGGAATTAATGGTGCTGTTAACACCTCTCTGAACTATGATTTCAGTCTGTCTGCAGACTCAGGAAGAGAGCATTACATCAGTTCCACTCCATTCTTTTCAAGCTCTTCTCCAAAAACATGAGGACTAGAAAACAACAATTTTTTTATTAAATTTGGGATTCTGATGTTAATCACATTAATGTAAGTAATGAGGCCCTAGATGTGGGTCTTTAGTGCTTATGCATCAATCCAGCCCTTTCTTCAGAAGTGGAGACAGTATTTCACTCAGTGCAGCTCCACTGGTGTGCAGAAGGATGAGGACATAGGCATTCACACTCTTATATGATCCTTCTGCGACCACTAGCATTGTCAACAGTGTTATCATCATCCATCACGCTTCCCAGGCCAGTCACTGAATTAGGATTGTCTTGTGCATTGTTTGGTGGATGAAGCAGAGACAGAACTTCATCCCCTCAGATCACCTTTACTGAGAAGACACAGTGTAATTCTGATTGTTTTCAAAAAGTGCCTGCTGAACATCAGCTATTCATTGCATTTGAATTGCATCAGACTGGCCCAACTTTTTGCTTGCTCTACTAAACCACAGCAGCATCCATTTGGTTGGATAACTAAAGCTGGTGAACTTTGAAACCTAGTCAGCATGCTAAGATGGAAACAGAGTGCTCTCCTGAGAAATTTTCAGAATTGAACTTCAATTTTGTGCATGTGTTTGATGAAAAAGTGAGTCCGTCATGCTTCACATCTGTATCTAATTGTATTTCCCCGCACATTATTGATTTGGAACCAATTCTTTAACCTTTCCCTTTTTTCAATAATTAAAAGTAATTAAATGTTGAAAGTCAGTAAAAAGTAAAGACGACTTAAATGACTGCAGTGTTTAGAGTTGGCCGCAGCCAGCTGTCACTACACTGCATCTCAAACATGCTATATGGAATTATCAGAGCAATAGTACTTTGATACATTCCTCAAATGCATTATCAGAGTGCCATCTCTCTGATGGCCTAGCATAGATTCAGCCCAAGGGGAAGCCCAATCATGAAAGAGCCAGTTAAAAAGAAATTTACACTTAGATTACATGATAGAATTATTTGAAAGGTAAGGATGGATATCAGTTTGGTCAGGCTCAATAGACCTACTAAATTCCTCTTTCAATTATGCTTTCAAGCCACAGTGAACTGGATAGTAACATTGTTGACTCTATGGGGACTTGACCTCTTTTCCAAATATGTTTGTGGTAAATGATGCCTTTTGAAATATTGTATAGAAAAGAATGTTAGCTGAAATTCTCCATAGGATCCCGAAGTTATCTACAAAATTATTTTTGCAAGGAGGGCATGGAGAAATGGCACATAAAATTAATAAGGGCAAATGAATATCCATAAATATCTTTAAAAATGAATGGGTCAGAGCCCCAGTAAGTGTAACTCAGCATTGCTCCATTTGAAGTCAGGATCTGGCCTGAATATTGGCATTGGAGGTATATTTTAGATGAGAGATTCATGAAAAAGGCTTTTTGGCATTGAAAATATTTATTTGAAAGTTTGCCCTTCCATCTATAATTTCAGTGTCTATATATGACAGGGAAAAGGAAAGGACCCTTTCTGAGTACTTGGGTGGAGTTTAAACACATGCTGCTTCTTTTTTTTTTCTTTTTCTTTTTTTTTTTTTGTAATAGAGAGAAATAAAAGTAAAGAATGTCCTTTACATTTGAAGGCCAAATTCAGGTACAATAGGATTTCCTTCAGCCAAAGGACAAATTAAAGGTTTGAAGTGTGGCCAAAACATAGTCCAGCAAATCAAGGGGCCCTCCAAAGCCACTACATTTGCAAGCGTAGTGACTACCCTGTAACTTTCATCAGCAATGATGAACCCAAGATGTTGATTGGCAAATACATGGGACTTTACCATTTGAGTTAATTGAATAAATGTGTTAGCTGGTAGCAGTAATAAACTCTTATTCTCTTATGTGGACCAGCTACCTAAGGGAAACATGTGATACATACACCGAATTTTGGCTTTCTCTAACATGTTGGTTGAGTATATCCTACACACATTTACCAAAAATTCCTTGTCATTGCAGCTGGGGAGGAATTCAGTCTCATAGGGAGTGAGTAGCAAGTAATGACTCCAGAAATAGTGTATGTTTGTGGAGCAAATTAGGGAAGTAGCAGATGGAGGTTTTCTGGAAAAAAAGAAGCAGGAGCAACCTGAAATATGCCCTAGCCAGGAAAAGGTTGAAGGAGGAGAAATCCTGATTTTACAGGATGTTCAAGTTATTGGTCCTGATATCAACATGTGGATGCCCCTGGATGCCTTTAGATCCCAGGGCATCTGCTATATTTTGGGGAGGACACCACAGCCTTTTCCACAGAGCAGTGATCCCCTATCCATAACATGTAGAGGTGTCCTCATCTCCCTGTAATGAATGAACTAGGGGCGAAGAGGTTTTTATTGACTTGAAGAAAGTTTTTGATTAAATGGAACAGCAATAAGTACAAAAGAACTGTAATAATTTATGCTTGAGATGAAAATTATTGGAAGGTACTGAGATGTACGCAGTGAAATGTTGCCATTAACACAGGGGTTCTTCTCTATGTTGCAATATAAGGGAATATATATAAGGCAGCAATATAGAGAAATATATAAGGCAGCACATCCCCCATCACGCTACAGCTTATATGGAATCCTCCATATTAATGCAAATAAATGTTCACAAAAGTGCCAGTTAAAGCTTCAATGACTACACTGCCCACTCCTTTTTAATATCTACAGAGAGAGAGAGAGAGAGAGAGAGAGCGCACACTAGGACTTCATCCAAAGTCCATTTAAGATGATGGAAAGACTCTCACTGACCACAGTGGACTTTGAGTCAGACTCTCTCATGCTTTATCTACTTTGAGCTAAATCCTGTTCACCTTGCTCATGAGATTGATCCTAGTGTCAGCAACGGGCATAATCCTCTGAAGTTAATGAGAATTTTGTCTGAAAACAAATGCTAATGTAAACTTGGGCCAAATAACTGCCATGTGAGTCCTTTTTCAACAATGGTCTCACAGCATTTTCATTCTGTTTCTTACTTCTTCAGTAATCTTTCCTATCATGTGTTGCATTTTCAATGCATTTGCTGATTGAAGCAGTTCTCCTTTGGTCTTCTTTGAGTTCCTTTGTATCCACTGCAATCTCTGCTACAGTGTAAACAACTTTGAAAGCATTTTCTGTTTCACTGTATTTTGAAGACAAAAGTTCAGTGCATACATCTCAGTATCTTCAAACGATTTTCATCACAAGCATAATTTATTACTTACAGCTCTTTTTTAGTTATTCCTGTTCTATTTCATCAAACTTTTTCTTCGAGTCTCTTCCCCACTAATTCATTCATCACAGGGAGATGATAGTCTCACATTTGGAGAATATTGATATTACCACATTTCTTGGGCAATAAGTTGTGGAAAATGTGTCTCTTAATGGGAGTGCAGTGTCATTCCATTTATTGTGGTATCCATAGTGTTGATTTCTCCTTTAGGAGATTTCTGTCTTCATCTTCGTCATTACTTCATCTGTATTTCCAGTACAATTCTTTTTGTTTTGTTTAAAGGTAGTTTTCCTTCTGAGTACTTAATTCCACTGTCTGGAAGTGGTGAGTTAGTGTACATGTTTAGAACTGCTCAAAAACTTTTTACATATATAAAAAACCCAAGTCAGACAAAGAGAAGTTTCCTGTTAAATAGTCATTTTTAACAAGACACAATTAGGACAAATTTAATCCACTGTCTAAAGTTCATTTACTTATACTCAGAATTAAGGAGTGGGGAAAATTAGCTGTATATTCACTTTTTGGTCTTGCTTTCCTACTCCACTACATCACTTATACACATATGTGATTCCACTAACTTCTGGATAGCCATTGTCAAGGGATTCGTATACCATCTGTTCCAATAAAATTAGACTGCTGTAGACGGTATAGAACTGATGATGAGCATAACGTGTTTTCTTAGATACAGAAATTTACTTATGCCAGGCCAAAACTTTCATCACAGTCTGTAAATTACCCATTACTCATTTTGTTTATCCATCATCTGGGATTCATTTAATTCTTGCACCACACCTGATTGATAAGTATCTAGGCGAACTTAACTGGGAGGCAGCACCTTCTTTCACATCATGTGTCATGACATTTTAAAATATTTAATTTTTCCTTTGTCTGAATTTTATTGCCTAAATTTAGCTTATAACCTAACCCAAATACCTTTAGTAGTCATAATACAAATTATACAGTTAGGTGAAATAATTTCCTCTTGAGATTGCAAATGTTTCTCCAAATCCACATCTGCCAAATTTTGTCCAAATCTGTGTATGTACAATGCCCAGCACAATTGGACCATGACCCTGATTGGGGCTTCTGGGCATTATTGTAATAGAAAAAAACAAATAAACACAATTTTTTGTTTGGAATTCAAATCAAATCTAACATCTAAACTACCCTTAAAATATCATTAAATATTGTATTGCTATTATGCTCTTATATTCTATATAAAATTACATATATCCCATTAGTGCCCTCGCTTTTGGCAAAGTCTCTGTAGTGTGTTAATAGTGGATTTTGTTCAGTGTTTACTCTTAATACATATCTGTACTCAGTATTAATTTCTCAAGTCAGTTACATTTATTGAGGATATTATTTGAGTTTCTTTTAATACTAAGATGTGTGTAGATGTGAAAATGGCATACAGCAGCTTTAAAATTTAGCTAATTCATTAGATACCCTGGTGATCTTTACTTAGTGAAAGATTATATAACAATATTAGATCTACTGCCAGCCTTAGACTGCTCTGTACTATATGCTACTACTATAAAAACAGATGGTTCCTTAGAAATCTTGGATGAGATTCTCACTTTCCCTTAGCTTCCTTGACCTGATGTAAAGGAGTGGAGCAGCCTAAAGGAACCCCAGAAGCCCTGCATCTGGATGTAGGAAAATTCCCCTAGGGTAAAAATTAAGATAGACAGCCACGGTTTGTCTTTCAACACCCCCCTTTAAACCATGGTATAGGGGGCATGCTATGGGTGTGAGAAAGGCATGCTGGGGCAGGGCAGAGTGGAGTGGGTAAAGGCTTCTATATCTCAGACAGCCCTCCTTTTCTCAAGTTACAAAGGGCTCACCAGTCCTGCCCCTGGAGTAACCCAGAACTGGGAAGATGCAAAAGAAGCTAACGCACAGACTCTTGACCCCTTATGTTGGGGTGTAACCTTGCAATTTCCCATGAAACCGGGTGGACACTTTTTTCAAGAGAAGTAGTTGAAATACATCAACACCAGGCAATAGAAACTCCTGTTTTGTACCTTTTTATTCTTTCTCTTTTTAAGTGTCCTACTCTGCAATCCTTGCTCATGCTAGGTAGTGCTAACTCATCAATAGGACTTGTTAGAGGGCTTTCCCTTCATCCTCTCCTCTGGTTCTTGTCACACAGAGAGAAAGCAGAAGACCAGAAGTCTAAAGTGCAGGCAATTCAATGTTTATTGGAGTTAGTTCCAAAAAAGCATATCCATAGCTCTACACACCAGCAGAGCCTGTTTCCCAGTGTTCTGTTCTCAGCTCTGACACCGCAGAGCATTTACCCCATAACCCCCTTCCCAGCTCTGATGCCGCAGAGACTTGCCTGTGTCCTCGTTCCCCCTTCCCTATTCTAAATCCCACCTCCTCCTTCTTAGCAGGCCCAAATATACCTGCCATGCATGCCCACAGTCCCACCCCTTACAACTTAGGGTCATGTTCCATTTTGGTTCTGGGGTCTTCACCCCACCCCTTTTGTATCCCATGGGAGGGGTAAGGAGTGAGGTTGTGATCCAGCCAGGGATGGGCATTTCTTTGGTCTTTTGGTGTTTTATACCTCCCCCAACCCAAACTCCTTTGCCCTCCTGACTGGTTGTTTGACTTTGCCTTGAGATAGGGTTGAGGCAGTCTTAAAGTGTGCTCTCAAGTAACACTTTAACTGCTCTTATCTGTTCCCATTGTACTAACAAATCCAGCTGACTAGGCAGAAGCAACATCAGTATTTTTGTCCCTTGTTTACACATTTTAGTAGAAGAGTATCAAAAAGTCAAACCCAAAATTCTATCACAGGCTAACAAACAGACCTATATACTAACAGGACTATGCAAAGAAAGTAAGGATTATGGAGTTAAGTCCTTAAATGCTCATTTCTGTCCTGGTACATGTTCACATTATTAACAGACCTTCTAAATTATTACTTTTCTTAGCCCTGGTCTACACTGGGGGGGAGGGGGTCGACCTAAGATACGTCGGCGTATCTTAGGTCGACTTACCTGGCCATGAGGATGGCAGTGAGTCAACCTCTGCCACTCCCCCGACGACTCCGCTTCCGCCTCTTGTGTGCTGGAGTTCCGGAGTCGACGGGGAGCGCGTTCGGGGATCAATTTATCATCTCTAGACTAGATGCGATAAATCGATCCCCAACAGATTGATCACTACCCACCGATCCGATGGGTAGTGAAGACCTGTCCTAGTGATAAACCATGTTTCAACAGACAGTTGGAAAGATAGAAAAAAAAGTTACATTGAAAGAAAGCTATATTATCAATTTAAGAGTGAAATTTCACTCTCCATGTAGAAGGTCCTTACAAGGACTTCTGCACCACTTAGGAACTGCATGGAGGATGAACTTGGAAAAATGCATGCCTGCCTTTGCAACCTGTGTGATCCATGGAATGCTTCTCCACCCTGGCCCAGCATGGGCTAACTATGAAGCCACAATGAAAGTAAGATGGGTGCTGGGCCAGTGTTAGGGTCACAGGATCCACAGTCACATAGATTCATCCATCCATCTTCTGTCATTTTTTAGCCAACCCTCTTTTAATCTTTCCTCTTAATTTACTCCCTCTACTTCCTTAATTATTTCTCTTGTTCTTCTCTGAACTCCATTCCAATTTTTCTCTATCTTTTTGATAGTAAGAGGTTCAGAACTGACTGCAATATTCCATGTGTGCTCTCACTAGAAATGTAGTAAGACACATTATCATTTTGCTGATTGCAGATCTCTGAAAATTCAGCACAAACCTGGCCGTATTTACTTCAGTGGCATAATGCAATCTTGTATCTAATTTTCTATCTACTATCACTCCCAGGTCTATTTAGGCATCACTACTTTCCAGGTTTCTCCCTCCATTGAGTATTTGTGATTTCTGGATTATTTTCCCCCCGATGTATTAGCGTGCATTTCACCAAGCGTGTCTCTCTCTCTCTCTCAATTCTGACCATAATTCTAACCTCTCTTGTTAAATTGGTCCCATTGCTTCTTTCAAAAAAGACAGTTTCTTTATATCCATGTTCTTATGGAATAAAACATTTGAATAAAGGCAGTGGGGAACTGAATGGTGATCAGAAGATGTTATAGTGAAGGATTTTTATCTATTGTAATATTTGTAAAAATATTTTGATGATGTGGACAACCTAGCAGTTAAGACTGAATGAGATATAAACAGAAACAGTACTTTGGAGCTTCTTATACTGGCTTCTTTAAAATAACTATTTTCAGACCCAATATATGGGCTTAATTTTCAAACATGGGTACCTAAAGTTAACCAGCTAAATATTCATTTCGGGCACCATGATCTTAGGCACCACATCTGAAAATTAGGACACTGAATAGCTGCCCTGGTGGACCAATCAGGGTGTAAGAATGGCACTCAGCAAAAAGTACATCAATTATTAACCCAGCTGATTCCCACTTTGAGTGTTGCCAGCAGTCTGGTGATTCAGGGAAGTTAAAGAAGGATTGAGAAGATTAAAATGTTAATACTACAGCACTGGAATTGACCTACATCTCATAAGAACATAAGAATGGCCATACTGGGTCAGATCAAAGGTCCATCCAGCCCAGTATCCTGTCTACCAACAGTGGCCAATGCCAGGTGCCCCAGAGCGAGTGAACTTAACAGGTAATGATCAAATGATCTCTCTCTTGCCATCCATCTCCACCCTCTGACAAACAGAGGCTAGGGGCACCATTCCTTACCCATCCTGGCTTATGTAAGAACATAAGAACATATCTCCTAGGATAAAAACCTGGTAGAGTGGATTAAAGAGACAAGGCAACTCTTGAAAGAGTCGTTTTTAAAAGAAGAGGTTCCTTATTTTTAGTCTTTGAAACTCCTGTGGATATGATGTCTGGGGAACCTGGTGGAACACTGCTGGATGTTTTTGTTGTTAGAGTTTGTTGAAAAGTGCCATTTTTTCTCTCAGAAAACTTTGGAGAAAAATAGCATGTGTTTCCCCTAAACTTCCAGATTCTTTTTTTCTTTTAAAATCTGGAACCAAAAACTATTTTTTTTTAGTTAAAAAAATGGAGAAAATTTCTGGGTTTGGAAAACTATTAAACCCATCTTTTTTACCAAAACTTGAAAAATTTGTTTTAATCAAAAAGCCATTTATTTCAAGGAGATCTATATGTCTGATGAGAATTTCCACAATCTGTGAGGCATTTTTTTTGTCCACATGCTGTGTTTTGCCTCTTCCCTTCATTTCCTGTGGCTGTTTCTCTTTCTCAGTTTTCTTATTAATCAAGAAGTGAACAAATGTTGATGATAGAATGAATAATGTACTTCACTTTATATTTTTATTAAAAACTTATTTTTGTCTGTATCATAATAAAAAATAGTATGTATTATATATGGTCTGCATAAGGTCCTGATCCTACATTGTGGAAATCTACATGGACACAGCAATCTGTACATGAGTTATTCAGTGCAGGATTGGGACCTAAGTCAAGAGTACTTCCCACAGACAAACAAAAGGTCAAGCAGCAACAGCTTTGAAGTTTTGTGTAGGGTTGCCAATCCTCCAGGATTGCCCTGGAGTCTCCAGGAATTAAAGATTTAAATCTTTAATTAAAGATTATGTCACGTGATGAAACCTCCAGGAATATGTCCAACCAAAATTGGCAATCTTAGTTTTGTGAAACCACACATTCAGATCCTGTAGGGCTGACTTTGTCCTTATCCAGTCCATAAATTCAACTGACTTTAGCTTAATAAGCAGAATCATTTAGATGAGACTTTAAAAATGGAGGTCTGTCTTTTTTGTGTGCCAGTTAAAGATCTTATGGAATTTTATTTTTGAAAGATTATTGATTTGTTTCAATGAATAGGCTAAAATTTCCCTTTCCCCTCGTTGTTATGCTGTTTGCTACCCACTGATTGGCTGTTGCTGTCCACCCCACTGTTGGCTGTATTTCATTGGTTCATTGTGCATAAATAGTTTATATAAATCTAACATATTTGTATTTAAAGTATTTCCTATCCTTTCCCCAAAGTGGTAATAGCGCTATACATTAAACTGAGTAGGTTTTGGGGTAAGGTTTGATGGTTTAGAAATAATGTATCAGAAAACCTAAATCAATTTTCATAATTCATCTTCAGGAGTAAATGTCAAGGACACTTTCAAAAATGATGCTTCTCTACTCCAGATCACAGATTCTGAACCAATCCAGTTCACAGGAACACTACTTGACTTTAAATGTGAAAGATGTGGAAATTAGAAATTCTTCAATGCCATCTACTTGTGCTTTTCCGTCAAAGATTCTCATTACAAATCCCAAAACTGTATTGTATTGATACCATCACTTTTCAAAGCAGGACCGACTAAATTTCCCAAACATTTGCTTTTAAAAGAACTACTCACTTAATTACTTGGCTATTCATTATTTTTTGTACAAGAGCTGACTTCTCATTACATATCTAAGTAACTGTTCTTGAAATTACACATATTGTCTATAACCATTAGTCACTGGAATTGATCCAGTTCTTCATGATTTCTGCCCAGCTGTTAATCTGGTAAATTTCTCCCAAATCTCCTCAAACACATTGTTGTGGTGTAGCACACATATGATATATCAACTGTTGAGTCAGTGGAATAATACACATTTGGACAGATAATGCAATTATTAAAGACTGTGAATGAATTCCTAGATGACAGTGATGATAAAGATTTAACCATATTGATTTACAACTGGAAAGTGTGCGCCTCAAGAGTATTGAAATAACAACCATGATGCTGATTATTTCTAATACTCACACCAAGGCCATTTAATCAAATACCAAAATCATCTGAAGCAATGTATACAGAAAGTAGAACTGGACAAACTATTTTAACACACTATATTTCCTAGGAAAACTAAAATGGATATAGTAGAAGTTTTATCAATGGGTAGTATTAGTAAGCAATAAATAACTGAGTAATGAGTAGTAAGCACCCAGATAGGTGCACTGTTCAGAGAATGCATCCAATGAAGTGAGCTGTAGCTCACGAAAGCTTATGCTCAAATAAAATTTGTTAGTCTCTAAGGTGCCACAAGTACTCCTTTTCATTTTGCGAATACAGACTAACACGGCTGCTACTCTGAAACCTGTTCAGAGAGAATAATTTAGTCAATGAATCTAGTTCTTTTTCTGTTTGTGTTATCCATGAATTATTTTTGCAAATGTATTCATTACTGACAAACTCTTTAAGATAACATTTCAGCCTAAGGGTTGTCTGTGAAGACCTCAACTGTTCATTATTCATTAATTATGTTACTGGTCACCTATGTCATATGATATTGTTTCTGCTCCCTGATTGGATTATAAAAATTGTATACACAAGAGGAAGGAAATCCAATCAATTTTAAGATGGCTAATTAGATTTTTCTGGCATGAACAATAACACTGGTTGTGAATACTGTCAAAGAGAATTTGTAGTTTTAAATACAATACATATTTGTGAATAGTTTTTGTTGTTGTTCTGTTTAGCCACCTAACAGTAGTTTATCTCCACAATGTCTTTTTTAACAATGAAAAGCGTGCTTATTGTCATCATCGTACATCTAGAACACTTGTAATGTGCCTTGCTTTCACTACAAAAATGTATTCTGTAAGAACATGACATTAAAGAGTCAAAATAATAAATACAATGCTGATCATAGCTTTGCAGTCAGTGTAATGAGAGCAGGTTGTATCCAGAAATATATCAAACAATCATAGTTATACCCTGGTTGTGGCAGGGCTGTTAAAGGGTAATATACATATATAGATATATAATGTTAATTTTTGTCCTGCTATGTATTTATTGCAATTTTTTATAAAACATTATAAATAATAAATACTTTTATCTTTATAAAAGCTATTTAAAGCAAAACAATATTTGTCAACTCAAGAGCTATTATTCTTGAAATATTTTTACATAATTCTTTATTGCCATAACATTTCAACTGAGAGTAGGCAAATAAAAAATGGGGAGGAGTTAAGCAGCCATGTCTCTTTATTATTATTCTCTCTCTCTCTCTATCTCTCAGCTAAAAAGGTATTGATAAAGATGATGCAAAGCTCCATTTGGTCTTCACAGATGGAGAGTAAGACAAAGAGGAAAGCAAAATTGTACAGGCAGCCACCTGTCGCATGTCCTGAAAAGTTTTCAAACCAAAGGGTGAACTAATAACGGTAAGAAATTATACGTGGCCCTGCTGCTCCCTGCAGTCCCAGAGAGATGATGTCAGGCTGCCCCTACACTGTAAGGCTTAGCTGGGGTCACCAGCATCACTGTTTCCCCAATTCTCAGGAGTTCTTCACTGTGCAAAGGATAGGGAAATTGTCAGGAGCACTCCCCTGTGTGCTCTCTTGCATGTTTGCTCTCTGTCTGTCACACACACGCACACTCATGCTCACATACCAGGAGCTTGGAAACTGCCCCAGTTTTGTTGCAGCCAGCTGTGTAAATGATCAAAGCCAGGTGGATCCAGAATTTTATCCATGGATAGCTATGTAATTCTTCAGTAGAGCTGGTCACAACATTTTTGGCAAAATATGTTTTGGCTGATATATGCTGTTTCATCAAAACCAAAATGTTCCATAGAGACATACCGATTACAACAAAGTTTTTAATGGGAAGGTTTTTGAGGTTAAGAATGGAGTCTCTAGTCACTTCCAGAGAGAGAGGAGAATTGAAATCCTGACCTTTTCAATATGAAAACAGATGTTTTGACACAATTCCATATTTATGGAAAATACTTGAAAGGTTTTGTCTTCAGTCCAGTGCAGAATGAAAACTAATTTTGAAACCTAGAAAGTTGTCATAAAAAGTAATTGTTGTTCATTGTCAAGCTCTGTCCCTTGGATACCCCATTAACTACACACTAGAATTTATGGGGCATCTCTCATAGTTTATTGCTGTCAGGGCCAAATTCAGATGTGATCTAAGCAGCTGTAACTCCATTAGCATTGATGAATTCTGGGGATTATTGAAAAGAAAGAAGAAAAGTTAGAAAGGTAGAACTACTAATTAAAAATATTCTTCCCTGCTTTACCTTCTTTACCTCACTCCCTTCTTTCTTCTGAGCTTTCTGTTCTAATTACCTATACTTTCCTTTTCACTTTATTTTTATTTCTTTTTCTCTTCCTTGATTTCTCTTCCTCAGCTGTTGTCCATTCCACTTGTCTCACTTGTCCCCTTAGAGTTATATCTTTTTTCCTTGTACAGCCTACACACCTTTACCACTACATTCCTCAACTGCATTACCCTTCACTTCAGTCACCATCCTTCATCCTCATTTATCTCTGTCACAGATCTGGCTAGGTGCTCCCTGAATGCTTTTTTTCTTTTTTTTTAAAGCAGAAAAAAATTTATTTGCATAACACACTTACACAAATCACCAAAGAAGATAAAACAGAACTATGCAACAAAACAAAAGCAAACTCAAGGTATAACACAGCAGCCTTCAGGGGAGAGAAGTGTTCAGGCTTGCTTGGGCCCAGAGAGGGGCAGCTTCCTCGACACTCATGGTCTTCCACCCCCTCAAGTTACCTAGTGCCACGCCCAGTGTCACCAACTATTCCTCTCCTGAGAGTGCCCAACAAGATGGGCAAGGCTGCGGGATGGGCAGTTTGGGGGGGGGGGCGTGCACCCACGTGTGAAAGGGCCCCTCCTAGGTGGTGGTGATGATGGTATCCACAGCAGCAATGGCTGGGGCTGGGGTCTCTCGCTCTTCCCCTCAATCAAGGGTCAGATGGAGGGAACCAGACGGGGTCACTGAGCAGAGAACCTTGGAGAGTGCCCACTGCTCCTCGAAGGCGTCAAGGGAGTTGGTGGACGCCGCCCAGAGGAACTCCGCCCGGATACGTGAGTGTACTGAGGATCGGAAAACGGCCCTACAGTCGCAGGAAGCTTCATCGGCCAAACTCCTCTCTCTGGTTTTATAGATGGCTGTTTTAGCTAGGGCTAGGAGGAGGTTAACCAGGAGATCCCGCGACTTTGTGGGGCCAGGGATGGGGAGTGTGTAAATGAAAAGGTGAGGAGAAAAATGCAGCCAAAAGCGTAATAAAATATTAGTGAGGAGCCAGAAGAGGGGCTGCAGCCTGGCACACTCTAAATATACATGTGCCAGGGTTTCCCTCATGCTCCCTGAATGCTGCAAGGGGAATCCAAGCCTCTAGGTCCCTTCATACTTCAAGCCTCCAGAGCCTGAACAGAGCTCAGCCACTACCCCTGAGCCTTCTGGTTTACCATGTAACTCTCAGGAGGCACATGGCAATTGCGAACCATATAACACACACAGAGAGACACTTTGCAAACATTCAAACATCACTGCTCTTTTATGCTTAATCATATAAAGCACAAGAGAGTACAGATCATTTAGAAAGCAAACTTCCTAACCACAAGGCTCTTTACTAGCTCCTCCTTCTCCTGTGGGCCTTGGAGCTCATTCAGGCAAAACTTCCCCTGCCTCATAATGCTGCAATTAATTAATTAATTGTTAGTACACTGCACGTACAGTTACCCTGTCTGTGGAAATGGAACTTGCAGCTGATAAAAAGTATGACAGACTGATTTCAGTGCTATCTGGTTCTGATTGCCCATTTACAGCTTCTCACAGTTACACCCCTAGTTTCTTAGGGTATCTGTAGTTTGAATTCCAAGTGGTTCCCTTTTTCTGACTCAGATATATATCTTGCTTTCCAGTATATTTCCAGTCTTTCTGTCATAGTATATAAATTTCCTAACTGAATAATTAACATCTGCTGCTTACTCATTATTTGTTGTTGGTGTATGTATATATATATTTTTGTCTATTGAAGTTAAGATGTTGCTCGCTCACTCAAAAGAGTGCGGTACTGTGTTAAAAATCACTATATCTTCCTTAACAAGTTTAGCAAGCTTGCCTTTTTCCCTTCTTAACATGACCGTCGAGCAGTAGTGCTGCGGGAAGCAGCAGGGCTGCAGGGACATGCTGGCCACCATTTCCCACAGCTCCCACTGGCCTGCAGATGGTTAATGTAAACACTACCTTGCGGCCCGCCAGCGGATTACCCTGATGGACTGCATGCTGCTTGTGGGCTGCAGGTTGCTCACCACTGCCATAGAGCAATGGTTCAAGAGTGAGTTGTTAGGTCTTATCATAGAATCAGAGAATCATAGAAGATTAGGGTTGAAAGAGACCTCAGGAGGTCAACCCCTTGTTCAAAGCAGGACCAACCCCAACTGTCAAGGTTCTTTCCCCACTCTGAACTCTAGGGTACAGAAGTGAGGACCTGCATGAAAACCCCCCAAGCTTACTTTTACCAGCTTAGGTTAAAACTTCCCTAAGGTACAAACTATTTTACCCTTTGCCCTTAGACTTCCACTGCCACCACCAAACATTTATCTGGGTTTATTGGGAAAACGTTGTTTGGAAACATCTTTCCCCCCAAACTCCTCCTAACCCTTGCACCCCACTTCCTGGGGAAGGTTTGGTAAAAATCCTCACCAAGTTGCATAAGTGACCACATACCCAAACCCTTGGATCTTAGAACAATAAAAAAAAATGCAGTTCTTGAAGAGAAACATTTTAATAGAAGAAACGGTAAAAAGAATCACCTCTGTAAAATCTGGATGGTAAATACCTTACAGGGTAATTAGATTCAAAACATAGAGAATTCCTCTAGGCAAAACCTTAAGTTACAAAAAGACACACAGACAGGAATATTCATTCTATTCAGCACAGCTTAATTTCTCAGCTATTTAAAGAAATCATAATCTAACACATATCTAGCTGGATTACTTACTAAATTCTAAGACTCCGTTCCTGTTCTGTCCCCAGCAAAAGCATAACACAGACAGACACTTTGTTTTTCCCTCCCCCCAGCTTTTGAAAGTATCTTGTCTCCTGTCATAAATATAAAGGGAAGGGTAAACCCCTTTGAAATCCCTCCTGGCCAGGGGAAAGCTCCTCTCACCTGTAAAGGGTTAAGAAGCTAAAGGTAACCTCGCTGGCACCTGACCAAAAAGACCAATGAGGAGACAAGATACTTTCAAAAGCTGGGAGGAGGGAGAGAAACAAAGGGTCTGTGTCTGTCTATATGCTGGTTTCTGCAGGGGATAGACCAGGAATGGAGTCTTAGAACTTTTAGTAAGTAATCTAGCTAGGTATGTGTTAGATTATGATTTCTTTAAATGGCTGAGAAAAGAATTGTGCTGAATAGAATAACTATTTCTGTCTGTGTATCTTTTTTGTAACTTAAGGTTTTGCCTAGAGGGGTTCTCTATGTTTTTGAATCTAATTACCCTGTAAGATATCTACCATCCTGATTTTACAGGGGGGATTTCTTTATTTCTATTTACTTCTATTTTTATTAAAAGTCTTCTTGTAAGAAAACTGAATGCTTTTTCATTGTTCTCAGATCCAAGGGTTTGGGTCTGTGGTCACCTATGCAAATTGGTGAGGCTTTTTATCCAACATTCCCCAGGAAAGGGGGGGTGCAAGTGTTGGGAGGATTGTTCATTGTTCTTAAGATCCAAGGGTCTGGGTCTGTAGTCACCTAGGCAAATTGGTGAGGCTTTTTACCAAACCTTGTCCAGGAAGTGGGGTGCAAGGTTTTGGGAAGTATTTTGGGGGGAAGGACGCGTCCAAACAGCTCTTCCCCAGTAACCAGTATTAGTTTGGTGGTGATAGCGGCCAGTCCAAGGACAACGGGGGGAATATTTTGTACCTTGGGGAAGTTTTGACCTAAGCTGGTGAAGATAAGCTTAGGAGGTTTTTCATGCAGGTCCCCACATCTGTACCCTAGAGTTCAGAGTGGGGGAGGAACCTTGGCATCTCCTCATTCGTCATTTTGGTCAGGTGCCAGCGAGGTTATCCTAGCTTCTTAACCCTTTACAGGTGAGAAGATTTTTCCTCTGGCCAGGTGGGATTTTAAAGGGGTTTACCCTTCCCTTTATATTTATGACACCAACTAAATCATCCCAGCCAGGGCTTATAAAAGTCTGATTCATAGGTCAACAAGCTTAAGCTGCTGAAAATAACCAAAGACACCAAATCCATCAGCTCTTCCTTTTTACGACCTTTCAGTGTCCTCTATCAGGAGAATTCCTAGCCGGCTTCTCCAGCTGACCAGAAACCCCTGCCAGGTGATTTTCTGTTGTTGTTGTCAAGGTGACTTCTCCTTTGACAAACCAGTTCTAATGGGCGTGAGCTATATCATTGTTTAAAGAAATTACATTTCAGTGTTTGAGCATTTTAAGTCAACGACGCTCTTCTGCCACCAGCCTTTAGAATTTCAGAGGCAAACAGACAATAGAGAAGGCAAAAAACTGCACATTCAAAGTGGAGTTCCAGCTTGGTAAAGATATGTACAAAGAGTTCATAATCTCACACAGAATTTATATATTGTACTGACAGATTCCCCAATTAGTCACAAACTGCACACTCACTCCCAGCTCCATACTCACCTCACTATACTGTAACCCCTTTTCTCTTCGCCTTCTCTGTGAAAACATCTCCCTGCTCCTGCTCAACTTGTGCAACAAGAATTCTCTTAGAGTTTCCCCTGCACAGGAAGTCCCCCATCCCCAGATCACAGTAACTATCCCTTCTAATCCCTCCCCCATAGCAGTAAGATCTCCCCTTTCCAGATCTCTCTAGCTCCTTTGAGTAAAATTTCAAATTTAGAGAAGCAGAGGAGGTTATAGAGCACTGCCATTTTAATCAACTTTCTAGCACAAACATCCTTTTCCTCCGACCCTAAATAGGCTACATTTACACTTAATGACAGGTTTCAGAGTAGCAGCTGTATTAGTCTGTATTCGCAAAAAGAAAAGGAGTACTTGTGGCACCTTAGAGACTTTATTTGAGCATAAGCTTTCGTGAGCTACAGCTCACTTCATCATCCTCACGAAAGCTTATGCTCAAATAAATTGGTTAGTCTCTAAGGTGCCACAAGTACTCCTTTTCTATTTACACTTAAGTAATATTGCTGTGTACAATATCGCCTTAGCTCTATGCTCTGGCAACCCTCTGAGCAAGAGTTCCTCAGATCCCTCAATCGAAGCCTCAGCACAATTCCCCACTCCTGAACTTCAATGTGTTGCACTACTGTAATGTATTATAGGCCACGCTTTCCATGTGGAAAATCAAAGGGAGGTTGCTGGCCTCCTATATGCAAAGCATGTCGTGAGAGGGAAGGCCAGAGTATATGATGTTGGTGAGGAATCTCTCTCTTAAATAAACAGGCAAACTTTTTCTTTCAAAATGTAAATGTTTTGTATAGGCATATTAGAGAGACAAGGAGGGTGTGTATGGACCAAGTTCTGCTGGTAAAAGAGACAAGCTTTCAAGCTATACAGCATGCTTCAGGTCTGAGAAACTTACTCAGAGTGTCACAGCTAAATACAAGGTGGAACCAGGGATGAGCTGCCAAAATCTTAACAACGGGTTCCCTCCTCACCCCACGAGGGGGTCGTTGCCCACCCCCACCCCCCGGGACTCCTGCCCCATCCAACCCCCCCCCCCCGCGTTCCTTGGTGCCTCCCCCCCCGGACCTCTGTCCCATCCACCCCCCTCCCCTCTCCCCTGACTGTCCCCAGAACCGGGCAGGAGGTAAGTTCTATAGCTATTGTGGTAAACCCAGAACAAACAGCTACAAAAGGGGGGTAGTAATTAGTCCCAGGGGATTAAAAGGCCCATCCCTATCCACTGAGGAGAGAGAACCACTGGGCAATAAGGTTCAGCTGGAAAAGGGGTTGCTAGGGAACCAATTAGGTTCAGCTGACTCCCAAATACTTGGGACCTTTTTAAACCCTCCCCTGGTGGAGGGAGGGGGAGAGTGAGAGGAGCAGGGAAGCTGCCAGTAGGCTGGTTGCAGCAAGACACCAAACTTTCCCAGTAGGGAGGCTGCCTTCGCTCCCCAGAAGGGAAGGAAAACAAGCACAAGGGACTAACTGAGGAGAGGAGTAACAGGACCCTGTGCCACCTGTAAGGATTTGCCTTGCCCCAAACCTGAGTCTCCGAGACTAAAAAGGACTGAGCCTACTGAGGTGAACAAGGTATTTTGCTACACTGTTTGAAAAAATAAAATAAAAAAGTTCATTTTAAATTACTATTATGTTAACAATAACAACAAGAACAGAATTTTTCTTCCAATGGTTTGTTGGAAATTTATCCTGAAGAGAATTCTTTCATATGCAGCAGCATTGAAGGAGCTGTGAACCATAGCTTTAATGTCAAAGAAAAACAATCTTTCCCAGTGCCTGAGGATTAGTTTCTTAGTTAAATTAACCATAGGTTTTGTTGGTTTAATCTCTCCTTTTGAACATGCAGTCACATTACTGGTAGATATGTCCCCCAATATACAAATGAGGCAGTTGGATAATTCATCTTTTTTTTTTCTCCCCAGGATATTATTTTACAAATGTATAGGAATAAATTTAAGCACAATGTTAAATAATATGAAGGACAACCTAAGAATTATTACTTTAGAATTTCCTTTCAAAAAAGGAAATTAAAAGTTATATGCTGAAAATATAGCTAAATCTGCAAGTAGTAAATAAATCTGTAGATTTATAAATTATATTAGTTGTAATAAATTGTGGTGATTTGGGGCATCTGTCTCTGTACAACTTATTAATTCTGGTTGATTTTATGAAATTGCTATAACATTGAATGCCTCAGTGTATGTGGAATGAGATATCTGTTATCAGGGATGGTGCTGTCCCTTTCCCAGGGTGGGGAAAGTGCAGAACCATTAACCTGAAAACCAACCATTCAGATGGCAGGACCTTAGGATAATATGCTTGTTGAAGCATAAGGGAACCAGCTCGATCCAGCTGGCCTGCAAGAAGGAGGAATAGGAGCCTGGAAACAGGGTAATAATAAGACTGATGCATAGGTGCTGTACAAGCACTTTAAAAACACAGAGGGACACAGAGAGAAACAAATGGGTAGGTTTCCTGAGTGAGACGACCTGTTGACTACAGGACTTGCAAAAGTTGAAGGAAGCTGACCTCAGAGGTCAGAGACAGACTCATGATTCAGAGGAGAAGCCATGAGCTGAAAAAGTTCAGCCCACTGGAGGGCATCTGGAAGCCTAATAGGACATTGACTCAAATCCCAAGGAATTTTCAAGGTTGGTGAGCAAACTGTGCCATGGAATGGCACATGTTTGTTGTTTCACCCGTGCTGTCTAAAGAAAAGAGTAATTAGTTTAGAAATCCTTTTGCAAAGTCTGTGTCTATTTGTGTCAACTGTTACCTGTAAACCAGAGGACCAATAAGATGGAGCTCTAGGAGAGTCAGGGCAGGTGTGGGGAGGAGTCAGCACTGGATCTGGGGGAACTAGGACAACTTCTGAGGAAAAGTATCAGACGAGCCCCTGGACCAAGAAGTGCTCCAGCAAATCTAGAGACAGTGTCTGAATCCTACCCAGTAATTAAGGGGAACTTAAAAGCACATGGACCCAGAATGAGGGTCTAAACACAGCAGCCTGGTGAATGTGCAAAAGTGGGAGTTTGATGAGGACTATGACAATTATATTATATATATATATTTTATTATGTATTTTCTATCCTTGTTCTACTGGATGGTTCCTGAGCTTCTAGTATACTCATGATTTTATGTGAGCATTTATTTTAGTAGTGAACCATTTATTTTGACCTATTGCCCTCATTCCCTCCTCCCGCACTTCCCCTCCCCCCCCCCCACACACACACCATAGACTTTGCAAACAACTATAAGAGAAAAATGCCTGTTAAGTACTGAAAACTATGCTCAGTGCTTGTGACACAGTGCTAGGAGCCTAGAACTGACCAACACTCTGGTCACTAAGGTACAAGTTATCCCTCCCAGGTCCCTTCTTCTCACCCTCCCCTATGGACTTCATTGGCAGATGGGGGCTCAATAGCCTAGTTAGGGGGCTGATGAGCTAATCAGAGCAATCAACCCATCAGCCAGGAACAATTAAAGGACAGGAAGGAAGTGCAAGGGAAAAGGCTGGCAGGGAATCAGGAGAAACGGGATCTCAAGATGAGATCTTTCGCTCTTCCTCCCCACACTGTGGGCTAAGGGAGAGTTTACTTCCAATTGTATGTTGCTGCACAAGGCTGTACTAGTGGACTGGTAGAAGGGATCCAAGAAATAACACTCTAGTGCATATAAACTTGGATGGGTCCAACCTGTTTGGAGTGGTCTAAGGGATGAAGACAAGAGCCTGTTACCGTGCTGTACAAAACATAGGGAAAGATGTAGTCTCTGCCAAAAGGAATTCAAATCTAATTGACAGTATCAGAGAAATATATCCAGATACACAATAACCAGTATTGCTATGACACTTTTCTAAAGGGACCACACATGTAGTTTATGGGAGTTCCACAGATTCATTATTCAAATACGCGGCATTTTCTCAAAGAGACCACAGCTCTTTACCATTCACTTGCTCCTTCAGAACCATGTATGTGAAAAGTTAGACTTCAAGAGGTATAAATACAACCATCCTGCAAATCCCTTTGGACAATGGTGTGTGAAGGGATGAGTGTTGCAATGTAGAGGCCACTCAAGAGAATCTGCCGCCTCAGGCAACACTTCAGTGTGCTGCCCCAGAGGCTATGCAAATGTGGCCTGGCCACCTGGCAATCATTATGGAGGGATGTTTGGACCAAGTCTGCTGCTCTTGGCAGCTGCCCAGCTTACCTATAGTTGGAAAGACTTCTGCCCAGAAGGCGGGATGAATTGAACTCAATCAGATCTCCAAAGGGTTTGGCCTCTCAGTCTCTCTTGCTAAACCTTAATGGTGACCTCAGCAATATTAAAGCAGAATACATTATCAAATGAATGGACTATGTGATAGTCAGAAGTGTTAATCTATTGATACCATGAGGTCACCATCAAGGTTTTATGCAACACAATAAACTGGAAGAAGGTGGCATATGGATTCTTTTCAGTGTGTGTTGGAAGTGAAAGTGAATGCTGTGGTGGAGTGTGTTGTCAAAAACATTGTAGGCAATGTGAAGGTGACAAGGAATCCTGGAGACTTTCCCCTTAACTTTTTGTTTCAATACTTTCAAAGATTGTGTAGGTGGAGTAGGTTGAAATGTAACCTTAGTAGTCACTAAAAATGTGTGTGCGTGCACTAATAATCTTACTTGCATTTTTACCATGCACAGAGGTCTAGCTTTGATTGTGAATAATGAAGAACCAGCCTCACCTACTTCCCTTTCTATCCTATCCCCTGGTGGAACACCATGCACTCTTAGGAGAAAATGGAGGGGGCAGTCCATGCAGTCCCCCTTCCCCATGATGGTGCCATAAAAGGTCATATTTGGGGTGTTTATACCTTACCTACAGTAGGCCCCTGAATCAGAGCCAGGAACCATATGTCTGTAAATAGTGCACTGATAGACAAGTGAGGAAATAAACAACAGGAAGGGCAGGATTGACATTGGATGTGAATTATGGGTATATGAGTATGCACTTATTCACTTAATGCATGCACATGTCTAGGTGGGACCAAGGGAATTATCATGTACCAATAGTTCACTAATTTCAAATTTAATTCAAGGTATATTTTTTGTAGAGCACAGGCTTCCAACATCAGAAAAATCTATATAATCTGCACTCTCATTTCTTAAATAAATGCACAGTAAATTTGGCAATATTTAAAAGGACAACCTAGTTAGTCGATGCTGAATAAAAATAGGAATTCAAGGTCCAGATCCTGGAAGGACTTATGTCTGTGCTTAACAGTAAGCACAAGTTGTCCCCCTGGATTCAATGGAACTACTCATGTCCTTTAAAGTAAACTTCTATGTAAATCTTTGCAGGATTGGGGTCCATAGAAGTTACTTATGACTGATCTTATAATACAATTGTAAAGAAATTAAAAACTATACCAGTACTTTAAAGGGTTACCAATTTTATTGCTGATTTAGTATACAAATTAATTTTAAATTTCCTTTGGGAGTAGATCTTTATGGGCAAGCAATATACCCCTTTCAAAGCGGGTTTACAGTGAAAACATTGATAGACTTCTTACTGTAGTCCTACATTTTGTGTTCCTGTGAAGTATTTGGATTATATGGTCATTTGTACAATTATTCTTGTATATTATTCTTGTAAATAAGAAGAGGGAAGCATTATCTCCTGTAAATGTAAACAAACTTGTTCAGCGATTGGCTGACGAAGACGTAGGACTGAATGGACTTGTAGGCTCTGAAGTTTCACATTGTTTTGTTTTTGAGTGCAGTTATGTAACAAAAAAAATCTACGTTTGTAAGTTGCACTTTCACGACAAAGACTGCACTACCATACTTATATGAAGTGAATTGAAAAATACTATTTCTTTTGTTTATCATTTTTACCGTGCAAATATTTATAATAAAAAATATACTTTGCTTTCAATTACAACACAGAATACAATATATATGAAAATGTAGAAAAAAACATTCAAAATATTTAATACATTTTAATTGCTATTGTATTGTTTAACAATGTGATTAAAACTGCAATTTATCATGATTCATTTTTAAAATTGTGATTTTTTTTTTTTGTTAATCACGTGAGTTAACTAAAATTAATTGACAGCCCTAATATATAAACTTCTTCTATGGTAAAGACAGAGATGAGAAGCAGACCAGTTGAAGGTCTGTGAGTGATGATAAGAAATAGGGGTGACATCACAGTAGGGATCTATTATAGACCCCCAAATCAAGAGGAGATGGATGAGGCATTTCTAGAACAAAACATAAGATCTGGTAGTAATGGGGGGGTATTAGCTACCAAGACATCTGTTGCAAAGGTTATATGGCAAAACACAATATGTCCAGTAAATTCTTGGAATGTTTTGGGGAAAACTTCTTGTTTCAGAATGTGGAGGAAGTAACCAGTGAGGCTCCCATTGTAGACCTGATTGTGACAAACAGGAAGGAATTGGTTGTGAATCTAAAGGTGGAAGGCAACATGGAAGAATGTGATCGTGAAATGATAGATTTCATGATTCTAAAGAAAAGAAGGAGTTAGAGCAGCAGAATAAGGACAGTGGACTTAAAAAAATATACTTTAACCGACTCAGGGAACAGGTAGGTGAGGTCTGATGAGGAAAAAAAAAATCTAAATAAGAGGATATCAGGAGAGTTGGCAATTTCTCAAAGAGACAATAGTAAAGACATAACTGCAGATTATCATAATATGAAGGAAATATAGCAAGAATAGCCAGAGGCTAGTAGGGCTGAATCAGGAACACTTTAATGACCTGACAAAAATTAGCATAAGTGGAAACATGTACAAATTGCCAAGGAGTACAAAAGAATAGCACAAGCACGTAGGGTCAAAATCAGAAAGACAAAGGCACAAAATGAGCTATACTTTGCAAGAGACATGAAAGGCAAAGAAAAAGGTTCTGTAAATGCATTAGGAACAAGAGAAAGGTGCAGAAAAGTATAGGCCCATTATTTATTGAGAAAGGAAAGCTAATAATGGATGACACCTGGAGGGCTGAGGTATTTAATGCTTATTTTGCTTCAGTCTTCATTAAAGTTAATTGTGTCCAGATGCCTAACACAATATTCACATCAAGGGGAAGGAACACAAGTTAGAATAGAGAAAGATCAGCTTAAAGAATATTCGGATACATTAACTGTATTCAAGTCAGCAGGGTACTTAAATTCATGCTAGGGTACTTAAAGAACTGGCTGAAGCAATCTTAGAACTGTTAGCAATTATCTCAAGGAACTCATGGAGGACAGGGGACATCCCAGTAAACTGGAGAAAGGCAAACATAGAACTTATCCTTAAAGAAAGGAACAGAGAAGACCTGGGGAATTGTAGATCAGTTGGTGTAATATGGATTCCTTGAAAAACATTGGAACAAATTATTAAACAATCAATTTGAAAGCATCTAGAGGATAATAAAATGATAAGTAATAACCAGCATGGATTTATCAGGAACAAATCACACCAAACTGAACAAATCACACCAAACTAACCTAATTTCCTTTTTTTGACAGGGTTACTGACCTAGTGGATTGGGAGTAGGGGGTGGGGTGTCTGTACACACCATTTATTGTGATTTTTGTAAAGGTTTTGACACAGATCCACATGACATTCTAATAGTCAAATTAGGGAAATGTGGTTTAGATGAAATTACCATAAAATTAATGCACAAATAGTCAAAAAATCACACTCAAAAGAATAGTCATCAATGGATTGCTGTCAAACTGGGAGGTTATATCTAGTGGGGTTCTGCAAGGGTCTGTCCTGAGTGTGATGCTATGCAATATTATCATTAATGACTTGGATACTGGAGAGGCAAGTACACTTATAAAACTTGTGGATGACACCAAGTTGGGAGAGGTTGCAAGCACTTTGAAGGACAGGATTAGAAGTCAAAATGACCTTAATTTGGAAAATTAGTCTGAAATCAACAAGATAAAATGAAATAAAGACATTAAAAGTACTACACTTAGGAAGGAGAAATCAAATGCACAATGACAAAATGGGGAATAATTAGCTAGGCAGTAGTGTTGCAGAAAAGGATCTGGTGGTTATAGTGGATCACAAATTGAATATGAGTCAACAATGTGATGCAGTTGCAAAAAAGGCTAAAATCATTCTGGGGAGTAGTAAAAGAATACTTAGTCATGAACTTAAGAGATTTAAATAACTGGCAAGCTATGTCAGTTCAGGAATTGTGATTTCTAAACTGAATTGATAAGAGGGTTTTTTTTAAATGTTACCTTAACTTTGCAGTTGACTAGCATTCAGCGGGGGTGGGAAGGGTTGTGTGGAGGTACAATCCATAAACAATTTACCCTTTTATAGTACACTTAAGAATACTGACTGGAATTTCAAAGGATCGCAATGTACGGCTATGTCTACACTTCAGACTTTATAGTGGCACAGCTGTACTGCTGCAGCTGTGTCGCTGTAAGGTCTCCAGTTTAGCCACTTCAGGCTGACAGGAGAAAACTCTCCTGTCAGCATAATTAAACCACACCAAACAAGAAGTAGTAGCTATGTCAGCGGGAGAGCGTCGCCTGTTGACATAGCACTGTCCACACCAAACACTTTTGTCAGTGAAACTTATGTCTTTCGGGGTGATTTTTTTTTTTTCATACTCCTGGCCGACAAAAGTTTTACTGGCAAGAGTGCTAGTGTAGATGTCACCTATGAGTTTGAACTCTCAGACCTCATAAGTAAAGCTGGGGGAACTTTTTCTCTCAACTTTTTTTGCCGAAAAGTGCAGATTCAATTGACCAAAACATTACCTGAATTTGGATTTAATTTGCCAAATTCTTTCAGTCAAAATAAAAATTCATTTTGTTTCAACATTTTTGAAACAAAATGTTTTGATTTTTCAATTTGAAATAACATTTTGTTTCAAAATTTACTTCAATTTTGCAGGAAAAAAAAAGTAAAACCTCAACAATAAAAAACATTTGACTGAAAACAAAATTTTTGGTTCAACTTTTGGTTCAACCACTGTTCTGAAAAAAAATCAGTTATACTTAGAGCTCTATTTGAAAGTAGATAAGACACAATGGGGAAAGAATAAACAGTGACTAGAGTCAGTATATAAATTAAGGATTATGAAATACACATGGGAGAGAGAACTGACTACAGCTGAGATGTGATCTATTCCATTGCAGCAACTGAGCAAAAATTTTGACAGGCTTGATCACAACTGACAGGGAGGAAAAGCTACTGAAAAGGTTTGTGGATTTTTTTAATAGAAGATCTTGTCTCTTATAAATTAAATTATCTTGTGTACAGCCCTTTGATGCCCAATTATTGACCAGAAAATCTGTCATAGTAACCTTTTTTCCTGGCACAGAAATACTTCTCATAATTCAGAGCATTTCCTTCTATTTTCTGATAAGACAGACTGAAGCAATTCACTAAACTGCTTTGGTCATGTCATGACAGCAAAGTTCAGCAGGACAGTGTAGTTGGAGGGGTGAGAGGTTACGCCATATATTCCATGCCTCCAAGTCAAAGTACAACCACCTACAGAAAAGTGATGGTAAAACTGGCAGGGGCTTGTAGGTGAATTCCCAATTAAAGAACCTAAACCAAGGTTTATTGCTGACTAAAAAAATATGTGCACCCCTCTTCTATCTAACTTATTCTCTGTTAGTTTGTATCGCCAGCCCCTTGAGGATTAGGTGCCTGCTAACAATTAATTTCATTAGCATTCCTTCAAGGAGCACCTGAGAATCCACTGTTCTTTGTTAGCCAGTTGGGGTAGGTTTTTAATCAGACTCTCTGTTCGTTCTTTTTACCTCATTGCAAATTTTGGGCTCATATTTAATCTAATGGCATATAGTGCGCCAAACCCTGGATATTACAGAGAAAATAAAAAGTTGTTTGTATAGACTATGTGATGCTTATATAAACACAAATGACATCTGATGTTACCTATGTTTAGTTCTCACATTGTCACCTGGAGAGTGTAGGGGTCACTGAACACATTATACCCCTCCAGGATGTTCTGTCGAGCCTAATCTGTTGCATTATGGGGTGGAATGGCTGCAAGGTTCGAGTGTCTGTTGACACCATCCAGTTGTCATGTTTTAGGTCTTCCTGTTTTCTTTAGGTCAAAGTCAAAGATAATTCTCCAAGGGAAGTTGGTAGGCATTTGGCATAGATGACCATGCCACCTTAGTGTGTTGGGTGACTGCTTGAGAGAATGCAAGCGGTTTTGTTAGAAAATGGATCTCTTATTTCAACTTAAATGCATACAGTGTAATGGTTTTGATCATTCTGAGATGCTTCATCTGAATGGTGTCCAACGTCTTTTAATCTTGACAATGAGGGGCCATGTTTCAGTACAATAGGTCAGAATACTGAGCACCAAACCATTATATATCCTCATCTTTGTCTACTTACTTATCAGGGTGTTTGGTTTTTAAAAGACATTCTTGATGAGTCATCCCATTTCTGATGATGCTTTTGCAGTGTGGGCTTCAAGTTTTTTCTCAATGCTGCTTATGTTATCCTACTGAAGTCTTTGCTTCTCTTCAGTTATAAATGATACAACTCCAAAAGCAAGCTCCTTTCCTGGAGAGGAGGAAAAGGTTGGAAATCTGCTGCTATGCATATTTCACTACAATATTACTCCCATTAAGCAGATGGGGCAAATGGAGACTCATACATGTAGTATAATTTACCCGAGGTCATGCAGCACGTCTGTGAGAGAAGTGCATGCAAAATCTAGTTTTCCCAACATTCAGTTGTGTAGCCTTGCCATTAAAGTATCCTTCACTTTCCTTCCCATGGGCTGTTCCAACCTTTCCATATTTTGTGTATCTCTTCAGTGCTCTAGGCAGGTCTGCCAATGTTTCCTAGTGTCTGGGGAGAATATGAACAAAGCGCTGTAGGGCAACTCCAATTTAGGGAAGCCCCCAAGCACATATGAAATAGTTAGACAAACTATCCAGAATCCAGCAGACAAAACAATATAACTGGCTAGCCTACTTATGTGAGAAAATCAGCAAAGGAAGAAGGGTGGGGGGTAGAGGAGAGAACACTGTGGGAGTCAAAGAGATGGAGTTATAATCAAAGGTCAAATTAAGGAGTCAAAGAGATGGAGCTATAATTAAAGGTCCACTCGGTAAGGGCCAGTTTAGATGTGGAGAGGAGAATACTAAAACTTTATATCAAATCTCCAAACAATGGCCTGGGTCTGCAACGCTGAAGTCAGTGAGAGCCTTGAAATTGACATCAGTGGGTTTGGGATCTCATTGAGATTTATCCATCACTAGTTGAAATGAGTCACTGTACAATGATAACAGTGGGAGGAATACCAGCACATGGCAAGGAGATAATTCAACGATAACATGTATTACACCTTTCATTATCACATTCTGAGCCAGGGCCTCAGTGTGTAAAATCAGCATAGCCCTGCTGAAGTCAATGAAGCTAAGCTGATTTACACAAGCTGAGGATTTGTCCTACTGTTTAGAAAACATGATAAATACATTGTCCCTGTTCTGCCCTCTTTTGAGTCTGGTCTTGTGTTGATCATGGGAGTGGGGAGACCTCACAGGATCTCATCCCCATCAGCGCACAAGGCAGATAATTTGGCTGCTTAGTGCTGGGGAGTGCAAGCAAGCAAGTGTGGATAATACTGCTTGCAGTGCTCTATCCCCCCAGAAGAAAATGAATCTAGGTAGGACTATGACACTGCCCTTTGCCATCCTTCATTGTTCCTATGCACCAGCAAGTAGAAGGAGGGTGTTTTGCTAGATGGCTGAGTTTTAAAGAGATCATAAATGACACTGCCTAGTTTGGTGCTCCCAGAGATGAGGAAGCATTGTTCTTTACACAGTCCTAATACCTCCCTCCAGAATGCTCCTTTGCTCAGTGTTCTTCCCAGTCCTCCTTCTTTTATTCTGTTGGGTACTGAGAGCTATACTGTAGTCCTAATGATGCTATATTTATTGTTCTCTGTTTGCAAATTTTTGCTTCACTCTCTGAATGGAGATAGTAGCTGGGAACAAAACTATTTGGACAGGTAACGATTATATGTAGTTATGTCTTGTAGCTGTCTACTCTAGTTTAAAACACATCTAAGTAAAGTCTTATACTTTGCTATGACTGTCTCTTTCCCTCAGATTTTCATGTATTCATAGATTTTTAAGGCCAGAAGGGACCACTGTGATTATCTAGTCTGACCTCCTGTATAACACAGGCCATAGTTTATCCAAATAATGCCAAGAGCATATCTTTTAGAAAAACATACAATCTTCAAGATTGCCAGTTATGAAGAATCCACCACAATCCTTAGTAAATTGTTGCAAGGGGTAATTTATTCTGTGTTAAAAATGTATGCTGTATTTCTAGGGTGAATTTGTCTTGTTTCCATTTCCTGTCATTGGATCATGTGACACCTTTCTCTGCTACATTGAATAGCTCATTACCAAATATTTGTTCCCCATGTAGGTACTTATGGACTGTAATCAAGTCACCCCTTAACCTGCACTTTGATAAGCTAAATAGATTCCCAAAGAGACAGGAAGATTTTATTGTGAAAAGACATAGCAGCACATGGAGAAGGAAGGCCAGAATAAGAGAACAGATGGCATGTTGTGATCGTCCCAATCTATATGAGGGCTGAACGACTGATCAATCAAGGTGAAATAGATAGAGTTCCCAGAGTCTATTACTATAAGCCATTTTCTCTAATCCTTTAATCATTCTCATGGCTATACTCTGAACCGACTCCAATTTATCAACATCCTCCTTGAATTATGGACATCAGAACTGGACACAGTATTTCAGCAGCATCCACACCAGTGCCAAATACAGAGCTAAAATCCTACTTATGATTCCTCTATTTATTCATCCAAGGATTGCACTAACCCTTTTAGCCATAGCATTGCACAGAGAGCTTATGATCAAATGATTATCCACCATGACCCCCAAATCTTTTTCAATGACACTGCCTTCCAGGATAGAGTCCCCCATCATGACCCCACTAAAAATACACTCATAATGATTCCCCACTTACAATTACAGGTTGAGGTCTATCAGTTAGCAATCTTTAGATCCATTTCACATGTGCCATGTTAATGTTATATCATTGTAGTTTTTTATTAAAAATATCATGCACTAGCAAGTTCAATGCCTTATAGAAATCCATGTGTATTACATCAGCATTGTCTTTTATCAACCAAACTCATAATCTCGTCAAAAGAAATCAAGTTAATTTGACAGGATCTATTTTTCATAAACCAATTTTGATTGGCATTTATCATATTATCTTCCCTTAATATTATAATACCCTCCTTTAATTCTTTATTACTTGAGTCATGTATGAGCCACTCCAATATCTTGCATGGGATCAAAGTCAGACTGAAAGACCTATAATTTCTTGGGTCATCCCATTTATCCTTTTAGTTTCTTTCCAATCTTCTGGAATTTATTCAATGTTCCAGGATTTATTTAAAGTCAGTATTAACAATCCCACAAGATTGTTAGGGAGCTCTTTTACAACTCTTGGATGGAAATTATCTGGACCTGCAGATTTCAAAATGTCTAACATTAGAGCTGCTGTTTAACATCCTCCTGAGATACTAGTGGAACGGATGCAGTGTTATTATATGATTTGATTACATCATCTGTGTCCTTAATTCTGCTGGATCTAGATTTTTTTTCTTGTGTCCCTTTGCTTGCAGGTTCAATATTCTACAATTCCTAGCTTCTGATTGATATCCATTACTATCAAATTCCCGTCTTCCATTTGTTTTGTGTGTGTGTGTGTGTGTGTGTATATATATATATATACAATTTATTTAGATATAGCTATAATTAATAAAGTATTTAAAACATTCTATACATATTAATTTATAGCTGCCTTCACTTTCCTTCTAACACAGCTGTTTTTAACCAATACGGCCTTCTTTCCGGATTGTGCAATTGTGGTTTTTTGAGCACCTAGTACGTTGTTCTTAAACAATTCCCAATTATCACCTCACTTTTTTTCTGATTAAATTCTTCCTACCAGCTGATTTGGCTCATAATTGTTTTCAGCTTTGTGAAATTGGTCTCTATAAAGCACCAAGTGTGTGTGTTTGTGTGTGTGTGTATATGTAATATTTCTGGTCTGGACTTTATTCTGTTTTCACATTATAAATGTTATCAACCCATGATCACAGTTCCTGCTCTGCCTTGGTGGGTCCTGTGCTTATTGGCATATTTGCTCACCTTGGAGCTTCACGGCAGCCCTCAGCTTGGCCATTTTTCTGAATTCACAGTCCAGGTCGACTCTTCCTGTGTCTGACCAGGAGTTGGGAGGATTTGGGGGGAACCTGGGCCCACCCTCTACTCCGGGGTCCAGCCCAGGGCCCTTTGGAATGCAGCTGTGCGACCTCCTGGAACAGCTGTGCGACAGCTACCACTCCCTGAGCTACTTCCCCATGGCGTCCTCCCAACACCTTCTTTATCCTCACCATAGGACCTTCCTCCTGGTGTCTGATAATGCTCATAAACCTCAATCCTCCAACAGTCCACGTTCTCACTCTCAGCTCCTTACACGCGCACCACAAACTGAAGTGAGCTCCTTTTTAAAACCCAGGTGCCCTGATTAGCCTGCCTTAATTGATTCTAGCAGCTTCTTGATTGGCTGCAGGTGTTCTAATCAGCCTGTCTTAATTGTCTCCAGAAGGTTCCTGATTGTTCTGGAACCGTCCCTGTTGGGAAACGGAACGTCTTTTGCTTGCTCCTCAGCTATCTGCTTTCTATTCTTTCCTAAAGCCCCCTGGCCCGGATTTTTCTTACTTTTTGCACCTGCCTTAGTCCCCCCCGACCGGGCCAGATGCTTTTTTTGTTTTCTTTTCATTTTTTGTGGTTTTTTTCCCGTCTACGTGTTTCGGCCCTTAGCTTGCCAGCACCCGCCCCCCCACACGCCTGCTTTCGGGCGCAGCTATTTGCCTCAGCTGAGCCCCCAGAGGAGGGGGGGAAGATTGCCGATTTTGCTGTCCGGAGGGGGGAGTGGAAACCCCGAGACCCAGCCGTTTTGCTAGCAGCTCGGACTTTACAACATTCTTAGCATGCTGGAAGCCTTGGAACACAGCCAACACAGCCGGAGAAGAAGATTTCAGAAGACAGGAGAAATAATCCAGGAGAGCTATAAATCATCGTGAAGGGGGCCGTAAGACTGAGTAATTTTCTGAATTATACTCTCGTGGGGGGGTTTTGACTGTGGTTACTTGCGTTTGTGGCGGCACAGGGGGTGTGGCGTGGAGACCCCCACCCCTGATCCATCGGTGCCCCTACCCCCCCCCCATCGTTATTACAACTGTCACGGCCCCCCCGCCATCTGTCCCTGCTGGCAACCTGCCATCTCCCTTTGGATCCAGCTGTTTGCTTTGAACTTTGCCTTCCGGACCGGACATAACAGCCGACCAACCGAGACTCTTTGGACAAACGTGTGTGGGTCTGCACCACCCCCCCCCTCCAGATTGCTTATCCCACAGCTTGCCCCTATTACTGGACCCCAATTTTGTTTTCCGCACCCCCCCCAGTCTAACCCCCTCGGCATTCCCCCCGTCCCTGCCCGCAGCCTAGCGGAAGGAGGGGCTATTCCGCTTTCTCCCCTCCCCCATCCTCCTTCCGGTGTCTCCCTGTCTCTCCCTGCTCACAATGGCGGGGAACGAGAGGGGCGAGACTGCTTCAACAAAATTAGTTGTCCCTCCCCCACCACCACCCTTGCCCAACCCCCAAGGTCCCCCCCCACCACTATTGTTAAGATAATTGCCACCCCCCCTGCTGGGGCACCGGTAGCAGGAGGCACCAGGGTGATTGCTGCTGCACCCACCGCCCCCCCAGATTCTAGGAAACCCCCCCTGGTTGGCCGGAAGGGCCAGGGCGGGTGGAAAGGAAAGGGCCCCGCTAAAACCACTGAGCCCTCCATGGCAGGGGCTGCCCCCACCGCTGTGGCCTCGTCATCAACCGTGGCGCCCCTCCCTGCATTTCCCTCCACCAGTTCTGCAATTGTCCCTCCCCCGGCCCCCAGGACGTATGCCCGGGCGGCAACGGGCTCCCCACTGCCTGCCGCCTCGTCATCTCGCCCCCCCCGCCTCTGCCACCATCACCAGCGGCCGGGGCCCTTTTCCCGCCTTGACCAGGAAGCACGGCATCCGTTGCCTCCTGGTGCCCGCCTCGCCCCACGTGGAGACATACGTGCAGGCGTTGGCGAAGGTGGTAGGACCCACGGTTATTGTGGTGGCCTCCAAGATGTATGGGAAGGTCGTTTTTTTCTTAGCTTAGGAGGATGCCGCCCAGGAGGCGGTGGAGAGGGGCCTGACGGTGGGGGGGGGTGTTTGTCCCCCTAGAACCGTTAGAAGACCTGGGCGTTCGCCTCGTCCTTACCTCTGTTCCTCCCTTCTTACCCAATGCTGCCCTGTTACCCGCACTTTCCACCCTGGGGAAACTTGTCTCTGTCATCAGCCCTCTCCCGTTGGGCTGCAAAGACCGCACCTTCCGTCACATTTTTTCGTTCCGCTGGCAAGTGCAGCTTCTACCGCCGGCAGGGGTGCGTGACGAAGAGGCGCTCGAGGGGTCTTTTCTAGTCCCCTACCAGGGAGCCTGCTATCGGGTCTTTTACTCTACCGGAGAGGCCCAGTGCTACCTCTGCCGTTCAGCGGGGCATGTCCGCAGAGACTGCCCTTTGGCCCGGGGGGGAAGGGGCACCCGAAACCCCCGAGACCCGGCAGGACATCGGCCCCGTCGCTGCCGACGCCCCTGGCTGCCCGGCACCTGAAACCAACCCTCCTCCTACTCGACCCATCACTGCTCCCGTCCGGGCCCAAGAAATACCTTCCCTACAACGCCTGGGCGAGCAAGGGAGTTCCACCCTTGCTAGTACCAATCCAACAGAGCCCATGGAGGAGGGTGTGGCAAGGATATTACCGGGTATAGGAAAGGGCCCGCCCCAAGGAGAAACCCCCCCGCCCCTCATGCTACCTTACCGCTACCCCCCCGAACCCCTGAACCATCACCTCCGCCCCCCGACACGACCCCTGCTAACCAGCCCCCAGATGATGCTATGGAGGGCTGGACCCTAGTCCAGGGGAAGGCTCGAGCTCCGCTGCATCCATCCGACGTGGAAGCCCCCCGGAAGACCAGGAAAGGGGGCACTGCTATCGAGCCTCCCGCCACGTCCACGAGCGAGATCCATCCGTTGGTGTTGGGAGGGGAAGACGGACTGGCATTGGAGGGCAGAATCCCCCCGCCATGGGAAACCCTCCCCTCCGAGACTTCTGAGGATGCCCCTTCTGCCTGGATACCACCCGAACCCCCCGCGGACCCCGAGGCGACCGTTGAGGCGGACCCTAGAGGAGAAGCCCCCGGGGTGGGAGGAGCTGGCCTCTCCCCCGTGTACGCGGAGATTGAGGCCCTAGATTTGACCCCAGTCACCCAGGGAGGGGATGATCTGCTGCCGGCTGGCCTCGAGCTGAGCAACCTTACCCCAGCCTCCCTTTCCCCATGCTCCCTCCCCCTAATTGCCTTCCCGGGTGAGCACCCTGCAGAAGGTGGTCCACCACCTGATGCCATGGCCGCTAAGACCACCATGGAGCCAACGCCTAGCATTATTGGGAGCCCCCTCCCTTACCCCTTAACCCTTGACTCTGCTCAGGAGGCACTTTCCTTTAGCTGCTTGCCTCCTGAACCCCAGAGCCTTACCCCTGCCCCTGCCCCCACCCCTGCCCCTGCCCAAGTCCCCTCCTCCTGCAATGTTAATGCCGCCCGTGGGGTTATTTCCTTTCTGCCTTTCGCAGATTCCCCCCAGGGAGCAGTCTTTGCACTTTCTAGCCGCGACCCATTAGGAGTGGCAATTTTTCCCCTGCCATCCCCCTCCACCCCAAGGCGTGAAATGAATTTAATAACCGCAGCCTGTCAGATGCCCCGTCAGTGGTCCGCACCCTGTCTACCTGCCTTAGCGGACCACGAGGCTGTATTAAGAGTCCCATCAGGGAACATCTCGGGAATTGTAACCCCACCCCCCCATGAGCTGCGGCATGCACTATGGAAGTTCCTAGAACACACCCGTGGCACCCGCAATAGGGTACAGCTGGCTCTTCAGCTATGGGGGGACTTTGATCAATTTTTTCAGGCCACAAGGGCCCTTATAAAGGAGGGCAGGGGGCAAGGAAAGCGCGGTGCTGCAGCCTACGACTGGGCCTGCAGCTTCCGAAAAGATTTACTCATCCACGGGATGGGTCACGGGTTGCTGCGCAACCCACCGGGGGCCACGGACACCCCCACCAATAAGAACCCCCCACCCCCCCCCAGCCCTCCGCATGACGCCTCTCATTATTGCAACCTTGAACACCAGGGGCTGTAGGATGGCTCTCCGCAGGTCCCAGGTGCTCTCTTACCTTCGGGAAGGGGAGTACTCTGTAGCTTTCCTGCAGGAGACCCATACGGACCCGACTGTCAAGGCCAGGTGGCGGCTGGAATGGGGGTACGGGGTATACTTCAGCCACTTCACGACTTGGCAAGCTGGAGTGGCGACCCTGTTCTCCCCCAGCCTACGGCCCGAGGTGCTAGGGGTCACTGAGGCCGTGTTGGGCCACCTGCTGCACCTTCGAGTCCGTATGGAGGGGCTCGTGGTCAACCTTGTTAACATTTATGCCCTGCAAACGAGCCCAAAGCGGCCACAATTCTATCAGCGGGTGTCCGACTTACTCAGTACCCTAGATTCGCACGAGTGCCTGGTCCTGGGAGGGGACTTTAACACCACCCTCAAGGAACAGGACTGCTCAGGGGCCGAGCCGAGCCCAGCCGCCACGAACATTCTCCGAGGAATAGTCGAACATCACTCCCTATTGGACGTCTGGCGTGACCATCACCCAGATGACACTTCCACGTTCACCTTTGTCCGGGTGGAGGCCCATCGGTCACACCACTCTCGGTTGGACCGTATTTACTTATCCTGTTTCCATCTTTCACAAGCCCACTCCTCCAACATTCGGCCAGCCCCATTCTCTGACCATCGTTTAGCCACCATAACGGTCTCCCTCCGTGCAGAGAGACCGCGGCCGGCCTATTGGCACTTTAACAACAGCCTGTTGGAGGACGAGAGCTTTGTGATGTCCTTCTGGGAGTTTTGGCTGGCCTGGAGAGAGCAGTGGCGTGCCTTTCCCTTGGTGCGGCAATGGTGGGATCTAGGGAAGGTGCGCGCCAAGCTCTTCTGCCATGACTACACTCGGGGCACCAGCCGACGGAGAAATGCGGCGATAGAGCAGTTGGAACGGGAGGTCTTAGAGATGGAGAGGTGCCTGGCCGCCAACCCCGAGGACCCGTCCCTCTGTGGAGCGTGCCAGGAGAAGCGAGAGGAGCTCCGGGCCCTCGAGGACCACCAGTGCCTTTTTTCGGTCCCACATCCGCCTCCTTCGGGGGATGGACCGCGGCTCCCGCTTCTTCTATGCCCTGGAGAAAACGAGGGGAGCCAAGAAACACGTCACCTGCCTTCTAGCGGAAGACGGCACCCCCCTCACGGATCTGGAGGAGATGTGTGGGAGGGCCCGTGACTTCTACACAAGCTTTTTCTCCCCAGATCCGACCGATCCTGGTGCTTGTGGGCTGCTCTGGGAGGAACTCCCCACAGTCAGCGTGGGCGACCGAGACCGGCTAGAGCTGCCTCTCACCCTGGCCGAGTTCTCGAAAACCCTCCATCGCATGCCCACCAATAAATCTCCGGGTATGGATGTGCTGACCGTGGAGTTCTACCGCGCTTTCTGGGACATCCTCGGCCCAGACCTAGTCACTGTCTGGGCTGAGTCCTTGCAGAGCGGGGTCCTCCCTCTGTCATGCAGGCGAGCGGTGCTCGCCTTCTTGCCGAAGAAGGGGGACCTCCGCGATTTACGAAACTGGCGTCCCGTCTCACTACTTAGCATGGACTACAAAATCGTAGCGAAAGCAATCTCGCTGCGGCTAGGGTCCGTGATGGCGGACATGATCCACCCAGACCAGACCTACACTGTCCTGGGCCGCAGCATTTTTGACAACCTATTTCTAGTCCGAGACCTTTTGGAACTCGGGCGGAGAGATGGTCTGTCATTTGCCCTCCTGCCTCTTGATCAAGAAAAGGCGTTCGATAGAGTAGACCATGGGTACCTCCTGAGCACTCTGGAGGCGTTTGGATTCGGACCTCAGTTTGTGAGTTTTCTCCGGATGCTGTATGCCTCTGCGGAGTGTTTGGTTAGGCTCAACTGGACCCTGACCGAACCGGTCAGCTTCGGGCGAGGTGTGTGGCAGGGGTGCCCCTGTCGGGCCAGCTGTACACTCTGGCGATCGAGCCTTTCCTCTATCTCCTCCGCAGGAGGATGATAGTGTTGGTGCTGCGGGAGCCGGAGCTGCGGCTGGTCCTGTCGGCATACGTTGATGACGTACTCCTCGTGGTCCAGGACCCGGGGGACTTGGCGCGAGTGGAGGCATGCCAGGCTATCTATTCGGCAGCCTCCTCCGCCTGTGTCAATTGGGTCAAGAGCTCTGGCTTGGCGGTGGGGGACTGGCGGCAGGTAAGCTCCCTCCCACCCGTGCTTCAGACCATCCGGTGGAGTGAAGGTCCACTGCTCTATCTCGGCGTTTACCTTTCCGCCACGCACCCTTCCCCGCCGGAGAACTGGCAAAATTTAGAGGGCGGGGTTATAGAGCGGATCCGGAAATGGACGAGGCTACTCCGATGTCTCTCCCTCCGAGGGAGAGCACTGGTGCTTAACCAACTAGTCCTGTCCACGCTCTGGTACCGGCTCAACACCCTGGCCCCGGCCCCGGGTTTCCTGACCCACCTCCGGAGATTGATTCTAGAGTTCTTTTGGTCAGGAATGCACTGGGCCCCTGTTGGAGTTCTTCATTTACCCCTGAAGGAAGGAGGGCAGGGCCTGAAGTGTCTGCACACTCAGGTCCGCGTTTTCCGCCTCCAGGCCCTGCAGAGGCTCCTTTATAGTGCAGGTAGTTTGACGTGGAGCATATTGGCGCATGCGTTCCTGCGCTGCTTCCAAGGGCTCCGATACGACTGGCAACTCTTTTATCTTTGTCCGAGAGGTTTTCCGCGAGACTTCTCTGGGCTGCCGGTCTTCTACCAGGACCTCCTCCGGACCTGGAAACTGTTTTCAATGACCAGGTCCGTGGCGGCCACTGTGGGAGCAGATCTCCTCGCGGAGCCCCTGCTACACAACCCCCAGCTCCCTGTGCAGGTGGCGGAGTCTCGCTCGGTGCGCCAGAGTTTGGTCCTGGCGGAAGTCACGAGAGTCAGAGACCTCCTGGACTATGACTGGGGAGACTGGCTGGATCCCCTGATGCTCGCTCGGCGCATGGAGCTCTCCAGACCTCGTACCCCCCAGCGCGTACTTCAGGAGGTGAAGGCCGCCTTGACACCCTCTACCCCAGGACCGTCGGACCTTTCAATTGGCCAATTGACCTTCTGCCACCTTTGGAGGGTGAAGAACCTCGGTGGGCCAGCCTGTATTTCACCTTGGTCCCGAGGCCCATCGGGGACATTAGTTGGCGGCTCTTTCACGGAGCTTTGAGCACGGACGTGTTTTTGACACGGTTCACCCCCATCCCGGATATTTGCCCTTTTTGCAACATGAGGGAAACCCTGGCGCATGTATATTTAGAGTGTGCCAGATTGCAGCCTCTTTTCCGGCTCCTCATGAATATTTTATTACACTTTTGGCTACACTTTTCCCCTCATCTTTTTATCTACACTCTCCCCATCCGTGGCCCCACAAAATCGTGAGATCTCCTGGTTAACCTCCTCCTAGCCCTAGCTAAAACAGCCATTTATAAAACCAGAGACGGGAGGTTGGCTAATGAAGTGTCCTGCGATTGTAGGGCCGTTTTCCGATCCTCAGTACATTCACGTATCCGGGCGGAGTTCCTCTGGGCGGCGTCCACCAACTCCCTTGACGCCTTCAAGGAGCGGTGGGCGCTGTCCGAGGTTCTCTGCTCGATGATTCTGTCCAGTTCCCTCCGTCTGACCCTTTGATTGAGGGGAAGAGCGAGAGACCCCAGCCCCAGCCGTTGCCGCTGTGGATACCATCATCACTGTCACCTAGGAGGGGTCCTATAATATGTGGGTGTAATCCTCCCCACCCCCAAACCGCCCACCCCGCAGCCGTGCCCATCTTGTCGGGCACTCTCAGGAGAGGAATAAACGGTGACACTGGATGTGGCACTAGGGAACTCGAGGGGGTGGAAGACCACTAGTGTCGAGGAAGCCCCCCCCGCTCTAGGCCACCAGGTAACTCAGGAGGGTGGAAGACCACGAGTGTCAAGGAAACCCTCCCGCTCTGGGCCCAGGCTAGCCTGAACACTTCTCCCTCCTGAAGGTGCTGTGTTATACCTTCTGTTTGCTTTTGTTTTGTTGCATAGTTTTGCTTTACCCTCTTGATTCTTTGTAAGTGTTACACAAATAAAATTCTTTTCTGCTTTAAAAAAAAAAATCTCTCCTAAAGCCCCCTGGTCTGGGCTTTTCTTACTTTTTGACCCTGCTTCAGTTCCCCCCTTGACCAGGCCAGACGCTTTTTCTTCGTTTTTTTTTTTTTTTTGCTGTTGTTCTTTGCTGCCGTTCGAGTGCTGGTCGGCTGCCAGCTTGCTGCCAGCCCCCCCACGCCTGCCCTCGGACGCTGCTACTGCTCCAGCTGAAACCCCCCCGAGGGGGGGAGGACTGCCGACCCGCTCCCCGGAGGAGGGGAGTGGATGCCCCCAGACCCAGCCGTTTGCTGTTCGTTTGTGGACCTGTAATTAACTGACAAGTTTTATTTTTTTCTTCTTATCTACTTGGCATTTTTGGAATGCTCCACAAAGCCCAGGAGAGAAGACAGCTGACAGAGGACTCACCCAGGGAAGCTACAAATCATCGTGGAGGGGGCCGTAAGACTGAGTAACTTTTGAACTGTACTCTTGTGTGGCGGGAGTTTGACTGTGTCTTAACTGTGTTTGTAGGGGCACAGGGGGCGTCGCATGGAGCTGCCCCCCGATCTATCGGTGCCCCCCCCCCAACACTACTACAACTGTCACGGCCCCCCTCACCATCCATCCCTGCTGGCAACTTGCCATCTGCCTCTGGATTTAGCTGCTTGCTCTGAATTCCGCCGTCCGGACCGGAAACGACAACCAACCAAACGAAACTCTTTGGACAAACGCGCGTGAGTCCACGTCCCCCCCCGCCCCCAGACTGCCCACCCCACAGTTTGCCCCTACTACCTAACCCCAACTCCTGTTCCCTCCCCCTGTCCAGTCCGACCCATTTGCCCCCACCCCCCGCCTGCAGCCCAACAGGGAAATGTGATTAATCTGCTTCCCCCTCCCCCCTCCTCCTTCTGGTGTCTCTCTGTCTCTCCCTGTTCACAATGGCGGGGAATGAGAGGGGTGAGGCCCCCCTAACAACCTCAGCTGTCCCCCACCTACCCCCCTGCCCAACCCCCAAGCCTCCCCCCCATCACTGCTGTCAAAACACCTGCCACCGCCACCACTGGGGCATCGGCAGCAGGAGGCACCGGGCAATTACTGCCGCTGCTAAGCCCACCGCCCCCCCAGATTCTAGGAGAGCTCCCCCAGTTGGCCGGAAAGGCCAGGGTGTGAAGAAGGTAAAGGGCCCCGCTACAACCACCAGGCCCTCCATGGCAGTGGCTGCCCCCACCGCTGTGGCCTCGTCATCGACCATGGCATCCCTCCCCGCTGTTCCCTCCACCAGCTCTGCGAGCGTCCCTCCCCCTGCCCCCAAGGCATATGCCTGGGCGGTAGCAGCACCCCCCGCCTGCCACCTCATCATCTCGCCCACCCACCGCCTCCGCTACCATCAATAGTGGGCGGGGCCCCTTCCCCACCATGATTAGGAAGCACGGCGTCCGTTGCCTCCTGGTGCCTGCCTCGCCCCATGTGGAGACATACGTGCAGGCATTGGCGAGGGTGGTAGGACCCACGGCTATTGTGGCGGCCTCCAAAATGTACGGGAAGGTCGTCTTTTTCTTAGCATCAGAGGCTGCCACCCAGGGGGCGGTGGAGAAGGGCCTGGCGGTGGGGGGGGTGTTCGTGCCCCTGGAACCGCTAGAGGACCTGGGCGTCCGCCTAGTCCTGACCTCCGTCCCTCCTTTTCTACCCAATGTCACCCTGTTACCCGCTCTCTCCACCCTGGGGAAACCTGTTTCTGTCATCAGCCCTCTCCTGTTGGGCTGCAAGGACCCCACCCTCCGTCACCTCCTTTTGTTCCGCCGGCAAGTGCAGCTTCTACCGCCTCTGGCAGCACGTGACGGAGAGGCGCTCGAGGGGTCCTTCCTAGTCCCCAACCAGGGAGCCCACTATCGGGTCTTTTACTCCATGGGAGAGGCCCGGTGCTACCTCTGTCAATCAGCGGGGCATGTCCGAAGAGACTGCCCCTTGGCCCAGCAAGGAGGGGCACCTGAGACCCCCGAGACCCGGCAGGACATCGGCTCCGTCGTTGCCGATGCCCCTGGCCGCCCGGCACCTGAAACCACCTCTCCTCCTGCTCGATCCACCGCTGCTCCCATCCGGGCCCAAGAGACTCCTCCCCGACAATGCCCAGACGAGCGAGGGAGTCCCACCCTTGCTGTTAACAATCCGGCAGAGCCTATGGAGGAGGGTGCAGCAAAGATATTACCGGGCATAGGAGAGTGCCCGCCCCAAGGAGACCCCCCCCATGCTGCCTCCCCATTACCCCCCCGAGCCCCTGAACCATTGCCTCCGCCCCCCAAAACGACCCCTGCTAACCAGCCCCCAGACGATACTATGGAGGGCTGGACCCTAGTCCAGAGGAAGCGAGGCAAGCGGAAGGCTCGAGCTCAGCTGCACCCATCCGATGCAGAGGCCCCCCGGAAGACCAGGAAGGGAGGCACTGACACTGAGCCTTCCGCTATGCTCACGAGTGAGATCCATCTGCCAGTGTCGGGAGGGGAAGACAAAATAGCATTGGAAGGTAGGATCTCCCCTCCACGGGAGACCCTCCCCTCTGAGACCCCTGGGGAAGCTCCTTCTGCCCGAATATCACCCGAACCCCCCGCGAACCCCGAAGCGACCGTTGAGGCAGGCGCCAGAGGAGAGACCCCCGGGGTGGTGGAAGGCGATCTCTCCTCCATGTATGAGGAAATCGAGGCCGTAGGTTTGACCCTGGTCACCCAGGGAGAGGATGACCTACTGCCAGCTGGCCTCGATCTGGGCAACCTCATCCCAGTCCCCCTTTCCCCATGCTCCCTCCCCTAACCGCCTTCCCGGGTGGGCACCCTACAGAAGGTGGTCCACCACCTGATGCCATGGCTGCCAAATCCACCACAGAGCCTGTGCCTAGCATCACTGGGAGCCCCCCCCGGCCTTAACCCTTGAATCTTCTCAGGAGGTGCCACCTTTCAGCTACTTGCCTCCTAAAGCCCAGAGCCTAGCCTCTGCCCCCGCCCCCACCCCTGTCCCTGCCCAATCCACCTCTTCCTGCAATGCTATTGCTGCCCCTGGGGTTATTTCTTTCCCATTTTTTGTGGATTCCCCCCAAGGAGCAGCCTTTGCATTTTCCTGACGCCACCCATTAGGAGCTACAATTAGGAGCTCCGCCATCCCCTTCTACCACAAGGCTTGAGATGGACCTAATAACTTTAGTCTGTCAGACGCTCCGTCGGTGGTCCGCACCCTGCCTGCCCGCCTCAGCGGACCACGAGGCTGCACCAAGAACCCCACTAGGAAATAACCAGGAAATCGCAACCCCACCCCCCCATGAGCTGCGAAAAGCATTGCAGGAGTTTTTAGAAGACATCCGTGGCTCCCACAACAGGGTACAGCTGGCTCTCCAGTTATGGGGGGACTTTGATCAACTCCTCCAGGCCACAAGGGCCCTTATAAAGGAGGGTAAAGGGAAAGGAAGGCACGGGGCTGCGGCCTACGGGTGGGCCTGCAGCTTCCGTGATAATTTACTCACTTACGGGATGGGTCACGGATTGTTGCGTGGCACACCAGGGGCCGCAAACACCCCCGCCAACAAGGAACCCCCACCCCTCAGCCCTCCGCATGACGCCTCTCATTATCGCAACTTTGAACACCAGGGGCAGTAGGATGGCTCTCCACAGGTCCCAGGTGCTCTCTTACCTTCGGGAAGGGGGGTACTCTGTGGTTTTCCTGCAGGAGACCCATACAGATCCGACCGCTGAGGACAGCTGGCGGCTGGAGTGGGGAGACGGGGTCTACTTTAGCCACTTCACAATTCGACAAGCTGGAGTGGCAACCCTGTTCTCCCCCAGCCTACGGCCTGAGGTGCTAGGGGTCACTGAGGCCATGCCGGGCGACCTGCTGCATCTCCGAGTCCGTATGGAGGGGGTTGTGGTCAACCTCATTTACATCTATGCCCCGACAACGAGCCCGAAGCAGCCGCAATTCTATCAGCGGGTGTCTAACTTCCTCGGCACCCTAGATTCTCACGAGTGCCTAGTCCTGGGAGAGGACTTTAACACCACCCTCGAGGAATGGGACCGCTCAGGGGCCGAGCTGAGCCTGGCCGCCGCAAACATTCTCCGAGGAATAGTTGAACATCACTCCCTAGTGGACGTCTGGCATGACCACCACCCAGAGGACACTTCCACGTTCACCTTTGTCTGGGTGGAGGCCCATCGGTCACACCACTCTCGGTTGGACCGTATTTATTTATCCAGTTTCCATCTTTCACAAGCCCACTCCTCCAACATTCGGCCAGCCCCATTTTCCGACCATCATCTAGCCACCATAACAGCCTCCCTCCGTGCAGAGAGGCCAGAGCCGGCCTAATGGCATTTTAACAACAGCCTGTTGGAGGATGAGGGCTTCGTGACATCCTTCCGGGAGTTTTGGCTGGCCTGGCGAGAGCAGTGGTGTGCCTTTCCCTTGGTGCGGCGATGGTGGGATCTAGGGAAGGTGCGCGCCAAGCTCTTCTGCCGTGACTACACTCGGGGCACCAGCCAGTGGAGAAATGCAGCGACAGAGCAGTTGGAACGGGAGGTCTTAGAGATGGAGAGGCATCTGGCCGCAAGCCCCAAGGACCCGTTCCTCTGCGGAGCGTGCTGGGAGAAGCGGGAGGAGCTCCAGGCCCTCGAGGACCATTGGGCCCGAGGTGCCTTTGTTTGATCCCGCATCCGCCTCCTTCGGGAGATGGATCGGGGCTCCCATTTCTTCTATGCCCTGGAGAAAATGAGGGGGGCCAAGAAACACGTCACCTGCCTTCTAGCAGAAGATGACACCCCCCTCACGGATCCAGTGGAGATGTGTGGGAGGGCCCGTGACTTCTACACAAGCCTTTTCTCCCCGGATCCGACCGATCCTGGCGCTTGCAGGGTGATCTGGGAGGAACTCCCCATGGTCAGCGTGTGTGACCGAGACCGACTAGAGCTGCCTCTCACCCTGGCCGAGTTCTCGGAAGCCCTCTGTCGCATGCCCACCAATAAATCTCCGGGCATGGACGGGCTGACCGTGGAGTTCTACCGCGCGTTCTGGGACATCCTTGGCCCAGACCTAGCCACTGTCTGGGCCGAGTCTTTTCAGGGCGGGGTCTTCCCTCTTTTGTGCAGGCGAGCGGTGCTCGCCTTGTTGCCAAAGAAGGGGGACCTCTGCGATTTATGAAACTGGCGTCCCATCTCGCTCCTTAGCATGGACTACAAAATCGTAGCGAAAGCAATCTCGCTGCGGCTAGGGTCCGTGATGGCGGACATGATCCACCCAGACCAGACCTACACTGTCCTGGGCCGCAGCATTTTTGACAACCTATTTCTAGTCTGTGACCTTTTGGAACTCGGGCATAGAGACGGTCTGTCATTCGCCCTCCTGTCTCTTGATCAAGAGAAGGTGTTCGATAGAGTGGACCATGGATACCTCCTGGGCACTCTGCAGGCGTTTGGATTCAGACCTCAGTTTGTGAGTTTTCTCCAGGTGCTGTACGCTTCCGCGGAGTGTCTGGTTAGGCTCAACTGGATCCTGACCGAACCGGTCAGGTTCGGGCGAAGAGTGCGCAGGGGTGCCCCCTCTTGGGCCAGCTGTACGCTCTGGCGATTGAGCCCTTCCTCTGTCTCCTCTGCCGGAGTTGACAGGGTTGGTGCTGCGGGAGCCGGAGTTGCGGCTGGTCCTGTCGACGTACGCCAGTGATGTGCTCCTCGTGGTCCAGGACCCGGGTGACTTGCTTCTATCCATCTATTCGGAAGCCTCCTCCGCCCGAGTCAAGTGGGTCAAGAGCTCTGGCTTGGTGGTGAGAGACTGGCTGCGGGTGAGCTCCCTCCCACCCGCGCTTCAGACCATCCGGTGGAGCGCGGGTCCACTGCTTTACCTAGGCGTTTACCTTTCTGCCATGCACCCTTCTTTGCTGGAGAACTGGCAAAATTTAGAAGGTGGGGTGATAGAGTGGCTCCGGAAATGGACGAGGCTACTCTGATGTCTCTCCCTTCGAGGGAGAGCACTGGTGTTTAACCAACTAGTCCTGTCCACGCTCTGGTACCAGCTCAACACCATGGTCCCGGCCCCGGGTTTCCTGACCAACCTCCGGACATCGATTCTAGAGTTCTTTTGGTCAGGAAGGCACTGGGCCCCTGTTGGGGTTCTTCATCTACCCCTGAAGGAAGGAGGGCAGGGCCTGAAGTGTCTGCACACTCAGGTCCGTGTCTTCCACCTCCAGGCCCTGCAAAGGCTCCTTTATAGTGCAGGTAGTTCGACGTGGAGCATATTGGCGCACGCCTTCCTGCGCCGCTTCCAAGGGCTCTGATACAAGGCAGCTCTTTTATCTCTGTCCAAGATGTTTTCCGCAAGACCTGTCCGGGCTGCTGGTCTTCTACCAGGACCTCCTCCGGACCTGGAAACTGTTTTCAACAACCAAGTCTCTGGCGGTCACCGTGGGAGCAGACCTCCTCGCGGAGCCCCTGCTACGCAACCCCCAGCTCCATGTGCAGGTGGCGGAGTCCCGCTCGGTGCGCCAGAGTTTGGTCCTGGCGGAAGTCAAAAGAGTCGGAGACCTCCTGGACTACGACCGGGGAGACTGGCTGGATCCCCTGACGCTCGCTCGGTGCATGGGGCTCTCCAGACCTCATACCCCCCAGCGCGTACTTCAGGAGGTGAAGGCCGCCTTGACACCCTCTACCCCAGGACCGTCGGACCTTTCAATTGGCCAATTGACCTCCTGCCACCTTTGGAGGGTGAGCAACCCCGGTGGGCCAGCCTGTATTCCACCTTGGTCCCGAGGCCCGTCGGGGACATTAGTTGGCGGCTCCTTCACGGAGCTGTGAGCACGGGCGTGTTTTTGACACGGTTCACCCCCATCCCGGATACTTTCCCTTTTTGCAACGTGAGGGAAACCCTGGCGCACGTATATTTAGAGTGTGCCAGGCTGCAGCCCCTTTTCCGGTTCCTCACGAATATTTTATTATGCTTTTGGCTACACTTTTCCCCTCACCTTTTTATCTACACACTCCCCATCTGTGGCCCCACAAAATCGTGAGATCTCCTGGTTAACCTCCTCCTAGCCCTAGCTAAAACAGCCATTTATAAAACCAAAGAGGGGAGGTTGGCTAATGAAGCGTCCTGCGATTGTAGGGCCGTTCATTCAGTGAATCCTCAGTACATTCACGTATCCGGGCGGAGTTCCTTTGGGCGGCGTCCACCGACTCCCTTGACGCCTTCGAGGAGCGGTGGGCACTGTCCGAGGTCTCTGTTCGGTGACCCTGTCCGGTTCCCTCCGTCTGACCCTTTGATTGAGGGGAAGAGCGAGAGACCCCAGCCCCAGCCGTTGCCGCTGTGGATACCATCATCACTGTCACCTAGGAGGGGTCCTATCACACATGGGTGTGTGTCCCCCCCACCCCCAAACTGCCCACCCCGCAGCCGTGCCCATCTTGTCGGGCACTCTCAGGAGAGGAATAATTGGTGACACTGGGCGTGGCACTAGGTAACTCGAGGGGGTGGAAGACCATGAGTGTCGAGGAAGCCCCCCCGCTCTAGGCCACCAGGTAACTCAGGAGGGTGGAAGACCACGAGTGTCGAGGAAGCCCCCCCGCTCTTGGCCCAGGCTAGCCTAAACACTTCTCCCTGCTGAAGCCTGCTGTGTTATACCTTGTGTTTGCTTTTGTTTTGTTGCATAGTTTTGCTTTATCCTTTTTGGTGATTCTTTGTAAGTGTTACACAACTAAAATTTTTTTTCTGCTTAAAAAAAAAAAATTACTCTCCTATAGCCATCTGGCCTGACCCTGTCACAGTACCTAAACTATCATTAATTTTTAGTTTTGTGAACAGTTCCTTTTTAGCTTTCAAGACGAGGTCTCATGTAGGATTTCGAGTTAGGAAATTATCACTAATATTTAGAAATTCCAAGGATGTTTTAGTATTGGTAGTGTTAGACCCCCAATAGATACCAGACACAGTGTTAGTATATAATACTCTACATGCTCTTTATTGATTACAAAACAAACCTTACTCACTCCACATTCACTCCCCAAACATACTATACCAGAGTCCAAAGGTCAGAATGGTCTCAATGGCAAGTTGAGATTCCTTCCAATCGTAATATCATAAGATGCAGAGAGCCGGCAAAAACCACATCTATATCCACAGAGGGCTCTGAATCAATAAACAACTCTGATTTGCAGAAGTCCTAGGTAACCATTTATAGTCTATTCTGTCATGTCAACATTTCTTTGCCTTTGTTTACTAGGCCTTCTACCCACACAATTCCAAAGAGAGAATCCGGGGTGGGCTACCATGATCCAAGGCGTGCTATTTCCTCCAATTCTTATACAATTTTATATAAGTCCAGCTGCTGTTTCCTTTTCTGCTGATTTTTCATATTTTTCTAGGAACATAGCAAAATTGTTTTTGCTCACTTAGTTCTAATAGTCCTTGACCTTGAGTTCTTGCTTTGGTTCACAACTTGCAACACACGAATTCATGTCAAGCACACTTCATTCATACCAGGCCTCAATGACCTATGACATATTACATGGATATATGAATCACAATGTATAGATTGTTACATGGATATATGAATCACTATATATATATTATATTTATATCATTCCCCCTTCTTGATGCATGGTTAATGCCATTAATTATTTTATCACTTTCTAATTTTGCAAGCAATTAAATTATTTATATCACTTGCTCCAAAACTTCTTATTGCTTTCTTTTTCGGCAGTATAAATATAGCATAATAAAGCTTAACAAAATCATTAATGCAAATAATATCACAATAGGATGTAGCATTAAATTTAGAAGAGCTGTTACACTGGGAGCCTATCCTTTAAAAATATAATACCAGTGAGAAATTGCCAATTCTTTTCCTTTCTCCAATTTTAATATTTGACCATTGTGGATCTAAATGTTTATTTTTCCCAGCTGAGCAGACTTAGATACACCTTTTGCAAATTGCCTGATTTTTTCACTTCCATTGATCAATTTTTTGCATTGTTCCCATTGTATCCCCAAATCAAAGGACCAGCCAAATTTTTTGGTTCCTAAACAATCTCCTTTTTTAAAAATAGAGGACCTTGGTAAATAATTCCATTAATAATGACCTCTGTTACATTACATTTACATGTCTCAGTTGGGCCTTTTTCTGCCATACTTCCCCAAAATACATGTTACCACACGAATATACCCGCTGCCTAAATCAAACGCTCTTGTGCCATTACAGACTACATATTACATGGTACATTGTCCACTTGAATGGTTCAAATGACATCCCTCCAGGGACCAAGTTAGTTGTGGGCACACCCATTTGTTTAGTCCCCACTCTTTACAATGTTTCATTAATTCTACTAATTTATAATCCCCTTCTTCTTGAATCAAGTGTGTCCCACTTATTTCTATTTGCCATAATTCTTCATTAATAATTTTTGGCAACACCCAGGCCATTGCTGCTTTTCTTTGCTTCCCTGTGTTGTGTAACAGCATTCTGCCTTTCCACTCTCCCCTCAGAGTGGCTTGATCCCAATTAAACTCCATATATTTCTTCCAGCCTGCAATCCATTGATTCTCTGTGAAGATCTTTGAACCACTCAAAAGGCCATTGCCCATTACCTAACAGATTAACCATTCCCTCTATGTATGTATCACATAAATTTACATCTGTACACATCATATTGCTAGTATAGTTTCAGACATACCAAATAGATTTACATTTAGAGACATTTTCAAGGCTTGGGCTTGTTTCAGTTGGAGTTCCACACTTATTCTGATAATGCACCAAAATTTTGTATCACATGTGTCTGTATAGCCCCCAAAATCTTACCAAAGCTGACATTTTCCCTTGTAACCTCTCAATATCAAATGAGTTTAAAACCCGAGCTCCAGCACCAATGCTACCTACGATATATTTCTCCTATACCTTTCTTATGTTGTATAGTCCTGTCTCCCCATTGTTGTTGCCATGCTTGTAATACAGGCAAGGCATATATTGTACACTCCAGATGTTGTTCACTTATATTTACTTGTGCTCCTTCCAATCAGATTGTTTGATCCACAATAGTTGTTGCTTTTTCCTAAAGCTATTAATAAACTTGTAATTATTCCTCCTACAAAATGTGGCCCATTAGCCGAATCAATTACTTTGGGAGTTCCATATCTATTAAACACGACTTCCCACAACTTTTTGGCAGTGGTCTCTGCAGTATGATTTCTGGTGGGAATTGCCTCCACCCATCCAGAAAAGGAATCTACTATCACTAATAAATATTGATTCCCCCTTTGGGTTATAGGCAATTTATCAGTATAATCAACCTGTATTATATTCCATGGCCCCACAATTTGTTGGTGTAGCAAGGGTCCCAAATTTGGTGGTCTTTTGCTATCTGCTTCACACCTTATGCAGTTTTTAACAATGTTTTCTATGTCCTTTTGCACCTTAGGCCATATTCCAATCTCTTTTACCTTAAAGAGAGTATTCTCTATTCCTTGGTGGGACACAGAGTGACACAGGTTAATAATCTCTTCTCTTTGAAGTTTGTCAGGTACCCACTTTACCTCTCTGTTTTCTTATTCACTGCATAGCCATCATGTATCTTTCCTCAGATTTAACCTCCTGTTTTATGGCTTGAGCTCTGATAACTACCAGAGCTCCCAAAGGTTCCTCTGCTGCTAATTTAGCTAAAGCATCCGCTTTATCATTCCAATATTTTTTATTCCCTTCTCAATTTTGATGACCTTTAATATGTCTTATTCTTAATTTTCCTCGGTGTTTTTTTCAACCAATCATAGATTTCCAATTCTCCTTTTGGACCAAATTTTTCCCCTCAGCTGTTTCCCAATGATTCTTTTTCCAAATCGCAATCCAGTATAACAGTCCTTGTACTACAAAATCTGAATCCATATAGACATAAGGACAATCTGCAACATTATTTTTCTGTTTAAGCAGATCACTAAGAGCTCTGACCTCTGCTCTCTGAGCTGAACTCATACTCACAGAAACAGAAATGGTTTTCCCATCAATTTGTATAGCAGCATACCCCATCTATTGCTTAGAGCTCTCATGGAATGAACTATCATCTGTAAACCAAATCTCTTTTTCTCCGAGGCTTGACACTTCCTCTACCGGGGTGCTTCTTCAATTAACTTTGGTTCGTTTTCTGGAAGTGGGCATTCATGCACCTCTCCTTCTGTCAGGAGGGCATATAGTAACATTATTGCTTGTTTGTTATTCCCATAAGTAAAATCTCTGCTAGTTAACATCAAGGTCCATTGGTATTTGACACTCCTTTCCCCTGCAGTTTTCCTGATAAAATATACTTCAGGGTAGAGTGAGGTGTTTGTATTATAATAGGGTCTGTGCCAGTAGTCAAAGCAAAAGCCTCAATGGCCCACACAATAGCTAAACATTCTCTTTCATAGATCCCAGACTGCTGCTCCATAAGGGTTAATCTTCCAGACTCATATGCTACCGGTATTAACTTCCTATCAATTTCCTGCATTAGTACTGCCTCTTGACTCCGTTGGGTTGCTGCCAACTTAATCACAAACCGCTCGTTTATCTCTGGTACTTTCAATGCTGGAGCTTGCAACAAGGCTTGTTTTAAATTACAGAAAGCTTTTTCTTGTTCAGGACCCCAATCCCATTCTACTTTCTTTTTTCGTAAACACCACAAGGGTCCAGTTATAGTGGCAAAATTCCAGAAGTGTTTCCTTAAATAGCTAAACCCTCCTAACATCACCCTGAATGCATGAAAATCCTCTGGCCTTGATAAATTCATTCATAATTTCCCCTTTTGTTGATCTACCTGAATTCCTTGTTCCCCTAGGGTTACCCCCAAATAATTCACTCGCCTCTGCACTAGTTGGGCTTTCTCTAGATTAGCCTTGAACCCGTTTCCTGGATGAGTCTCAACACTTTTTTAGTCCACTCAGGCACCTCCTCTTCAGTGTACCCCCGCCGCTACTATGGCATCTATATATGAGGTGACATTCTCCCGATCCTCTTTGGATAATTGACCCAGCATTCGCACCTTATGTTGGTGTGCAATAGATGGAGTGCAGTGTAGGCCCTGGGGAATTCTTTTAAATAAGTACTGTCATCCCTTAAAAGTAAATGCAAAGTAGGCCCAAGAATCGGGATGGGATGGCGAAAAAACAATTTACCAAATCTATGACAGAGAACCATTTAGGGGCCCCCTATATTCTTGCCATTACTTGGGGTAGATCTGCCACTATTGATGCCATGGGGGCGGGGGGTAGCTTTATTAATTTGTCTAAAATCCACTGTCAATCTCCAATCTCCTGAGGCTTTTAATCTGGGCCAAATTGGACTATTGTATGCGGAGTTCCCCTTTTCCATCACTCTCTGTTGTTCTAATGATTCAATTATTTTCTCAATTCTTGCCTCTGCTTGCACAGGATATTTATATTATCTCTGTGGTGGCACTTTGTCCCCCATGATTTTAACACATGCTTCAATTTTACCACATTCTGCTTTATTCTTAATCTATACATTGGGAAACTCCTTTACCCGCACATGCTGTTGATCCAGTATAATCTCCTCCACTGCAGCACATATTCTTGGAATGTACCCTGCTGTCAGGATGCTTTCCGTCCAGCCAGGCACACGCCACAGAACTCCATTCGTTAAATCCAAAAGTAACTGATTCCTCTTCAAAAAAGGAGTCCCCAATATTACTGGCTCAGTCTCCTGACCTATCTGAAGCATTTGTTCTTTACAACAACCCCCACCACCCGCCCTCTGGGTATAGCTATTTCTACTGAATGATACATTTTTTCATCACTTCTTTCCCAATAAAGGAGGCTGCTGTACTGATATCTTACACATATTGAGTCAAATCACAACTTCTATTTACAATATTTACATCAGCCCCACTGTCCAATAGGGCATCTTTGGGTCCATTATCTCCCACAATGACAGTTGTCCTAGGCCTCCCATTTGAACCTCACCTTAATCTAGTTACCATCTCCCACTCCTGAGGACACATTTCCAGTGGAAGCAACTTGTCATTGGGGCTTCCCTATAGAGCAAGTTTCTTTGAACTTTCAGCTTTCATAGCTGCAACCTTTTTCTGCTCCTTCAACATTTCTTCTCCCATCCTTTGCATTTCTTCGATCAGTTCATCAGTATGTCTCCCATTCCACTTATCCATATCTACTCCCCTCAATTTTGAATACCTCCAAGGGATATTCCAAATCACATCTACTCCCTTCTGGGGCTCATTTTGATTATTCCACCCTCTACCTCCTTGGGGTGGGATGTTTTGTCCTCTAGCACAGCCTCTTCCTCTCTCATGGTATCCTGATCTATAAGCACTCTCATCTGAATATGTTATTGCTTCAACAAAAGGTACTCTGGGTTTCAATCCTTCTACCTGGCTTCCCCCTTTGATCATTCATTGGCATACTACCCAGTGCATTCATAACAGTTAGCCCCTCATCCTGGACTGCTTGGTTCACCAAATTAGTAGATATCGCTAATATATTTCTGTCCAATCCTTCAAACACATGATTCCAAAATTCCCTCTGATTCAAATCAACTGCCATCAAAGAATCAGCTATGACATGTCTGGCAACCTCCACCCTGGTTTTAGTCACCGGTTCTATTTCTCCAGCCAATAATCCCAATGTTATTCTCCTTAACAGGTAATCCCTGGGCGAATCTCCAGGCTTCATGTAATCTGCACTGGATAACACCTTCATTGGTTTTTGACCTTTCTCTCTTCCTAACAGCATAATAAATCATGGTATCAATTGGTGTGCTTCTGGCTGCCTGTCCAAAGCATTTTTCGCTTGATCTACTGCCTGTCTAATCTCTCCAGTGGTAGCTGCCCTGATTAACCCATATGATTCACTCATATTTCAATTCTCTGTTCCTCCTAACTCTTCCCACTGTTCTAGCCATATAGCTAAATTTTTCATATTCACTGGGCCTAATGACTTTACCATCAATTGTAAGTCTGACGAACTTGCAGGAATTATTTGTGTCTGTTCTGACTGTATCTCTCCTGCTGCATCCTTAATGGTTGATCTCCGTTCTATCATGGCTACAGACTTTTCTGGCTTAGGGTCTCCCAGCCAGTTTCTTATTTCTTCCCTCAATTTAGTATAAATCCCCTCTTGAGGTTGGTCAAATTCCCTTTTCTCTTGACCCCCTCGCAGATCCTCTCCGTACCAAATATCATTGGAATCCAAATCCAAATGTCTCTTTTTGACACACAGCTGCAACTTGCAGCTCCTGTATTTTCACATGCTTTTTCAATGCTGCTATAGTTTTTTGGCACCAACTGTGAGAATCACTTGCGATCTCCTCTTCCTTTTCCTTAGTCAAATCTCAAATTAACTATTTTATTCATATCACTTGATGGTCTAATTTATCTTTGTCTGCTTTAATATTTTCCCAGTCCATCATTCTTTTCTCCTGTTCCCTATTTTATTTTCCCATTTGTTCTGAGTTTTCATTATCTGGGCCTGCCTCACTTCCCACTCCAAATTTTCCTTGCAAGTTTTTAAAATTTTCTTGTAATGTTTGTAACTCTGCAAAGAATTCCCCCTTATGTGCAATTGCCCTTTTTACAGCTTGCCACAACAGCCATACTTCGGCCATTTGCTTTTTACTGGCATTTGGCTTGTGCACCTGTACATATTTCTCAGACATGTTTTTTAAGGTATCATTACATCCAGTTCCACTGCACCTTCCATCCAAGGGCATGTCCCAAATGCAATAATCTCCTCTAACAGAGAAGGGGCTTTAACTTTAGTCCACTGGGGTGCCTCTTCCACCCCTTTACTTTTCTTAAACCATGTTTTAAACATTATTATAACAACACCACATGGTATCTCCTCTCATATTTTTTCTCACAAATTTCACAAATAAGGAGTCACCCTTATTAGTCTTAAATAAGGCTGTAAGACTCCGTTTTGAAATCTGGCACTCCTTAATATCTCTCTCCCTTCCGCATTCTCCACCACATGTTGGACCCCCAGTAGAAGTCTCCCTGTGGGATGGGGACCAGGCAGATACCGGACACAATGTTAGCATATAATACTCTAAATGCTCTATAGTGATTCCAAAACTAACCTTATTCACTCCACATTCACACCCCAAATATACTATACCAGAATCCAAAGGTCAGAATGGTCCCAATGGCCAGTAGAGATTCCTCCTGGTCATAAGATCATAAGATGCCAGAAGCTGGCGAAAACCACATCAATATCCCCATGGGGCTCTGTATCAAAAACAACTCTGATTTACAGAAGTGCTAGGCAACCATTTATAGTCCCTTCCATCATGTCATCAGTTCTTTGCCTTTGTTTACTAGGCCTTCTACCTACACAATTCTAAAGAGACAATCCTGGGCAGGCCGCCATCATCCAAGGCATGTCACTTCCTCCAATTCTTATACAATTTTATATTAGTCTAGCTTGTGTTTCCTTTTCTGATGATTTTCCGTATTTTTCTTGGAACATAACAAGATTGTTTTTTGCACAAATAGTTCTAGTAGTCCTTGACCTTAAGTTCTTGCTTTGGTTGCCAACTTGCAATGTATGTATTCATGTCAAGCACACATCATTCATACCAGGCCTCAGTGACCTATAACATATTATATGGATATATGAATCACAATGTGTATATATATATATTTCCAAACAGCAGCACGAGACCTCCAGCATATGTGACTTGAACTGAAGTCCCCATGCACACACAGTTTATTTTTCCTGCACGCTATAGATTGGTGCATAAGAAGGCTGTTCCCTAGTGTGATGTAGTGGCCTGCAGCAGACACCAACTAAAACCCCACCATGTACTTCATGTAATAGGACATAAGAATTCAAGATCATTTTCTTCTGAGTTATCAGTGATTGTGTGGTTAGATGTTGATACAAGTTTGTTTGCATGCATGTGTGTGTTCCCATTGTGTGCTGCCCCAGCATGGTACTAGTATTCCGCAGACTCTACCAGACCACTAATATGTGTATGCCCATGATAATGGACCAGCTCAGTGGATGGTGGAACTTTCCATTCCTCCCTAGGCCAGACAAAGATACTCCCTCTGAGATACATTTTTATACCCGGATACAGACAAGTTAGTACTGTCCCTCTGATATAGTTAGTTACTTCCCCCTGACGTGGCTAGTTATTACCCATCACCTTGCACGTGTTGGTTTGATTTAAAATCTCTGTTATGTACTGTTATCCTGACCTTATCTTTTAGGAGAGGTCAGTGTGTTCCTGTTATCATTGGGGAATGTTATTATACCATCCTTGATATCCAGATGTCTTTGCATGAGCACTCTGTGACTAGCACGTCTTCAGAATGTTTGTTTTTGCAATAGCAGCCCCTTTCTTGTCAGATTCTGTGAACCTGCAAGCAGGCAGGGCCTGACGTTTGCTTACAAGCTGACTTCTGCTACCTTTGCTTTATATCAGAAAAGCTTGCTCACTACTTTAGTTTAGGCCTCATACCAGTCCTCTGATACAAGGGCTTATATGTTAGGCTCTCTTTTACTACAACTTGGAAACATGTAATGCGATTTTTGACAGAGTGCCACTACCACTCCCCTTTTGCCCATTCCTAAATAAATTATTATAAACTCATTTAACATTCCAATCATGCAAATCATCTCACCAAGTTTCAATAATACCGACTAGATTGAACTTATGTTCATAAATGAGCTATTCCAGTTCCTCTTGTTTGTTCGTCAGTGTCAGGAGTATGGCCGTGCAGCTGCACCTGCTCAGTGCTCTTGACACCTGAGTGAACTTACTGCCCATGACCCATGTGTTCACTGGTGAGCAAGCATGATACTGTTTGGCTCCCCACATTGCTGACAGTTCTGTCTCTTGAAACCTGACAGTGGGGCAATAGATTGGGAGCCCTTTATAGTTCAGCTTGCCTTCCTCGAGATTCTGAGTCTGAGCAGACAGTTTGGTCCACTGTCTCTGCATTACTGCTTAAATAAAACAATTTTGCCAATGTGTTCAACAAAAAGAATGCATACATTTGCCACACCATCACATCATCATAGCTACGGCTGTCCCATCAACTTCCACCTTGAAGTAGAAGTTCCTTTTGGCCACATCTACTGCCTTTTGGAGGAGCTCTCCACAGCTATCTCCAGGAAAATCTTTCATGTCTCCGGCTGGGTCTCCAATTTTCTTAAGCAGAGTCATAGTTAAATAGATGCTGTCTCCATCTTTTTAATGAGCTTTTTGAAAGACTCTGTTCCACAAAGGTTTGTTCTAAAATTCACCTTTGCTGGGTCAGGTCCGGATTAGACAGGGAGATAAGCTGAAGACCACCTTCTGCATGTGGTAAAGATTCTCTGAGTACCTTGTCATGCCATTTGGCATGTGCAATGCCTCAGAAACATTCTAGCATGTCATAAACAATATCTTCAGCGATGTCTTAGACTGCTATGTAATCATTTATCTGGACAACATCCTTATTTTTTCTGACAGCCAGGCTTCTCACTATCAGCATGTCTAGAGAATCCTAGAAAGACTTTGCCAACACCATATATATTTGAAGGCCAAAAAATGTGAGTTTGACCAGGATACAATAGAATTCCTTGGTTACATTATCTCCCCTAAGGGACTAAACATAGACCCATGCCAGGTTGCAGTAATCTCCGACTAGGCCATACCAAGGAACATCCATGGGGTCCAACAATTTCTAGGCTTTGTCAACTTATATATGTGGTTCACTGAGGGATTTTCCAGCCCAGTTGCTCCTCTGCTGGCACTCCTGCAAAAAAGGAGTCCAGTTCAGCCCAAACCACCTTGATTGGCTAAAAGAGAAGTTCACCACAGTACACATCTTGATTCACCAAGATCCCATAAAACCATTCACAGTAGAGACCAATATATCCAATTTTGCTCGACTTCACCTATATGCCTATTACTCTTGCAAGCTAGCCCCAGCAGAGAAAAATTATGATATAGCTCACAAGGAACTCTTAGTTACCAAGGCAGCATTAGAGGAATGGTGTCATCTCCTGGAGGGTAACAGTTTCTCTGTCCAAGTGCTCACAAATCACAAGAACCTGGAATATCTTCAAATGGCAAGAGACCTCAACTAATGGCAGATCCGCTGGTCACCATTCTTTGCCTAGTTAGACTTCATAGTCACCTGTCTCCCAGGATCAAGAAATAGGAAGGCTGATACCCTGTTCTGTAAGGACAAGTATCTGGAACCAAGTGACAAAACTCTCTCTACAATTCTAAAGGCAAAATTCTTTTGATTCTTCTGAGTATTGAATTCCCACCAATGATTGTCTATCTTCCTTGGATGGTTAGTGATCTCTTTGTGGACAAGCTTGATTTTCTTACAGGTTGGGCCAAGCTGTCAATTACAGGTGTGTCCTATACATCTCTCCATTTCCTTGGACCAGCTGGATCTTGAGACTTATTTTTCACAGTTTTTACAATGAGGACCTGGTGAACACAGTGGATCAGGGAAATAGAACACAGGTCCTTCTTTCTCTCCCTTCAGTGCCCTATTCATTAGGTCACAGTGATTCACTCTAGTATAGTTTTTCACTTACATTCTGTTTGTTTTTTCAGTGATGCTGCTTATTATAATTTAGTTCCAACTGAAATCCAAAACTTCTAAGACTTCCAAACAATAAAAAGAATTTAAATTTAGATTAATTGATAAATCCCTTGCTTCAAACAATCAGTCTGTCTACTTGCTAAATTCTGCTGAAGATGTCTCAGAAGTGTTACTGATTACAAAAGAAATAGGGCTTTTTTAAAAAAAGGAAAAAAGTTACTCATCTTTACATTTAAATCTTTGAAAGAAGGAATGACAGATACTTATTATTGTTAAAATATGTAAAAAACTGTTTGCCAAGGGGGCTGCTATTGTGCCTGTTGTAACATGAAGGGAATATGTACCATCAAATAATTAAAGACATCCCTTTCAAAGCATATTAATTTTTTTTACTGTAGAAAAGCTGAATAGTTGGAAAGGAAGTTACTAAGAATATGACACACAAATCTCCTGGATAAACATTTGACATGTTCCAGTGGCTTATTTTAGGGGCATTTTTGAAGAGGATGAAAGTAATTGCAAAACTAATATGACAACCAGCTGCTGTCCATATGTTTGTGAGTTAGCATATCTTAGTTATTTTAAAACTAGGACAAGAATGACTACTGATATTTCCCCCCATAATATTGGTTCACATTGATAGCTGATACTGATTAAAGGAAGCAGACAATATATTTCACAGTGCCATTTTAAAAAATAAACTAATGTTTAATATTTTATTTTATAATATTTAATGTTTAATATTTTAATACATTATAGATCTTGTTCTGTTATGGGTGACTGACATACATCGAGTGGATCACTGGAAGCTTTCATTAGTTTAGTATTGTGTCTTGTTGTGTGAGACCAGTGTTCTCTATGCTCCAAGGAAATCTTGAATTGACAGGAAAGGAAGGGATTATTAAATCCTCTAACTAAACTTTATTCCCCTTCCCTTCATCTGTTCTTCAGATGGAAGAAGAGCTTGAAAAAATGACCAAAGAGGGGCAAAAGGTTGGGTTCCTGAGGAAATTTAGGAATTCATCTAAACTAGCTTTGGTTGGAAAGAACATGAAATAAATCTTGCTTGGATGGCTAATGGAAGTACCATCACCACTGCTATCATTTCCTCCCCAACAGGGCAAACAATAACAGTGACATCTGCCATCTAACTTTGATTCTGAGCAAAAATTGCTGTTAAGAATGGTCTACTGAACTCTGAGCTCTGACCTTTTATAATATGGCAAGAGATATTGATTCAAAGGCAATACAACAGCATTGCAAATAGCATCCACCTTTTTTATTTTGTTTTTTTTGGGGGTTGGGTTTTTTTGTACATGTAGGTATTGATCAGACTTCATTTTTGGTTGACTTTGAAGTTTTAAGACTAAAAGAAATGTGAGAGACTTAAAACAGAGATAGAAGAAGAGAGAATGCCCAGAGTTATCAAATAGAATTAAAAGAAAATGTGTAAAAATATGCATTTACATGTGTTGTTCTGCACAATAAATCAGCACAGTTCACTGTTTACAATACCAAGCTATAATTAAATGCTTAGATTTTTCATATTGTGCTCTATGGGATACCAGGACAATCCTGGGTGAATCTCTCACATATGGAAAATATCTTTTGAACATTTCATCTAACATAAGGGCTTCAGCCAATAAAGTCAATATTCTGAGCTCCTCGAGCTTTTGAAACCTGCAGTTGGATTTTCTTGTTGCACAGCAGTCCCTTCCCAGCCATGGGATGCAACTCAGCTGCTGGTGTCAAGACGTTAGTGACGTCATGTTCCTCAAAAGATATTACAAATGCAGAAGTTGAAAGAAGGAAAGATGTGTCAGAAAAATTGTCATAATTTATTAGGGGGTGTAGGAACACAGCTAGTCCAAATGACTAGTGCAGTAACTGAAGAGTCTAAAGACGTAATGCATAGGAGCCAACTGTGGTCTCAAAACAAGGGCTGATGCCATTCATAGTACGTTTTGTCTTTAGTGTCGATAATAATACGACATGACGGAGTGCTTCTATGACACTGACCTTTATTTCCTGATTCCATTCACACGAGATGGGTCAGAGTTGCAAAAAGAATCACACATCAAAATCCAATGTCAAGGTCAGTATCATCTTCCCCTATTTTTTCCTTCTTGAAAATCAAATGCAATTTAAAAACATTAGGTGTAAGTCACCTGCCTTAGCAGTTGATTTTTTAGCTATGCTCCAACCCAGCTGCTGAGAACAAGGTGTCAGCCTCAGAGGGTGCACTCCCTACCACTCCCTTGCCCCAGCAGCTACGGCCGGGGCTGCGGTTTGCTGCAACATCACAGCTCCCACCTGGCCAAACCCACACTGCAGAAAGCTTTTAGAGGAGGGAGGCCTTAGGTATGCAAATGTCCAGCTCTGAGTCTGCCAAACTTCAATGGCTACCTGATGACCCCAACTCTTCTGGTGTTTAAAACTCACTGAACCAAGCCAGAAGCTCTTACTGAGTTTTTAAATGATTTAATTATCTTCTTCTTTTGTTTGTCTCTGAACTTCCTGGTTCTGGCCATGGCAGAGGCTGTGTGGTAGCAAAGGATTTGATGGAACACAGGGCCAAGGAACTCTTGAGCTCTAATTCTGGCTTTGCCAGTGACTTGCTGTGTTGTTGTGTTCAGACTGTCACATGTAATTTCTCTATGCCTCACCCTCCTCATATGTAAAGCAGAGATAATACCTATAGCACATTTTTCTCATGGGAGTTATGAGGACCAATGAGTACTTGTATATTGCCTTGAATGTATAAGTGTAAATATATTTTTGCATTGCTAGAAGGCACAACAAATTATAGTCCAATATATGTTTTTAGCATTTTAAAGGGTCTCGTGAGCTGGATAGCTCACCTGTGTATTATACATGGAACTTTTACTCTCTAGATGATAAGTAGCTAAAAACCTTGATGATCTGATGGCTGCCAAAGTGAGTTTGTGGTCTCACTCCAGTTACTTCTAGCCAAACATTGATATTCCAAAACCCACCCTCACAAGCGATCCTAGTTTTTTGCCAGTCTTAGATGAAAAGGTAGGTTTAAATTGGCACGAGGAGTAACTTCCTTATTTCTTCTAGGGGTGCTGCTTCACGTTAGCAGAACAATGTGGGAAAGGTTATTATTGTTCAGTGTAGCAGTAGTGGGATCTGCACCATAGTTAAGTTTATGATACGGAGTTCAATTTAACAGGGGATTTAAACCTCTATTTAGTAAAAACCTCATTGAAATAGCAAGGATGGAAGCATAGAATATAGAGTTTGAGCAGTGTTTGAATTTTTTGTGTTGGATTGTTTGATACAGAGGGAAAAGTAGGAGTTTAAAAATCACCCCTTTTGGCAATTTTTGAATTGTCTCACTTATCTTTGTTCCCCTCCAGCAAGAAATATAAAACACTGTGATACCTGTCCTTTGTTCACATCATCGCTCCGCATGTGCTGATTCCTTCAATATCAGTTATGTGTAGATAGTGTTTGTCTACAGAGCATTTTATAACAACTTAGCCATAATGGAAAATATGTGAGGCAGGGTAAACAGTGACAAATCTGCTGCAGGGCAAATAGCATCACTATGTAAAGGCGGAGACTTACTAAATCCCCCTGTGGCCTAGCAGAACAGTCTCTGGGTTAAAAAGGAGATCAGACATTCAAATCTCACCTATGAGCTCTGCTTAAATACCCATGCAATTAACTCAGGTCGTACTCCAGCCCACCAAGATGTGGAAGAACTCCCAAACACCTCTGCTTCCAAAATAAGTTCTCAGAGAGTTTATGCAAAGTCATTGTAGCCCAAGAACCCAGGTTTCTAACATGACAAACCCCCAGCTTATCCATTGCACCACAGTGCATTGAAGAATGAAGAAACCAGTTTCAGTTGTTCTGTATTTAATTACTGTAAGCCACACTTCTCTCCCAAAGACAGAGATAGCAAACAGGATTCCTGATTTCTAGAACTGGCTGGAAAGTGAAATTTTTGTCATGTGAAAAATTGAGTTTTTGAAACAAATATTCCAAATCAGAGTAAAAATGTTTTTTGCAGGACTTGAAAATCCTGAAATATTTCATTTTGGAAACATCAGATCATTCCTGATGCTCTGGCTGCTGCAGCAGCCAGACAAGTTGGCCATCCAGGTAGCCCAGGGATATGGGTAAAGGTAAAGCTGGTTGCCTGGGGAGCTCGGGTGTCTGCCTGCCAAGAGTGAGCAGTCCTCTGTAAAGCAGATTTTGTACTGTAAAAAGTATGATAAATTAATGTATGGATTACCAAAATACACATGCTTCACATTTGGGTCATTTACATTTTGCTTGTGTGATATACAGCCCCCTCTGTACCCAATCCACAGAAGATGAGACAGCTCTCCATTGTAAGTGTGGTTCTTTAAACTAGAAGCTGTAAGTACTTATGCTTTTAGTTTTGGAGATCATCTGTTCAATCTTTGGTGTTGGCCAAGATGGTAGCTATCACAGTTGCAGCTCTCCCATGTTGGATGTTTGTAGGTTAAGAAGTATGCTTAGTATTGTCAAAGATGAGAGGCCAAGAAGAAAGGGGAGTAAAATAGGCAGGCACTTCTGGCAATTCCAATATGTCCAAGAGAAGCTGTTTTGGGATGTGATGACACATTTTCATAGATGTTCCCTTGAGCTGAATGGTTATATCATCACTTCTAAACATGGAGAGTTGCTTATGATGTACTTAATTTTAGTGCCCATTAAGCAAGGACAAGATGTAGTAGATGAAAAAATTACTAAGGTACATCTCACTCTTCAGGAGAGTCAACATAGGAGCTGCTTGAACTGTGCAGTTTCTCCATCTGAATCCCAAGCATGTGCAGGTCCCCTTCTACCTGATTCTGAGGGTTTGTCTACATGGGAAAATTGACTGGCATAGTTAATCTAGAATAACTTTTCTGATATAGCTATTCTGGAGTAACTCGATTCTGAAATAAGTGACTTCATTCCAGTGACTTCATTCCAGAATGATTACTTCACTTTGGAAGTGAAGTAATCATTCCAGAATAGAATGTATGTACACATGGGGGTATTAGAGATACAAGTTGGGTGAGGTAATATCTTTTACAGGACCAACTTCTGTTGGTGAGCGAGACAACAGAAGGTCCAATAAAAGATACTACTTCACCCACTTTGGCTCTCTAATATCCTGAGACTGGCACATCTACAACAACACTGCAGACAACACAAGCAGGGTAGTTATTCCAGAATAGCTAAATTATATCAGAATAGCTATAGTGGAATAGTTATTCTGGAGTAGCTGTACTGGTCAATTTCCCCCATCTAAGCATAGCCTGAAGAGCTATTCGCTGAGGTACACCAAAGCTATATGTAAAAAAACAGGAATTTATCAAACTAAATTTAGTGTCAGGACACACTCTATTCACTCAAAACCTTAAAAACATGGAAATAACAAATCTATTCCAGTCAAAGGCTTGTGAATTCCTTTCCATCGCCATATTTCCTACAATACTGTCGCTAACATACTCCAACACTTTATAAGGATTTCACTTCCATTTACAGCAGATACCAAAAAGCAACACATACCCCAAATTAATCAGATTTACTCTCTAAACCAAAATCCTGACAGCAACCTCAGCAGTGTTAAGGGAGATTAACTTCCCAAATGTGCATGTGGAATGAGTGACAATCAGCTTTGCTTAATCGGTTGCTGTATCTGGTATAAAAGCATCAGAGGTTGTGTTAACATGGCTTGTGTTTGGGTTATGTGTGGCTGTAGATACCTAGACGATCAATGAACAATTTAGTACATTCGTTTAAAAAAATACAAAACCAAATACTAAGTAGTAAACTGATGTTTTTAAGTAGATTGATTATGTACATACCTCAGCAATTAAATGGTTTGCATGACTGCATTACAAACTGAAATAACTATTTTTAAACAATGTTTTTCATATAGACAAAATGCTCAATAAGTAACTTTTACAGAACCATTTATTTTAAAAACCCATTTTGAGAACGCTGCCTATAATTAGGTCACAAAACACAAACAGCACAGTAATAGACTTTAAATACATTTGTGATGGTTACTAAATGAGAGAATTAATGGAATCATGCTGATGTTTAATATCTGCTAGTCACTGATTAGGAAGAGAACAAGAATGATTGTACTCTACAAGGAAAAGAAAGTAAGTTTCAGGGATGAAAAATGGGGAAACCTGCATAAAGTTATCAAGTTTTGGCTTTATTGATGTATTGAGCATGAGGAAATATCCTATTTCCCCCTGCCTCCTCTTGAAACCAAGAGTCGGATGGTGGGGCTGCAAAGCAATAATGCTTTCTATAGACCTTTTCATCAGGAGATCTCAAAGCATCTCCCAACAAAGTGGCCAATATTTTTATTCCAGTGAGGTGGGATCACCAGTAGGCTAGTGGCAGAGCCACGACTAAAACCCAGTCCTGGGGTCTAGTCACTTGGACACACTGAACCTATACATGTAACACTCTTCATATGACCAAAGAACAGAAGAACGTAAGAATGGTCATACTGGGTCAGATCAAAGGTCCATCTAGCTGAGTTTTCTGATAGTGCCCAATGCCAGGTGCCCCAGAGGCAATTAACAGAAGAGGTAATCATCAAGTGATCCATTCTGTGTCTCTCATTCCCAGCTTCTGGCAAACAGAGGCTTGGGACACCATCCCCACCCATCCTGGCTAAAAGCCATTGATGGACCTATCCTCCAAAAATCTATCTAGTTCTTTTTTAAATGCTGTTCTAATCTTGGCCTTCACAACATCCTCTGGCAGAGTTCCACAAGTTGACTCTGCACTGTGTGAAGAAATACTTCCTTTTGTTTGTTTTAAACCTGCTGCCTATTAATTTCATTTGGTGACCCCTAGTTCTTGTGTTATGAGAAGGAATAAATAACACTTCCTGTCATAAATATAAAGGGAAGGGTAAACACCTTTAAATCCCTCCTGGCCAGAGGAAAAAAAAACCCTTTCACCTGTAAAGGGTTAAGAAGCTAAGACAACCTTGCTGGCACCTGACCAAAATGACCAATGAGGAGACAAGATACTTTCAAAGCTGGAGGGGGGGGGGAAACGACACAAAGGGTTCTCTCTGTCTGTGTGTGTTGGTTTTTGCTGGGACCAGAGCAGGAATGCAGGTCAGAACTCCTGTAAAAAGTCAGCAAGCAATCTAGTTAGATATGCGTTAGATTCTGTTTTGTATAAATGGCTGAGAAAATAATGGAATGTATATTCCATTTTTATGGCTGATTTAGAACAACGCTTCCTCAGCTCTCGTCCCCTAATGCCCCTACTCTACTTGCGCTATATTGATGACATCTTCATCATCTGGACCCATGGAAAAGAAGCTCTTGAGGAATTCCACCATGATTTCAACAATTTCCATCCCACCATGAACCTCAGCCTGGTCCAGTCCACACAAGAGATCCACTTCCTGGACACTACAGTGCTAATAAACAATGGTCACATAAACACCACCCTATACCGGAAACCTACTGACCGCTATTCCTACCTGCATGCCTCCAGTTTTCACCCTGACCACACCACACGATCCATCGTCTACAGCCAAGCTCTGCGATACAACCGCATTTGCTCCAACCCCTCAGACAGAGATAAACACCTACAAGATCTCTATCAAGCATTCTTACAACTACAATACCCACCTGCGGAAGTGAAGAAACAGATTGATAGAGCCAGAAGAGTTCCCAGAAGTCACCTACTACAGGACAGGCCTAACAAAGAAAATAACAGAACGCCACTAGCCGTCACCTTCAGCCCCCAACTAAAATCCCTCCAACGCATTATTAAGGATCTACAACCTATCCTGAAGGATGACCCAACGCTCTCACAAATCTTGGGAGACAGGCCAGTCCTTGCCTACAGACAGCTCCCCAACCTGAAGCAAATACTCACCAACAACCACATACCACACAACAGAACCACTAACCCAGGAACCTATCCTTGCAACAAAGCCTGTTGCCAACTGTGCCCACATATCTATTCAGGGGACACCATCACAGGGCCTAATAACATCAGCCACACTATCAGAGGCTCGTTCACCTGCACATCCACCAATGTGATATATGCCATCATGTGCCAGCAATGCCCCTCTGCCACGTACATTGGTCAAACTGGACAGTCTCTACGTAAAAGAATAAATGGACACAAATCAGATGTCAAGAATTATAACATTCATAAACCAGTCAGAGAACACTTCAATCTCCCCGGTCATGCAATTACAGACATGAAGGTCACTATCTTAAAACAAAAAAACTTCAAATCCAGACTCCAGCGAGAAACTGCTGAATTGGAATTCATTTGCAAATTGGATACTATTAATTTAGGCTTAAATAGAGACTGGGAGTGGCTAAGTCATTATGAAAGGTAGCCTATTTCCCCTTGTTTTTTCCTACTCCCCCCTCCCCAGACGTTCTGGTTAAACTTGGATTTATGCTGGAAATGGCCCACCTTGATTATCATACACATTGTAAGGAGAGTGGTCAGTTTGGATGAGCTATTACCAGCAGGAGAGTGAGTTTGTGGGGGGGGGGAGGGGGGGGGAGAAAACCTGGATTTGTGCTGGAAATGGCCCACCTTGATTATCATGCACATTGTAAGGAGAGTGGTCACTTTGGATAACCTATTACCAGCAGGAGAGTGAGTTTGTGTGTGTGTGTGTTTTTTGGGGGGGGGGTGAGAAAACCTGGATTTGTGCTGGAAATGGCCCATCTTGATTTTCATGCACATTGTAAGGAGAGTGGTCACTTTGGATAACCTATTACCAGCAGGAGAGTGAGTTTGTGTGTGTGTGTGTTTTTTTTGGGGGGGGGGTGAGAAAACCTGGATTTGTGCTGGAAATGGCCCACCTTGATTTTCATACACATTGTAAGGAGAGTGGTCACTTTGGATAAGCTATTACCAGCAGAAGAGTGAGTTTGTGTGTGTGTGGTTTTTGGAAAAAAGCGGGGGGGGGGGGGGGTTAGAAAACCTGGATTTGTGCTGGAAATGGCCCACCTTGATTATCATACACATTGTAAAGAGAGTGGTCACTTTGGATGGGCTATTACCAGCAGGAGAGTGGGGTGGGAGGAGGTATTGTTTCATGGTCTCTGTGTATATAATGTCTTCTGCAGTTTCCACAGTATGCATCCGATGAAGTGAGCTGTAGCTCACAAAAGCTTATGCTCAAATAAATTGGTTAGTCTCTAAGCTGCCACAAGTACTCCTTTTCTTATTCCTGTTTTTGTGTCTTTTTGTAACTTAAGGTTTTGCCTAGAGGGATTCTCTATGTTTTGAATCTGATTACCCTGTAAGGTATTTACCATCCTGATTTTACAGAGGTGATTCTTTTACTTTTTCTTCAATTAAAATTCTTCTTTTAAGAACCTGATTGCTTTTTCATTGTTCTTAAAATCCAAGGGTTTGGGTCTGTATTCACCTATGCAAATTGGTGAGGATTTTTATCAAGCCTTCCCCAGGAAAGGGGGTGTAGGGCTTAGGGGGATTTTGGGGGGAAAGACGTTTCCAAGTGGGCCCTTTCCCTGTTATATTTGTTAGACGCTTGGTGCTGGCAGCAATAAAGTCCAGGGACAAAAGGAAAAACAGTTTGTACCTTGGGGAAGTTTTAACCTAATCTGGTAGGGGTTTTTTCATGCAGGTCCCCACATCTGTAACCTAGAGTTCAGAGTGGAGAAGGATCCTTGACGCTTCCTTATTTACTTTCTCAACATCAGTCACGATTTCATAGACCTCTATCATATCTCTCCTTAATCATCTCCTTTCCAAGCTGAAAAGTCCCAGTCTTATTAATCTCTCCTCATACGGAAGCCATTCAATACCCCTTAACAATTTTGTTGCCCTTTTCTGAACCTTTTCCAATTGCAAAATATCTCTTTTGAGATGGGGTGACCACATCTGCACACAGTATTCAAGATTTGGGCATACCATGGATTTATATTGAGGCAATATGATATTTTCAGTCTTCTTATCTATCCCTTTCTTAATGATGCCCAACATTCTGTTCACTTTTTCGACTGTCACTGCACATTTGAGTGCATGTTTTCGGAGAACTATCCACAATGACTCCAAGATTTTTTTTTCTTGAGTAGTAATAGCTAATTTAGACCACATTATTTTATACGTACATTTGGGATTATATTTTCCAATGTGCATTACTTTGTATTTATCAACATTGAATTTCATCTGCCATTTTGTTGTCCAGTCTAGTGAGATCCTTTCACAGATCTTTGCAGTCTGCTTGGGACCTACAAAACTACTCAAGATAGTTATCTGAAAAATTTGCAACATCACTGTTTACCCCTTTTTCCAGATCATTTATGAATATGTCAAATAGGACTGGTCCCAGTACAGATCCCTGGCGGACACTAATATTTACCTCTCTCCATTCTGAAAACTGACCATTTATTCCTACCCTTTGTTTCCTGTCTTTTAACCAGTTACCAATCCATGAGGGGACCTTCCCTCTTATCCCATGAAAACTTACTTTGCTTAAGAGCCTTTGGTGAGGGACCTTGCCAAAGCCTTTCTGAAAATATAAGTACACTATATTTACTACATCCCCAAAGTCTACATGCTCATTGACCCCTCAAAGAATTCTAGTAGATTGGTGAGGCATGATTTCCCTTTACAAAAAGTGTGTTGACTCTTCCTCAACAAATTACATTAATCTATATGTCTGATAATTTTGTCCTTTACGATAATTTCAACCAGTTTTCCTGGTACTGAAGTCAGGTTTACTAGCCTATAATTGCCGGGATCACCTCTGGAGTCCTTTTTAAAAATTGGTGTCACATTAGTTATCCTCCAGTCATTTTATACAGAAGCTGATATAATGATAGGTTACAGATTACAGGCGGTAGTTCTGCAATTTCGTATTTGAGTTCCTTCAAAGCTGTCCACAATATGTCGCTTAAAAACTGTGCATCAATTGTTCAAACCACACAGGCGGATTTGTCCCCCTGCACATCCCCACTGATGGGGCCAAGTGATATTCCTATTAATTGCTGTGCAAAATGTCCTTGGAGATATTGTGTACAGGGTTTTCAGCATCTGGTTAGAACCAGAAATGAACCTATCCCAGTATTGTTCACAATCTATATGTGGGGGAAAGCAGACATTTAAAGGTGGGAACCAGGTCTCTGGTGCTCCTCTGACACAGTGCCTTTTTTCCCAGATCTTGGTCTCTGGTGACCCTGGTGTCCTCCTCTGTTTCCTGGAGCCATCCCAGGGGCCTAGACATGAGCTCTAACTGTTGGTGTCCTTGTCAGTGCTTGCTCCTCTCCCCTTCTGATTGATGTTTCACACACAGTTGTGATGGAGAGGGCCCTCCATGCAGGGTGCCAGTGTACAGTTGGAATGGGACCCTCTTCCTTTTTACATACCAAACTCCATGACAAATGACACTGTCCTCAGGGAATGGGGCATTGTTGCATGGCTTGGTTCCTGCCCCTCTGTCTTTCTGATTAATGTGACTGGTATAATGACTGAGACCACCCAGTGAAAGCCTTCCTGACCTTCCAAGGTCTTTTCCAAAGCACACTGACTTCAATGGACAGACTCCTATTGGTGTTAATAGGATTTAGATCTGGCCCTAGATCCATGTAAGAGAGATTTTAATGAGTTTTGTGAAGTTTTGTCTCTCTGTTGAATTACATTTCTGCACCAGCTTCAGCGCCACCAAGTCTTTCAGAAATTTCCTTACTTGTCGATCTTAATGTCATCTTTATCTGACTTCATGGTTTAGCTCTTGGGCCTCTAGATGGACATACTACTTATAGTAAATTAATGTTAATAGTAAATGCTGATGTTTCCCCAAGTGCTACAAAATCAAGAACACAACTGGTTCAGAGGGCGAGTCTCATATTCCTGTCCTCCTATTTGAGATATTGTAACATACCCATAAAGGAGATGTGCTGAACATAGTGTAGTATGATTGGTTTGTGTGAAGGCGGCCATTTTGTGGAAAATTTTAGAGGTTTTGGCGTTTTTCATTCCAATAAAGAATGAAACCATGTTGTTCTGAAGTTTTTTTCATGAAAAAATGAAAGATCACCCAAGAATAGCTTGGTATTTAGGAATGTGAGTACCCAAGTTCAAGTTCCTTGTCTGAACCACGTAGAAGCATAAAGCAACTAAAAGGGGCTGTGCTTGTACTCAAGTGGGGGTGAAGAGAGGCAGTGGTGGCAGAAGAGGGGGCAGGGCCCTCCGATTTTTTGGAAGTGGACAGGCCTGGTCCATCTACTTTTCACCGTGGTGGACCCTGCCCCCTTCCCCTCCTGTTGCCCCCAAGGCCTTACCTCCCAGCCAGGCCAGCGTGGAGCCTGGCTGGAGAGCCCAGGCAGCTTTGGAGAGCCATGGTGGACCTTCTACTTGCCTGGAGTGCAGGGGAGCTGAGAGCAGCTCCCGGACCATGTCCCCGTTTCCCGGCCTCCCCGCCTGGCTGAGGGCAGGTGGAGGTAGAGGGTCCGCTACTCTGCACCGGCTCCCCACATCTGCCCACGCAGCTCTGTCCCTGACCTGGCTTGGGGCAGGGGCCGGGGGGAACGAAGCTGCAGCCTGGCCATGGTAAGAGCTGCATGCAGGCAGCTGTGAGGAGCCACAGAGTTGCGGACCGTCCACCTGCCCTGGGTAGGGGGCCTGGGACACGGGCAGGGGTATACTTTTGGCTACTCCCCAATCATTGGAAGGGGGGCTCCCCAGCCCAGCTCCAGCTTCTGGCTTGGCTGGGGGTGGGCCATCCCCATTTTTGGGAGGGCTCCATCACCTTTTAAGAGAGGGTCTATAAATCATATATAAAAATTAGCACAACAAAGAAGCATTGGATTCTGTGGACATCCTTCAGAGCCATCCCATTTGTGATGATCATCTCCTTGCGGGGGTCCATTTCCAGTCCCTTGGGTGAGAAAATGTATCCAAGAAATTCAAGGGTATTCCAATCAAACTCATTTTTCTCTGGCTTGGCATAAGTTGGTTCTGACGTAGTTGTTCAAGAACTCTATGCACGTGCAGGTTATAAAGAGCTGGATTTTTGGAGAAAATCAGAATGTCATCAAGGTAGATAATGACAAAGTGGTCCAGCATATCTCATAATATATCATTCATAAAATGTTGAAAGGTTGCTGGAGCATCAAATGGCATGACCAGATATTCATAGTGGCCATATTGAGTATGAAAGACTTTCTTCCATTTGTCTCCCGCATACGTGTGCATTAGGTTATAGGTCTTGCACAGACCTAACTCTGTGAAAATATGGGCCATGCATAGCCTGTATAAGGGGTCATTGATAAGGGAGCAGTGAGTGGTTTCATATCGTCATCTTGTTCAGAGCCTGATAGTAATACATGGGGCTATAAAGAGCTGTCCTTCACAAAAACAAAAACAAAAAAATGAGCACCCACTTGGCATATGGATAGGTAGATGAATCCTTTCTGAAGGTTCTTCTGCAAATATATGTGGAGAGCCAGGTTCAGAGAGGGCATATATCATGCTGAATGGGATCTTGGCTTCAGTCTGGAAATCAACTGGGCAGTAGAGATGATGAGCTGCTGAGTTGCAAAAAGTTCTTTCCAGACTCAGTTCATCAGGTTATAGTCCAAATAGGCTGTCCACATAAAGAGTTTGTTCAAATTCTTCCATGAGAATTAGCAAAGTAATCCAGAGTAGAGCTGGAGATCTCAACCTTGCAACTCAAGCTTCCCCTGACCAAGTTTCAGCAGATCTGAGATACAGGACTGGGGCCTTAAAGTTCTTTAATAGATCTCTGGCAGGCTATCAATAACCACTTGACAGCAGGTATTCTTTAGATGAAACATTGTGGGTTTCTATTTCCTAAGTATACACAGGTAATTAGTTGCATTCATCATCAGCATTATCCATTAAGCAGTTCATAAACAGTTTACTACAAACGTCACAGAAAAATATAGACAATGATATTATTACACCCAGGTTCCATCTATATGTTAATATTCCCTTCTGATCTCTGAATGAATAGAACATGAACAGTCTGGTTACATTGTTAACCTCTAATAAGATATAAATAAACACATAGGAATACCTGTTAGTATTTATCTCTAATTTTCTAACAGTACAGGTTTGCATTTCAAAGTTCTAGTCTATCTAACATAGCTCTGTTAACTATTTATAAGGAATGGCCTTAATTACCATTTACATACTTTTCTAATATGTCTTTAAAGGTAGAATTTGGGTCATTTAGCCTGCTAGCTGAGTAATCCCTTCTGGCTCAGTGTCAGAACCTCTATTTGCCAGAAGCTGGTAATGGGTGACAGGGGACAGATCACTTGATTACCTGTTCTGTTCATTCCCTCTGGGGCACCTGGCATTGGCCACTGTAGGAAGACAGGATTCTGGGCTAGATGGACTTTTGGTATTGCCATTCTTATGTTCTTAACCATTAAGAAATTGTCTCATATTTTTCTTCCCTGTATTTTCGTCCCTTTCTAGCTAATGATGCCATTTTTGAATTACCTTAAACAATTCCCTCCTTTTTTTTTGTTGCTTATGCCATCAGATACTTGAAGGCAGTTATTGTGTCCCCTTGTATGATGTCTGATTAAATTCTCCATCAGCAGATAAATTGTTATGGTAGAACAGAACTACTACTCTGTATTTGAATCAAAGGCAAAATAGCTTCTCAGCCATTAATTTTCTTTAATTTATCTTTGCCAGTGCACTCTGTAAGCCTGAGCATGAAGGGTTTGTGTGAAATACATCCCCGTTGATTTCAGTGGGAGTTGTGTGCAGTTGGTTGCAGTTCTTGATGATATGTGAGCCAGAGCTAAATTATACATTAGATTTAGAGCTGACTGGAAAAAAACTTTGAAGGAGCTTTTATTTGTTGTTGAAAATGCAGTTCCATTGAAATTGAAATACTTCCTGAAAATGTGTCAATTTCACAAAAAATTTTTGTTTCGGAGAAAAATGAATAACAAAAATTTCAGCAATATCAAAATTTTCATTTTAGAAACTCTCAGAATAAAACATTTTGATTTTTTTACTTTAAAATTACATTTCATTTAGTTTTTTTAAATGTTGCATTATATAATAAAATATAAAATCAAACTATTCTGATTCTGTTGAAATCAAACATTTTGATGATTTTAAATGTTTTTATTTATGAATTTTCCTTTGTGGAGAAATTGAAAATTTGGGGGTTTTGTTCTGATTTGAAATTAAGCCAAATTTCAAAGTCCTTTGTGAATTAGAATTTCCAACCTCTCCACATCTCTAATTAGGTTATTTTTTTCCTGTGTGGTCCCCTGGAAAGTGTTTTTGGAAAACTGATCATCTGGCCAAGGCATCTCTTTATGGCTCTCAGTCAAGTTTCTCGTCACCTTTTTTTTTTTTTCACATTGTTGAAGTTGTGTGGGGACAGCTGTGTGGGGACAGCTGGGTTGAGTCACTAACAATGTGCTGATAATGCACAGCCCAATGTCCCATTTACATCAGAGACAGATGTTTAAGTATCTTTGCTTTTCCACTGCTTGACTGATTTGAGAGTGTGGATGAAAGTGAGATGGCTGACAACAAATCCAGACAAGACAAAGGTGATGCTAGTGCATTGGAGGTGAATTCTGAGGATACGTCAAGGGAGACTTCAGCATTGTTACAGGTGGGGGGTTGACTGACCGTTCATCCAAGGAACTTGAAATTTAGGAGTGTCCTTGGACTTCTTCTATCAGTTTTAGTTTGATATACCTTGGATGATGAGTGATTTTTCCATCTGTATCTATTAGATGTCTGGGATTTCTCCCATTCAATCCAGATCTTTCAGCTATGATCCCTGACTTTGTTTCTTATAGATCAGATTATTGTTCTCTATATGGGGTTCGAAACCACGCAGCACCCACAGGCATTAGCCAAAGGAAACACATTACGTCCATCCATTGACAGCTGTGCTGGCTTTCTGTGCATTTCCAGCAGTGATTAAATGTAATGACTGATCATTTTATAGTCCTAGAAGCCCTGAGATGTAGGAGACTGCCTCGTCCCCACTCCGTGAGCCAACATGGCAGTTACAGTCAGCTGAGAGAACTGAGCGAACACATCTTTCACATAATCAATCTATTCCTGGTCATTCAATGATCTGAGTTAGGGACCTGGGGAGAAATCCTGGCCACACTGAAGTCAAAGGGAGTTTTTCCATTGGCTTCAGTGGAGCCATAATTTCACCTCTTGACCCAGGAAGAGTGTAATGACCTTTAAGGCACAGACTAAGGATCCATCGAGTCGCTTTTTATTTAGGGCAGTGTGGGCGGTTGGTAGAGGGGTTTTTTTAGTGTTTTTTTCTTTTTGTGTAATTTTTAAATAGGTGCAGGCACCCTGAGACACAAAAATGGGAACATTTTATTACCTTGTGTTTGCCTTTATTAAGATAAAATTATTCAGAATGCACTATGTTTCTGAGCAGCTAACATGAAGAGTCCCAGTGTACTTAGGAGGTCAAGGGCTTTTGAGATAGAAATGTTCCCCTTCATTTTCTATAAAGATATGATGAATTATTCTATTCTTATGCGACCTATTGCCAAACTGGCCTTGTAATATACTGTGCTTGTTATATATTATCACCCTGAATAGCAGAGTTGGATTTTATCAGAATAATGGAACGTTTCCATTCCATTAGAGATAATTAAGGTGAAAGTCAGTAGGTGCACAGTATCCTAAATAATGTTTTTGTTTGTAATATCATATGAATAAAATATGTGGGGCAGATCCTCAGCTGATGTAAATTGCCAGAGCCACCACATCCTCCTCCTTTGGTTTTGTGAATGGTGCCTAAGTCCCCTTATGAATCTGGCTTGAAAAAAACTATGCAGCAAATTTGTGTTGAATTGTCAAAGTTTTGTGTTGACTGAAAACTGCATTTTTCATCAAATAAACTATTTGTCTGAAAAAAAATCACTCAGGTTTTCTCCTTATATTTTTAATTTGTTTTTTTTATTTTGGTCGTGTCATATAGCTAGCTTAGACCTGGCCAAAACTGGGCTGACAAAGTACTCTCTTCCATTAGTCTATGCAAGAGTTGCTATATACTCTGAGATGCATGTGATATCCAGCCCAGGATTTTGAATCTCCGGCCTTTCTATAAATACAGTATTGATGGGTTCAGTATAATAACCTAAATAGAAGGGTTTGGTTTTATTATTCAAATTACTTTTTCCGAACTCTCTGCTTCCCCATTTTGGGACTTGGAAGCTGACAAAATATGAAATGAATGACCATGAGAAGGAATAACCCAGAGAAGATAGGAGGCAGGGCCATTACTCTAAAATTTTCTTCCCACACCATCACACTAGATAAAGCATATGGCATCCTTCAAAAAAAGACTTAAAAGTCTGCCTGGTTGAAATGTTTAAAATTGAAAATGTTTTGGAAACAAACAAAAAAAGCTTTTCTATATGCTTTTTTGTGAAAAACATAGATTTTTAAAAAATATAGAAATTTTTCATTTACAAATGATTTTTTTTAATCCCAGTAAGTGATTGGCTTAGTCATATGACAGGATTTAAAAATAATAATTTAAAAATCATTTTTGAAAGCTTCCTATTTTGAAAAACAATTGCTTTTTCTCTGCCACATTTCCACATTTTAACCAACTCTTCTCAAAACTATTAAAGCCTTATCTTCAGAAGTGTGGACAGAGAATTTCCACAGTGGAGTGCACAAATTGGATATTTGCAAACAGAAATTACCATTAGATGCATAATAAACTAATTGCACATAAATTGGTGGTAATTACACAGACAATAAAGGTTCAGAGTTAGTCCAAAATAGCCCAGATTTGGTGACTTTCAGGCACTCTTCAATAGACTTCTGTCTGATAGGGTCTCTGGAAAAGGCTGAGAGCGTGCTTCCTAGATGACGAAGGACATTAGTAGCAACCTGGCTGGCTGAGTCTGTGGAACTGATTTCAGTGCTATAAGGTTGAATTTAATTGTATTTAGAATTAGTTATGTTAGAGTCCCTAGAGCCTTGGATAGGCATTTTTATTATCTTAAATCTAAATAAAAATTGTGCTGGCATTTTTGACAATCAAGCCTTTACACCTTGTGTTTGTGGAGTGTATTTTTATTTGTAGGGATGTGTAGTCAAATTGTTCAGGTGGTCTGGCATCAGGTACAACTATATCTGTATTTCACCTCAGATTATGCCTCTGTTTCTCTTCAATACTTGGTTAATATGGACCTCCAGACAATTAATTAATTTAATTTAAAGGTAGCATATAAGGTTTCATACATGACTGCAGGGACACTCTGCTTGAAAGATTGAAATGATGGCAGCATGGAGGATGGTCACAAGTTTATGGCTAAAGAAACTCAAGTCCTACAGCAAAAGAGTTTTTTGTTTTGCTTCTCCCTGCCCCCACAAGATCATCAAGAGAAAGGTTCAACTTCTCCAAACTGTGTCACTAAGAAAGAGACTAGACTGAAGAAAGCCTGGATAATTGTATGACCAGAGTCAAGGTTACAGGTCGAGCTGCACCTCTGTCTATTTTCTGGTCTCACTCAGTACACCCACCTTAGATTTTAGACTTTCTTGTCCTTGCCTGTTTTGGGGTGGAACCTCATAATTCTTCCATTCTTGTACTGTGTGGTACACTGCCTATGTATCCCAATCACCTATAACCCTGGAAGTTTGACAGGGTTTCAGGTACCTGTATTTCTTCCCTTCAGGAAACTGTGGCCAGTGAGAGTGGCCATCAACCTTCTTGAAATATAGCATTTTTATTTAGCAGTTGGAACAAAGCATTAGAGAGAAAAAACGATTTAAAAACAAAATGAGTCTCATATATTCTCATGCTTCACTGCAAGCTAAGTTAGGTAGACTTTCTCTTAAGTTGCCAGAACTGAGCAGAACCAATTTATATTCTCTTAAAAAACCCAGACCCTCCTGTGACCCATCCTAGTCACAACTGACAGCATTCCCTGCTGTTCTTCCTCTTGGGTGCCTCAGGCTTTGTCTTCACTACAAATAAAGGTGTGGTTTTGTTTTCCCCTTGAGAGAACTATTGATGTAAAATACTCTTGCAAACAAAGCCCTTCAGTTTTTACCTCAAAGTAGCTAGTTGAAATCTAGGGCTTTTACTTCTATGTAGACAGTTATGGGAATAGGGTTGACCTCAGGGGTGAAAGTAACTTAACAGACTTACTGGTACGCAGGGCGGCCGGGGTCCTGGGCAAGGTGGGTGGCGAGGAGGGAAGACCAGTCATAGAATCATAGAATATCAGGGTTGGAAGGGACCTCAAGAGGTCATATAGTCCAACCCCCTGCTAAAAGCAAGACCGATCCCCAGTTAAATCATCCCAGCCAGGGCTTTGTCAAGCCTGACCTTAAAAACTTCTAAGGAAGGAGATTCCACCACCTCCCTAGGTAACGCATTCCAGTGTTTCACCACCCTCCTAGTGAAAAAGTTTTTCCTAACATCCAACCTAAATCTCCCCCACTGCAACTTGAGACCATTACTCCTTGTTCTGTCATCTGCTACCACTGAGAACAGTCTAGAGCCATCCTCTTTGGAACCCCCTTTCAGGTAGTTGAAAGCAGCTTTCAAATCCCCCCTCATTCTTCTCTTCCGTAGACTAAACATCCCCAGTTCCCTCAGCCTCTCCTCATAAGTCATGTGTTCCAGTCCCCTAATCATTTTTGTTGCCCTCTGCTGGACTCTTTCCAGTTTTTCCACATCCTTCTTGTAGTGTGGGGCCCAAAACTGGACACAATACTCCAGATGAGGCCTCACCAGTGTCAAATAGTGGGGAACGATCACGTCCCTCGATCTGCTGGCAACGCCCCTACTTATACAGCCCAAAATGCCATTGGCCTTCTTGGCAACAAGGGCACACTGTTGACTCATATCCAGCTTCTCGTCCACTGTAACCCCTAGGTCCTTTTCAGCAGAACTGCTGCCGAGCCGTTCGGTCCCTAGTCTGTAGCGGTGCATTGGATTCTTCCGTCCTAAGTGCAGGACTCCGCACTTGTCCTTGTTGAACCTCATCATATTTCTTTTGGCCCAATCCTCCAATTTGTCTAGGTCCCTCTGTATCCTATCCCTACCCTCCAGCGAATCTACCTCTCCTCCCAGTTTAGTGTCATCTGCAAACTTGCTGAGGGTGCAATCCACACCATCCTCCAGATCATTTATGAAGATACTGAACAAAACCGGCCCCAGGACCAACCCTTGGGGCACTCCACTTGATACCGGCTGCCAACTAGACATGCAGCCATTGATCACTACCCGTTGAGCCCGACAATCTAGCCAGCTTTCTATCCACCTTATAGTCCATTCATCCAGCCCATACTTCTTTAACTTGCTGGCAAGAATATTGTGGGAGACAGTGTCAAAAGCTTTGCTAAAGTCAAGGAACAACACATCCACTGCTTTCCCTTCATCCACAGAGCCAGTTATCTCATCATAGGAGGCATTTAGATTAGTCAGGCATGACTTGCCTTTGGTGAATCCATGCTGACTGTTCCTGATCACTTTCCTCTCCTCTAAGTGCTTCAGAATTGATTCCTTGAGGACCTGCTCCAGGATTTTTCCAGGGACTGAGGTGAGGCTGACTGGCCTGTAGTTCCCAGGATCCTTCTTCTTCCCTTTTTTTAAAGATGGGCACTACATTAGCCTTTTTCCAGTCGTCCGGAAATGTCCTCCCTCGATCGCCATGAGTTTTCAAAGATAATGGCCAATGGCTCTGCAATCACATCCGCCAACTCCTTTAGCACTCTCGGATGCAACGCATCCGGCCCCATGGACTTGTGCACGTCCAGCTTTTCTAAATAGTCCTGAACCACTTCTTTCTCCACAGAGGGCTGGTCACCTCCTCCCCATGCTGTGCTGTCCACTGCAGTAGTCTGGGAGCTGACCTTGTTCGTGAAGACAGAGGCAAAAAAAGCACTGAGTACGTTAGCTTTTTCCACATCCTCTGTCACTAGGTTGCCTCCCTCATTCAGTAAGGATTTCCTTGACTTTCTTCTTGTTGCTAACATACCTGAAGAAACCCTTCTTGTTACTCTTAAAATCTCTTGCTAGCTGCAACTCTAGGTGTGATTTGGCCTTCCTGATTTCACTCCTGCATGCTCGAACAATATTTTTATACTCATCCCTGGTCATTTGTCCAATCTTCCACTTCTTGTAAGCTTCTTTTTTGTCTTTAAGAGCAGCAAGGATTTCACTGTTAAGCCAAGCTGGTCGCCCGCCATATTTACTATTCTTTCTATACATCGGGATGGTTTGCCCCTGTAACGTCAATAAGGATTCTTTAAAATACAGCCAGCTCTCCTGGACTCCTTTCCCCCTCATGTTATTCTCCCGGGGATCTTGCCCATCAGTTCCCTGAGGGAGTCAAAGTCTGCTTTTCTGAAGTCCAGGGTCCGTATTCTGCTGCTTTCCTTTCTTCCTTGAGTCAGGATCCTGAACTTGACCATCTCATGGTCACTACCTCCCAGGTTCCCATCCACTTTTGCTTCCCCTACTAATTCTTCCTGGTTTGTGAGCAGCAGGTCAAAAAGAGCTCTGCCCCTAGTTGGTTCCTCCAGCACTTGCACCAGGAAATTGTCCCCTACACTTTCCAAAAACTTCCTGGATTGTCTGTGCACTGCTGTATTGCTCTCCCAGCAGATATCAGGGTGATTGAAGTCTCCCATGAGAACCAGGGCCTGTGATCTAGTAACTTCTGCGAGTTGCCGGAAGCAAGCCTCGTCCACCTCATCCCCCTGGTCCGGTGGTCTCCCACCACGACATCACCCTTGTTGCGCACACTTCTAAACTTAATCCAGAAACTCTCAGGTTTTTCTGCAGTTTCATACTTGAGCTCTGAGCAGTCATACTGCTCCCTTACATACAGTGCAACTCCCCCACCTTTTCTGCCCTGCCTGTCCTTCCTGAACAGTTTATATCCATCCATGACAGTACTCCAGTCATGTGAGTTATCCCACCAAGTCTCTGTTATTCCAATCACATCATAATTCCTTGACTTTGCCAGGACTTCCAGTTCTCCCTGCTTGTTTCCCAGGCTTCGTGCATTTGTATATAGGCACTTGAGGTAACCCGCTGATCGCCCCTCTTTCTCAGTATGAGGCAGGAGCCCTTCCCTCTCACGCGTTCCTGCTCGTGCTTCCTCCCGGTATTCCACTTCCCCACTTACCTCAGGGCTTTGGTCTCCTTCCCCCGATGAACATAGTTTAAAGCCCTCCTTGCTAGGTTAGCCAGCCTGCTTGCAAAGATGCTCTTCCCTCTCTTCGTTAGGTGGAGCCTGTCTCTGCCTAGCACTCCTCCTTCTTGGAACACCATCCCATGGTCAAAGAATCCAAAGCCTTCTCTCCAACACCACCTGTGTAGCCATTCGTTGACTTCCATGATTCGGTCTCTACCCAGGCCTTTTCCTTCCACGGTCACTAAGGATCACAGGAGATAGCCCCTATTATGATGAACTTTTTGGAGTTGCACAGTGAGGGGGGGGGATGCAAAACTGTAAGTGAGAGGAGGCATTCACTCTTGCAGTCTTGATAAGGTGTTTGGAACAGTGGGGAAGAAACAGTCAAAAGACCTCATCTGGAGGGGTGAAAATTGGCCCCACTAGACGGACACTCTGCAGCACTTGCTGGGGTGGAGGCAATGGGACCTGCATGTTTCTGCTCCCCATCTAACTCCTAAAGGGAGGCAGGGGGGCACTCTGTCAAAGACAGATTTGTGACTGTGTTTTTTTTTCAGACCCTCATCGATAAGTGGGATAGGTCATTTTGGTGACATTTAGCCAAATATTGCCAGAGTGTGACATTTACATACACTATTGCCAGGGTTTTTTTATAAGCCTGAAGAAAAGAACTTCAAAATAGTAGAAACTGAAACTTCTTCTACCGACGATTTTTAATTTTCCTTTCCCTTTTTATAAAATCTAGGCTCTTTTTAATAAAAAAAGTGCTTAAAAAGAAAAACCCTTTAAGGTTGTACAGAATAAACAAAAATCAGGAATTGCCAAAGCTAAGATTGTATGCCCAATCTTCATGCTGCTTCCATCTGCATGTGCATTCCAATACAGTTTTTAACTACATGATCATTACTTTTTTATTTTAGAAATAGTATATCTGTTTTAGGGATTGAGAGAGTCCTACTCACCATGGGATATAGCTACTGGATATGCTGCACAATTTCCTGCATCTTTAAGGCCAATAAGAGACTCTTGCACTATTCTGAATGCACTCAAATTGATAAGAAGTCTTTACCAATATTTGCTTAATGTTGCTAGGATTCAGTTTTGCCCAGATGGTCTCCATTCTGGAGCCCATTTCAACAGGGCATTGAAAAGGCCAAGACTTGGTCCAGTTCATATTTGATGTGCTGGATATTATTTGTGTATGGCTAGCACTTTGTCCCATGCTTCATATGGCTTCATATAGACAGCATTTCCTACACATACATTTTGGAAGAGGTTTTGGTGTGAACATGCTAGTGGTTCTTTTTTGCCTGGATATGGGGAGAGTTCTTATTTCTGTCTGATGAAGGAAATATAGGGGGGCAGTTCTTGCATCTCTTATGCCCACTTCCTGCCCAAGAAACCAGTCCAGGCAAATGCATGGTGGTGTATGGGTCTGGAGAATGGGACTGTTTTCTTGAGTAAAAGCTGCATGGCGAGGCCCAACACTTTGTTTAGAAGAATAAGTAACAATTTCCCTTCTTTACAAAAGGAAACTAACAAAACCTTTACTGAGTGAAGGTTTTCTGGCTGAACTCTGATTTCATGTGGACACCTTTGTGCTTAATTAGTGACTGCCATCATTCTTGTAATACATTTGTAGATCACAGTCAAGTATTTGGTCTCCACAGAGTATGAGATTGTTTAATAATTCTGGGTCACTAAACATCAATAGCTATTTCTAAATGGAAGCATTACCCTATTAAAATTCAGTAAACAGCTACAGAAAAAACTAAAATTGTATTAATTGTCTTTGTTTTAGTAGGAAATGCATGTATTCTAACATTAAAGATTTTTAAAGGAAGAAAAGAAAATTGTATTGAGGTTAAACATGTGCAATGATTGGAAGACATATTGTCTCAAATCCTTTAAATCTTTAGAGAATACATTATGGATTTTCTAAACAAATCCCTTTGTCAGATTATGTAGCTTTGATGGATGACAGAAAAAGAGGTCAAGATAGATTTTTACAGTTTGTTCACAGTAAAAAAAAAAATTGCAGCTGACATTCTGAACAGGCTTCATTGGCTTGTCAAATTTATTTATATCTGACAGCCTTGGTCCCAGACAAACAGCTTTAGTATGCTAGTAATATTATTGTTACAACAATATTTGACAGCCCCAAAGGCCTACTAGTGAATAAAATTATTTTGCATATCATGGTTTTGGGGATTCAGTAGATGTCTTTAAGCTATAAAACAAATTTAAGATGTTGTAATGGAACACTTTATATGGAACTGCTTATAACTGGCATATAGTACCATGATAAGCTTCAGGAATCAGGAAATTTGTAATTACATGCAATATCTTAATTGTTGACTATAGGGATTATTTGGAAGCAAGGAATTAACTCATTTTACATACATTGTTTTCACTATTGATTTATGAAAAGTTTGAAGGGGAAGATGGTTAGTCTTGCTGCTACAGCACCAGCTGCAGATCAAATAGATACATTTATTTTCTATGTGGTGAGAAAATGTATGATGGTGCAGTGCAAAATAAAGTTTTTATGAGCGTTAGTTTGGAATGGCCACATTACTACAAGTATAAAATCCATGAGTGAGCTATATATGTCATCCCAAGCAAGTGTCAATAAAACCTAGAAAATAAAACCTAGCATGTGAGTTGGCCAAATATGTAATGGAAATTGAGCTGTGAGGTATTTTATTTATTACCAATGTACATGAGAAGAGAATTTAGTGCAATATATCTGTCAGAGGTATCTGATAGTTATCAAAGTAATATTTCCCCAAACAAATACACATACAACTTAATTTCCTCCAGAATAACGCCTAATGTCCCTCTCTCTTTTCCGATTATTAGGCATAATTCTACCATGATTTTGGTAATGTTGAGTATTTACATATGTTTGAAATGACAGCTCTCACCTCTGCTGGAGAAGCACTGTATACTAATACCAAAAAGAAGGTAGGTGTAAAGTACTTCAGTAGCTGGAATGATGCAGTTTTGCTTTCGCTTATTCCAAAATTCTTATTTTTTCCTCTTGGTCCAAACTCATTTAACATTTTTTCTTAATGATACAGATACTGAGCTGATTAATCTTGATAAGTCTGGAATGAATCTTCCATGACAATTTAACAATGACAAACAAAAATCTCTGCTCAGAAACATTTTAGGATACAGCTGCATTTTCAGTAGCTCACAACATAAGTTTGAGATGCAGAAGCTTTGAATCTATACTATGTCTCAACTAAGTAGCTTGAGTCATGAAGTAATTTGATTTTCTTTATTAACTTCAAGCAAAATGATGTTTTTGCAATTTTTTCAGAATATCTTTGACATTTCTTACATGTTCCTCTGTATCTCTTTCATCTTTTCCAGTTCATAGAATCATAGAAACATAGAAGATTGGGGTTGAAAGAGACCTCAGAAGGTCATCTAGTCCAACCCTCTGCTCAAAGCAAGACCAACCCCACAGAAATCATCCCAGCCAGGGCTTTGTCAAGCCGGGCCTTAAAAACCTCTAAGGATGGAGATTCCCCCACCTCCCTAGGTAACTCATTCCAGTGCTTCACCAGCCTCCTAGTGAAAAAGTGTTTTCTAATATCCAACCTAGACTACCCCCACTTCAACTTGAGACTATTGCTTTTTGTTCTGTCCTCTGCCACAACAGAGAACGGCTGAGCTCCATCCTCTTTGGAACCCCCGCTTAGGTAGTTGAAGGCTGCTATAAAATTCCCCCTAACTCTTTTCTTCTGCAGACTAAATAAGCCCAGTTTCCTCAGCCTCTCCTCGTAAGTAATGTACCCCAGCCCCCTAATCATTTTCATTGCCTTCTGCTGGACTCTCCCCAATTTGTCCACATCCTTTGTGTAGTGGGGGGCCCAAAACTCCATATGTGGCATCACCAGTGCCCAATAGAGGGGAATAATCACTTCCCTTGATCTGCTGGCAATGCTCCTACTAATGCAGCCCAATATGCCGTTAGCCTTCTTGGCAACAAGGGCACATTGTTGACTCATATCCAGCTTCTCATCCACTGTAATCCATAGCTTCTTTTCTGCAGAACTGCTGCTTAACCAGTCTGTCCCCAGCCTGTAGCAGTGCATGGGATTCTTCCGTCCTAAGTGCAGAATTCTGCACTTGTCCTTGTTGAACTTCATCAGATTTCTTTTCGATTCTCCAATCCTCCACTTTGTCTTGGTCACTCAGGACCCTATGCCTACCCTTCAGCGTATCTATCTCTTCCCCCAGCTTAGTGCCATCCACAAACTTTCTGAGGGTGCAATCCACCCCATCATCCACAACATTAACGAAGACGTTGAACAAAACCGGCCCCAGGACCTACCCCTGGGGCCCTCTTGATACCAGCTGCCAACTAGACATCAAGCCGTTGATCACTACCTGTTGAGCCTGACGATCTAGCCAGCTTTCTATTCACCTTTTAGTCCATTCGTCCAATCCACACTTTTTTAACTTGCTGGCAAGAATACTGTGGGAGACCGTATCAAAAGCTTTGCTAAAGTCAAGGTATATCACATCCTTCACTTTCCCCATATCTGCAGAGCCAGTTATCTCCTCATAGAAGGCAATCAGGTTAGTCATGACTTGCCGTTGGTGAATCCATGTTGACTGTTCCTGATCACCTTCCTCTCCTCCAAGTGCTTCAAAATGGATGCCTTGAGGACCTGCTCCATGATTTTTCCAGGGACTGAGGTAAGGCTGACCAGTCTGTAGTTCCCTAGATTCCCCTTCTTCCCTTTTTAAAGATGGGAACTATATTTGCCTTTTTCCAATTGTGTGGGATGTCCCCTGATCACCACAAGTTTTCAAAGTTAATGGCCAATGGCTCTGCAATCACATCAGCCAACTCCCTCAGCACCTTCAGATGCATGAGATCCGGACCCATGGACTTGTGCATGTCCAGCTTTTCTAAATAGTCCTTAACCTATTCTTTCACCACTGATGGCTGCTCACCTCCTCCCCATAGCATGTTTTCCAGGACAGCACTGTAGGAGCTGACCTTTTCTGTGACAACCAAGGCAAAAAAAGCATTGAATACTTCATCTTTTTCCATATCACTAGGTTGCCTCAAAATTATGTCCAATATTATTATTTGTAATTATGCATGCTAAAATGGATCTGCTGCTTCACACGGGCAGTAAGTACTGATACAGGTAGATAGATGAGAGATTGATGTGATTGGAGAAACATGGTGGTTGACCGACACAACTACAACGCTGAAAAGATGGTGACAGTTTAGTTTAGAGAGTAAATGTTTGTGGGAGGGTGTACATGAAAGGGGTATGTTGGGCATTCCTATTTACTATTTTCACAATACAAGAACAAATGGGCATCCAGCACCAATGAGAGGTGCCAAATTTAAGACTGATAAAAAGAGATAATTTGGTACATTATTCATGATAAATCTGAGTAATATTACAATAGCAGCAGAAGCCCTAGCTGAAAGTGGGGCCCCCTCATGCTAGGCACTGTACATAAACATGTGATAAGATACTATTTAAGTAGACAAACTGGGGAAACGATGGGAGGAGAAAGAGGTACAGAGAAGACAAGTGACGGCCCATGGTCACACAGCAGGTCAGTGGCCAAACCAGAAATAGAACTCAAGTTAGACCAAGAGGTCAGTAAGGTTCAGAAAAGGATTAGAAATGTATATTGGTAATAAAAACATCCACCGTTGCTTACAGAGGAAGGATAGAAACCTTCTGCATAGAAATATGGATCCATATAAAAACGTTGAGGCTCAGCTCTACTCTTCTTCCCATCCAAAATAAAAAAGGTCCTCGTTTTGGGTGTCTCAGTTATAAGAATCCCAACTGTAAAGTTCTGATTTCCCAAGAGTGGTGAACACCCACAACTCCATTAATGTGATTTGGAATCGTCTGTACTTTTGAAGCTAAAGACTGAGAGTTCAAGTTCTGTGGCTTCTGCCAGAGGAGGTTTGTTTGCAGATGGTAAGTCCATACTAATAGTGATACCCAATCTAGATACACCTCAGCTCTTATGACTCTGGGTGCTTTCTAGCTTAGTGTGGATATTACTGCGTATTTGGAATCTTTGAAGAAAAGCTGTCATAGACATGTTAGAATGGATAATCTAGCAGAATTTCTCCTTCAACTGTACTGCAAAGAAAACTGATCTTGATATGGAAACTCATGAGATGGCAGTGGGTTCTCTTGTACATCTGGCAGGTGTATGGCTGTGGGTTATTATTTAAATATAATGACCCACGTATTCTTACACCATTCCGTAACACTGTGATTTCAACTGCAGACAAAAACATTGGTTGAGCTTGTACTGTGTTAATTCAAATAACTTCTGTAACCTGAAGCAAGCAGAAGGAAAAGGGGTTACTCAAGAGAACAGAAACACGCTCGATCACTTGCAGCAGTTTCAGCTATTCAGCACATCAGCTATTCAGACTCTTTAACTTCAACACAGGCTGAATCTAACTATGTTTGTACAAAATATACGTATATCAAAGGAAAATGAAGTTCTGGAGAGTAATGGAATGCTAAACTGTATAATACTGTTCCCCCACTAGCTTTCCCATACCTGCCAGAGCATTAAATATAAGATAATGATAATGAATACACATCAGTGTGTAAGCGAGCTCTGTGACCTTCTGCTATGGGAACATGACATGATGTCAGGAGTGAACTAAGAACAGAAATAGAAGGAAAACAGCAACAAAGGTTGCAGGATCTCAATGTACCACTCTTCAGTCTCCCAAGAACTTCAGCTTTGACAAACATTCAGAATGGAAAGACTGGAAACAATATTTAGCAACATTTCTCATTGCTACTGAGCTGCACAAAGAAACTGGAGATATGTATGTATCATCTTTAATTTAGGCTATGGGGAAGCAAGCAAAAAATATCTTCAAATCCTTTGACTTTACTGAAGATAGTACAAAGATGATTATGAAAGGGTTCTGGTTATGTCTGATGTATACTTTCTACCCCATAGAAATGGGGCTTATGAAAGAACATGTTTTCAACAGATAAGTCAAGAATCAGGGGAGAATGTTGAATGTTTTGTAAGAGCTCAGTACACACTGGCTGAAAAGTTTGATTTTGGGAATGCAAAACATGAAAATATCAGAGACAGGCTAGTTATTGGGTTAACAGATAAAAACCTTTGTCAGGAGCTACAATTTACAGAGATTTTATCCTAGCCACAGCTATACAGATAGTGAAGCAGTCAGAATTAGTCAAACCACAGAACAAAAAGGCAGGAGTAACTTGAAATACCTGAAATTAGCTTAGAAGCTATAAGCAGACATTTAAGTGTTAGAAGTCACATCATAAAAGCCCTGTCAAGGAGAGAGAGCTCCCAGGCTAAGAGAGGCACATTCTAGCCTACATGCACAAGGTGTGGAAAAAGTCAGATTCCAAGATATGATGCATGTCCAGCCCAAGGTGCATGATGTAAAACATGCATGCAATATGGATATTTTGCAAGAGTTTGCTGCACCAAACCAGTCATGGAGTTGATTCATATTACAAACAATCATGAGGCATTGTTCCTGGGATCTATCACTTTTGATAACACAGAGCCTTCCTTGAAAGTGAAACTGAATATTCATGGAAGACTATTGACTTTAAAATTGACTCAGGAGCTGATATTGCAGTCATTTCAAAAGGTATTTACAATCATTTTCAACCTCCCCACCCCAGAGCTGAAGTCATCTGACATAGCTCTGACTAGCCCTGCAGGTATCCTGAACTGTATGGGTCAGTTCACCACAGAAACAACCTACAACGATAACAGCAATGCATTCAGAGTGCATGTGCTCAAATGATCAAAAACCAACAACTTTCTAAGCTGCAGCATCGTAGCCAGACTGGGCAAGAAAGTTGGAAGAACTCCACGGAGATTTTAATGATATTGGAAAAGAGATCCACTACAAATCAACTTAAGAGATAGTCCTGAACCATACAGAGTACAAAAACTTCCAAAGAGACTTTGGAAGAAACTAGCTGCAGATTTATGCAAATTCAGAGGACATCATTACGTCTTGTGGACTATTTTTCCAGGTATATAGAAATAATGTACTTGAAGGACATAACATGTCACAGTGTTATCAAACTATTTAAGTGCACTTTTGCTCTTTTCAGTATTCCAAAACTAGCAACTGACAACAGACCACAACTCACTGCAGCAGAATTTGTCATTCTTAATGACACATGATTTTGATCATATTACTAGCAGATCACATTACCCACAAGAGAATGGAGAGTCTGAGAGAGCTGTAAAGACAGCTAAGAAAATCCTACAGCAAGAATATCCATTCCTGACATTTTTGAGTTATAGATCAACACTGATAGTGGCTACTGGATATAGTCAAGCATAACTCCAGATGGGAAGACAACTCAGAACTACTGTTCTGACTTTGGAAAAGAAGGACCTATTTCCAGAGTGGCCAGACATGAAGAGAGTAACCAGATTGGACAAAAAGTCTGAAACGGGAATCAGCAACCTTTGGCATGCGGCCCGCCAGGGTAAGGCCCCTGGTGAGCTGGGCCAGTTTGTTTATCTGCTGCATCAGCAGGTTCAGTTGATCGCAGCTCCCACTGGCCACAGTTCACCGCTCCAGGCCAATCGGGGCTGTGGGAAGCGGCGGCCAGCACATCCCTCAGCCCGCACCGCTTTCCGCAGCCCCCATTGGCCTGGAGAGGCAAACCGCGGCCAGTGGGAGCTGCAATCTGCCGAACCTGTGGATGCGGCAGGTAAACAAACCAGTCCAGCCCGCCAGGGGGCTTACTCTGGGGGCCACTGGCCAAAGGTTGTCAATCCCTGGCCTAAAAGATCCTACAAACAGTTTTACAACAGACATCACTCAGAGAACTGCCAAGCCTAGAATACGGTGATTGTGTTCATCTCAAATTGGCAGGAAAAAAGGATGGAAAACTCCAGCTGTTGTAAAGAAAAATAATTCAGTGCCCAAATAATATGTGATTGACACTGACAGCAGAGTGTGTTCCACAGAAACCATCAACATCTATAATTTATTTCCTCAGAAAGAAAAATCAGAGCAAACTCTGCAGATGACAGAGGCAGAAAGAAAGACGACTCAAGGATTCCAAACTGACCCCAGCCAGTCATTGCAAATAATGGACAGGTGGATGACCAAGTTGTTACACACTCAGATAATGTAATTAGAAAACGAGTACAATTCAGAGACACTTAACAAACTGATACATACTGAACTTCAAAGACAGTGTGTTAGTATAAATATTGTAAATGGTAGGAATGTAGAACTAAAAGGGGGAGATGTAAAGGAATGTTAAATTGTATTATGTTGTTCAGCCACTAGGTGGCACTATGTGAAAAAGACGGTATTTAAGCTAAACTCAGCCATACCTGGGAGAGCACTAAAGGATCTTGTAATAAACACATCTGGTGTGTATAAGTAAGTTCTGCAGCCGGTCCATATCTGGTACAGGAACATGACATGGAGCATAAAGACAATGAGAGGTATCAGCTGCATAACCATGTGATTGACCCAGAAGTAGTTCCAAAGCTGCCAACACAAACTGCCTGAGGAGTCTGCCAACAAATCAGATGGTGCTGCTAGAAAGAAGTCTTTCCCAGTTTAGCAGCTGCGTCCTGTGATTTCCATCCAAAGGAACAGAGTAGAAATATTCAATCTGGTAAGAAAATTGTTTCTTCCCCAATGTGCTTTATTTAATTTAAGAAAAAGCATAAAGAGAGTCTGAAAATATTAAAGTTCAAGGAAGAAGAAGTGTGCCAGGCTGAGATCGTCTGTTGTACTCTCTTTATAGGGTTACAGAATAAACATAGGCTCCTCTCAGGTGGCACAGACATTTTAATGAAACACATAGAATCTGAGAGCTAAACAGCATCCTATTACTGTTGGGAATGGATTCTATAAAAAGACACTTCAGAACTGTTGTTTCTTTTTGCAAACTGTCTCTTTCCACCTTGATGTTAAGAGTAAAGGTGGTGATAAGTCCCCTTGCAAATCTTATAAGCCAGGGTGTTTTTATACTGTGACATATGCCATTGTATCATTCCAGTTCATGACATAACGTGACATGACTGGTAACACTTAACATGACAAGTTGTAGCTCAGTGGCCCAGACTGAAGACAGGGGAAGGAGAGGAAATATGCTTTTCTCGAAAATCTATGTTAAAAAGGAAATACTTTTTATTTACTACGATCTGGATGATTGGTCCATAGAAATGTGATTTAAAATTAATGTGTATGGTAGACATCGTGTACAACAAGCAGTGTTTAAGTCCTTCAGTCACCCCATGGAGTAATGTACTTCTGAAAGTAGAAAAGAGCATCAAAGTCTGGTCATTAGCAGTAATTTTTCTGCAGAGTTTCATTATCTGAATCCTTCCTGCGTCATCAGATATCACTTACAACATGAACAAGTTTTCTCCATCCTTGTCTATTCCGGGCTACTCCTTGCATGTCTTCTATGTTAAATCCCATACATTTTTCCTCTCTAAATACTGTTTGATGGAGGGAACTTGTGGTAGAACTGTTCTCCAGCTGCTCTACGATATCCTGCTATGATAGGTGGCCTGGCTTTATTCTTAATACGTCCCGTCACATGCCCTTTCTAATTTTGCGTCCTCAGAGTTTTATAATAAAGACTCAACATTAATTTCCAAGAAAAATATAATGAATAAGATCATGTCATATAAATTGGCATAGGGAGTCAATGTAGCTACATTGATTTACATCAGCTGACTAACTTGCCTACTAATTAAAAATTGCAGTTTGTTTTTGGTGAAAGGAAAAATAAACTAGGACCAAAGTGTATTTTGTCTATTGGGTAGCATAGCACCTAATTTAAGACCAAGTCCTTGAAAGTTTTATTCACATGAGGATGATTTGTGTGAGTAAAGATTTTCAAGATCTTGCTCTTAATGTGACCTCATCTATAAATTTTTAGTTCTGGAAAACTGACTATATTGGCCCTCATCTGGAAATGAGCTAAGAAAACAAGTGTATCATCCTGCAACAGTTAGGATTGACATGCAGTTCCCGTATTGGATCTGTATATGGTGGATAGAATTGAGGAAAATTGGCAAAACCAGGTTTTTTGCAAATCCTCTGCATGTTTTGTTTTCATCATTTTGCTTCATTTGTTTAGGCATCTTCTAAAATTGGTGTAAATAAAATAAATGCATTTACATTAAAGTTTTAAACATGTAATATAATGTAAATTATGTGAGGTGAGTTGCATGCAGAAGACAAAGTGAATTGTCTTGGCTTGGCACATGATGCTTTTCCCACTTTGGGTGGCTGTACAAAGACCACACACATAGCAGCACTTGCACTTTGGAAAGTGCAAGATCTGCTCACTCTTGCTGCCTTTTCCCACCCCAGCAGAAGCAGGACTGTTTCAGGACTGGAGATACAGGACCAGATTCACTACTGTGAAAAGAACAGTCATATGAAAAAAACATTAGACAAAACCATTAGTTTATCACTTACCCAGTTTTTATTCCAGAAGAAAAAAGTTTATTTAAAGAATGGAAATATTAGTATGGATTTAGGAATGCTCTGGAAATATCTGGAATCACATGTAAGTAAGAAAGAAGTTAGGGTCTTATGCCCATCTTGTTATAAAGATGTGTACAATATAGATTCATGTGGTTAATAAATGATGAATATTAGCTCCTATTCTAATGATTAAAATAAGAAACTGTATCTTGTATATATGTGTACTTGGTATTCTTCATAAACAACCGCCCCCCCCCCAAAAAAAAAATTATCTTTGGTTCTTTGAAGAAACAGTAGAAGCTTTGTTGGAAACATGAGAAATGTATGAGTCAGTACCTGAAGAAAGATAAAAAGGAAAGAAAAGGGTGGGAGTTGCAAGTGTCAAAAGTTTATCTGTTCCTTGTTAAAATAATCTGATTTAATGGAGCAGAAATTTAACATGAAGGAAAAGTGAAAGCCTTTGATCCACCAATTGGCTAAGGAGCCAGACATGAAATACAGGGGTGATAATGTAGGCTTGTTGGAAGAGGATTAAAATAGAAATGGTAATCAAATTCAGCTGGAGAGTTAGATTATAAAGAAATGAATAAAAACTGGTAAGGTCACAGTGCAAAATGTAGCTGTCTTGGTTTTCTAGCTATACCGAAAGAAGGACAGGAGACACTTGATATGGTTTTAATCAGGCCACAACTTTATTATTAGATGTCTGGGACTACATAGCAAATAAGTGTACAGTGTGGGTAATCCCATGTTCATTCAATAACTACCTGGGGGGCTTTGCCCCCCCCCCTTTTTCCAGCCAGATCCCCCAGCCAACCCCTGGAACCTTACCACCCCACCCCGAACAAGGTTAAGGTGGGCTGTAAGGAAGGGGGTTTGGCTCCCTGCCATATCAGACATAGGCGCCCCAAACTGCCCCCCCATCCCATCCCGCTCCGTTAACCAACACCTTCTTTTTAAGACCTTGACCAAGCCATTCATCCGGTCACTGTATCCCTTCCCCATGGAGTACCTGCACTGGACATCCGCCCCACATTCACATAATGAGTTGTGACATACAGCCTAACTCCCTTCATTCCCCTGAGCCCAATGGGGAAAGTGAAAAAAACCCAATTCCACCTGGGCCAATCCGGTGATAAGGGAAAAATTCCTTCGCAGCCCCCTAAAAAGGAACAGCTACTGTGAGGCCCACAGCTGGTCCTGGCTAAATCTGGAATTTTATCACCACAAGGGGAGGGAGAGTGGTTGTTGCTTCGCTTGCTCCTTAGCAAAAGTGGATGCTCCTAATTTTGAAAATCTGGACCTAAATAATTACATGAAATCAACAATGGAAGTGCATGGCCGAACAAAGAGTAGACCCTAGTTTCCAGTTCTGTATCTTAGTCACAAGACCAGCCATCCATTCTCCCTATGTGAAAGTTGCCAGTGCATTATTCCCCCTGCTGGCTGTATGTGGCATTGCTGCAACTGTGCCTCAGTTTCCCTGAACATCTTCTTTGTCATATTTTGGTCACTGACATGACCCGGCCCCCCAGCAAAAGTGAGATGAAAGAGATTAATAAGTTGCAGGGCACAAAAAGTTCTTCACTTAAAGACCAACAGAAAATAGCAAAACAACTGAGTCCTTAGCCCAGGTGGACTCAGCTAGTAGCCTACTTTGCATGCTAGCTCCAGCTTCAAACTGTCCAAACACTGACCCGAGTTCCACTTTAACCCTTTTGTCACCCCATCACACTCACAAAAAAAGAGAGCCAAACTAGGCAGGAATCAAACTTACAATCATCTAATCCATAGTAAAATCTGTTACCCATTGCAGCTATGGCTCACTTCAATTGAACTCTAAGGACGGTAGCTCAGATCTGAAGTAATTCCCAATCTTTTAGAGCTGACAGATGGTGAGAAAATACGATTGTCCTATCTATAGATAAATGGAGCAAGCAATACCTGTTTTGCAATGTGCAGGTATATATGTGTACTAATATGTTCTATTTAGATCATTGATTAAGAAGACACCCAAAGGTCAGGCTCAACTGGTTTATTCATTTCAGCCTAGTCAGCATAAATTGAAAGGTAATGCATAGTGATTTGGGTGCCAGGAATATCTTCTTGCAGAGGTCCGAATTATTACAATTTTCATGAGTTTTTATACATTACTTGTTTACCTTATACATTACTTGTTATAATTTGTGGTTAGCTGCATAATTTAGCATTGTCCAACTATTATCAAATGTCAACTTGTTATGGAATATGTGCCATTATACTCTAAAATTCTAGTTACAAAGAATCATAATAACTTTGATCTATTTAACAAGAGCTTAGCATGGTTTCAAAACAAGAGTCTCAAACAATCATTTTATTTTGCCCTCTCCAGCAGGATATATTATCCAAGCAGACATTAATATGACCTTTGTGGTCAGCATTTTCTGTGCACCTGTGAGATAAGTTATGTTTCCTCGTATAGACCCAAGAAGTTCAGAACTTCATCGTAAGCACAAGGATAACGTTGTGTAGCTATAAAAATAGGTTATGACCTTTAGAAATATGTTTTACTCTATAAGCAAATAAAATCTAGTAATTCCTTATTGTCTCTTAGCATTACTTTGCAAAACTTCCTGGGAGCCTTCCCTATATGCGAACTGTCTTTTGGCAGTAAGGAATGCTGGGAACTCAAGGTCTGTATGGCAGTGGTATAGTGCCTTTTTTCTAACCACAAGAATTGTTCAAAACTTGCTAAATTATAAATAGATCTTGCTAAAAGGTGACAAACTTCACTAAATAGTCCACTAAAATGACTCAAACATTTAAGCCCCAAAAGCTTCCTGACAGCATTTCCAAATTAGAACTCACCATTGTACAGTTTTGCATACATAACACCATCCTAACTATCAAGAAAAAATATTATTTTATCTATCCTAATCATATATTTTATATCAGCTAATAACTATTAAATAAAATTTGCAGCAAGATTACTAGTGATTAAAATGCCCAGTATTACATATGTACCAAAACACACTTTAGCTAGGTTTCAGAGCAGCAGCCATGTTAGTCTGTATTCACAAAAAGAAAAGGAGTACTGGTGGCATCTTAGAGACTAACAAATTTATTTGACCATGAGCTTTCGTGAGCTACAGCTCACTTCATCGGATACAGTAAGCTGTAGCTCACGAAAGCTCATGCTCAAATAAATTTGTTAGTCTCTAAGGTGCCACAAGTACTCCTACACTTTAGCTAGAATCCATTTACTGTGCTCATTAGTTATTCAGTAAGAGATCCTTTAGTGGTGTCAACTTGTCAAATAGAAAGTTATCATAATCTCAATGAAGTCATCAAGCTGTCTTTACAGCTAAGGTTAGTTGAACAAAAAATGATTTTAATTCATTATCTTCTAGTTTTTCCAACTGACAGCTATTCATTATTTTATAATCTTTCCAGACAGGAATTTATTTCAACAGATTTGTGGCGTTTAAGTGGATGGTGTGTGTATCTTATTCTGGGAAAATATATATTGCTTCTCAGTTTTTCCTTAGTTTAAGGCAGAATGAAAACATTAATATTTTATCCTTCCCCTTTCTCTGTCTATACCTTTGATGTCCTCTGCCTTTTTTGAAGGATTTAAACCAGTTTTTTTCAACAGTGACTTTGAGTTATTGTGAATTTTATTTTCAGGTTCCCTGCTTACAGCATAAGTTATAGAAGATTATAATGATGTTGCAGTATATTGATGTTGCAATATAAAAGAACATATATTTACTTTTATGGCAGTGGCCTAAAATATGAAGCTCCTTTCCCACATCCCTTCTTTACTCTCCTCCCTCCATCTTCTCTCTTTCACATACCCCAAATCAAAGAAAGAATTACTTTTCTCTTTTATAGGAAGTGTCACAGGGTGCTACTCACCACTGGGTTGCCCCCGCATGGCTGTGTCTGGGGAATCGCTCTGCTTGGTCTGATACTCCCTTCTGTCTCTCACTTGTGCTTCAGCCCCTCTCACACTCCAGGAGTTGCAGTGCACCCTCTTTGTGTGTCATTCAGCTACCTCTTAATTGTTTGGCCCTTTTGCCAGGTTACTGTATAGTTTTCCCCTTCAGAGATATCAAAGTCTCACTGGACTGCCTATCCGGCTATCGTTCCTGGCAGTCCTCCAATTCCAAACCATGCTACTTCCCCAATGGCTGGTAGGGGAGCCTAGGCCCACCCACTACTCTGCATTCCAGCCCAAAGAATCTACAATCAGTCACCAAGACCTTGCAACTATTTCCTTGGGCTGCTTCCTACTCTACTTCTATCAGGCTTACTTCTCAACCTCCTCTCTGGGTACACCCTTCTCTCAGGGCCAGGATCCTAGGGCTTCTCCTCTCCCCCTGGTTTCTTCCCTCTTCAATCTCAAATCCCAGAGAGTAATTGTAGACCTCCACCCTGCACCCTCTTTTTAATGCAAACATCCTGACTTTATACCAGCCCCCTCTGCTCATGTCCACCAGGGCTCCATCCTCAGTCATTGTTTTCCTATCAAGCCTAACTCTCCCTCCAGGTTACTCAGCCTATTAGTTACTTCACCCTTTCTGAGCCACATTAACCCTTTCCAGGCTGGGGGGGGGGAAGGCGGGGGTGAACACTCCATTACAGGAAATCATACCCATGTTACAAGTAAAGTGTTGTGAAGCAAATTGATACAATGAAGTAGCATTAAAAAGGAAATTAAAGTGAGAAAATACTGAACATCATAGCTGTAACATTATTATCTTAAGATGGTGGGGGCACACAAATCTTCCTCAGCTGGGCACAGCACTGGCAATTTTCCAGGATTCAAGGGTTGTACATCATATGCAGTAAATGGAGTAATCTTCCAATAAGGCCAAGAGGAAGCACTGAATACTGAAGCATGTCTGTCAGCATGGGCAAGTCATTTAATTCTCATGTGCTTTTCTTTTTGGCTTTCTTGTATAAGTTTTTTATATCATATTTTTAATTCACCTTTACCTCTCCTGGGGTGAAATTCTATAATTCTCCCATTCTTAGACCAGATTCTGTTGGATCAATCATGCTTACTCCCTGCAGGTCTGATTGACTTTGATACATGATCTTCTCCTCAGGAGTCTGTGACCTGTGATGAGTGGAGTGACCAGACAGCCTTCTTAGAAGCAAAGTATTGTTTTTCACTGTAGTAACTAAACATTTAGAGAGAGAGAGATTTTAACACAACAAACTGTCTATACACATGTCTTATCTTACCTATAGGCTTACCATCCCCTGATGATAACCTGGGCAGGCCTAACTTCTTGAGACTCCCACACAGGTACCTGTGTCAGTCTGAACAGCTTACCAACAACTGCATTCTCTCTGGAAAGAGTCTCTTTTATCCTGGCAGAGTCCCATTGAGTTTGTCAGGCCCCAGGATCTTGGCCCTGCATGTCCAAACCAATTTGATAGGCTCTGCAGGACTTTGAGCCAGAATTGCCAGACCCAATCACTGTCCCATAGTTCTGTAACAACTCTCAAGTGTTTGTCATGTGGTGGTTTATCCTGAGCCATTGTTTCTGTACCTGTTTGATTTCCCCAGCATCCCAGTTGATTTAACCCAGTACAATCATAATGAATATTCCAGTAACCAGGTCCATATACAATATTCATAAAGTCTTAAAGAGCACCTCCACTTCTGTCACAGCTGTAATTATCCAAAAACCAAACATTACCAAGCCACAAAATTCAGAATTAAAGTTATTCTTAAAAGAAATCCAAACCTGTTAAGGTAAGAAATGCACACCCAAACTACCTTAATTCTATTCTGAAGTGATGTCCGATACAGTTAAAGCATTTTAGAGTATTTGTAGTCCCAGATTAGATGAAATTTGTAAGTGATTTTTTAAGACACATTTGATTATTTCCCAATTTTTTTCTCTCTTCATGGCATCACTTCAAGGAAGAGTTAAGGTCATTGGGGTGCCTCAACTTTTAATTTCTTACCTGAACATGTATGAAATTATTTCCTTAATCCTTAAACCTCTGTTTATATTGCTTGATTTGTGGGTGATTACAGTATCTCTGAAATGTTTTTATTTTGTACTAGAGACAGAAGAATAGAAATCCCTGTGGAAAATGTAATTTTCTAAATCATCCCAAGCTGGGGTAAAAACATCATAAATAAGAATATTTTCATGGGAAGGATTTAAAGAACAATTCCATTTTGGGAGAACTGAAACAGAATTTTCAAGCTACCTACCTGAATGACTCTTGTCATAGAGATTGGATATGGGTTCAGCTCTGAATTGAAACTCCCTTAAAGATCAAGGGTTTGGGATTTAGTGTTCCAGTCTGACCCACAATAAAGATGGTCTCAAATTGACAGACTTTTCCAAAGTTCAGGAGAATCTGGATTGAGTGTGGAAGCACATCTCTGACCACAATATATTATATACAATTAGCTGAATTGGGAACCTGATATTGTCTTTATTGTTATATTGCACATCAGACTGCTATGTAAGTAAAACTGAAACAACGTATGATAGAAATGACACACAGTTCATCAGCACTACCACATGGGAAGGTGGCAGGCTCTTTAATGCTTATTTTCTGCATATTTTTATTGCCTAGTCTATGCCAGGGTTTGGGCCTCTTGTAAACATAATCCATCCTGGCCTTATGTTGCAAAATGTTGGCACCTTTCAACTATAATAAACCTATACTGGTGTGGCAGGCCAACAACTCCCCTTCTGATAGATTGCAGACTCAATGAAAGCTAGAATGGAGTGAAAAGATAACTCTGTTCCTCTTCCCTTTGTAGACTCCAGTAGGTTTAGAATGCTGAGGCTACGTATTGCTTACATACCTGGTAATGGAATAGGATGACATAGCAAGCAATAAGTAATTCAGAAATCCTCACACATGCTGATTTCCACCCCTTTGATTAAGGATCCTGTGGGAACAAGAGGTGCCATTAGGTACTCAGATATTATGGAGATGGTGGCTTTATAAGTACCTGGAGAGATTAGACAAATTACATCAGCAAAGGAACTTCTCATATGAGCATGCTTTGATTCCAGAACAATTAGATATCAAATTATAGTAAATAAATACATACAAATAATTTCAGGGACCTGAGAAGAGAAGTTAAGATCGGAATAATACAAGCCATCTTTTCAAGATCTAGTGCTAAGTGCAAGTGGCAAACTTAGAGAACAAATTTCCAAAGTACTGGATGAAAACTTCTTTGGACTATGTTAGCTGTGTTTTAGAAAAGGGGGATACTGATCTCATTCTTGCAAAACTGACAGATCTTGTTAACTGGTCTTTAAATTAAGGAGAAAAGTGAAGCAAAACCAGAATTTGTTCTGAACTAAAGGATGATGATGAACAAAAGGAAAAAATAATATTTTAATATTTAAACATAACTTCAGTGAGAAAGGAAACAAACACAAAGAGCAAGAAGATACATTACAAGATTAAAATTATGTTCTTGCTTGAATAATGGCAGCTTAGTTAGTAGATTCTCATAACTTAGTTAGTAGATTCTCATAATTTGGAAATCAACATATATGGATATAATAATCACTATAGAAACTGTAGAAAAGGAAGTAATAGTAAAGGGGTGACACTTTTTATCAAAAGTATTCATAATGCCAGAGTTATAATTTGGGAATGGAATGTGATTGAAGATATTTTGGGTTTAAGATACAAACATCAAGGACAAAATTATTGTGGAAAGCTATTGCAGTGTACCAGGACGAACTCTTTAAGTTGAAGACATTGGACTACACAGATTATAATTATTCAGATATCTGTTGAGTAACAAAGACAGCCAAAGTGTCATAAAAAATGTAACTTAGGTAAAGAAAAAAAAAACAATGGAGGCTTTAGAAAATGCAATGAAAGAACAAATAGTTTAACACTGAGCAACAAAGAAATGGTAATAAAATAGATTGTTTCCTTATTATTTTAAATCTTTCTTTGTTTTTGTCAAGGTTCCTTCCCCACTCTGAACTCTAGGTTACAGATGTGGGGACCTGCATGAAAACCTCCTAAGCTTATTTTTACCAGCTTAGGTTAAAACTTCCCCAAGGTACAAACTATTTTCCTTTTCCCTTGGACTTTATTGCTGCCACCACCAAGCGTCTAACAGATATATAACCAGGAAAGAGCCCGCTTGGAAACATCTTTCCCCCTAAAATCCTCCCCAAACCCTACACCCCCTTTCCTGGGGAAGGCTTGATAAAAATCCTCACCAATTTGCATAGGTGAACACAGACCCAAACCCTTGGATCTTAAGAACAATGAAAAAGCAATCAGATTCTTAAAAGAAGAATTTTAATTGAAGAAAAAGTAAAAGAATCACCTCTGTAAAATCAGGATGGTAAATACCTTACAGGGTAATCAGATTCAAAACATAGAGAATCCCTCTAGGCAAAACCTTAAATTTCAAAAAGACACAAAAACAGGAATATACATTCAGCACAGCTTATTTTCTCAGCCATTTAAACAAACAGAATCTAACGCATATCTAGCTAGGTTACTTACTAAGTTCTAAGACTCCATTCCTTTCTGTTTCCAGCAAATGCCTCACTCACTCACTCACTCTCTTTCTCTCTCTCTCTCTCTCTCGCGCACACACACACACACACACAGAGCCTTTGTTTCTCCCCTCCTTCTAGCTTTGAAAGTATCTTGTCTCCTCATTGGTCATTTTGGTCAGATGCCAGCGAGGTTATCCTAGCTCTTAACTCATTACAGGTGAAAGGGGTTTTTCCTCTGGCCAGGAGGGATTTTAGAGGTGTTTACCCTTCCCTTTATATTTATGACAGTTTTATGCTTTGCAATATCTATACAACACTCCAGTCTCATACTACCTCTGCTTTAATTGACTTGTCTTCAGACATTAGGTTAGAAACATCGAGCTGCTTTGCAGTTCTGTAGCACTATACCTAAATTGCTCAAAAAGGCAACCTATATTTCAAAGAGAGGTATCTCCCTTTCAGTAGTTCTGGTGTACCCATCACTATAATGACCTGGCATTAATTACAAGCATTAGTAGCAACATCTTTGCTTTTCCAGGGGGACCATCCTTTCTGCCAATCTTAATAAGTCCTGTTTTTGAAGATCATTAACAAATGATCCCTATTTACAGCTATTTTTTTAAAAAACTGGCATTTTCCCCTTAATTTTCACTTTTTGAATTTATGAAAGAGCCCTCTATGATGACATTTTGTGGTTGTTTCAGTACTCTAAAGATGTCACTGAAAGATTAACGGTATAAACTTTAACTATTGCAGACCTGGTGGTCCACTGTAATGGGGGAACTCTGATGTCAATAAGCATATTTGGATCTGTGGTTGGTTTGTTTGTTTTTTGCTGCAGTAGAATCCTTTCCAAGTGCCAGCATGGAGGAGAATTTGTTCAAGGTTATTTACATTTTATAAAATCTGGCCAGGATTAAGAATTGCTTATTCAATACCTGTGCTTAGAGAGTGACATTGACTAAACTAGATATGAAAGTGTGTCCTTGCTATGTAGCAGCCTTTCATGCCTTCATGTTATTCCTGTATGTTTTTTACTAATTAATTATCTCCATTTAGGTACAAAAAATGAAAAGAAAATGGGACTGTGAATCAGCTCAGAGCCCACACTTGCAGCACTAACTTTATTCAGATCCCTCTCATACCTTTTTGGTAATCCTTATTTGTGACACACATTAATATCTCATTAGCCTTGAGAGCTAAACATTGCAGCAGATAAGTTATCCTCAGTTTACAAGGACAACTAGTAAAATATGTAGCAATGATCATTTGCATTCGGGAAAACTGCAGCTTACAAAACTAATTTATATTCCAGCTGAGTGGTATCCTTCCTTAAGGATATCATATTACTATAAAGCTAAGTAAACTGCCCAAGATCCAGTATGATCACTTATTCAAAATTCTGTCTTATTTAAGCAATGAGTATTGAATTCCTTTGCTCTGCCTATTTAAATTGCTATATTAGGGAGATGATAACATATTCAAAAATACTCATCAAACTCTGCTGCTCACTCTAGTGAGAACGCATCAGCTACTTAAGTGTAAGAATGTCACTTCTTTATGTTGCAATAAATTCAAATTAGGCACTTGAAATCAATGGAAGTTAGGAGCCTAAATAGCTTTGTGGTCTGGGCCTTGCTGTCTGACTTGATAGAGGGTTTGAAAAATATGTGTGCCTTTACTTGAACTAAGCCAGGTGGTCTTGTTATACCACTGATGCTGTATTTCACCATTTAGTGCACAATCCTGCTGTCATTGGAATCAGTGGCATAGATTCCATTAATTTTAGTAGGAGCAGGACTATACCTTTAGTGCTCAATTATGTCTCCTAGCAACCTGAGACATTTTTAGGAGGGGAGCAAGTGCATGACCCAAGTGGCAGTGTTGCTCAGGCTCCTAAAAAATAGCATGGGTAAATAATCAGGTACAAAAATAGAGAACATAGTTGCATATGGAATTTTTAATAGTGTACATGGAGGGTTGCTTTGTGTACTGGGGTGGGTGCTCTTAATATTTATGTGGGGATGACCAGGAATTTTCTAGACATTGACAGAATTGAGCTCTGAAATGTTAGGTCAGTCCAAAGCATACCAAATTTGTTAGGTGTTGGCCCAAGCTATTCCTTGGTGTCAGGCCTATATTTCTCCAAAGGTACTCCTTGTTTCTAAACAAAGAATTAAATCATTTATATTAAGTGGGAAGCAAGATGTTTTATCAAATCAAATAGTTCCTGATTCAGTGAAATACTTCAGTACATACTAAACTTAAGCATATTCTTAAATCCATTCTGATTAATCAGAGGACTTAAGCAAATGTCATCAAACAAATAACTTTAGCTTATAGGCAGGCATGTGTAAGTGTCTTGCTGAATATGGATGGGGTAATTCATATGCTTAAAGTTAAGCATATACTTAAGTGTTTTTTTTCTGAATTGGGCATTAGTACATACCTTTTGGCAGATTTGGAGGTGAGTTCAGACTTGGGCTTTGATGGAAAGCTAGTAACAACTTAAACTGTGGAGAGACTGATTGCCAAGGAGACAGTTATTTCACTTCTTGTTATTGTATATTTGTAAGGGTTTGGACGACCCACAATGCCCATCCACAATGCCCATCCATTTCTGAAGACAATAAAGATTTGCTAAATTGCTTCTTATATTTGTAAGTGAGGTAATGTCTTTTATTGGACCAACTTCTGGTGGTGAGAGATTGAATGCTTATCTCTCTCATCAACAGAAGTTGTTCCAAAACAAGATATTACCTCAACCACCTTGTTTGTTTTATCCTGGGACCAACATAGCTACAACCACACTGCATATCTTATATTTGTATTTAATTAGACATATAGAGACAGTGGGCAAACGTTTTGTTCTGTGAGATAAATTAGGTCCAAAGCTCCTATAAACATAAATAAAAGTTATACATGCAACTCCATAAGCACTATGCCAAAAAATTCACCCAGTTCAGCAAAGAACACAGCTTGACTCTCATAACTCAAATGGATGTCTTTCCATTGACTGCAAAGGGTTTTGGATCTGGCCCTAAGATTGCAGTGCTGGAAGAACAAATGTCTCTTCACTTATAAATTGAGCACATTTGGAAACCCCTGATCAGTTTCACAGTAGACATGCACATTAAGGTACAGGTAAACCAGAAGCTATTTGGTTTTGTATAGTAAAGTGTTACCATTTTTCCTAATCTTGTACTTTAAAACACAGGTAGAATATGCACAGTAGTCTTACTTCTGCATGCAGTATATTCAGCCTGCAGTGTTAGAATGCAGATCTATTGTTAAAAGATATGTAGTGTTCATATGACTTGATCTAATCCTGAAATTAGTATTCCCAATACCCCGTCAATTCTTTCTCACCAGTCTCAAGTTGTAAAATAAACTGGTGAAGGCTTTTACCCAGGAGTTTTGCACAGTGTTCTCATCAGCCTTAAGGCTCTTCAAAGCTTGCACAGATACAAGTTGGTTTTTACTTCTTTCCTCCCCACCTCCATAAGGATTACTTGCAGGTCCAGTGAGTATTACAAGGCTGCTAAACTCTGAGTGATATACACGGAGTTTGGAATAACGCCAAGTAAACATATGGCTCCTGCTCATCTAGCTGCAGGTAGTACATATACCTCAGGTGATATGAAATCCCATTTTTAAGGAGTCATTCGTGGTCCATCTGCCTCAGCAGTTTTCATCAGTACTGTAATCTTCCAGCCTTTTGTTCCTGCTCTGTTGCCCCTTCTTTGGCACCACCTTGTTGTTCTTCCTTTCCACTTGTGACAAACGAGACTGAAAAGAGAAATTTGACAAGACTTTTACATTGTGTCTACATTCAGCAACAGGAATGAGAATGGATTTTTTTTCTTCGTACACCTATAAATCTTCAGCATTCAGTATACAACAGTTTCCTACACATTGTAAATGAATTGCTCTGAATCTGTCTTTCAGCAGATAGATTCTTTCAAAGTGGCTCTTTCCTCTACTGTTCAATGGTTTGTTTTTTAAAAGGACAAACTTTTATGTTGTCATTACTTCATGGCTGAACTTCAGTAAGATCACAACTTAGGCCTGAGTGTAAAGAGCTTCCTTTCCTGACTGTACTCGCAATACAATGTAGTGACCAAATCCCGTTCTGTGATAAAGAAGCAGTGGTACTGCCTACACCATAGGCAAAATTTGGCTCTGAAACTGGAAGATGTTTTTATTCTGACTCTAGTTTATCTGAATGTGTGTCAGTGGAATATATATCTGGATATGTTCCTTGTCTATCAGAGCTGCAAACACACTCATCCTCACTCTGCACCATCACATGTGTATTTGACTCAAGCTATTATGATGATGTTAATTTTTTTTTTTGAGCTCCACAGTGTACTCAGTGCTTTTTAGAGCATAAAGCAAGAACCAGTTACAATCTAGACAAACAGGCTACAGAAGGATTTGTGTTGGTGTCCCTTAGCCATTTATTTTTCATGTATAGCATCTTCAACATTCCTTTTACCAGCCCTTCTTAACATTCAAACCATGCAGTTCATCGAATAATATATTGTTGAAGGGGCATTGTTTGGCATAAATCTCAAGGCAAAGAGTTTTGTGTTTTGCCTGCCTGGAAGCAGTTTGAAAACAGAGGACCAGATTGTCAACTGGTGTAAATAGACACAGATCCACTGACTTAATGAACTTACACTGGTTTACACTAACTGAGGATCTGGCCCCATAATACCAATCTAATTGAAACTTTTTGTTTGTATTAGCTTTGGAGCAAATATACCTGTTTGGTTTATTTAAATGACTAGTAACAGAGGAAATTAAAAATTAAGACAAGAATTGCACGTTGCATCAGAAAATGATACATTACAGGTCTAAGTATGACTTTCAGAAGTGATTTGTGATTTCTGGGTTCAGTGCATTTTGAGCACTCAGCTTGAAAAAGCTGGACTTTTCTGAGGGTTGCTGCTCAGCACTTTCTTTTTCCAGAATTCTCTGGCTGGGCACCCAAAATCAATAGTTTTGCAATTTTTGGCCAGAAAGCTTTACATTTAGTTGCATTGTAGTTATCAAAGTGCTGAATGGTGGGGTTTTAATATTATGAGAGAAAATGAGTGGACAGCATTCATGATATCATTATGTTATAACCAAGCTAGTTTTATTTAGAAAATGTACAGATTTCTGCCAATAGATTTTGAGCAGAAAGGATTTAATCAGCAAAAGCAGCACGATCCAAACTGGCTCAAAATAGCAGACAGCTAGTATTTCTTACCGTGTGCACTCAACAGACAGTGCCTGGAGTATTTTACAGAAATACTCGTGTTTTCTTCCCTTTTAATGTTCATCAGGCAAAAAAGTTCTGCATGTAACTTCACACCAAACACATTACAATTATTTTCTATTTATCCTGACTATTTGTTTTCAATAATTATTCAAGTGGATCATTATTCTTGGAGATGCAGTTAAAAGCAAATTGCCCTCTTTCATTTATTTAGTACTTCTCAACAACCCAATCAATGTTGTGTAACACTTATGTTGTTCCAATGGTGCACTAGAAATGAAATGAACAGAGTAAAAAAAAAGGTTCCATGGGCGAAAATATTTTCAACAAAATATAATATACAGTTTGATTTTAAAGCCATATTTAGGCACCTACCTTATTTTCAAAAGTACTGAGCACATTTGCAAAAATCAGGATTGTTTCATGAATGATTCAGTTTACAGACAGGAAAAAGAGCCAAATTTACAATGAACATTGAAAAAGGTAACGCGACTAGTTAAGTTTGTTTATTTCAAAAGGCATTTAATTCTGGTATTCTATATTATAAAGCCAGGTCCTGATCTGATGTAGAGCAGTGTGGATCTATTGAATTCAATGAAGCCATCTCAGTTTGCACCAGCTGAGAATCTGGCCCTATTTACTTCATAAAACTGCCATGTAATGCATATAATGAAAGTTTGGATCACCAGAAATATAGTAGATTAAAATATTCACAATATATTCTTCCAGTACAGTAATTGTACACAGTAATATAATATGGATAGAGAGAGAATTTTTTTTTATAATTTACTTTTCATTGAGTTTTTTTCTAGGAAAAGTACAATATTCTTCCATTGTAACTGACCTATTTTCAATTTTATATTTGTGGAGTCAAATAATTAATATTAGTCAAGCTATTAGTAGATAATATCTGGACATGTTTCCTTTGGAGTATTAGGAAATTGAGCCTGAAGTTACAGTAAAATGTAAGGAAGACTCATCATAGATTTTTCAGTGCTCTGGCAGTTCCAAAATATTTTTAAAAAATCGTTTCAGGGTGAATCCTAACAAAATACTTCGGAAATTTTCTGTGAAGTGAAAAGTAAAACAAAATTCATGTTAGGTTGAATGAAATATTCAACTATAATTTTTAGGGTTTTTTATTTAAAAAATAAAATAAAGCAAATTTTTTAAAAAAAGTTATTTCAAATAGAAAAATCAAAACATTTTTTCCAAACATATTAAAAGAAAACATTTTTATTTTTTTTTCTGGGGTTCTTTTTTTTGTTTCCCCACCAAACATAATTCAGTGAAATCAATATGAGTTCACATAATGTTTCAGGCAATACAAATCTGAAGTTTTCCTTTAAAAAAAAAAAAGTTATGGATGATAAATTCCACCGTTCCCTAGTCTTTAGCCTTAGTCTACGACATATCCCTCAGGAAGGTGAGTCTCAGCATGGATGGATTGTAAAATCCCTAAACAGGTATACATCAACCTCAGCCTGGACCAGTCCACACAAGAAATCTACTTCCTGGACACTACAGTGCTAATAAGCGATGGTCACATAAACACCATCCTATGCCGGAAACCTACTGACCACTATACTTACCTACATGCCTCCAGCTTTCATCCAGACCACACCACACAATCCATTGTCTACAGCCAAGCTCTATGATAAAACCGCATTTGCTCCAATCCCTCAGACAGAGACAAACACCTACAAGATCTCTATCAAGTGTTCTTACAACTACAATACCTATCTGCTGAAGTGAAGAAACAGATTGACAGAGCCAGAAGAGTACCCAGAAGTTACCTACTACAGGACAGGCGCAACAAAGAAAATAACAGAACACCAATGGAAGAATATTGAACTTTTCCTGGAAAAAAACTCAATAAAAAGTAAATTATAAAAAAAAATTCTCTTTCTATCCATATTATATTACTGTCTACAATTACTGTACTGGAAGAATATATTGTGAATATTTTAATCTACTGTATTTCTGGTGATCCAAACTTTCATTATATGCATTACATGGCAGTTTTATGAAATAAATAGGGCCAGATTCTCAGCTGGTGCAAACTGAGATGGCTTCATTGACTTCAATAGATCCATACTGATCTACATCAGATCAGGACCTGGCTTTATAATATACATTACCAGAATTAAATGCCTTTTGAAATAAACAAACTTAACTAGTCGCGTTACCTTTTTCAAATGTTCATTGTAAATTTGGCTCTTTTTCCTGTCTGTAAACTGAATCATTCATGAAACAATCCTGATTTTTGCAAATGTGCTCAGTACTTTTGAAAATAAGGTAGGTGCCTAAATATGGCTTTAAAATCAAACTGTATATTATATTTTGTTGAAAATATTTTAGCTGTCACCTTCAGCCCCCAACTAAAACCTCTCCAGCGCATCATCAAGGATCTACAACCTATCCTGAAGGACGGCCCATCACTCTCACAGATCTTGGGAAACAGGCCAGTCCTTGCTTACAGACAGCCCCCCAACATGAAGCAAATACTCACCAGCAACCACACACCACACATCAAAAACACTAACCCAGGAACCTACCCTTGCAACAAAGCTCGTTGCCAGCTCTGCCCACATATCTGTTCAAGGGACACCATCATAGGGCCTAATCACATCAGCCATACTATCAGAGGCTCATTCACCTGAACATCTACCAACGTGATATATGCCATCATGTGCCAGCAATGCCCCTCTGCCATGTACATTGGCCAAACCGGACAGTCTCTATGCAAAAGAATAAATGGGCACAAATCAGACGTCAAGAATTGTAACATTCAAAAACCAGTCAGAAAACACTTCAATCTCTCTGGTCACTCGATTACTGACCTAAAAGTCGCAATATTACAACAAAAAAACTTCAGAAATAGACTCCAACGAGAGATTGCTGAATTGGAATTAATTTTCAAACTGGACACCATTAACTTAGGCTTGAATAAAGACTGGGAGTGGATGTGTCATTACACAAAGCAAAACTATTTCCTCATGTTTATTTTTCTCCCCCCTACTGTTCCTCACACATTCTTTTCAACTGCTGGAAATGGCCCCCCTTGATTATCACTACAAAAGGTTTTTTTCTCTCCTGCTGGTAATAGCTCAGCTTACCTGCAAAAAGAAAAGGAGTACTTGTGGCACCTTCCACAAGTACTCCTTTTCTTTTTGCGGATACAGACTAACATGGCTGCTACTGTGAAACCAGGTTTCAGAGTAACAGCCGTGTTAGTCTGTATTCGCAAAAAGAAAAGGAGTACTTGTGGCACCTTAGAGACTAACCAATTTATTTGAGCATAAGCTTTCGTGAGCTACAGCTCACTTCATCGGATGCATACCGTGGAAACTGCAGCAGACTTTATATATACACAGAGAATATGAAACAATACCTCCTCCCACCCCACTGTCCTGCTGGTAATAGCTTATCTAAAGTGATCATCAGGTTAGGCCATTTCCAGCACAAATCCAGGTTTTCTCACCCTCCACCCCCCCACACAAATTCACTCTCCTGCTGGTGATAGCCCATCCAAAGTGACAACTCTTTACACAATGTGCATGATAATCAAATTGGGCCATTTCCTGCACAAATCCAGGTTCTCTCACTCCCTCACCCCCCTCCCAAAACCCACCTCCATACTCTCATTACAGTGTGTATGGTAACACTCATTGTTTCATGTTCTCTGTGTATATAAAATCTCCCCACTGTATCTTCCACTGCATGCATCCGATGAAGTGAACTGTAGCTCACAAAAGCTTATGTTCAAATCATTTTTTTAGTCTCTGAGGTGCCACAAGTACTCCTTTTCTTTTTGCCTACACAGGTATAGGATCAAGAGTATGGTGCACTTTGTGCTACAGCTTAAATTTAGCTCCTATGACTTTTGGATCTTTCTCTTTTTCCAGTGTTTTGTGTATTATGGTAATTCATTTTAATAGTCCTAATTCTGTCATGCTGCAAATAGTCAGCACAAATTTAAAATGTGAAACACATGCATGTTTGAAATATATATATATATATATATATATAATGCAACTTTGACCATAAAACTATATGAATATAGATAGAAACTGGGCAAATTTTAATATACAGGAAAAAGAGAAATGAAAACAGCCAATTCAGTTTCTTTAGTCTAGTCAGACGTGATTGACAGTTTTTTTTGATTTGCATATTTTTTCTCATTGTCTTACAAAAGGGTTCTTCCTTCAACTTTCATAAGTCAACTTTCCATGTATCAAGATGTCCTTTTTTGGGGGGGTGGGGAGAGGTGAATACTGATAGTCTAACTGAAAATTAATTCATGATATGAAACTTCTCCAGTTGAGTTTTGTAATATTCAATGTTATTAGACTCTTTGAACCCTTAATGCTTCATAAATTAGTTTTCAATAATGTTTTTAATGATTAAATCAATTTATTGTCAGACGTTTTCACAGACACTTATCAAGGACTATTTATCAAGTGCTCAATTCGTTTTTGAAATAGCCCTAACATTGCACACAAAGGATCTATTTCTGGCAATGAATTCACTTAACACTTCAAAATTCATGTTTTATATTCCCTCTTTTATTCAAAGGGACTATCTCATTATTCTTCTTAATACCATGACATTGGTATTAGGCATCTTTGTATTTTAACTGAACCTATGTAATTAGTCACAGTGAATTTTACTGAAAAATATCTTGTTCTTTAATAGAAATATTGACTTGTGTGAAGTGGAAAACTCATTTCATGTACTCAAGAGAACTCAGAAATGATCTCTAGGCAGGCATCACTAGTAAGTTAGAGACTGTGTGCTCTACATACAAGATAAATTGACCTATATAGGAGCCGTGCTTTTTATTCTCCACCTACCCTTGCCCCATATTTATAACTTTACTTTGACTTATTCAACTCTTTATGTAGAAGATTTGGTGCTATGAAACATAAAATAAATATGATTAAGCTAAATTATCTGGAAACATTCCCCCATCCTCTCTCCTACCCCTTTCTCATCTCAGTTGTTCCCTTTTTCTTTACTTAAATTTTACAAATTTTGGATTCATAAAATACACTTCCTTAGGGTGAGATTTACAAAGGTATTTAGTTCTAAATACCTTTGAAAATCAGGTCATTATTCCATGAATGACTATGGTCACACCGAGTCACTACATTGTTTGATTTCAATGGGACTTCTTGTTGTGCAAGATAATATATAACATTAGCAAGGGCACTGCAGTCTGGCCCATAGTTATTAGTGATGGGAAACATCACTGAAGAAGAAAGAGAGATATTGAACATTGCTAAATTCTTTAAAAATAAACTCTCAACTTGGGTTGATTTCTAGCTATAAGGTTAATTAAAGAAAGATAGTCAAGCCTTCTGTCTGCTTGAGCAAAGAACAAGCTTCAACTGTGGTTTCAATGTGAAGTCTGGCTGAAATATATATATATATATATTTTCAGCCATTGCTATTCAAAATTTAAGGGGGAAACTGTAAAGTAAGTCATTTATATCTACTTATGGGGGAAGAAAATGCAATAAAAAAGAACTGGCTGCAAGACCACATTTTACTTATCCTACCAGTGTATGTTTCACCTAAACTTTTAAAATAATTGTTACCGAGTACATTTAATATCAAAGAAAAATATCAAGCATTAGATTGAAGTTTTTAAAAGAGGATTTTTATTCCAGATAAATTGCCCTAAAATTTAAAGTAATTTAGCCCTAAAAATGTCAGAGACCATCCTTCGTCATTGTCACTGTGTGGAAAATCCAAAATAAGGATTGGAAGGCAACAAAACATATGATTTAATGTGAATTAAGAAGAAAAAATACAAGGGAAGGAACTATCTCATTGGGTTCTAAAATTAAAGAATTCAATTTCTGGGAAATTTCAAATGCTCTCCCTCCCATCTTTTACTGTAGCTTGTGAGTGATGATTTTCCTTTCCTAAATACTCAGACATTTTGGGAAGAAAAAGAAGCAATTAAAGGTTTTTTTAATTCTGTTTTATCAGTTATCCTCTGGAATGTTGCCATTGGTGATCAAAGAGATATTAATTTCTGCATCTTATTACCACTTTCAGCTAAGGAATTTTGGAAAGCTCACAAATGTAGGAAGATTTTTAATATGAAGTCTCAGGGCTTTGTAAGATGTTCTGTTTACGAAGACTCAGATTAAGCAAGTGGTGCAAAGGATCTATAAAGCTTTAGGGGAAAAACAGAACTCGATGGGAGTAATATTTATTACTAAATGGGAATGAGATTTAGCAGAAACAGCTGGATATAGATTAATGGAATCAAAATATGAACTATCATAAAGCTTCCACTGCTTCCCTCTAGATTAGTTGAAAACATTTATACATATGTACTTGACACCTGTTTGGATGTCCGACATATTGATAAAATACTTGGATACATGTTAGTGAGGATGTGGGGATAGAGTTTGTCATATCTTAAAGTAGCATGGTTTTGCACAGTACATAGACTTAATGAAGTACTCAATGCTTTTTTTGCCTTGGTTGTCACAGAAAAGGTCAGCTCTCACAGTGCTATTCTGGGAAACATGTTATGGGGAGGATGGGAGCAGCCCTCAGTGCTGAAAGAACAAGTTAAGGACTATTTAGAAAAGCTGGACATGCACAAGTCTATGGGTCCAGATATAATGCATCCGAGGGTGCTAAGGGAATTGGCTGATGTGATTGCAGAGCCATTGACCATTATCTCTGAAAACTTCTGGCGACTGGGGGAGGTCCCAGACAATTTGAAAAAGCAAACAAAGTGCCCATCCTTATAAAAGCGAAGAAGGAGAACCCAGGGAACTAAAGACCGGTCAGCTTCACCTCAATCCCTGGAAAAATCATGGAGCAGGTCCTCAAGGAAACCATTTTGAAGCACTTGGAGGAGAGGAAGGTGATCAGGAACAGTCAACAAGGATTCACCAAGGGCAAGGCATGCCTGACTAACCTGATTGCCTTCTATGATGAGATAACTGGCTCTGTGGATATGGGGAAAGCAGTGGACGTGATATACCTTGACTTTAGCAAAGCTTTTGATATGGTCTCCCACAGTATTCTTGCCAGCAAGTTAAAAAAGTATGAATTAGATGAATGGACTATAAGGTGAATAGAAAGCTGGCTAGATCATCGGGCTCAATGATTAGTGATCAACGGCTCGATGTCTAGTTGGCAGCCGGTATCAAGCAGAGTGCTCCAGGGGTCAGTCCTGGGGCCAGTTTGGTTCAACACCTTTATTAGTGATCTGGATGATGGGATGGATTGCACCCTCAGAAAGTTCGCAGATGACACTAAGCTGGGGGGAGAAGCAGATACCCTGGAGGGTAGGGATAGGGTCCAGAGTGACCAAGACAAATTGGAGGATTAGGCCAAAAGAAATCTGATGAGGTTCAGCAAGGACAAGTGCAGGGTCCTGCATTTAAGACAGAAGAATCCCATGCACTGCTACAGGCTGGGGACAGACAGGCTAAGCAGCAGTTCTGCAGAAAAGGACCTGGGGATTACAGTGGATGAGAAGCTGGATATGAGTCAGCAGTGTGCCCTTGTTGCCAAGAAGGCTAATGGCATACTGGGCTGCATTAGTAGGAGCATCGCCAGCAGATCGAGGGAAGTGATTATTCCCCTCTATTCGGCACTGGTGAGGCCACATGTAGAGTAGAGATTTGATAGCAGCCTTCAACTACATGAAGGGGGGCTCCAAATAGGATGGAGCTAGGCTGTTCTCATTGGTGGCAGATGACAGAACAAGAAGCAATGGTCTCAAGTTGCAGTGGGGGAGGTCTAGGTTGGATATTAGAAAACACTTTTTCACTAGAAGGGTGGTGAAGCACTGGAATGAGTTACCTAGGAGGTGGTGGAATCTCCATCGTTAGAGGTTTTTAAGGCCGGCTTGACAAAACACTTTTTCACTAGGGATGATTTTTTTGGTGTTGGTCCTGCTTTGAGCAGGGGGTTGGACTAGATGACCTCCTGAGGTCTCTTCCAACCCTAATCTTCTTTGATTTTATGAGTGATAAACAGCTTATCCATTTTCCTTTACATTGTGAATATGGCTATTAAATGGCTAAGATGTGCAGTGACAATAAAGCATACTTTGTACCACTGGTCTTTATTAGCTAAAATGGATTAAAAGAGGAACATTGCATTTTACTTGGTACAATGTTTACATTTGCTTTTGGGGAAAAATGATGTTTCTGATCACTAGAATAGAATCTATTTCTTGATGGTCTAATACCACATGGCCAGAGAAAAACATTGGCCTACTTTTAAGGTGTTAGGTGACCTGTAGGTTCTTGCTCCCATCTTGGATTGTTATACTAACACTGCTCTAGAAGTAATGCTGAATCTTCTAGACTTGAAATTGTGAAGAAAAAATGCTTTCCTTGAGAGAACAGTCTAGAAAAATGGAAGAGCTGTGTTGAGGGTGTGGAGAAGTGTGTCAGGAAAGGTTCTTTGGCCAATCCTCAGCTGATAGAATTCCCCAGGATTGAGGGAAAAGAATGGTGTCTTAGAGTAGCTTTTCCTTCCATCCCCTCCTGAATTGTGACAAGTTGGACTCATCTCCTTAGAAGGTGTTGGCTTAACCAACTATGTACACCACCATGTCTGACTTCTAACCATCGCAGGGATGACTTAGTGTGTCAAGGTGCAATAGGGTCTGGCCCAGAAACAGGGCTAGCTGAACTGATGAACAGTCTACTCAGGGCTAACGAGAGCCAAAAATTCTTGCTGGTAATAACTTTATTATTCCAGCCACCATGTCTATTCTTTAGTGTGACCAAAAGTCTTGGTAACACTTTTTAATGGGGTTGGTGGAATTTCTGGTTGTGTCCATGTGATCCTGCTATCTGTAAAACTTCAGTACTTTCAGTGTGAATATGCTATTCTCCACTTATCTGCTTCTTTTGAATAATGTTCACCATCAGCATCTTTTGAAGCCCCTCATTTATGCTTTTGTGTATATATTTTCCCCCATTGTGTACTCTTCAGTGTGTATCTGGATGTTCAAGGCCCTAGAATATTGTATATCTAACCAAAGTCAGATTATTTCCACAGTCTACCCTACAGTTCAATTTTTAGTTATTATAATCCATTTATGTTTCATTATCAGAATCAAGCAACATTTTTGATATTTTTATACAATGCTTCAGCATGGAAAGTCATCATTTTGTGGGAGAGTTTGGTACTTCTAATTCCTTTTAAACTCAATTATTGAATGACTTATGTAAGCATCCTACACTCTCCAGTCTTAAGTCTTTAAAAACTCACTTCTACCAATCTGTCTGTAGTGAAACTTTTTGATTTGTATAGAAAATCCCTTTTGTTGTTTCCCTTCTCTGACCTCTGTCTACTTGTCCGCCTGTCCTTTCACTATGGTCTCCATGGACCAGGAACCTAAATGTTTGGAAAGCACCTAGCACATTGTGGGCTTTGAAACCTGTGCATCCAGATTATGAACCCTTTTCTCAATGATTTAAAGACCTTCCTCACAGATGCTAATCCTTAGTTTTTATATAAATTCACCAGTTGATTTGTACTTTAATTTGCTGAGGAGAAAATGTAAATGCTCTATCTCAAATTGTATCATTTGACATTAGTCTACTGTCCTTTTTCAGGAGAGGATGAAGCTTTTGTTACTGTAACCCTTTCTTGGGCTAATGAACAGCCACTTGGTAATTGAGGCAGGAGGAAGCAAATTGAGGTGGCTTTTTGTTAGAGACATGTCCTCCATTTGATTTAAGGGAGAGTACAGGATTCCTTGTTACATTGTTATACTACTTGAGATAATTATGGCAGTTTTTCTGAGAGGATGGAAGAAAGGCAATTATGGACATAGAACCCTAATTATCTTACTTTTTGTGGTGAATTAAGGGCAGATTTGACAGAAAGAGGGGAAAGTGAGAAGCCATCAGAGTTAGATGCACCAGACCCATGCCACAACCAGTCCTTCTGAGAGTCTATTGGTTTAGTCTACAGACAAGTAATAATTCTTGCATCATAGCCAGCTAACATCTACTGCACTCATTTATTTTACTGATGCCAAACAATAACTGCATATTCCTATAGAATTAATGTGTCCTGGATGTGTATTCCACCAGTTTCTTTCACTGCTGTGTGAGTCTCCCTGTCAGAGACACTATTAGGCTAACCAGCTTTTGAGTCTCTGTGCAGTAATAATAAGGGGAAAAATAACAGTCCCATAAAATAGAAACTGCCAGACTTGTTTTAGGATTTGGAACAGTAATTGTCCTTTTAAAAAAAAAGTTGTTTGCCTTATTATTACTAATATTACAAAGAGATCAACCAGGGCAACTACAAGTAAAAACAGAATTGTTTCATTTACATAACATTTGTTTTGTAGCTTATTAGAACATTTGAAATTACAGTGGATTCTCAAGTACAAGAGAAAATATAAATAATGAGACTACTAAACCCCATATTAAATAATCAACACAATGTTATCAAAGCCATTTCACAATCATGATTTGTTTTTTCACATATGGTCCCAGTTTTCATATTTGAATACCACAGTTGTGCCTATGTAACTCCACATTTAGGTAAATAAGTTCTGATTTGTACAGCCATCCCACAAAGGATGATAAACACCACTGTTTAACAGTGGGCAATCTAACTGTCAGTAACAATTACCTAGCCAGAGTCTTATCCTCCCATGAAACTAAATCATATAATAATTATCCATCAAAATATTTTTGATACTCTCAAATTAAGACACCTATTACTTGTTCTGTTTTACAGCTGAAGCCCCGAAAGTATGTTAGCTTGGGAAGAAGTTCAGAATTGTTAACTAAAAATATACTACACCATGTAATAAGATCATATTTAAATTACCTGTCATAGATTTAACATATGCACACTTGTAGGTGCTTATAATTAAGCCATATTGGTCTTTTGGTTGGATTGGGAAGTGATCATTTTGTTTTGTGTTGCGCTGGACCAGCTATTCCACAAAATCTTAATCTATGAAGTAATACCATAAAGAAAATACAATACAGTTTAATGTCAAAATATGTCTGTAGTGAAAAAAAAGATAATGAAAGGAAAAAGGAATGAATGGCTAAGTACTAGTAAATTGTACTTATGACTTTCACATGTATGTTGATAAATGCAGAATATATTTTGCTACTTATGCAATGAGATGTTTGTACATGGAGTGACATTTCTGCCAATTTTTAACACGTATTTAGTATCCACCTACCCTTAAATAGGAACACATACCATAGACAATGTCTTTCTGATGCATGGTCTAGTGGATAGTGAGGTAGATGGAAAGCGAAGAGACTGGAATTGTATTCCCATCTCTGCCACTGATCAGTGTGATTCCTAGCACCCTTTATCTGTCCTGTATACCTTGTCTGTCTTCTTTACACTGTAAGCTCTTCGGGGCACGAACTTACAGTGTCTCTTCCTAGATGAATGTATAGCACCTAACACAATGGAAACACAATCACATTTGGAGTCTCTGAGTGCTACACTAATACAAATACTGTTTTTCCTGTTTGTTTGGGATCTTTTTAGCTAGTCTGAGATATGGTCTGTTTCATTTTTGTGTTTCACTGGTATCTTGGTTGTAATAGTACTGGTGTTTTAAAGGTTAATGAAAAAATGTTTCAGATTTCTATGGATTTTAACTACACTATTTTTTACTAAAGTTGATGGGGAGTTGGGGAAACAAATTCTTTGAAAATTCAGGAGAAGAAATGTAATATTCATAAGATTACTCCAGTAAAAAAATGGCATTTGTTTATTTGTCTTTCCCAACTCCTTGGTTAACAATGCACATAAAACTAACATATCTTCATTTCAGTGGCATTTGGTTCAGGTCCTTAAATATCATCATAAATTACTGGTATATGCAAGCTTTTATCCAATATTTCAATGTTCAGACCTTAAACTGATTCAGTTAATGGTTTCTCACCTACTTTATTTCACTGTACAAGCTTAATAAGCAGCTCCTTCTATGTGGTCTCAATGAAACGGATTAATTAATGAGGAGCTTAATTTGCACATTGCCAGAAGTTCATGGGTGTAAAGGGAGCTGGGAGGAAAACAAATCAGTCATTCTGATGCTTCAAGCATTTTTACATGCAGGACCTAGCAGAGAGTGATACCTCTAGCTGGCCATTACCAGCACCAATCTCAAATATGTTTTCAAAAGTATTTTTACTTCTAGTTACAATCCAGTCAAATTTTGGCTATGTCTACACTAGAGAGCTTATAGGTGTACTGATGCAGCTGATCTCTTGGGTAGCCACTCTATGCTGATGGGAGAGAGCTCTCCCTTCGACATAATTCAACCACCCACAATGAGTGGCAGTAGCTGTGTCGGTGGGAGAAGCTGCGTACAGTACCACTTATGCCAGTGTAATTTAGGTTTTTCAAACCCCCGAGTGACATAATTTTTGCCAACAGAAATGGTGTAGAGACATGGCCTTAGATCCTCATATAGTAATCTCTTCTAACTGATGCAGACACACTGAAAAGGTACCAGTTTTGCTTGAATCAGCTAATGGATATGATTCAGTAACTTTTCAACTAACCGAATAAATCTCAGTTCTGAGCAAATCTATCGCTGTTCACAAAGTAAATCCTCACAGTTGTCTGCAAACTCCACTTTTGTACCTGGTTCACCATTTCTGACCCATTTTCATTGATCTTGTGTGGTTATTTTCGTTTGCTATACAAATCGTCCTCTAAGGTTCACACAGATGCGTTTAGAGAGACATCAATAAGTGAACTCTGCAGTTTATTCTACAGGATTTGTCTACACAGGGAGTTTTTGTGGCATAGCTATTTCTGATTAACCCTGTGTGTGGATGCTTTTATTCTGGAATAACACTGTCATGTTCCACATTAGCTTAATCCTCTTCTATGAGATGTGGATCTGGGCCAAAATGAGAAATATTAATTTGTATTTGAATAGCTTCTGAATCAAACATGAAAAGAAATTAAAGTACCAAAGAGGATAAGTAGATAAAATGTGTAACTGGAGAACTTGCTATTTGCAGTTTTAATTATTGCATAATATAAAAACATTTGCAGCTGTACTATATCATTTTTATTTGGTTTCTTCTTGCATACAAGACTCCTGCATTGCAATTCACTGGAATGGTGCAGCACTGATATTCATGTTCACAGTGACTGTTAGTCTGCTGTTTTGCCCTACTCTTCAGAAATTGGAATAATTAACAAATACAAACAGTGAGAAGATTACTACTCTTCCAACTTTCCCCAATATAGTTGAAGGGCATAATTCTATTTGCTATGACTTTGATAAGGACGGTGTTGCATATAAAAGGATGGAACAACTTTGCTTTACAGAAATGACCACCTAAAATCATTGTTAATTTATTCAGAAATTACTCTATTAAAATGAGAAAGATTCAATTGTATTGGAAAACATTCATATAAGCTTGAATCCCACATGCTTTGTCTGGGACATAAGTGTTTTTACTCATTATGCAAATGTGTTTGGAGATAATAAGAATGGTTTCACATCAATTAATTTGATATTATAAGTAGAATGTCCATTATTCTCTAGGTCCATTAATAGATTTATTTTTTTAAGTGTGGTGAGTTTTTAAAATAAGTTTTCTAACATGGGAAGTACATATACACCAAGATTAAAAACAAAAACAAAAGGGGTCAGGAGTTGGCCTGAAGTTAGTCTTAAGATGTGTGTCTATCAAGGCTTCTGTCCTTGTGAATGGCTCCAAAATGTGAATGGCTCTAGGTCACCACAAAGACACAAATGTGCCAGCCGAATGCTTTTGACATGAAAAGCAACAATGCATAAAGTCATATGGTGGTTTCATCACATTATGAACAAGGATATTAGGCATGGGATGAACCAGCCTCCAATGTCTTCCCAGGTGACTCAGCACCAGCTCAGAGGACTTGGCCATCTGCTCTGTATGCCAGAGTCTATAGAACAACCCGCCATCTTTATTTGTTCAGTCCAACAAAAGTAGGATGGAGACAACCTTGTGGATGTCCTCACACATGCTGGAGTGATGTCATGGCTTCTGATCTCACCTGCCTCAGCCTTAACATAGAGCAGGCTGAAACACTGGCAGGAGACTGGGCTATCTGAAAATCGGTAAACTGATGTGTACATTCTATGCTCCACAAGCAGGAGAATTAATAAAAATAAATGAATAAAATTAGTCTCCTTAATCTATATTAGAATCAATGGGAGTTGCAGGGTGATTTAGGCTTTCTGGCCATTCATGTGGAAATGACTTCCATAAGACATTTTTTGAAAGCAAAGCCAATCTTTGCCTTTTTTTTCTTGTCTTTTTGGTGCCAAAATCGGACATATTTCATTGGATAATCGCTCCCTCCTCATTCATGTTATTTTGATCCTCAAACTTTTAACCATTCATTTTAAATTTGCATGAAACCCCATGGGAAAATGACTACATTAGCATAGATTTATCTTTCCTTTTGCTGAAGTTCTACAGTTTGTCAGAGGGCACGATGCAGTTTTTGCTTTCTTTTCCAACCAAGGATTCACATTTTAGCTTCAGCATGCACACTTAGAATAAAAATATTCATATTTTAGTCACTTGATAATGTAGTAGCCATTAGCTGTTGTATTAGCATAACAGGTATACTCTTATCATGTGAATTCCCCATCTGTAGCTAATACAGTAGTGTAATGTATGACATTGATGAAAGAGCTCAACCTGCAGTCATTTTGCACACGGAACTCCTATTAAATTTAATGGGAAATTTTTCATGTGGACATATTGCAGGAGTTATTACTTCATTCATTTGTTTATAGGCAGCTCCATCACAGTCATCCCCAAAGTAACTGAGCTAACATAAGCATTTTACCCCTTCTCTTTAAAAAGCTCTAAAACACTGCAAAGTTCTGTGTGGATAGTGTTTTCCCCGGAAAAATTAAAGATCATGAATGATTATAAGAACACTTGCACCCATTGAAGTCATGGGCTACTGACCTCAAAGATAGCAAATTCTGACTCTACATACAGCCGTGTTAGTCTGTATTCACAAAAAGAAAAGGAGTACTTGTGGCACCTTGGAGACTGACAAATTTATTTGAGCATAAGCTTTCATGAGCTACAGCTCACTTCGTCGGATGCATGATGATCTCTCTGGTCACGCAATCACAGACATGAAGGTCGCTATCTTACAACAAAAAAACTTCAAATCCAGACTCCAGCGAGAAACTGCTGACTTGGAATTCATTTGCAAATTGGATACTATTAATTTAGGCTTAAATAGAGACTGGGAGTGGCTAAGTCATTATGCAAGGTAGCCTATTTCCCCTTGTTTTTTCCTACCCCCCCCCCAGACGTTCTGGTTAAACTTGGATTTAAACTTGGAGAGTGGTCAGTTTGGATGAGCTATTGCCAGCAGGAGAGTGAGTTTGTGTGTATGTGTGTGTGTGTTCCCTGGGGGGGGGGTGAGAAAGCCAGGATTTGTGCTGGAAATGGCCCACCTTGATTACCATACACATTGTAGGGAGAGTGGTCACTTTGGATGAGCTATTACCAGCAGGAGAGTGAGTTTGTGTGTGTATGGGGGTGGGGGGGTGAGAAAACCTGGATTTGTGCAGGAAATGGCCCACCTTGATTATCATACACATTGTGAAGAGAGTGGTCACTTTGGATAAGCTATTACCAGCAGGAGAGTGAGTTTGTGTGTGTGGTTTTTGGAGGGGGGTGAGGGAGTGAGAGAACCTGGATTTGTGCAGGAAATGGCCCACCTTGATTATCATGCACATTGTGAAGAGAGTGGTCACTTTGGATGGGCTATTACCAGCAGGAGAGTGAGTTTGTGGTGGGGGGGGGGGGGCGGAGGGTGAGAAAACCTGGATTTGTGCTGGAAATGCCCCAACTTGATGATCACTTTAGATAAGCTATTACCAGCAGGACAGTGGGGTGGGAGGAGGTATTGTTTCATGCTCTCTGTGTGTATATAATGTCTTCTGCAGTTTCCACGGTATGCATCCGATGAAGTGAGCTGTAGCTCACGAAAGCTCATGCTCAAATAAATTGGTTAGTCTCTAAGGTGCCACAAGTACTCCTTTTCCTTATTTCAGTGAATCTACTCGTATGAGCAGTAACTGTTCACATATGGGGCCCAATTCATCTCCTACGGAAGTCATTGAAAAGACCCCTATTAACTCTGAGGGGAATTAAATCAGGATCTTACTACTAAGACATTAATCTATGATCTTCACTCAGCCAAGTAATAATACTGAGGAAATACCTCTTGAAAATGTGCCTGCCCCCAGTGCTGAGTCAGTGTTAGAGTCTCTAGTCTCTGATGTAACCAATATAATATGGAGATCTCTGGCATAGGAATTACAAGGTCAAAGAGCATAAATGTCCTTTAAAAACAATAAATGTTCCATATCAAGCCCTCACCAGCTACAGGGAGCATGTCACAGATGACAATCCTTCAAATTCAAGCTCCAAATCAGACATATCCTTCAAAAGATTAGCAAACTTAATATCTAGAGGTAATAAATTAATAATTTGATATTTTTATGTATTGTAGGAAACTTTCTGTGACTGACAGTAGAACTCTGCACCCATGGTGACAGATAGGCAATAAAAGTTGGATGTCAAAAACCTTGGGAGCCTCTGCAAATCTCACTCCATAACATTGAGTTAGTAGGAGTCTACAAACAGCATTGTTTGCTGATTTATTAGAAAATAAGGTGTGGGTGAAAAATATCAAGCCTTTGGGTCTCCCAGAAACAACTCATAATACCACTTTTGCTAGGATGGCTTGCAGAAATTCTAGATCTACAACCTGACAGCTCCTCGGATACAATTTTAAGAAAAAGGTGGATAAGCAAGTTTTGTACACTTTTAATTCTCTGTAACTCTCTATGTTGTCTAAAGATTTCATTTGTGGTCATGATGCAAGGTGAAGGCAATCCTAACAAATTATTTCTAAACCATACATTTTTGCTGGAGGCAATGATGAAGGCTTTTGCTGAAGAGGAGTCTGGGTCATGATTATTCCTGGTTGTAAGTTCAGAATTGTTGTTGGAGATCATGAATATGTTATTTACTACTACAGAAAGTGCTGGACAGCTTGTAGTACATCCCACTGCAGCTGCCTGGGTAGAGAGAGAGGAGGCAGATTTTACTTTGGAACCTGGATTTCAGTGACTGACACAGTTTGTTTGGATATCTGCTCATGGCAGGCTCTTCCATGTCTTCATATGCCTGAGACAATCTTTGCCCAGTGTTTAGATCTTCATCTTAATATGCTGAATGCTCCCAACTGCTGCTGCCTTTGGGGAATGATGAATTCCCTCAGGAGGGCATTAAAACTGGGCCCTAAATGAATTAATAGCACTGTACATCATAGGATCCCTTACAGATAACACATTGTCTTAAGTCACTACTTTTATTTAGTCCCATGAAGTTTCCAGTAAAACTTTAGAGAACGCTTACCATTTCTACTAGGCAACTAACTTGTACTGGCCCCTTTAGGTGGTAACTTCAGACAAATTTTATTCCATAAAATTTTAGCGTGAGCTTTGGTTCCCACACTGTGCTGTCTGCTAATCACTGTGGGAAAATCATAATGCATCTTGGACCAGCTTTAAAAATTGCATATCTGAATGTCCCCTTAGAGTTCTAAGTAAACGTTTATCCCAATTATTATTTTCTCTATGGTGCTAAGTTCTGACTCTCCAGGGCTCTGTATGCATTCTATCTTGTTTAAACTGTTCATAAGTCATTTATAAGGATATGTATAATTGTAGTGTTTCTAAGTGGTAGTACTATTTCACCTTTTTAACAATAAATTTTTGAATATATGATCATTTTCACATCAGAACATTTTGTCCCAAGTAACTGCATCGTTTCAAGGGGAAAACAGTGAAATCTAAACTTTGAGAACATGGCAGTGATACATTTCAAATTTGGGGAAGGATGAATTTTAATTCAGATTCCAGCAGATCAGGTGTTTGAATTAGAAGGGGACTCAAATTGTAGTGTGTAGTCTGAAGGAATATATTATATCCTCTCGTTCAGAAACAGCTGTAGGTTCTCATTACCTGTAGTTCATGTTGGTAGGCAGCTTTTCAACTCTGTTTATTGATTTTTACTGCCAGTTACAACTTTCAAAACACAAGAAAAATGTTGAGGAATTGATCAAAGTTAGCCATTATATAATTAGATGATTAAGTAGTCTTGTTACAAGTAAAATTTTTAACCCACCTATAGCACTAATAAACAGAATAGTACAGGAAAGCAACTAAACTTGGCAGTGTGTATAAATCTTTAATGGGAGCAGGTAGATGTGAGCTGAATGAGTATTTTAAATGACAACTTGTACCTTCAGAAGTGTGGCTATATGGCTAAGATCTGTTCAGAACTGGGTGCGGGGGGAGGGTGACATATGGGTATCTTCTTGCATATGTCTATTGGTTTTGTTGGAGACCCCAGGGCATGACCACTAGTTAAGTCGAGGGGATGGAAGGCCATAAGGGTCAAGGAAGTCTCCCTGTTGAAGGCCTAAGGGCTTCTTCTCAACCCCCCTTAATAGAATTCAGGCCTGGCTAGTTTAAGTAAGCTATTTTGCTCTTAAAACAATGTTGCAGCCGCAGATAATGCCTTATAGTGTAAGGTTTGCTGACGCCAAGTTAAAGATAATAGGAGATAGTTACAAGGTCAGACAGAATGTGCTGGTTGTTTAAGTTGCTCGGAATGCTTGTTAGAGGTTGCAGGAAATAAACATTGTTGTAACCCATATAAGGAAGGCAGAGTATTTGTGCAAAGTTTTAATTGGCTGATATGTAGTGCAGTAGCATTAAGGAATATAAAAGTGTGTGTAATGACCTGCTCTGGTATGCAGGACTTGAGATTCTATTCTCCCTGTACCTTGTTTGCAGCTGCAAATAAACTTTTCTGCTTCTCCACCCCGTTGTGATTATTGAGTGAAACACACCAGGTAACAAACCCTTGCTGTTGTTTTGCCTTTTGGCACTGGGTGCCAGCAACAGTTTTAAAGTTTTTAAAGGGGGGGGGAGAGAACTCCATAAATGTCTCTGAGTTTTCATATGTCACTAATTTCCCTTGGTGTATCATCAGGTCCATTTGTATTGAAACATTGTTTTTTTCCCCTAAAGTGCATATGCCTTAAATGGAGGTTTGTTAAGGGCTGAATTTACAACAAAGAACCAAGATGCAGATTTCTTTTAAAAAAAGTAATTATAGCTACTCTGTACTGTTTTCTATGAAACAAAATAGTAGCTAGAAGGCATCTTAGCATTCCATATCAGAATCCACATGGTCAGAAGTCCCAAAACAAAGCCATTTCTGTAATAATCTTTTTACCATGACAGTATTGCTGATAATTTCTTTCCATTTCTGTTACTTGCAGCTCAGCAGGGATAGGAGCAGAGGTATCATTCCCCTTGTCCAGAAATGCTTTCCTAAAAAGAAGTGCTTCATTTCTTATTGGGTCCCAGAGCTGAGGCCAGATTCCCCTTACACGAGTATTACACCAGCATTATTCCATTGATCCCCCTAGATAAGATGTTTTAATGGTTAATCATCCTTATGATTAAAAATTCACATAGTATTTCTGGTCTTAATTTGTTTAGCTTCAGAGTCCAGCAGTCTGATTTTGTTATGCTTTTTTCCTCAAGACTAAAGAACTGTCTACTATCAAAATTTTTTCCCCCAAGTAGGTACTTTTAGACTACGATCAAGTGACCTCTTGAATAAATTAGACCAGTAGTTCCCAAACTTGTTCTGCTGCTTGTGCAGGGAAAGCCTCTGGAGGACCGGGCCGGTTTGTTTACCTGCTGTGTCCGCAGGTTCGGCTGATTGCAGCTCCCAGTGGCCACGGTTCGCTGCTCTAGGCCATTGGGAGCTGCTGGAAGCAGCGGCCAATACGTCACTGGGCCCGCACCGCTTCCAGCAGCTCCCTTTGGCTTGGAGCAGCGAACTGCGGCCACTGGGAGCTGTGATCGGCCGAACCTGCAGACACAGCAGGTAAACAAACCAGCCTGGCCCACCAGGGGCTTTCCCTGCACAAGCGGCGGAACAAGTTTGGGAACCACTGAATTAAATCAATTCAGCTTCTTTAGTCTGTCACTGTAAGGCATGTTTATCAGACCTTGAATCTGTATTTTTGTAGCTCTTTTCTGAATGCTTTTTGATTTTGCAACAACTTTTTGAAGTGTGGATATCAGAACTAGACACAGTATTCCAGAAATGACCTCACTAATGTTGCATACAGAAGTAAAAACACCTCCCTACTTCTACTTGATAATCTCCTGTTTACCCAAGGATCATATTCACCCACTTAGCTACAGGATCACTCTGGAAGTTCACGTTCAGGTGGTTATTTACCATTACTCCTGAAAGCCTATCTGTGTCACAGCATTCCAGAATACTGTCTCCCACCTTGTAAGCGTGACCTACAGTCTTTATGACAAGATGTGTGCCCTTGCATTTGGCTGTATTAAGCACATTTTTGTTCAGATGTGTCCCCCTTACCAAGTATCTCAGGCCCATCTGAATAACTGACCTGTCACCCCCCCCCCATCATTTACTATTCCACCAATTTTTGTGTCATCTTCAAATTTTACTAGCAGTTATCTTATATTTTCTTCTGGATCACTGGGAAAGATATTGAATAGCATTAGGCTAAAAATAGGTTCCTGTGAGACACCACAAGAAACACCCTCATATAATTTATTTCAACTTCCCTTGAAGCATTATCATAAGGAGGACACTAGACTGTTCTTCCCTGTAGTCCTTGAAAGACCATGTTAAGGTCTGATATAGCAATTCCTGTGTTCTTACATCATGAATAATAGATTGGCTAGCTGATGTTTAGTAGTTTCTTCATCAGTTCACTGGGTCCCAGAAGCAACTGTCATCAAGTAAAGATTATGCTACACAAGTAGTCCATTAAAGTCAATAGGACTACTTCTTTAGAAAGGAGCTATTCATCAGGTCCTATGAGTGCTCATCTCCATGCTTAGAATCATAGAACCATAGGGTTAGAAGGGACCACAAAGGTCATCTCGTCTAACCTCTTGCCAAGATGTAAGCTTTGTTGTGTCTATACCATCCAGGACAGATAGCTATCCTCCAGCCTCTTTTTGTAAACCTCCAGTGAAGGAAATTCCATGACTTCCCTAGGCAGTTTGTTCCATTGTCCTACTGTTCTTACAGTTAGGAAGTCTGTCCTGAGATTTAATCTAAATCTGCTATGCTGTCATTTGAACTCATTGCCTCTTGTCCTGCCCTCTGTGGCAAGAGGGAATATTTTTCTCCATCTTTTGTGGCACCCTTTGAAGTATTTGAAAACCGCTATCATGTCTCTTCTTAATCTCCTCTTTTCCAAACTAAACATAGCCAGTTCCTTCAGCCTTTGCTCACAATGGCGTGCATTCCATCCCTTTGATCATCTTTGTCTCTTGCCTCTGGATCCTGTCCAGTCTCTCACATCCTTTCTATACAGTGATGACCAAAATTGGACACAGTACTCCATGTGAGGCCTAACCACTGCAAAGTAGAGGGATACTATTACCTCCTGTGACTTGCACGCTATGCCTTTGTTAATGCAACCCACAATAGCTTATTTTAGATGTCAGCAATCCTGATTTATATTTCTCATCCTAAATGCTCTGCAAGGTAATACAGTACATATGGTCTTCTAACAACATAACAATTTGAAACAGTACATGCCACCAGGAAGAAAAAAAATGTTGATCTTCAGTAACTTCTGAAGTCTGCATTCAAAAAGTGGGGGCCAGTAAAATGACAGCCCAGAGAAACAGGAGAGGAACCAAAAGGTATGCATGTCACAACCAGTTATTCCATCAAAGAATGTGCATCATGGAGAACCATGAGTTTCCTACAGTCTGCAAGAACATGTCCTTTCTCATCAAGTGATCTGCCAAATCATTAATGGAATGACATCCTGGCCCCATTGCCAATTATAAACCCATTTCTCTAGTACCTAACTGTAAACTATTGTACAAAGTTTGGAAAAAAGATGTGAGGTGGTTGCCCATATTCTCCTTAACAAAAACATTTTTTGAACTTTAATGGCCAGATCCTTGGCTCTGATAGTAATGCAATGCAGCATTGCACCTGGCTTTAGGTTCTGATTGAGGGTTCTCCCAGCATAAGGGAATTCTTCACTGATGAAAGGCTCTGCTTTGCCACATCCCAAGCTTCCAGCGTACTTTTACCAAAGATGCTTATCTAGAACACTACCGAGTAAGCTAGGGAGCTTAGGAACCGAGTGAATTTAGGCACCTACGGGGTTCAATGACAGCTGAGCAATGGTTCTGACAGTACCCATGGTGCCTGATTCTTTAGACATCTAAAGTGACACTTAGGTGCCTCAGTCCCTTTGTGAATCTAGCTCTAAGCACACATGGATGAGTGTGAACACACTTTGGGCAAATGTGATAAGATAAGAGCTATACCTATTAAACTATGCTCCTAAAAAGGGGCTGGAGAGATGTATGTCAAAAAAATGAAAAGATGCAATTAAAGCAGCACACGACTACACAGAGAAAGAGAGAATTCTGTCTAAAAGCAGGCACAGCAGACAGACAGCTCGCCCCTGGACTTTAGTGAAGCCAGGAGTTCAGCCTGGATTTTCTGAGTCCCAGATCATGTCCTAAATCCTTCCTCATTAAGGAGGTTCTGTAATTAAAATTACCTGAGGGCAGTTCTGTTGTTATGCTTACCATTGATGTTCTAGATGAAAAGGACTTCTGTATGTACAGAGCCCGATCCTGCTTTCATTAAAATCAGTGGGGATTGGATCTGGACCATTAGGAATTCAATAGACAAGGAAGAGGTATCCTGAATATTCACCTCACTGATTTCTCTTTGCATTAGAACCCAGCCTTTGCTAAGGTCCCCAATTCTACCTACTGATCAACAGATGGAACATCTTGTTTACTTTCCTGCACATGTTCCATGCTGTATTGTGGAGAGGCAGCCATATGTAAAGGAGGAAGATGAACAGTTCAGCATTTTAGAGTACTAGATAAAGTCATGCCATAGAAGTTCAAATGAATACTGTAGAATATGACATTTTATTGCTAATTAATAGGTATTATAATGCCTGCACTTCTCTTAAGTTCAAGAAATCACCTCCCCCTTTCCCTGTAAGAGTTATAGTATATTCTGTCCCCACCAGCATCTTTCATCATTCCAGGTGACCTAGGCAGAACAGTTCTATTTATTGCTCAGTCACAGCGGAAAGAAATCACAAATTACTGTGAAAAATGAAAAGTCAATTGATGTTTAGTTTCAGAAAAATTAGTTTCCTTTATCCTTTTACCTCAATTTTTGAAGGGGTAAATAAATATATAAACTTTATGTTAATCTTAATTAATAATGTACCTCAATGTCCAGTTTCTTCTCATGACCTCTATTTATCTCATGCTGAAAAGCAAGCTGCTCCAACTTGTGTTTATACCATTTCCCATCTTGTACCCTGAAAGCCTCTAAATGATTACAAGCTTTCATAACCTATAACAGAGAAAAAGGAAAATCAGGGACAGATAGGAATGTGATGACCTAAGTTTGAGCACCCACCTGTAAGCTACTGTACTGACTCACAAATTACACACAAATGATGGCACAGCCAGGAATGAAGTTTGTTTCTTCCTGCATTACATCAGACTGCAGTCTTGAGCGTCTGGTGGTAAAATGATTTACCAAGTCACTTGTTTTCAATGGGAAATAAATATACACATAGAAATAAAAATGCTATTTCATTAGGGATGCCATTTTAAGTGCAAGCAGGGGTGGAGAGCAGGGGATGGGAGGGAAGTAGTGCAGTCCAGCAGAGGTCAGGAATCACTTAAACATTCCAGGAGATGAAGGAATGCTGGAGGAAGTCAAAGACATCAAAGTCAAGTATATTTGACACCTCTTAGCTAAGGATAGACACAAAGCCCCAGATCCAAACAGCACAGAACTTAAGTGAAATTCAGATCGAACTCCATAATCAAATTTTGCAACTTGCTCCTCTCTCAGAGAAGGGGTGAAACCCTCATTCTGATCAACTGTGAGCCTTGGGAAGTTTAGATCTCACTTCTGAATTTTACATCTCATGCCCACTTCTACCCTTCACCAAAATGGTTCCTTATGGGAATTTTCTGCTTCCTGGGGCTGATAAAGGGATGTGGGAAGTGTTACTTGTAAATTTCAGTTTGAATCCTGACCTGGTTGTCTGAAATTAGATTTCTAAATCCACATGCAGTGTTGTAAATACAAATAGCCTGGTTTTCAGAGGTATAGAGCATCAGCAGCTCCCACTGATTTTAATGTGAGTAATACCGATGAAATTGAGAACAGAATCGAATATTTTCTTCACAGAGCTAATTAGAACAGAAGTGATCTCTGGTAGTGATTAGCTATGAATGGGCATTTAATCAATTACTTCCTGATAAAGAAGTAACTGTTCAAATTTTTATTTGGAAAAGGGAACTTATGACAAGCTGGGTATTGCTGTGGATATAGAAACAAGAAGAAGCATACACCAGAGTGTGTTTCAACGCCAAGGCCACAACTCTTACTTAACTGCAGTAACCACTCCAAACGACCTGGAAGGACTGTTCCAGTGTGGACCTCAACTGGCACCAATGGCTTGATATGAAGGCCATAACCATTCTACCCCATCACACCTGCTCAGGGACCCTGATTGGAAGCCAGACCCCTGCCCCCCCCCCCCACCATCCACTCCAGAGATAAAGAGACAATGAAGGGAACTGCCTACTCCATGAGGCAGAGAAACACACCTTCACCATGCATTGCTGTGGCCAGGAGCAGTACCCAGGCAGCCCACTGAGCTACAGAGATCACAACTGGACTTCAGGATGCAGGTGAAAATGGTAGTTTGCCAGTTTTGCTATACAGTGAAAATCACTCCTTACCCCAAAACTAGCAATCAGCCTATCCCTTGGCATTGAAGGAGATCTAGCAACTGGTTGAAGGTTGAGACTGAAACAGTGAGTCCAAAATAGCTACTTACCCTAGACAGTAAACTGTAGCCATCTTTCTCCCCTACCAGCTCATCCAATAAAGAGCCAGTCACCAGGCGCCATTACCATCCCCACTGTCCAATAGTAGCAGCAGTAGACAGGACAGGATCTGGTGCCTGGATGTAGCATGGAATGTGTGTGTGTGGGGGGGTGGGGGGAAGGGTGGAGATGGGAAAGCAGAGGGAACTCATGGAGCTTTACCCTCACTACTCCTGATTGAGATATCATCTTCTGCTCCCCCCACCTGGGTGTCTCCACTGCTCCCAACCCTATCAAAGCCACATGCTGGCAAGCAAGGTGCAATCTCTCTATTTTAGTTAGCTCATGCTTTCAGGATTTTTCAGGCCCTGTCACTCCATCAGGCTTAATTCTGCTAATTACTGAGCACTGGCTCCAATCCATCAAAGCATTTAAGCACATGCTTAACTGTAGGAACATGAATAGTCCTATAGAGGTTCTTAATCTTTGAATATATATGTAAGACTTATTGTTTGCTGTTATTAGTAGTGTAAACTTAAAAGATACTGTAGCATGGCATATGCTTTAATATATGGCACTCATCTAGGGTTGAATATCACTTTCCTTTTAGTGGTTGGGTTTAAAAGAATTGTAAAACATATTCATACTGAGAGAAATAATAATAATAACCATCCAGATTTGTTTCTGGGTTTCTTGTCAATTTACTTGTGCATTCAGTACAGTAGTAACCAATTAAAAGAACTATTTTATTTGCAGTAAAAGTCCAATATATTGAGCATTGTGATTTTCAGAAATAAAGCATTTTCTCTTAATATATAAAGCAGCTCTAAAATTGTTTCAGATAATGAGATTTTTCTTTTATCTTTTTCCAATTAATCTTTCCTTTTTAAAAGGGAAATTTAGTGTTCTAATAACTTGTAGATCAATAACTCTGGAGACGGAAATCCTATAATTATGAAACAGGGCTCCTTCACACTCCCTGCTAGTATGGAGCAACTCTGTAACAGCAGGACAAATTCTAAGAGTGAAAGGGTAATTCATTCATTCATCATTAGATGTAGCCCCGGGGTTACTCTGTCTTCTGACAATATAACCAAATGTACAGCATAACCTGTGGCAGAAAGTCCCCTGGGCAGAGAGTTTTGGCTCTCCATTGTGATGAGAAAGCCTGCTCAACCAATTTGTTTTACTTCGGGTAAACATTTTATTCACTTCACACAGTAGCATACAGATATTTAAGAGAAATAATTAAGAGATCAAAGTACATAGTTCTAGTAACTTTGATCATAAATCAGCTGGTGTATGTTTTCCTGAATCTTTACATACTCTACATCTTTTCCGTCTGTGGAATATATATAGGTAGCTGAAAAAATGATCTTTAATCCAGTTAGCAGAGATTTATCAACAATGATCTTTGTTGATCATATTCATTATTCTGCCCTTTAAATACAGTGCTTTGTACAACAGTGGCTTCTTCTCTTACTCAGTTCCTGCTTAGAATACTGTGAAGGTAGTGGGAAGAAGATCTAATGATAATGAGGATTCTTAATTTTTTGCATATTATGAATATATGGAATGACTCTTGGAGTAAGATACTTTTCAAGGAGAATACAGCTAGAAGAACCTGGTCCTAAGTAAAGCTAGAAGTTTTTTATTATTTGTGCTTGTTTTTTGTATACACTAATAAAATTATAATACCAAATTTTCCTTGCATACTACCCCTATCAAAGTCTTGTTTCCTGTGTCCATTCCTAAAGGTATTCCCGTCTATTTCTATAAGTACAATTAGAAGTACAGTATGTATAAATTATTCTACATAGGGTAAGATTGTGGTCTTCTATAATATGGCACATTATTATAACCCAGCTTTCCGGTTCCTGATCTAGAACTACAGACCCTCGTTAACTTTTATGTTTAAAGGTAGCAGGATTCCTTTTCTGATTTTATATATAAAATTTCTTTTGGATTTAAGCTCCTCATTTTGGAAATTAATTTCTTTACAGTTAACAGATCCTCTTTATGGCACTCAGTTGAATAATATGGCTGCTCCATGCACAGAATTCTCCTGTCCCTCTCACAATTCAGTGGCTTAGGGGCTAGCCACAAAGTTCAAAGGGCCAACATAGGAATACTCTTTAAAGAGTAAAAACTCTTTCCAGGATTACATTAGGCTGTGACAAATCCTCCCCTTTATGCACAATATTACATTGGGTTATCTGTTTAGGTTTATTCAGTCTGGGCGCAGTAATGCTTACTTGAACAATTTTTCCACAAAGCAGAATGTAAAGGCACTTTCCCCTTGAAAAAATTTCAGTTGATCATACTGCTTACTGCTTGACCTTCAAGAGGGCTAAAACTGCTTTCAGGTTTCTTTAAATAAAATTGACCATATTGAAAACCTGATAGTGTTGCTCAAATTATTACTAGAACAAAATATTTGAAACATATACATAATCTTTCTGCCTTAAAAGAAAATTGTTTGCTGAAAGTAGAAATGTTGAGCTCCTTCGAGCAAGAAAGTCAAGTAAGGTTCACCTGCATTTCTCCCAGATGTCAAATTTATGATGGAAGAATTAACACCCTTTCAGTTTTCCTGGAGCATTTTCAGGCAGTGCATCAAATTCTTAGTGGACTGTCAGAAAGAGAACGTTGGGTAGCAGCGAACACATAATTCAATACGTGTTCAGCCATGGATTCATCTGCCCTTAGAACTGCAGGGGTTTGTGACACAACTAGCTGTCTTTATTCCAGAATGAAAATGCTGACACATGCAGCGCCTGACCCTGGAAATGCTCTCTACTTGGCAAGTTTTCAACATGTCTCCATTGATTTCCACATCAATACTTACGTTTGCTAATACAATTTATAGGGACCTATGCTCATGAGCATTCATTTGTACCACTATGTCAGTGGTTCAGCAAAGTTATTTAATTCTGCAGTCCTTGTGAATTTGCAAATATCAGCATGTGGAAAAGACTCAGACAGTACCATCCAGAAAAAGGTTGGAGCGGAACAAAATGAGCAAGTAAGCCCATTAATGAATAAAATCAAAGATAATTACTGAGTTGTTGATCTACTTTTTAAAGTAGTTTTTAAGTCAATCACGTAAATTGGGGAAGAAGAGCAAATATCTAAAGACAGTAGGAAAATAACTAAGACGTTGTAAATATTGTTGATAAAATGCAGGTAAAGCGGGACCAGAGTGGAACTGGCGAATTTAGGCCCCAATATTATTTATATACTTAAATTGTATCCTACGAGTCTACTCATGTTTAAAGTTAAGCAAGAACATATGTATTGAAGGATCAGGGCTTGGATTATTACTCAAACATTTTTAAAAAAATCCTGATTAATTGGGAAAACCTCTGCCGAAAGACTGAAAAACCCTTCAAATGTTGTGAGGACCTTTAAAAGAAAAAGGTGAAATGATTCTGGCAATTGCTGTCCAGTTCTTAAAAGCATGGTGCACCCTCAACTCTCATTGAGCTCCATTTAGAGTTGAGAGAGCCCTTTTCCTCATGGAATCAGACCCAGTATTTAACTTTAATAAATTACACAGAATGTAAGAAATAAATTAAATCTGTAATCACCCAACACCAGACAAAGAATAAATCCTGCTGAAAATAATCAAGCATTTGAACTAACTGGATAAAGGGGATAAACCAAATATAAATATCTGGATTTTATTAAACCATTTGATATGATGCCTTTGGTAAGCTTTCCAGGAAAAAAAATTCAAATTTGGATTGGGTATGAGAATGATGAACTGGCTTGAAGACAAAATTAAAGCCCATAAACAAAGAGTAATAATACCAGCAAAAAGTCATATTCTCATCTTTCATGGCAGAGGGCAGTGATAGAGCCATCTTATTTAAATTCTGTATAACGTGGAAGAATAAATTAAAATAATATTAATGAAGGGCCAAATTATATCTTTAAATGTGATAGCCCACCAGAATAGGAGAGTGAATTGGCACCATACATGTAAGATGTTTTGATGAATAGAATTAAACAGAGTAAGCAAGCCCAACACCAGTATGCTTAGGTTATATGTTCTATACAGAGAGTCGAAAATACACATATTTACAGATCAAAACTTTTCTAAACGGCAGAGAAATTTCAGGCTTTCCTTATTTTATAAAGCCAAGAAAGAAGTTTCAGTTCTGAGAGTGAAAATTGTGAATTGGATCAATAGTAAGTGTCTGAGCCAAAGCCCACTGAAGTAAATTGAAAGACTCCTATTGATTTTAGTATTTTTTAGAACAAAGCCTAAATGCATGGAATTCAAACTATGAATCTGAATTCATTAAGTACATCATTTATTGCCTTTCACTAAGAACAGTCCAGATATGTTGATATAACGGACTAGGTGGATGACTGATGCCAATCAAGTTCGATCCTGCAGCAAAAAAAAAAGAAAAAAAAAAGAGCTTAGAAAGTACAGACAATAGGATAATTAAATATGTATACGGGAGTATGTAATACAGAATCGTCCTTCTTGATTTAATCAAGGGAATGGGTAACCAAAAATGACAGTCCAACAGATAGAAAATGGAAAAAGTCAAGATGAGTTTTCAACATGTAAATTTTACTATCAAAGAAACTATTCAATCTAATCAAAACTATATATTATCTATCTAATCTGCTAGGTCTATGTCTACTACTTAGAGAGCACCAGTCAATGCAGTATCTTTATTACAAACACAGAATACAAATTAGAATAAAAAATTGAAAGTGGAGTCTACTCTTGACATCCTGTGGTTTGATATCTGATAAGCATATATTTTTCCTCTTCTTCCTAAAGTTTTCCTTTACTCTTCTCTTCCACTAATCTTTCTTCACATTTTGCTTTTCCAGGTAGGATTCTCTGAATAGTTAGATTTTCTGTCAAGCTCTGAAAATGTTCACATGAGATCTTATTAATAAATTCCATTAATTATTTTAAAATGCTTCATTGTCTCATCTCTACAGATGTGGTTGGTAGGTTTTTGTTTATTTGTTTATTTTGTATTGGTTTGTAGCCTTTTGTATGGAATGTAATCCACTGTTGTATAATAATAAACATGCAACATTCCAAATAAATGCTAAGGTGATGATATGAAATGTAGAAAATATGTTTTAAACTGCTGTAATATAAGTGTTTTAAAAATAGTGCTGCAAGGAATTGGTGGTAGCAAGCTATTAATACTCTAAAGTACATCTGATAATTAACCTTTAGAAGCTGTAGTCCACTGAATGTACAGTAAGTTAATTATAGCTACTTTGGCATCTACCTGTGTATTCCCAAATGGGAAAAAGAATTCAGGCCAACCATTATGTATCATCTATGCGCATTACCTTGAGATTCAGGTCCTGTAGCTTTAGATGTAGTTTTATTGTTGTGCGATTTTCATGATAAAAGTAAATAGCCTGGCAGTTTTCAGAGTACCCACACAAGGACAAGAGATTGCTGTGGTCCATAGAAGGCTGAGACTGCCTTTTCTGGTACTCTATTGAAGATTAACTAGAATATTACAAAACAGTAATCTTAAATTAATTTATATTTTCTTTTAAAAAGTAAAGTTTTGCTTTTAACAGGTATTTATCTAATTATTTGCATGCATATTTGACTAAAGGGGAGAGTATCAAAATATTCATTAAGGGCTTGATCCAAAAACCAATGAACTCAATGGGAATCTTTCTCCATGATCTAATGGTCATTGAAATCATTGGCAAGACTCTCATTGACTTCATTGCATATTGGATTGGGCTTTTAGAAGCAGATTCTTACACCCATAATCACACATGGTGAAATTCTGGCCCTAAGAAAGTCAACTGGACTTTCATCATTGATTTCAGTAAGGCCATGATTTCACTCACTGAGTAACATGTTATTCATACCCCCACTGATGCCTACTGGGCTACTTACATAGTAAAGGCACTTCTCAGCTCAATAAGAAAGATGGACTGTATCCCTGCTGTGGGATCACCAGCAGAATGATGCTTCGTTGGCTAGAGGTTTGAAATTTTAGGCAGAATTCATCAACACATGAATGGTTAGCAGCATTTTTTTAATTTAAAGATTTTTGTCATTTTAAAATATTATATCTGATCACTGAGTATCTATATTCCTTATAAAAATAGCCTATTCACAATATAGCTTAGATATCTGAATAACACAATTTGATAGTTATAATTTGGGAATTAAAATGTGTTGGTCAGATCTTAAGTTCCAAAATGTTTTAAGCACAAATCTCACCCTTTCTTAAAAAATAATGAACAGAGAAATAATGTATTACCTTTTGGATTTTGGATCACTTTTAGCACAATATTGACTTGTAAATTGTGGTGTACCAACCACTTCTGACTACAATTGTGCTCTTCAGAATCCAGGGGCATTAATTTCACTTCAGGATCAAAGCAGTGTAAATCTAACAGAGTATATTTGGTTTCTGGTGTTTCAGATGCCTTTTCCCTGCTTTGAGGAAAATGTATCATGAAATTAATCTGTGTTAATATTTTGAAGTTTCAAGATCAAGGTGAAGCCTTAAAAATCCTTCAATAACAATAAGATTTATTTATGTATTGCTACATCAGTGAGTGCTAGGAGATGCAACTCAACATTTTCAAGATCCATCCTGTCTGGAATCCAACAGAAAGACAATGTTTCTAAGGTGAAAAGAAAAGGAGTACTTGTGGCACCTTAGAGACTAACCAGTTTATTTGAGCATAAGCTTTCATGAGCTACAGCTCACTTCATCGGATGCATCCGATGAAGTGAGCTGTAGCTCACGAAAGATTATGCTCAGATAAATTGGTTTGTCTCTAAGGTGCCACAAGTCCTCCTTTTCTTTTTGCGAATACAGACTAACACGGCTGTTACTCTGAAACCTGTTTCTAAGGTGTTATTCCCTGGGATATCAAAGTGTCAGTGCTAAGAAAATCTCCTCATTCAAGTCTCTCCTAAACACCCATTTATTACAGGAACAAAAAATGTGAAACCATAATATTTCTTATAGGGGAGTCAGCATAGTGACCAGTATATTTAGGTTGACTAACACTTTTCATGATAAAAGATTATCTATATATTTATTTTGAGAAAATCTTAGCACCTCCATTATTTACAGAAGATTTCTGAAATTCAGCAGAAAGAAACCCCTCAAGCTAGAGAGACTTTTGTTTTATCCCATGAAATTCTATTAAAAAAAACCCTCACCATTTATCTTCTTTCCCTGGCACTTCCCAGAAGAATTTTGGGAGTATCATGGAGCATGAAGGCTCTAAGAAGCGGGGCTCCCACTGCCACTAAAGCAGTAGCAGCAGCATATGCTTCACTGGGAATGCTGTCAGAGCACCCACAGAAAGAAGGGGATGGAAGACAGGCAAGCGAGGCCCCACCTCCTCCTGTGGGGACATCATATGGGACAGTAGTTCCAGCCTCAAGGGGAGGGAGAGAATCAACTGTACAAGGCTTCCCCGACCACCCCTTGATCCAGAACATGGTACCGGTAGCTCCTTCACCACTTTGGGATCAGCAGGTTTCTCATGTACTGCCTTATGTAGCCAAGTATCAGTAAGATATGCAGCAGTGATGATAATTTAGGGTTCCAAACCTGATGATGATCTGCAATTGGATGTTGTTGCAGATACACATAATAATATAACTTGTTATTGTTTTCCTATAAAAAAGTTTCAAGAATATTATTTAGGTTTCAAAGGCAAGCACTTGAAAGTTGGAAATGCCAGATTTAGGGTTGTCTGTTCAATTTTGTCCCTTTGTGCATATTCATCATGATATAGCATTTAATAACATGAACAACTCTTTTCCCACAGGACATTGCTTTATTCAGATTGACACACATTGGTGGAGAGTAAAGGCTTCTTGGGCAACCATAAACCTGGCACCTCCTAAATTTGAGGACTTGACATTCCAACCAAAATGACATTCTTTTAACTGAGCTTTTTTGTATGTAATACATAAAATGACCAGACAAAACAACTGATCTCATTGTTGTAATCCTTGTCCTTCCTGGGCTCGTTTCCTATCTATTTTGTTACTACCACTTGTTTTGTTGTATCAAAAATTAGAAAATAAGCTCTTCACTGTAGCAACTGTTTCTATCTGTGCTGTAATATCTACAACTTTTGGATGCAACCCGACTACTACTAATAAAGGGCTCAATCCTGGACTCTGCCAATTTACACATGCTGAAGATCACTCTCAATAATTGCAGTTGCTCAACAGACCACCACATATATCTATAATTTAATCTCTAGAAAATCTAAATATAAATGTTATATTAAAATGAATTACAAAACAGAATAATAGCTCAAGCTATTTGTATAGATACTAATTTCAGAAGTTTCTTTTGCTTCCTCATTCACGTGAATTAAAGGGACCTGCTACCTCTTCTTCTTCTTCAGTTATCCCTCAATACGAGGATGGTGTCTGCCAAGGGGGTTCACTGGTGAGATTTTAAGTGGCTGAAGGGCCCAATTCTTGCCCTGCAGATTTTCCCACAGAAGTGACAGGTGTAATCATGGAAGAGACATAGTTGTTGACTGGAGTGTTGTGCCCCATATTTCCTCCTTTGTTACTTCTCTGTCTCATGAGCACATCTGTTCTCCTCAAAGTCAGCTATGGCTTAGTGTATGGTGTGGCACCACTGTGTTCTGTTCTGTGCCAAGTCCTCCCGTTTGTTGGGTTGATGCTTCTGTTTTTAAGATGTACTTTCAGTATGTCTTTGAAGTGCTTCCACTGCCCTTCTTCCCTGACTTAACTGACAGAAGAGTACTTGCTTCAGGAGGCGAGTGTCAGGCATACGTATACAGTGGCCAGCCCAGCAGAGTTGGTGTTTCATGACCTGCACTTCTATACTGCTGACATTGGCTGCAGAGAGAATGCTGATGTTAGTGCGTCAGTCTTCCCAGCTGATCCTGAGAATCCTCTTGAGGCAGCGCTGCTGGAACCACCCCAGCCGCTTGAGTTGCCGTCTGTAGGTTACCCAGGTCTCACACCCATAATGAAGGGTGGGGATGACAACTGCCCTGTAAACCAGGGTCTTGGTACCTGTTTGTAGACCCCTATCATTGAAGACTCGTTTGAGTAGTCCTCCAACAGATGTGCTGGCACAGCGGATCCTGTATTCAATTTCTGTGTTAATGCTGGCTGTTTGGGAAAGCTGGCTGTCAATGTATGGAAAATGGTCCAAATTTTCCAGGGGTTATCTGCTGTTGGTGATTTGTGGAATACGAAGGGTAATTTGTGCAGGAGAGGGCTAGTAGAGTACTTTGGTTTTCCCAATATTGAGAGAGAGATCCAGGCTGTGATAGGCATCTGCAAAAAGATTTAGGGTGCTTTAGGGTCAGTCTCTGTGTGTGCAAGAATGACACAGTCGTCTTCATACTGAACGTCAGTGATGCTAATTCTCATGATTTTAGATTTTGTTTGGAGATGTTGAAGACTGAGGAATTGGCCATCCATACGATACTCAATCTCAATTCTGTCAGGAAGGCAGTCGTGGATGAGAATCAGGATCATGGTAAGGTAAATGGAGAAGAATATTGGAGCAATGACACAGCCCTGCTTGACACTGGTGTGAATGGTGAATGGTTCGGTCTCTGAGCCATTGCACAAAATAGTGGCAGTCATCCCATCATGGAGTAGTCTGATGACGGAAATGAATATCTGTGGATAGCCAAACCTACACAGCACCATTCACAAGGCATCACGATTGATAGAGTCAAAGGCCTTGGTTAGGCTGATGAATGCAATGAACATTTCCAGGTGTGACTCTCTGCACTTCTCCTGAATCTGTCTTGAAACAAAGATCACGTCAGTTGTGCCTCAGGATGGCCTGAAACCACAATGTGATTTGGGGTGGAGTTCCTTGGTAAGGGGGAGGAGATGGCTTAGTAGGATCTGGGCAAGAATCTTCCCTGCGATGGAGAGGAGAGCAGTACCTCTATAGTTCCCGCATAAAGATTTGTCCCCTTTCTCGAATATTGTAACAATGTTGGCATTCTTAAAGTCAGGTGGAATTTCTTCACAGGTCTAGATTTTGTTGAGGAGTTAGCAAAGTTTGTGCTGGAGCATTGTTCCACCAGCTTTAAAAGCTGGAGTTGAGATGCCATCTGGGCCTGGTGCCTTATGGTTTTTTGTCCAATTGATAGCGTGCTGAACTTCCTCAAAAGATGTGGGATCAGCAAGGTGTTCCATTGCTGAGAGTTGTGGAATAAACTCAATGGTGTCTTCAGAGACCATGGATTCACGGTTTAGTAGGCTCTCAAAGTGCTCCTTCCAGAATAGTTTAATGGCTGCATTGTACTTGAGGAGGGTGGAGCCATCTTGAGAATGTAAGGGGGTTGGGCCTTTGGAGCTTGGCCCATATATAGCTTTTGTTGCTTGAAAAAAAAAAAACTTCTCATGTCATCCTGGTCTACCAAACCCTGGATCTAGGAGGCCTTCTCTTGCCACCACTTGTTTTTGATGTCATGTAGCCTCCTTTGGACTTTGGCTTTAAGCAGGTGATAGGCCTCATGTTTTTGTTTGTTAGAGGAATCATTTTGCCAGTTACAAAATGCATTTCTTTTCTATTGAATTAATGCTTGGATTTCCTCATTGTTTTTGTCAAACCAGTCTTAGTGCCAATGAGTGGGATATTCTATGGTTTCAGCATGTGCATTGTGAATGGTGTTTTTAAGTTGATCCCAGTACGCTTGAATGTCAATAATGTTGTCAGACAGGTTAGAGTTTCTCAGACAGATGTTGCTGGAATGTCTCACAGCTGGCTTGGACTTGAAGTGCTTTGATGTTGTACTGCTTTCACTTAATCTTTGGGTGTTTGTGGTATGGTGGAGCAAGCTGCAGGTACATGACTGATCTTACTGATTGATAATTGGTATCTCTCATAGCTCATGTTTTATGGATGTTGGTGTAGTCTCTGGCTCCGACTATAACATAGTCAAGGAGGTTCCAGTGTTTGGACTAAGGATGTTTCCAGATGGTCTTAAATTTGTTACTCTGCCAAAAGATGGTATTTGTGATGAGCAGGTCATGCTCCACACATTTTCTGAGGAGGAGAATACTATTGGGGTTTACATTTCCCACTCCTTCTTTGCCTGTTGTGCCTCTCCAGAGCTGGGAATCCCATCTGACTCTGGCATTGAAAGTTCCCAGGAAGATGAGTTTGTCTGCCTTAGATGTGGTTGTGAGAACTGCATCAAGAGTTCTATAAAACTGCTCCTTACTGTCTTCCTCCTCATCAAGTGTTGTGGTGTATGTGCTGATGACCATGGCATATTGATTGTTGCTAAGCTTGAGCCGAAGACTCATGAGAGGATTGTTGATCCCTATGGGAAGCTCTAAAATCTGACCAGTGAACTTATTTTTGATGGCAAAGCTAATCCCATGAATGAATCTCTCTTCAGGTGGCTTTCCTTTCCAAAACAAGGTGTTGTCACCTCCATCCTCTTTTAATTGGCCCTCAATAGCCCAGCAGGTCTTACTAAGAGCTGCAGTGTCAATGTTGAGTCTTGCAAGTTCTCTGGCAATTATGGCAGTTCTTCTTTCTGGGCATTCACTGTGCTGAGAGTTCATAAGGGTGCGGACATTCCAGGCAGCAAAATTCATTGTCTTATATCTCTTGTTTCGTCCGCAGATTTGAGTGATCCCACAGGATACGGCCATCCAGTCGGAAGAGTGTGAGACAGCCTATGTTGGGGCACCTATTCTAGCCCCCTCCCCATTTGGGGTGAGCAGAGGGGATCATGAAAAGGCCTGCTCAGTCACAGCCACTGCTGCCAAACTGCACTTCTGTCTCAACCATGCACAAAATGACCATCACATGGCTGCCACCTGCATGCAGATTTGTGACTAAAGACTCCCAGAGATCACTGCACCTGTCTTCCCTGACACTTGTCCATCGCCACAGGACTTTGAGCGGGTGTGAACCCTTTGGCAGAGGCCTGCACATGAAATCTTTTAACATGGGGAAACCAGTGCACAGGCAGTAAGCACGCAAAACTTGACAGGAGGAAAATCCTGACCCAGCAGCAAAGAGATCCGAAACAACCAGGGGCCTCCCTCCTACTGCAGCCCTCATCAGCTTTCACAGCCACAGAGTACGAGAAGGTCCTCTATATGCGCCCAATCCACCGCTGGAGTCTTTTCAAGTTTGGACCATGGTTAGTCAGGAGCCTCATCTCAGACCTGCTCACCAAGGGGGACCCTACCAGGAGTATCAAATCTCTGGACAAGATAGCTCTGAGGGTGTATAGCCCATGCAAGCCTCTCCACCATGACAGGTTTTTGGTCCATCAGAGAGGGGTCCTGAGACCACAATCACCACTGGAGCAAGTGGCATATAGCTGCCTTCACCACACTTTTGTGGGTGTGGAGCTTCTGTTGCTGGGCCCAGAACACCATCTTCAGCTTTCACCTGGGCCAGGCCCCCCTACCCCTGCTACCTCATTGACTGGTGGCCTGCCTGGTTGCTGCTGCTTCCCCAGGGGGAGATCTTGCAGGCCTGCTCCCCAGAGGGGGAATGAGGGACCCTGCGGGGTCTCTCTTGGCTGGCTGCTACTGCTGAGGAACTTGCTGTTGGTGCGAGGAAGAGGGAGAGCAGCTACACAGGTTGGACCGTCTGGACCTACTGCAGAACACCGTAGAGGACACTGGAAGAAAATGCTTTGCATTTTGTATGGCTTCAAAGCTGAGAGGGAGTTTTAATGTTTTCCCTTCTACTGGTTTTCAATGTTTAGGATGGATTCCCGTTTTTAATAACCTGGAAACAAAACTCTATAATACCACATTACTACTTTTTCAAATAGCTGTTTAATATGTGTGCTTCCTATTTATTGTAATGCTGCTTTTACTTAAAAGTGCTGGGCTGTTTATATTTTTGAAGGACACGTTGCTCTGAAAGATTGATTTTGAAAAAAGAGAGCAAAAGGATCCATTTACATGGATTCATTTACATGGACTTGGCAAGAAGATATAAAGTGAGGAAAAGACAATCATACATGGGGCTTTTCATGTCACTTCCTTATAAGTAACACATTGAAAGTTATGTTAGGACACTGCAGTTTTATTTTATTTTTTTGCTGCTCAGTTTGCATTACTCCCAACTAATACTGATATCTATCCCCTTTGCTATGAACAATGAAAATCCACAATTCATTTCATACTCTATATATGTAGTTTCTGAAAGCAAGAATCCCCTTTTTGTAAGAAAATAAAAGTATTTTATTCTATGTTTAATGGGTTGGTATTAGAATACGAAAATATCACCATGTCACCACTGGTTCAAACAAGCCTAGGTAGTGCTTGAAAGTTCATTACTTTAATTGTTGGGACTAGATGATGTGGCGGGCCTTTCTGGCCTTAAAATCAATGACTGCATGGCCAGTCTATAGTACATACCTGTCTACATCAGAGTTGCACTAACTAACTTTGTTTGGGATAGACTCAGGTGAGGCCGCCTCTCAAGGATTTCATGGTCATGACTGAACTAACTTCTCGCTCTAGAGATAGTCTCTCTATTACCGTGTTGAGGCCTATTTGTGGGATAATGAAGGTTTCTTCAAACTATCTCTGTTCACACCGTACCTGCTCTGTAAACTGAAAGCTTCCTAATTATTAAGCTGCCACATTTCATGAGCACCATCTACATATCAAAATTAGAAATAATTATATTAAATATTAGAAATAATAGTGTTAGAAATCACAAATTTATCAAAAGAAAAGCTGACATGAATGTACCCTCTTGAAATATGTGGCAAACTTTTACACTTCTCTTCCCACTATACTTTCCTCTTTCCATGATGAAATAACATTCCTACTCATTTTAAAGTGTATGACCTCATGACCTGTGACTAAATCTTTCTATTCTGGAATACTGGCACCTCCAGCATATTTGAAGCAGCAGATCTGTAGATAACCTGCTTTTCCATATATTGTATTGGTCCTTATTTTGCTTATTAAAGACCAACCTCATTTTTATCAATGGGTTTACTCTTATGAGTCAGGTGATCAGAATTTGGCTCTGAAAGCCAATAGAACAGAGGGGAAAGAGAGGAAGAGGGGAGAAAACTTGACTTTGAAGTACCTTGTCTTTGTTTATGTTACTGAATCCAATAAGAGTTGAGGTATTCAGGACCTTGCAGGAAGAACTCAGCATCTCTCTGGGTCAGGCCTTTGATTAGATTTAAAACTGACTATTACTTGCCTGGGGCTAATCCAATCTTCCTTAGTCTAGATCAACTTTTAAAGCTTTCCCATAAGGTACAGTGTCACTCAAATTCACTTCAGGAGAAACAAAATTTGCCAGTTCTATTTTAAAAGCACACCATCTGTGACAGTTCTGTTGTGAACATCAGCAGTATGCTGACACTGCATTACTAAAATGAATGAGACCTGACACATGGAGAAATCCCAGGTTGCTACTCCACATAAAATTGGCTCTCATTCAGGTTTCTTTTTTTTCCTTTGGGAAAATAACTGCCACTATTAATAGCAACATTCTAATCTGCCCTGGGATTTTAATACCTGCTTCAACCCCTCTGATTTTGTCAGAAATTAATGGAAGACATCTTGCTGAGCAACGACTTTTGGCATTGTGCTGGTAAGGGTTATATTCCTTTTTTACCTTAGCGATGTTAGTGGTTTTAATACAAAACAACCTATAGCATCCGTTTGGGGTCAATTGTCTTATTATAAGAAATTGTTCATGTTCTACCATATGTATGAAGGAGGCAATCCGTGTAATCTCTTTAGTGGAGAATTTTCATCAGCTAATCTATAAATTACCATTAGATTATTCTTTATTTCTCTTAATTAATACAGTTAAGAGCTGAATGGACTTCTGTCTTTCCTTTTTCAGGATAAAAGAAAAGAGAACTGAGAAACTATCTGCATTTAGTGACATTTTACCAATTGATAGAACATTTGCAATTTTACGTGTTCTTCCAAAATTGTTGCATGGCTAATGGATTCTTAAAGAGTTTGCTTTTTGTCAGAAATGATGTCCTTTCTTTTTGCTTAGTAATGCCAGTGGGAGAGGAGTCTGCTCAGCAATTTTGGATGTCAAGCCAAACTTATTCAGGAGCCTAAATCTAGATTTAGTGGCCTATTTTTTAGGCAATCATTTTTGCACATTAACCAAGAAATACTGTGTGCAATCAGTATTAGACTCCATCACAGCAGTCCCCTGTGTTTGCTAAAAAAAACCCGTACCTGGGCACTACAGATCATTTTAGACAGTATCTACTCTTTTAAACTAAAAAAAAATCCCCGTGCCACATGCCTTTTTTATGGGTCAATACATTATTTTTTTCTGCCCAATGAGTTTCATAAGAAGCAATTTGTGACTCAGTCACAATCTGATTCCTAGTTTCTCCCCCTGCTCTGGAGGGTGGACATGAAATATATACTGAGCCAGTCCTATAGGTGTTGCAGCTGTGCTGTGAGATGTGTTGGGGAAGAGGGAGGAGTCAAAACTCTAACCATTTCCTGCTCCCATCTTCCCACCCACCTACACAGAGGTGGGGGTAGTGGCTCTGCTAAGGCTGCTTCCTTTTCCCCATCTGCCACATTGCTACCTGCAATGCAGGTAGTCAGGAGAGCAGATTATGGGATTGCTTTACATCTCTTTACTCTCCTGGGTGGGCCATAATCGGGGCCTAATCACCTGCAAATTCAAAATATCTTATCTCCTTTGTGTATTTACTTGATGACTTTTATTGTAATTGATTTTTTTTTATATTGTCAATAGAAGCTTGATTCAGTTTCTGACACATTGGGTTGACTGAAGTGAAAATAACTGAGGTCCTATTTGTTTATATTTTTCTAATAAAATCTGACATCATAGACATCATGATTGCAACTTTGCCTCAATTTAAATGTTTTACTATTTCTTTTCCTAAGCACCTTTGGGCTACTGCATGTTTTTTTTCTTGATAAGTTACAGGTTTTTAGAGGTTTCCCAAAATATTTACAGAGCAATGCAGAAACAACAACAACAAAAACGTATTAAAGCACACTTTTAAGCTGCACTTTCCTGAGATTTCACAATTCCCTGTTCAGTGCCTGCAATTGTCACCAGTCTTAAAAGTTTTGTTATATATAGCATATCAAAATGTTAAGCAAATTGCCAAGAAAGTGAAAAGTGACACTGAAATGTAGTGGCCAATAGAACACATGTATCTTACAGAAAGAAAATATTTATCACAAATATAATTTTGTTTGAGTGATAAAATGTGCTAAATTGGTAGATCTCTAAGCACATGCAAACTATTTAATATTTACATTAATCTCAAGGAAACATCCTATATCATTCAATGGAAAATTATAAGTTTTGCATAATTTTTTTTTAACAATTCTATAGAATATAATAGAAAATTGTATCTGTGTAGTAGAATTCTATAGGGTGATTATAAAAAAAAATAAAAACATAGTTCTCTCTGCTAAATGTCATCAAATCCAAGTGTAATTTCCATAGAATGCTCTTGGTTTAACATATATTCACTTCCATAGAGTATGAGTTAATTCAAAGCCCCAAAAAGTATCCTAATTCCCCTCTACTCCCCTCTGAAGTAAAGGGATCCTAACACACTTCCCAAACATCTCCTTCAGTTAGAAGCCTGTTGAAGTAAAGAATCCTTTTAATGTGCTTGGAATGGCAGTAAACTAGTGCCAAGGGAAGTGGGTTCCAGAAGTAAGGGCCCTTTACTAAAACCATCCTGTCACCAGGCCTCTGGGCAGGGCCGACTCTTGGCACCAGCAAAACAAGCAGGTGCTTGGGGCGGCACATTTCTAGGGGCAGCATTCCGGCGCCGGCCATGCCGCCCCTAGAAATGTGCCCCAGCTCGTCTCCGCCTGCTCCCCTGAGCGCGCTGCGGCAAGGGAGGGGAAACCAAGCGGCGGCGTGCTCAGGGGAGGCGGTGGAGTGGAGGTGAGCTGGGATGGGGAGCAGTTCCTCTACCCCACCCCCAGCTCCCACCTGCTCCCCTGAATGCGCTGCCTCTCCCTCGCCTGAGAGGGAGCAGGGAGAAGTGGAGTGGCGGCGTGTTCAGGGGAGCAGGTGGAGCGGAGATGACCTAGGGTGGGGGGTTGGGGAGGAGCCACAGGAAGCAATGTGGCATGCCCGGGGGAGGAGGTGGGGCTGGGATTTGGGGAAGGGGTTGGGAAGAGGCGGAGCCAGGGGCGGGGGCGGCACAGTGGTCATGAAAAAAAAGCAGGGGCGTCCAAAATTTTGTTTTGCTTGAGGCGGCAAAAATCCTGGAGCCGGCTCTGCCTCTGGGACTGCTAGTTTGAGCACCACTGATAAGTGCCATGGTGTAACATGAGGAGAGAGGCAGTCTCCAAGAGGACCTAAAATATATAGATGTTTAAGATCAATGCCACACCTTGGATTGCATCCAGAAATGAATTATAAGCCAATCACAGACTAACACAATTGTCCTATACTCCCTGTGAGAATCACCACTAGCCACATCTGGCAGCCACATCTGGCAGTGGGTGAAATTTCCACATGGTCTCCAGGAGCATCTCCACCCTTATGGAAAAGTCTTATACAATTTTGTAGAAAAACAATCTTTATATTGAGTTTTAGTCATCCTCTAGAACTTTATAATGAAGAACTATATCCCTGTTATACAGTGTTACAGGATGGTTCCAAAAACCTAAAGAGAAGGTATAATTAAGTTCCATAGGATGTTAGTGTAATTTCTATGCAACCATATTAATCACTATTAAATTCTATGGACTTTTCCACATGAGCACCTAGTGCACATTGCAGCAATTTTGTGGAGGTGACAAATGCAAAGTTAACTGTGGAAAGGTCTTCTTCTAACCAGATGAAGATGAAAAAGTATTCTTGGCTATCTGTTTGCTTGTAATTATAAAAGCTTCCAGAGATCTGATGGGATCCGCAGTTTGTGCACTTTCCTAACAAAGGATGAAATTCACCCATATACAGAGGCCCAGCACCGACATGGTTAATGAGCCTTTTTCTGGCTCTCTGAACAGGCGTGAATTATATCCCCAGAGCAGGCAGACTCTCCTATTACATCCAGTTGTTTCCAACAATTGATCAACATCACTTCTATCTTCTCTAGGCCTGAGGGTTTTTTTTTAAGTCCATATTCTACCAAGGGCTATAATGTGAGGGAAATTCTGAATGCATCTTGTTTCTGTTGATTGTATAGAAGTTGCTTCACTTTATTATAATGTGGAAAGGATAAGCAAGAGGACTCAGTGCCCTATGACTCAACTCAGCACAAATTAATTGAATAATGATTTTATTTCCCCTTAGTAATGGTTGAGGAAGTGCATATAAATTCTCATGGGCTGCAATTTATATTTTATGTGATAGGCATTTTATGTGAACACCAAGCTGCACACTCCTGAGGGTAAGAAGGTGGAAAGCAGATTTTAGAAGTTTCAGTGTGAACCTTGTGGAGTTTCTCCTAAGGGTTGTAACTTGCTTAAGGTGCAGAAGAAATAACCTAATTCTCACCTGCCTTGCACCTGTAGTTGTCAGTGACAGCAGCACAAAGTGGGTGCATAACTCTACCGAGCAGAATGGTGGCATTTTACACAGGTGTAAATTACTACAGGGCAGTGGGAAATCAGATCCATGGCTTCCAAAACTTGAGGAGCCTCTGGATCTGTGAGGAAATGGAAAGGGTAGGTTATATACATTTTTCAACATACTATAGACACTATGGCCTCCCTGTGAAGAGTTTGCCTCTCCCTTCTACATTTTTGCCCAGATCTTCCTCCCATTGCACTAGGGCTGCATTGGGAGTCCTGTCTGTCATCTGTTGCCCCACTGTGCTAGTACCCTACTTCCACGCCCACAGTAGAAGTCATTTCAGAGTGGAAGTTAACCCTTCTGTCCACATTTACTTCCTCTGTAGGCATTTTCCTGACCCATGGTGATCATGCTGCAGGGAATGAGTGCTCCCTGGCCCTGTGCACTTCCAGCTATATCATCCATCTATTCCTCACCCACCAGCACTGAAGCCCTGCTCACATGGCATAGCCACAGACTGGCTTCCATAGACTCTAGGCTTCCTCTCCTCTTGTGTCCTTTTGACCCATTATATCCCAATTTGGTGTCCTCTGGCCCTAGACAAATAGAGCTAATTAGTGGGATACTAAAGTTCAGTTTGACAAATTGTACGTATGGGTCTGTTGAAAGGGAAAATCAGGCAGCATGGGAATCAGGCTGAGAAAGGAAAGAAGAAATGCTGACAGACCAATCAGTCACCAGTCAAGCAGTAGGATCTGGGAATGGCTTGTGTGGCAATGAATGACAGAGCTAACATTGAGGCACTGAAAGCACAGTACCAGCAGGGAATTGGAGAGGCAAAGAGAGAGAAATAAGAGTTGACAGGGCAAAGTGTTATCAGCTGCTGTCTGTTTGTTGAAATTCTTACCCATATGTGATATTCCTACTTCACCCAGAGTGCTTGAAATCTAAGAAATATGAACTGTTAATAGGCAACTAGACTCAACTGCTCCCCACATCAACATAAGATTTGTGCCTGAGAAATGTATCTGAAAAATAACTTTTTAGGATAAAAGTTTGTTTCATCTTTATTCAGAACCATTGCCATAGTACAGCAGAAAAAAAGAACACAGAGAAAAGACAACGTTTGTAATAAAAGATAAAAGGAGGGCAATGAAAAGAAAAAAACATGGTGCTTAATAGACCTGGGGAAAGGTGGAGGGCAAGGATACAACCTGCAGCTCCATGTTCATAGGATCATCCTTGGATGGCTGTGTCTGCTATAGCTGTAAATTGCAGGGTATGTACTGTAGAGATCAATTCTTTATTGGTGGTGGCTAAGAATAGAGGTCTTTCTTCTCACTCTGATATCCATGGTGCCTGAGCAGTATGCTATACTATACAAAGCAAGTGATGAGCTAATAGGTTTCATATCAGTAAAAGTACATGTTTGTTCATTTTTAAAAATGTTTGTCTTCATTATTAATTGATCACTCAGGAGAGTGGTAGGCACGTCATGTCACATATATAAAAGACCATAAACTACATCCTCAGCTGCTGTAAATCAGTATAGCCCCACTGATTTCTTTTGTGAGATTTCTTATTTTTCTTGCTTTTGATTAGGCTGGAAATATTATAGGCCTGTCATCTTGTGTAACAATTTCTACCTGGTAAATGTGAGTGCAAAGTTGGAGTAAACATAATTCTGATTTAGCAGCATTTTATATCCACTTTCCATGCACTCTGCACAAGTGTGAATGACTATGCAAGGGGTGAAATCCTGTTCCCATTAAAGTCAAACTTCCATTGATTTCAACAGGAATAGGATTTTCACTCAATCTTAAGAACATTGGCAAATCAGGCCCTTTGACCTCAAGGGATTTTGGTGCCTAGCTGCCACTTCAGATGCCTAAATCCAAATGTAGATCCTCAAAACCCCTACTTAGTTTCCACTTAGGTGTCTAGAGAATTTAGGCACTGACCGAGCTAAGTTTCTATTTGTAAAATCTCCATGGCACTTAGATTTCTGCCAGTGGGGATGCACACAGCTGCCTGAGTTCTGATGCCTAGTTCACACCTGAGCCTTGGCAGGATCCTCAAACTAGACATTCCTTCACCTATCTTGCTTGCAGGGCCTAATCTGAGATGGGTGTCTGGAGGCTGCCTACCAGATTGGACCCTGCACAGAACAGCAGAGATGGTAATGCAGGTCCTTGTTTACCCTATAGCCCACTGGTGAGTGCACTCACCCAGGATCTGGGAGACCTAGGTTTAAATCTCCATTCTGTCTGAAGTGGAGCAGAGTCTTGAATCAGATCTGTTGTTTTCCATGTAAGTGCCCTGAGCACTGGGCCATATGGTATTTTGGGGCGAGTCTCCCTGTCTCTCTTGGTGAAGCTGTTCCACTTCTGGAACAGAGACGTGAGCTGGTATCTCCTGCATCACAGGTGACTGCTGTACACACTGGGCTATCAGGTAAATGGAGGGGCACCAACATCACAGGTCCTTTCTTGTTCTTTTCAGGAGAAAGGACTGGCCTGGTTTATGGCTCTAAATCCAGAGTGGAGATAGGTGCCGCCCTCTGGCCTAGAGTTAAGTGCCAAATACTCTTTGAAGGGCAGAACTTAGGCCAGATCCCTCTCCTCATCATTTCCTATTTGCTAGCCTAGGCAGCTTCCCACTCAGTGTTCTGGGTTTTGTGGGTCCTATTGTTAGGCTCCGAACTCTCCCATGCCTTGTATTGGGAGTTGCGGTGCCTCACTCAGGGCTATGGTTTAATGTTAGACATTGCAGTGCTGAGCCCAAATCTCCTTTATGGATCTAGCCCTGTGAGATCGGTCTTTTGTGTGGAATTTCTACACTTCTTCCAGATGGCAGCTTTGGCAGAGAGAGCAACATTTTTTTTTTTAAATATAATTGCAACTGAATATTTCTAAATGTTCAAGAGGATGTTTGCCTTTATTTCATGTTCTGAGGGAGGGTTTAGATCAGTTATAGTCTTTATCCAGAATGGTTTTCTATCCTTAATTGTAACATTGCATATGGTGTTTTATTGTGCAGAACTGTAATAATAAATAATAATAATAGAGCAAAAGTCTTACCGATTGGCTTTGGTACTATAATATATGGCTTTAAGCATCACAATAGGGAGGAATAATAAATTCACAAATTGCCATATTGAAACAGAGCAGTATTCCATCTAGTTCAGTATCCTGCTACCAAAAATGGCTAGAGCCAGATATTTCAAAGGAATGAATAGTTAACTGTGAGACAGACAGTTATGGGATAACTCAGAGAAAATATTCTCCCAACTCTCAATAGTTAGAGATTGGCTTATGCTCTGCAGTATGAGCGTTTATAATTGTATGCGCTCAGGTTAAGGCTCTGCTAAGTTATCTGCAGTGTAAAACTGAAATAATTCATGTGTGTTCAGTGTGTCATTAACACTTCAGATAAACTAGTGGCTACATCTGGGGATTAGTTTCACTCAGGTCTGATGCCCACTTCTGCTGCTCACTGGATGCCCTGACACTGCTGTGTCTAGCTCTACAACTTGGGATGCTCCTTTGTGACTTGGCCCACTGCCCAGGTCACTACATGTTTTCCCCCATCCAGAGTATCTAAGTCCTTCCATATCAATGGTCTCAGACACTCTTCTCATGCACTGTCCTGATGGTACCACTTCCCCAGTGGCTGGTAAGGGAACTTGGGCTCACCCACTATTCTGGGTTCAAGTTCAGGGACCTTACACATGGCAACTGTGGTCTGCTTTCCCTCAGACCCTGTTGCTCCTTCCTAAAACTTATGATTCCTGCCCCTTCCGGGTGTGCCAGCTCTAACTCCCTCCTCCCATGGAGGGACTGCGGACAACTGAACACCCCTCCCTACTCCCAGGAAGGGACTGTGTAAGCCATGTGCCTCATAGGGAGCTCTCTCTTTAAGAGGCTTCCCCACTCTGAACGCTAGGGTACAGATGTGGGGACCTGCATGAAAACCTCCTAAGCTTACTTTTACCAGCTTAGTTTATACCTTGGGGAAGTTTTAACCTATTTTACCCTTGGATTTCCACTGCCACCAAACATCTAACACCGGTATTATTAGGAAAGAGCTTGTTTGGAAACGTCTTTCCCCCCAAAATCCTCCCAAATCTTACCCCCTTTTTTCTGGCGAAGGTTTGATAAAAATCCTCACCAATTTGCATAGGTGAACACAGACCCAAACCTTGGGTCTTAAGAACAATGAAAAAATGCATTCAGTTTCTTAAAAGAAGAATTTTAATAGAAGAAAAAATAAAAAAGAATCACCTCTGTAAAGTCAGGAGGGTAAATACCTTACAGGGTAATCAGATTCAAAACAGAGAATCCCTCTAGGCAAAACCTTAAGTTACAAAAATACACAAAAACAGGAATATACATTCCATTCAGCACAGCTTATTTTCTCAGCCATATAAACAAACAGAATCTAATGCATATCTAGCTAGATTACTTACTAAGTTCTAAGGCTCCATTTCTATTCTTTCCCCAGCAAAAGCATCACACAGACAGACCCAGACACTTTGTTTCTCCCCCCCTGCAGCTTTGAAAGTATCTTGTTTCCTCATTGGTCATTTTGGTCAGGTGCCAGTGAGGTTATCTTAGCTTCTTAACCCTTTACAGGAGAAGAGGTTTTTCCTCTGGCCAGGAGGGATTTTAAAGGGGTTTACCCTTCCCTTTATATTTATGGCAGAGGCTGTCAAGGTTCCTTCCCCACTCTGAACTCTAGGGTACAGATGTGGGGACCTGCATGAAAGACCCTCTAAACTTATTCTTACCAGCTTAGGTTAAACACTTATCCAAGGTACAAACTTTTCCTTGTCCTTGAAGGATATGCTGCCACCACCAAGCGTTTTAAACAAAGAACAGGGAAAGAGACCACTTGGAGATGTCTTCCCCAAAATATCCTCCCTGCCCCCCAGCCCTATACTCCCTTTCCTGGGGAAGGCTTGATAAGAATCCTCACCAGTTGGTATAGGTGAACACAGACCCAAACCCTTGGATCTTAAGAACAATGAAAAAGCAATCAGGTTCTTAAAAGAAGAATTTTAATTAAAGAAAAAGGTAAAAGAATCACCTCTGTAAAATCAGGATGGTAAATACTTAACAGAGAAGCCCTCTAGGCAAAACCTTAAGCTACAAACACACACAAAAACAGGAATACACATTCCCTCCAGCACAGCTTATTTTACAAGCCATTAAACAAAAGAAAATCTAACATTTTCTAGCTAGATTACTTACTAACTTTACAGGAGTTGTAAGGCTTGCATTCCTGATCTGTTCCCGGCAAAAGCATCACACAGACAGACCAAACCCTTTGTTCCACCTCCCTCCAGATTTGAAAGAGTCTTGTCCCTGCATTGGCCATTTTGGGTCAGGTGCCAGTGGGGTTACCTTAGCTTCTTAACCCTTTACAGTGAAAAGATTTTGCCTCTGGCCAGGAGGGATTTTATAGCACTGTATACAGAAAGGTGGTTACCCTTCCCTTTATATTTATGACAGAGGCCCATTGTGGGAGTATGAGTGAGTAGTGTTTGGGTCAGCAGTTCTTGAACTGTTGGTTGGGACCCCAAAGTGGGTCATGATCCCATTTTAATGGGGTCACTAGGGCTGGCTTAGACTTGCTGGGGCCTAGGGCCAGAGCTGAAGCCTGAGCCCCACTACCTGGGGCCAAAACCCAAGGGCTTCAGCCCTGGGCAGCAGGGCTCAGGTTATAGCCCCCTGCTGGGGCTGAAGCCCTTGGGCATTGCCTTGGGCTCCCCACCTGGACTGGCGGGGCTCTGGCTTTGCCGCAGGCTTCAGTTCTCCCTCCTGGAGTCATGCAGTAATTTTTGCCTACACAAGGGAGTTGTGATGCAATGAAGTTTTAGAACCCCTCGCCTGGATCATTGTTGCTAAGCAGATTTAATTCTCCACATCCAGAAGCTTCTGGAATTGGGTGTGGTAGTTTTGGGTCTGCTCCAGTAGGTTCCCTGTTGCTGAGGTCAGGCTCCATGACGGCAAGCAGTCAGGGCAGCTGCTTTACAAAGGGCCACATGCCCTGGTGTGAGCTGGGAGAAGCTGAGCCCAGGAGCAGAAAGCAGGCTGTTGTTCCAACTCTGAAGCCTTTTGCAGCAGGTTAGTGATATTGTTAATCCCCTTAAAAGGAAGCAAGGGCAATGTTAATTATAGAAAGGGAAAACTAGGAGGGAAAAATAACTTCTTCTAATTGCATACTTCGCATGTTTTAATTTTAGCCAACCTGCTTCAACTAAATTGTCTCAACTAGTATGATTCACCAACATTTCTTGAAATGTAGTAATGGGAAAAGTCATTTATATTTTGCTACTCTCAGTTTTGTATTTTCTTGTAACAGGGCTTTTTTTTTAAAAAAAAAATCTATACACTTAACTGAGTGGTTGGCTAATCAGTTAGCTGTCTGGCTAATGGTGCTTTCAACAGAAGAGGAAGAGTCTGCATGGATTCCAACTGCAGATTCCTACAGGGAAGATGTTGTTTTCAACTCAGACTGTATAGATTTGGTGATCAAAGACTCTGAGACTCAAGTGAACTCAACCTAAGCTTTTGGGAACTCTGTTTCTTCTCGCTGTGTTTCTGTGGGGACTGAACTGTTTAGATTTTAATTTGTTTCCTTTATTTATGTATAACTGAAAATAATGTATGTGGATTATAAAATTGCCATGTTATGTTGTAAAAATTAATTTTATGATCAAGAAAAAATATAAAGTTATTTAATTAAATTAATTCTTTAGATCCTTTTGGGACTTGAATGTGGGGAAGCTGACCCTGTACAATCCTTGCTGAAAATCCTTAGAAATTAATTCTGGATCTCCAGCTACTTTTCTATGGGAGCTGTTTTTTTAGGCACTGGAAAAGGGCAATGAAGTGAACTTTAGCACATCCAAAGGTTACAACTGCTGCTACTTCCCTCTCTGGTGCCAGCTTCCTGTCTTTATAAATCTGGCCCACGCCCTTCCCCAGCAAATTAGGCCTTAGCACTCCCTGGTTTACCTCCAGGTGCAACCTATAGGTTAATTGGCCTAATTTACCCTGTCAGGCCTTGTGTGTGTGGGGGGGGACACCCCATCACATTTACATAAATGCTCAAATAACGTTTCAGTTAAAATGTCAAGCACTTGAAAATTAGGACATGCCAGATTTATGATTGTCTGAATACTTAATTTGGCACCCTTCTGCATCTCACCTGTGCATTGACTGGGGCAGGGATCCTGTGGAAAATTGTGCGATCACATAATTAATTATCTCAATGCATACAGATAGGGGACTGAATTAAGGTCACACTAACAACGTTAATTCTGGCATTTCCTAACTTTTGAGTACTTGAATTTTTAACCTTAAGGTTCTTTAACTTAGTTTTCTAGGTTTTGAAAAAAAGCAAATTGAAAAAAGATTCTGTAGCATGGAATCATAGTGACACCCCCACGGTTCATCATCAGGGTTAGAAGCTCTAGAACCACTGCTCAGACCTCTGCTAATGAAATAACTGATAGCAACTTACTTGGTTTCCACCTCTGCATGAAATAGCTCTAGAGGAGAAAGAGGCAGATCCATCGCCAGTGGGTTTCACAGATATTTAGTAACAGCAGATGGATGGTGTCACCGTGTCTCAGTGGGGCACAGTTGAGAAGGCCAGATTCAGGACAAACTGCTGAGAAATAGGGCAAACTCACCCCAAACTGGTAGTTAATTTCTCATTAGATTATACTAAACCAGTAACAAAAGTAAACTTCTGTCTCACTACACTGGTTAAAAGGAAGTCAAAAATGCAGTCTAAGGCATTCCAGCCCTTGTCTCACCACCAGTGGACTCTATGATGAGTGGTTACTGAACACGAGTTTAATCAAAAATAGGGTATTTAAATCCCAAAAGATCAACACACACTTAACCAGGTCAAGATATAATTCTCATCTTGCCCAATAATCATGCTGATGACAATCCTTCAGAAACTCAAAACTAAATGTTTAATAATAAAAAAAAGGAATAAGAGTTTATGAAGGTTAATAGATCATATGTATACAAATAATTGCAAAGTTCTTAGAACAGGTTTGTAGCAGTGATGGAATAGACTTCTAGCCTGTAAAGTCTCTCTGGTAAATTCCAAAAAGCATTCCAGAGGGAAAAATGGAGATATGTCAGGGGACTTTTATATCTTCTGCCATGTGCTTGGAAATTTACTGTCCCAAAACAAAGCTCGCAGCCCAGTTTGTGGAAAGTTACTGGATCAGGATGGAGTCCAGGTTCACATGAGCATATCACATGTGCTTATTTGGTTTGATGACTCACAGTGGGTAGCCATTGCCCATATTCTTACTGAGGTGTCCAAAGGAAGAGCTATCTGGGCTGAATGGGTTTCTTCTGTGGTCCATTCTGAGAGCTAAGTGTCTTTGATGGACCATCAATACATAGCTGTGTGGCCTCAATATAAATTTTTTCTGGTAGGTGTTACCCAGGAATACAGCACATATGTACGATGCCAGTACATGGCCAATATTTATAATTTCAGATTAAAAAAGATACATATAAACAGGATTATCATACTAGCAAATCATAACTTTTCCACTGACACCTTACACTTTCTACAACAGTTGTTGCAATTGTAAAACAGTGGCAATGTCAAGGATATAAATGTCATACTCAATCATACAGCATCACAGATGGTGAGACATGGGAATATTGATTTCCATTCCAGGCTCTGGAAGGGAGTGTTCTCTAGTGCACATATACTCCTGTGCCTGTTTTCCTTCAACCTTGACACCTTCTGTCCCTCCCATTCCAGTTTATGTCTGTTCTTACCCCAATCCTGTCTCTTCCACACCCCTTGCTCCTTGTCTGAGTCCCATTCTCCTGGTCAACCTAGTCTTAGTTAGGGTTTCCAACCCTCCTGGTTTTACTGGGGTCTCCTGGAATCAGGTTCTAATTTCCCAGAGGCTATGATGCCAAACTGGAAGATTTTAGGCGCTAAAAGTCCTGCGGCACAGCAGGGCTAAGGCAGGCTCCCTGCTTACCCTGGTCCCTTGCTGCTCCTGGAAGTGGTCGGCACATCCCTGTGGTCCCTGGGGGAAGCAGGGGGTCTCCATGCACTGCCCCCGCCTCGAGCGCCGACTCCTCAGCTCCCCTTGGCTGGGAACTGCAGCCAATGGAAGCTGTGGGGGCAGTGCCTGCAGGCAGGGGTAGGGCAAGGAGACCCCAACCCCCCCAGGAGCTGCTGCTAGAGGGATGTGCTAGTCCCAGAGCCCACACTCTGCACCCAAACTCCCTGCCAGAGCCTGAACCCCCTCCTACACCCCAACCCCCTGCCCCATCATGGTGAAAGTGATTGATGGTGAGGGAGAGCGAGCGACCAAAAGAGGAATGGGGGCTGGAGTGAGCGGGGGCGGGGGGGGAAGCGCCTTGGATCAGGGGTAGGGGTGTGGCCTTAGGAAGGGGTGGGGCAGGGCAATGGTGTTTGGGTTTGTGCAGTTAGACAGTTGACAACCCTAGTCTCAATCTCTACTCATCCCAGTCCCAGTCTCCCACTTCCCCTAGCTTAGTGACTCTCCCAATCAACTGGTTCACAGTTGCACCCATTTCCATCACTATTGCAGGATTGTTGTCTGTCGGAAAAAAAACAAGCTAAAATTAGAGTATAACCAGATTGTGGCACTGATTTCTCCTCCATTAGGAAGTGGACTTACAAGTCCCCATAATTATGTTACCAATTGGCATGGGGAACACTGGTGTCAGTGATAGGATGCTGGTGTCATAAGATACACAATATGAAAGCAAAATGGGAATAGCTCTGTCTAATCTAGTCTTGGTAATGTATCAATATTTATAGATAGTGAATATCTGTCTATGTAGGTACAGATGCAATCATAGAAATTAAAAACTTGCCACTTTTCTTAAAAAACTGTAACAGACCATACCTATTAAGACAGGCTCCAGATCCATGATGGCCCTATTCCTCAACAGAGCCCAGAACAGAGGCATTTTGGGAGTTGTAGGCCTCACAGCAAGGAATTTTGGGAAGGCAGACTATGAGTAAATGCCTCCTTTTCGTCAGAGGGATGAAGACCTTAGGCCGGCTCTGCTTCTCTCTGCTGAATTATTAGCAAATGTAAAACAGCTCTGGGACTCTCCAATCAAAGGGCTGGGAAAGAGCCTGGGAGTGAGTTTAGGAAGAGCCATTAAAAGAGCATAGGAAGAGATTGAAAGAGGCTGCCAGATAAATGGGTATGCTATTCCAAGTAGGGGGTGTCATTTGGCTAAAGAGCCAGGCAGGGATATTCTAAAATGAAAGCTAAGGGACTACAGTGAAGGAAGTAGACCTGGGAAAAGAGAAACAGGAAGAGTCAATGGTCAGACCTGAAGCCTGCTTCATTGTATAGGAATTAAGGATGGAGTGCCCCAGTGGGTTTGACTATGGTTCTGGCGGTGGCTATTAGATTCTGAAGGAGGAGGAACAGTTGGAAGATTCATTCAGCCCACAACCCAAAGAGAAATTAGGTAAAACTAGCTAGTTGGACTTCCGTTTGTGACTTTAGTTTGGACTTTTATTTACTTGGGCCTGAAGTTTGTAGTTCAGACAGAGAGATAAGCCAGCTTACCCAAGGGATTCTATTTAGGGTTGTTGTTTTTTTTGGTGGTGTTCTACATGTATTTTCTCTTCAGCACTTTGTAAAGAAAGGCCTACTGAGAATAAAGTACCCTTCTTTGAAAAGGAGGGAGACAAGAAACAGTGTTGTTAATAAAACGTAAACACCTCACCAAAACTATTTTGTTTATTTAATTAACTTGCACAAGGTTTTTCTGGAGGAAAAAAAGAGGTATACCTTCTCTGAAAACCTACAGTATGATCCACACTGACATATAGTCATTCATCTTATGCACAGGAGACCAGATTTTTTTTTTTTTAAATAGCAGTTTCTGCCAAGATCACACATGTGCTCCATTCTTCATGCTTCCAGGCAAAGTCATAAAGTGTGGAGTGGCTGCGATCGGCTCTCAGTTCCCTTTTAGCCCCCCCCCCCGGGCTGCAAGAGAGAATCTAGCGAGTTTCTGGCCTGCTAGTCCTACTGAGCTTCAAACTCATCCTTTCCTTGGATTGCTTGGTGAAGATAATCTATCCTCATCCTTCTTACCCTCTATTTTCTTTAATTTGGACCAAAAAAAGAAGTTTTGTACAGTGGGCCGAGGCGCCTCAGGATAATTGTCATGTTGACCTCTAAACCTCAGGGTTTAAACCCTATGTAAGGCCCTGGCTTGTCCCCCAGCTCATGAAGGGCCAACTGCCATGCCAAGTCTTTCTCTAGGCACAATTCAATTTCCCAAATGTAGACAAACACACAAAAATAGATCCTCAGCCCACCCTGGGCTACAGCCTTGTCTTTGCCTTTCTCAGTCCCTCCTGCTTCAGGGCCTATTGCAGAATTATTTTGTGCTCTTTTCACTAAGCACTGCCTCTCATGGTTTTCTCCCTGGAGCCATTTTTCCCAGCAACTTCCCACTGCCTCCTCTCCCAGGGGATTCTAGCAGCCTCTCCCAGGGAACTTCCTGCTCCTGCTTCCTTATTGATAGTCTGGCTCTTACAGCCCTAGGTGCTGCCCTACCTTCTTAATTGGCCAAACAGGAAACACCTGTTTCAGCACAGGAGACTTGGACATGCTTCATTTAAAGGAGCCAGCTGCCCTTTAGTACCCGGCTCAGTCTGCAATGGACTCATCCCCCTGTCAATGGGCATACTCACTCCCTGTTTTTATGTAGAAAAGCAGCACATCTCTCCTAAGTGTTGGGTGCACAAATTGTTCTACTCAAGGACTTGCAAGGTGAATAATGTGTGGCTGAAGCTACATGCCCTCAAGTAACTGACGTGCATCAGGTCAGATCCAGAGGAGGTGACCACTTCCAAATAACTGAAAGGGTCATCAGCTTGTGCTTTCTCAAGGAGGCCTTCCTTCTGCAGTGGAACAGGTCTTCTCCACACCTTTCCTCTAATACCCCTGATTCCTGGGGTGATTTCCAAGGTCAAAAGAAATAAAGCCATGGTCATTCTTGTAGCTCCTTACTGGATAAAGCAGATTTTGCTGATAGAGCAATTACAGATGTCCATTCAGCCTCTGATCCAGCTCCCAGATTGCTTGGACCTGATTTACCACATCATCGCCAAATCCTGCATCCAGACTCAGTCACTGCATCTGATGGCATAGCTGTTGGCTGACAGGGGGAGGGATAGCTCAGTGGTTTGAGCATTGGCCTGCTAAACCCAGGGTTGTGAGTTCAATCCTTGAGGGGGCCATTTAGGGATCGGGGCAAAAATTGGGGATTGGTCCTGCTTTGAGCAGGGGGTTGGACTAGATGACCTCCTGAGGTCCCTTCCAACCCTGATATTCTATGATTCTATGCCTACACTGCAATTAAAAATCCATGGCTGGGCCATGCCAGCTGACTCGGGATCCTGGGCTTAGGCTAAGGAGCTGTTTATTTTCAGTGTAGATGTTCAGGCCTCCAGAGCCCTGCAAGGTAGGAGGGTCCCAGAACTCAGGCTGCAACATCTATACTGCAATTAGAGAGTCCCTTAGCTGGAAACCTGTGAGCCCAGGTCAGCTGGCACGGGCCAGCTGGGGGTGTCTAATTACAGTGTAGATCAGGGGTTCTCAGGACAAATTGTTTGGTGGCCTCAGAATGTGGCCACCAACTCTTGCTGGTGGCCGCTCTCACACTTTTTCTTAAAATACTTAATTAGCTTTAGGAAAAAACAAATAAATATGCACATATACGTGTCCAAATCATTGTAATTTATTTATTGCTAACTAGGAAGTCTGCTGTGAAAAGTGATACTTGTATGTTTGTTAATACAACTTTTCACAGCAGACTGACTCAGCCCTGGGAAGTCTGGGGACAAATTAAGCCCTGGATGGGTGATCGGGGAAGGAAGCAAGGGCCTGGGGCAATGGGGAGTGGTGGAGCCTGAAGCCTTGCAGCTGGAGCTCGGGGCTGGAGCCCAAAGCCTCACAACCAGAGCCTGCCTCCCTGCCACCACCGGGCTGAAGCCCAAATCCTGAGCCCCCCAGCCCCTGGAAAAATGGGGAACTCGCCAGCTACCCAACCCTTGCTGGAAGCCTGAGAAACCAATACCAAGACTGTGCATCCAGGAGCACCAGGGAGCTGCTTCTCCCCCCCATACTCCTCCAATCACACCCCAGAAGGCTGTGGCCGCAAGAAAGCCCCTGGTGTCCGCATGCGGCCACGGTGACTGCATTTGAGAAATGCTGGTGTAGATATACACTGAATCCCATGGACAGAGACTGCTCCCTACAAGTCCAGGAAATCCTGGAACAAGGCACGGAAACCTCTTCTCAGTCGAAGGGGTTCTTGACACAGACTGCGCAACACCGTCTGGACCCCATGCTGGCCCTGATACCAAAGATCCTTGGCTCCTTTTTGCACTTAAAGCAGACTGGCTGTTTGCTCATTTTGATTATCTTTAGAATATGACTTTGATGGGATATGGCTGCAACCAAACAATTCATTTTGTGTTTTAATTAGCCTGGCTATATAAGTATTTTAATTGTGTCTCAACTGCAGAATCATAGCTGGCATTCGTTTGCCCACAGCACAAGTTGCAAATGACTTGCAAATTTAGAATTTAATCTAATCACAATAATCTAAAAGTCCCTCAGTAGATGAGATAAGGTAAAGTGAATGATGATTTCTTATCCAGCATAAATATATGCTGGATCCTTGTTTAAGTCATCTACCATACTGACAAAATAGTGCCAAAATATCAGCCAGGCTAATGATATGTAACTTCCAAACTCAAGAGAGGGGAAATGGCTCTGTTTCACTGTTCCTGTGATTGAATTTTCTGGTTTGAAATGTCTAAAGACTAAACCATTTCCCTTATTTAGAGTATACATCACTTAATTACATTTGTTCTACATTGTAGGATCAGAACCCATCGCTGTTCCATAGCTAGAAATTGTATTTGGGGTCTGAGTGAGATTGAAAAGAAAATAGTGCAACTGTCTGACAAATTTATAAAACCTAATGTCTTTCTTGGTTAATGAACTGTCTCCTTGAAAGCTTCAGTCTCACTTTTCACTGAGAAGTAGCAAATGCAGTGCTATACAGAAACTGCTGGCAAAGAATAAGCATAGACCCATGAGACACCTAAGTTCTGTTGTTGTTGAATGTTTTGAAAAAAATAACCAATTGATTTCACAGGAAGGGAGTTCAAAATTATGATACAAATTGTCAATTCAGTAACTTGAATCCATTCCACAACCAAAAGCAATGTGTTGATACTATAGTTTGCATTTTATTGAAAGCATAATGTACAATAAATATGTCATGCTATATGAATTTAATGTGAGTAGTTATCCAATACACAGGGAAACATCAACATCTGTTCTTGATTCATCTGACAGTGATATTTTATTTCAGTTATGATACTGTCATGTACGTGACATCATATATGCAGCATTTTGTCATGTAATTTATAATAAAATGGTAGACCAATGTGATGAAATGTAATAGTTCATGATGCACAATAAATAACAATTGCTTGTATGCAATCAATATGACACAGTATGTCATGTCAAAACATCTTGGGGAAGATGAAATCACATTTTCATTTACCACATGCACATATTTATTGCTTTTTGTATGAAAGATTATTTTTAAATAATGGGCAACGTAATTTGTTACAGTGATGCTTATGTTTTGAATTAAGTATTGAAATAATTATGTTTACAATATATTTGTTTTGAAGTTCGCAGCATCTAGTGTTGGTGTCTACTCTAACTTTTTGAGCAGCACAAGTTTTTTTTGAGTTCAGATACCTATAATGACAATCCTTCATTCAGTGCATACCTAAAACTCCTATAGAATGCTGTTTGGATCCTGAGACAGAATCTTTCCATTACAATAAAATAGTGAGACGTTCTTTTATACTGACTAGTTTTAGTGCTTTTATAAAGGTCCATATTTCTCCAAGAAATAAATATAAGTTCATAATTCCTTCTGCAATATTCCTGCAGATAAAGGGCTTGATTATCTTCCTACTTACACTTGTGAAACTCAGGAATAATTCCATTTTAATCGATGGAGTTACATCAGTTTTGCACCAGGGTAGGAGGAAAACCCTGCTCAAATACCTTCATCGTAATTTAAAAAGTTGTTGGCAACTTCTGTTTCATATGCTTTCTCCCTTATCTTGCTGTGCTAAATGATCTGAAAACAACTAAGTATTATGAAAACACTCAGTTTGGATTAACACGTCTGACTTTTTAAATTAAATATTAATTTGCCATAAATCACTAACTTGAATCTACTAAGTTCATAAGAGAGAACTCTAAATCTGAAAATATTTGTTTAAAAGTGCATGAGCCATATGTTTGTAACTGACCTCTTATATGTTATATTTATAAATAATGTTTTAATCAGCAAGCCAGCATTTAGAGTGATTTAGATTGTGTATATTCAGGGCTGGTTTTGCAGTCCCTAGTCAAACTGATGAACTTACTCACACTACTAGTTCCATTGAGTCCAACTGGATAAACCGGGTCAGCTATCATTCCTTGTACTGCACTAAGAAAAGGGACTGCTTGAAATATCATGAGGCATTTCCTTCAGGCAGCAGTACACAAATGCAGTGCAAAAAATCATTCGTTTAGAATTAGATGAAGAAAAAATAAATTGAAGATACAGTCTTCAATTTTGAGAAATCTTTTCATCATAACGGAATTGCTGCAAGACTCATAAAGTAATAGCAAGAAAGTAGCGCGGAATTTGCTATTTTGCCTGTTGAATATAGATAGATTAGATAGAATTTGTTTCTACTTGCATAATAGATTTGACTTGCATGAGTAACTAGACTGAATCAACCACAGTAGACAAAAATAAATGATTTTTAAAAAACCTGATTTTTAATTGGACTTTTAAAAATTTAAACTGTTTTTAAATTTGAATTACAGGTTTTTTTCCTGTAAAAAAAATAAAACTGCTTAAATTAAATTAAATTTGAATGTGAAGGCCTAAACTTGCTATTATCTATTACATTCTTTTAAATATCTGAAGAGATCAATAAACTCTCTTCATAAACTTCAGCTAATCTAAAGGATGCATTTTTATGTATAGAATAAGGGCAAAAACATCTTTAACTTTTGAGCTTGAGCTTTATAAATCTTACACAATACGTCATGTAGTCATTGAGTATCTGTATCATTTTCTGGCTTTATAATGGAGACAATTTCACTTACTTTTCTCCCAAAGTAATTATTTTCTATTTTTGCCATGCACAAAAGCTTTTGCCTCAATGACATTTGTTTTCAGTTTCACAGAAGTACTTTTTGTCTCACTTTTGCAGTCTAATCATCAGAGTCATCTAGCATTCTTAAGAGTAGGTCTTCTAGTGTAGATTTCAACAATTAGAAAGTGAGTGAAAAAAGCTGAGTAATTTTTGTTCAGCTAACAGAAAGCAATTTAAAATTCTATGGTGTGCATTTTTTATTGACTTCCAATTTCCATCTAAATGCAGTTTGACATAACTCATTAGTAGAAAGTTGATTACCTAATAAATAAAAATACATAATCCACTATTTTTAATATAATGACAAAATGTAGAAATTAAGAATCTGTATATTTTTGTTATGCTATAGAATTGCTTAAGTAAACGTGTAGAGGTCTACACTATTCTACATAGGTTCTTATACCATGCTCATCAGTGTAGTACCTGAACACCTTCCAGTAGGGCAACAAACAAAATGAGTAACATCTGTCACATGTTTGTTCCCTCAATCACAGACACACATGTTATATACTTGCGAGAGAATGCAAGATCGAAGAAATTCACCTTGCACTTAGAGCACAAAATAATATAAGTAATGTGTGTCATCCTGATTAACAAAATGAAATATAAAATCTAGTGAAAAGACAAAATTTAGTTGTAAATAATCAAATCAACTTATTTAAATGGTTATACCAACCAGTGAGAATGAACCTTTTTGGGGGGAAATAACTACAAATAAGAAAAATGGAATACATACTTAAAATTGATTATTTAAATCAAGAGTTTTTAAGCTTGCTGATTCAAGTCATGATTAAAGTTACTGATTCATGTTGACTCACCCTGGAATGATCATATTATGTGTTCAAAATATAGAATTACCCATAAGAAACTATATTAAAGAACATTAAAGTTGCAAAATCAAACATTCAAAAGTTAGGATTTTTTTTTAGCAAGACAATTTAGTGAAATTGACATGAATTAATGAAAAATTTTGGTGTCTGCATTTTTTGCACAAAATAATTATGGCTGAACAATTTCACCTAGTTCTATACAGCAGACACAGGCTCTCTACTGTCAGTTTCAGTGCCTGGCCCCAGCACAACCCAGAGCAGCATTTACAGGAAACATCTGGTTTCACCCCTGAATTTCTGGGCTGGAACATTCTCATTTGCTTTTTAGAGGTGATGTTGTGCACTCCACAGACACAGGAAAGAACTGTGAGGGGCTGGTGCATGCACAGTGGCTTTCTGGGGATGGCAATACAGACTGTGCTCAGCACTAGCAACTGTGGGAGAGGATAGAGCATGCTCAATGTGTGCACAACCTTCAGAGCTTTAAGCTGCTAAACACGAGCATGTGCAAACTGATATTTTTCAAGACATATTACTTGGCCATATTGTGGGTGACTTTTCACAGGAAGAGCAAAAGTCACATCCATGAGAAAAATGCCACCTCCTTGGCAAATTTCCAGTGCTGACCCTAGCATGTACTGAGTGTGATTCCATTGGATTTTGACTGATCTCATTCCAGGAATATATGCCCACAGCCATCTTACAGACATTTGATGAGCTCAGAATTGTTCACTTCCTTCGCCATTTTTGCTGGTCCCACTGAGCTCTGGCAGATACTGTGGCCAAGTGCTCTCCTGAAGAAGAAACACACTCAGTACTGCGCTCATTGTTTAGTCAGAAAAAGGTCTGATCACAGGGGTTCATGTACTCCGGCTGACTGAAAGGGAGCTACTTTCTTTGACAAAATGTTATTTCATTGGAAAATACTGATTTGCTAAAACCATTGCTCAGGTCCAAGATCATTTCTGGTACTTGACTGTAAGTGGGTGAGTGAGAATAACTAGTTTGGGTAGAAAGAAAAGGAGGACTTATGGCACCTTAGAGACTAACAAATTTATTTGAGCATAAGCTTTTGTGAGCTACAGCTCACTTCTTCGGATGCATTCAGTGGAAAATACAGTGGGGAGATTTATATACACAGAGAACATGAAACAATGGGTGTTACCATACACACTGTAACGAGAGTGATCAGGTAAGGTGAGCTATTACCAGCAGGAGAGCAGGGGGGGGACCTTTTGTAGTGATAATCAAGGTGGGCCATTTCCAGGAGTTGACAAGAACATCTGAGGAACAGCGGGCGGAAGGGGGGAGGGAATAAACATGGGGAAATATTTTTACTTTGTGTAATGACACATCCACTCCCAGTCTTTATTGTGTTCTGAGTGGTTCCCTCAACCCACCAAGCAATATTGTTAATCTATCCAACTATACTCTTAGCCCAGCAGAAGAATCCATCCTATCTCGGGACTTCTCCTTCTACCCCTACACCCTCACGAACATGATACAGTTCTGTGGTGACCTAGAATCCTATTTTCGACATCTCCGACTCAAGGAATATTTCCAACACACCTCTGAACAACATACTAACCCACAGAGACCTTCCTACCAACACTACAAAAAGAAGGATTCTGGGTGGACTCCTCCTGAAGGTTGAAACAACAGACTGGACTTCTACATAGAGTGCTTCCGCTGACATGCATGGGCTGAAATTGTGGAAAAGCAGCATCACTTGCCTCATAACCTCAGCCGTGCAGAACACAATGCCATCCACAGCCTCAGAAACAACGCTGACATCATAATCAAAAAGGCTGACAAAGGAGGTTGTCATAAATATAAAGGGAAGGGTAAACCCCTTTGAAATCCCTCCTGGCCAGGGGAAAGCTCCTCTCACCTGTAAAGGGTTAAGAAGCTAAAGGTAACCTCGCTGGCACCTGACCAAAATGACCAATGAGGAGACAAGATACTTTCAAAAGCTGGGAGGAGGGAGAGAAACAAAGGGTCTGTGTCTGTCTGTAGTTGTCTTTGCCAGGGATAGACCAGGAATGGAGTCTTAGAACTTTTAGTAAGTAATCTAGCTAGGTATGTGTTAGATTATGATTTCTTTAAATGGCTGAGAAAAGAATTGTGCTGAATAGAATAACTATTTCTGTCTGTGTATCTTTTTTGTAACTTAAGGTTTTGCCTAGAGGGGTTCTCTGTGTTTTTGAACCTAATTACCCTGTAAGATATCTACCATCCTGATTTTACAAGGGGGATTTCTTTATTTCTATTTACTTCTATTTTTATTAAAAGTCTTCTTGTAAGAAAACTGAATGCTTTTTCATTGTTCTCAGATCCAAGGGTTTGGGTCTGTGGTCACCTATGCAAATTGGTGAGGCTTTTTATCCAACATTTCCCAGGAAAGGGGGGGTGCAAGTGTTGGGAAGATTGTTCATTGTTCTTAAGATCCAAGGGTCTGGGTCTGTAGTCACCTAGGCAAATTGGTGAGGCTTTTTTACCAAACCTTGTCCAGGAAGTGGGGTGCAAGGTTTTGGGAAGTATTTTGGGGGGAAGGACGCGTCCAAACAGCTCTTCCCCAGTAACCAGTATTAGTTTGGTGGTGGTAGCGGCCAGTCCAAGGACAACGGGGGGAATATTTTGTACCTTGGGGAAGTTTTTGACCTAAGCTGGTAAAGATAAGCTTAGGAGGTTTTTCATGCAGGTCCCCACATCTGTACCCTAGAGTTCAGAGTGGGGGAGGAACCTTGACAGAGGTGCTGTCTTCCTCATGAATAGGTTGGAATATGAACAAGAGGCTGCTAGGCAGCTCTCCAACACCACTTTCTACAAGCCATTACCCTCTGATCCCACTGAGGGTTACTGAAAGAAACTACACCATTTGCTCAAGAAACTCCCTGAAAAAGCACAAGAACAAATCCGCACAGACACACCCCTGGAACCCCAATCAGGGGTATTCTATCTGCTACCCAAGATCCATAAACCTGGAAATCCTGGATGACCCATCATCTCAGGCATTGGCACCCTGACAGCAGGATTGTCTGGCTATGTAGACTCCCTCCTCAGGCCCTACGCTACCAGCACTCCCAGCTATCTTTGAGACACCGCTGACTTCCTGAGGAAACTACAATCCATTGGTGATCTTCCTGAAAACACCGTCCTAGCCACTATGGATGTAGAAGCCCTCTACACCAACATTCCACACAAAGATGGACTACAAGCCATCAGGAACAATATCTCCGATAATGTCACGGCAAACCTGGTGGCTGAACTTTGTGACTTTGTCCTCACCCATAACTATTTCACATTTGGGGACAATGTATACCTTCAAATCAGCAGCACTGCCATGGGTACACACATGGCCCCACAGTATGCCAACATTTTTATGGCTGACTTAGAACAACGCTTCTTCAGCTCTCAACCCCTAACGCCCCTACTCTACTTGCGCTACATTGATGACATCTTCATCATCTGGACCTATGGAAAAGAAGCCCTTGAGGAATTCCACCATTATTTCACCAATTTCCATCCCAACATCAACCTCAGCCTGGACCAGTCCACACAAGAGATCCACTTCCTGGACACTACGGTGCTAATAAGCGATGGTCACATAAACACCACCCTATACCGGAAATCTACTGACCGCTATACTTATCTACATATCTCCAGCTTTCATCCAGAACACACCACACAATCCATTGTCTACAGCCAAGCTCTACGATACAACCACATTTGCTCCAACCCCTCAGACAGAGACAAACACCTACAAGCTCTCTATCAAGCATTCTTACAACTACAATACCCACCTGCTGAAGTGAAGAACCAGATTGACAGAGCCAGAAGAGTACCCAGAAGTTACCAAAGACAGGACAGGCCCAACAAAGAAAATAACAGAATGCCACTAGCCATCACCTTCAGCCCCTAACTAAAACCACTCCAATACATCATCAAGGATCTACAACCTATCCTGAAGGATGACCCATCACTCTCACAGATCTTGGGAGAAGGCCAGTCCTTGCTTACAGACAGCCCCCCACCCTGAAGAAAATACTCACCAGCAGCAACACACCACACAACAGAACCACTAACCGAGGAACCTATCCTTGCAACAAAGCCCGTTGCCAACTGTGTCCACATATCTATTCAGGGGACACCATCATAGGGCCTAATCACACCAGCCACACTATCAAAGGCTCGTTCACCTGCACATCTACCAGTGTGATATATACCATCATGTGCCAGCAATGTCCCTCTGCCACGTACATTGGTCAAACTGGACAGTCTCTAGGTAAAGAATAAATGGACACAAATCAAAAGTCAAGAATTACAACGTACAAAAACCAATCAGAGAACACTTCAATCTCTTTGGTCACTCTATTACAGATCTAAAAGTTGCAGTTCTTCAACAAAAAACCTTCAGAAACAGACTCCTGTTTGGAAGAGACTGTTGAATTGGAATTAATTTGCAAACTGGATACAATTAACTTAGGCTTGAATAAAGACTGGGAGTGGATGTTTCATTACACAAAGTGAAACTATTTCCCCATGTTTATTCCCTCCCCCCGCTGTTCCTCAGATGTTCTTGTCAACTGCTGGATGTGGCCAACCTTGATTATCTCTACAAAAGGTTCCACCCCCGTCCCCTCTCTCCTGCTGGTAATAGTTCACCTTACCTGATCACTCTTGTTCCAGTGTGTATGGTAACACCCATTGTTTCATGTTCTCTGTGCATATAAATCTCCCCACTGTATTTTCCATTGAATGCATCCGATGAAGTGAGCTGTAGCTCACAAAAGCTTATGCTCAAATAATTTTTTTAGTCTCTAAGGTGCCACAAGTCCTCTTTTTTTTTTTGTTTTTTGTTTTTTTTGAGGATACAGACTAACACGGCTGCTACTCTGAAACCTGTAATTTGGGTAGAGCACTTATCTGGGATATAGGAGACCGACTCAGAGCAAGGTCTTGAACCTGGGTCTCTGACTTCCCAGCTGAGAGCACTAACCATTAGGTTATTAGCTATAATAGGCTGTCAGGGTTTTTTTGTGAAAAAATTCAAAAGACCTTGGTATTTTTCTACTTCAGAATGGATACAACTGTTGAAAACTCAGAATTTTTCCACACACTGAAATCCTTGTTTTCTAGTCAGCCATAATTATAACTGTGTATATAAAATACATATAGTAAAACTGTCCCAAACCACCTCCCTCCCGTGCGCACACAATTCTCACCCTGAGGAAAGGATAAAAGAGAGAACTAACTTGACAGACGGTAGTGTCATCGCTTAATGCACTACTGGAAGGCACTCAGATACAGTGACATTGAGGATTGTGTACATACCTATATAAACTAGAACTTTGTGGGTGCTTTGAGATATAGCACTGAATCTCCACTGGGAAATGCTGTGTATAAAATTTGACATCAGTGTCTCAGATCGGTATGGATACATGTCCCTTCCTCTGACTATTGAGTTAGAGATTATGGAAATCTGCCCTGGTACCTCACACAGGGCACCATGGAACCTGGGTCAGCCTTGCAGATTTCCTTTGCTGGGCAGAGTGGGTGTGTGTGTGAGAGAGAGTGTCTGAGATACCACTCCACTCAGAAAAATATGAAAATACAATCAAAGTGAAAAACAGTTACATTCATCCTAAATTTATGAACCATTCGCAACTACTAGTTAACCACATAGTTCTTCCAGCTAGGTGGAGCACCACTTATGGTGGCACAGACTGTCTGGACAGAGTATGTTTCAATGAAGGAAATTAAAATAGTAGCAGTTGAGGGACAATTTAGAAAGTGTTTGATCGTGGCTGCTAGTCTTCAATCGGCATACAGGCAACAAAGGAAAGCTGTAGTGCCCTACACAGAAAATTGACCTAAAATACTGACTGGTTATTTTTCTTCTGTCATTTAAATGGAAAGTTCAGAGGGAAGGTAAAGTCACCAGCAGTGTGTTTGGCTGCTGAAACCACATTCTGTATTTGTATTTCATACACAGAATAACAGGCGCCATCTTTTGTTGGCGCTGTTGGGTGCTCACGCACCAGCCCCAACTCCACCCCCACCCTAATTGGATCCTTCCCCAAATCCCCGCCCTGTCCCCGCCTCTTCCCCAAGCATGCTGCATTCCTCCTCCTCCCCCCTCCCTTCCTCCCTCCCAGGCTTGCTGCACGAAACAGCTGTTTTGTGGCACAAGCACTGGGAGGGAGGTGGGAGAAGCAGGACATGGCGGACTTCTCAGGGGAGGAGGTGGAGGCGAGCTGCTGGTGGGTGCTCTGCACCCACCAATTTTTCCCCGTGGGTGTTCCAGCCCCGGAGCACCCGCGGAATCGGTGCCTATGCACAGAATAGGAAACAACAAGAGTTCACTTACTCTTCCCAAGTGTGTCTGAAATATGATTACCATGGTTGTTTATTCTCCTTGACCAATCCCTATTAAAATGACACTTTTTAGTTCTTGAAAGAACTTAAACAAATTGGAATGATTTATGAGCATCTCCAAGTACTTAAAGTAGTAATAGTACCATTTTCAGTGACATCTTAATCAATGGGCAGTGATAAATATGTAGTCTAGTCTAATAATAGATGGTGCATATAAATGTGGTTCTAAGCATAATTCATCCTGCTGCTTCTTGGGGCCCTTTCTAACCAATAATTTCAAGATTTGTATGCTCTGGATACTTTAATAAAAGAATATTTAGCTAGAAGGAACATTGTTTCATGGATCTATTCATTAATTCACATGAATCATCAATTACTATTGCTGAAAACTGAAAACTTAGTTATCAATGCAACTAGTTTTCAAATAAAAATATTTGTATGGAATATTGTATGTACAGAAGTTTAGCAATGTGATTTCTGAAGATTTACCTTCTCTTGTGTGATGGCTTCAATTATTTAGGATGGTGTAAGGCTGTAGGCTGCGATAGTCAAGGAGCCCCGAGCCTATGAAATCTAGGTGCCTAATTCCCCTGGGTCCTTTTAAAATCCCAGCCCTACTCTTTTATCATTATCAGGTTTCAAGCCAGTTGTGGTATCAATAGCAAAGATAGGACTAGCCTGTCATTTAGATCACCACTGTCATATCTGTCTTGTCTGCTTAGATAGTAAACTCTTCAGGGCAAGGACTGCATTTAACTATGCAGCTGTACAACATATTGATTTGGGTGTCCAGATGATACATTAGTAAAAATTATTAAGAATTATAAGGAGTTTAAATAATTCTTGTGACTTGGGTTTGATGACCTCCCTTGGGAGTTTATACATCACAGTTTAATGAGATCATTAGCAGGAAAATTTTCCTGAAACAACATTCAGCCTAAGTATTCCTGGCTGAACTGCTGCACTAAACGACTGCTAAATGATCATAAACCTACAGTGCTTTGGTGGTGGTCATGAAAGTAAAGGTAAGAAGTTACTTAGCTGGATCTTGTATTACTTGTTAAACCAAAACTCCGTTTGCTTGAAGGGAATTTTGTGTATGCTAGGAATGAAGGGTCAGGTCCAAAATACTGGTTGAGAAAATACCCTACTAAGTATTGTAACACTATTGTATCCTACTTTGGACTATGATCTTATCATATCAGCCAAGCTAAGTAGTATTAGGTCTGATAGGTACTTAGGAAACTTCAGATGATCATGCAAGTGCTGCTGGATGGTTCAAAATATCATACTTTTCCCCGTTGATTAGTGCTAAACCAGTGCCCAAGCATGGTGTAAAGACAGACTGTTGCTACAGGAAGTAACATCTGTCAGATGAGACATACAACCAATATCCCCTTAACTACATCAATTCATTTTTAACCCTTCTGCTAGGTGGAGCCAACAGCAAACAGGGCCGTGTTCAATGTCTAGGGGTTCCTTTCCATTGATACAACACAGAACCGGCTCGGGCCCCCACCCGAGTAACCTGGGAAATTTACACACCACCTCTGAGAGGCAATACTTCCCCACTCGCAAGCACAGAGTCTGAGTGTAGAAAAGAAACTTTTAATTAAAGGAAGGAAGTAACTTGGTACTAATTTGGGAAAACACTGCAAACAGAGTTCATAAACATAAACCATGAGTAAAAGGCCCACCTTCAAGTAGATTGAGCAGTGTCCTTTTCCCCTCAGGTTCTTAAGTCCAGGAACCCAAAAGTCCCTCTCACATGCCCGACCCTTCTCTGCACCCCACTCACAGTTGCTGTCCTTGGTCAGTGCAGGATCAGAATTCAGAGGTGCATCTGCAGAGTTCACCTCCCTCCCTCCATCCCTTCCCCCCCAGCCCCCCGGTGAGGTAAAGAGGTACCCTACTCGATCCGCTGCTCAGGCACTCGCTTGCCGTTTCTCTCTGCCGGCCACCCTACTGGCCACTCGGCCACTCCTGCCAACCACCTGCGCCTCTCCACTAGCCGCCCTGCTGGCCACTCAACATGCCTCTCCACTGCACCAGCCACTCGTTCACCAGCTGACTGTCAGTCAGCCAGTCAGTGCTGCCACCTGCCTCTCTGCTGTGACCTCTACACATCAGTTGCTTAGTAATGTTCAGCCCTTAGCAGGCTGGGCAGAAACACAGTCCTACCACAACTGATTTCAGCTCTGATTGTGTTTTTAACACGACAAAGAGGCTCCTAATGAAGCCTATCTAGCTCTAGCCTTTGAATGCTGGGGAGGAACAGGTTAAACCAGTCTAGGAAGGACCCTTGAGGCTGTGCAGCCTCCTGGCTAGAGATACCCATTCCCACCTCTCTTACTTTCACAGGGCTCTGACATTTGAGCCCCTGCTTAACGAGGTTCTATCAACTGAGGGTGGCCCCCCTCATTTGGGAGAGGTTAAGCACAGTCCTGTATTCCTACAATAGTTACAACATTGGTAACCATATTTCACTACCCCTGCATGCAGTACTATGGTCTTTTGTACCCAATGCCAGCCAAAGTTGGTCCTTTGACACAGCTGTATCTGATGAATCTGTAAACAGAGTAGGAACAAATTGTATTTATATAAACACACCCATAGTCTCTTTCCCTCCCTGCTAGTTGTCAGGGAAGCATTCATTCAGACCCTGCTTATGCATTTAAATATCTTATTGTTTGTTTTGTTTGGTTTGGTGCTAGAGGGATGAATTTAAGCCAAGGTTATTTCCCCACTGTAGGTTGCATTATCTGTGATACTCTTCTTCACTATATTGTCCTAAATATAGGACATTGATATGCACTGTCAAACAGTTGCCATATTTCTTCATGGAGGTGAGGCAAAATTATACTTCGGTGGTGGGCAAAATGTCTGTGTATGCAATGTGGTCCTGTCCTGGTCTTTTGTTAATCAATAGGAGTTTTATTTCCTACTTTTTTGTTTTCGTAAAGATTCAGGAATGATTACAAAATTGGACCCTCAAAGCATGAACAATCAAGTTTACTATAAATATATTTCTAACCAATGAGCTAAATCCTCCAATATTTATGCAAGAAAATTACTTTTTGGTGTCAGTAAAGACTAAGTAATGATCACACAGCTGTGCCCAATGCCAATACACAGGTGTCCAGATGTTATGATAAGAATTGTGCATGAAAAGTTTGTGTATGTTCCTGTCTCTTTGGAGTTGGAGTTAATACTTCTTTCTGGGAACTATTAACACCCACTTGTCCAGGTTTTGCATATAATAATCCTGAGGTTTAACTCTGCGTAATGTTTTCTGGAAGTCGTAAAAAGACAGAATTTTGTCCTGTGTTTCAGTAAAAAGTTAAGTTATGGTGCAAGAAGAGGAGTGTGGGAGAGTTATACATAATATTGCCCCTGCATTTGCCTAACACATTACATTTGCTTCTGGATAAGTAGTGTGAGCTGAATTGTCTTCAAGGGGCACAGATAGGGAGAAGGGAGAGAGGCATTCCAGCTTTTTCAGTGAAAACATGAAATAATCAGAGTGAAATAAAAGCCAATTTCTATATGACATGCATTTCCCTCCAGTGGTAGAACTTGACTCCTGAATGCAGTGGACCAAAATTCATTAAACTGATTTTGTAATTAGTGAAGTGTTATGTTTTCTTATAACACAACTATTTTTAGTCAGAATGAGCTTTATTTTATTAGAGAAAAACCAGGAAGAAAAAAATAAGGTCTCCCTCAGAGCACAATGTATGTGCCTCCTCAGTAGCAGGTGGAAGACAAAATGGCATCTGATCACAAAATGTCACCTACCGTTGCAGCAGGGAGGGACACTTTCCGCCATTTGAAGAAGCAATATATAGAAAGCAAGCCAGAACAGATGCAAGTTACGTACATCAGATATCAACCTTGAAACATTCAGAGGCCAAAAGCTACAAGAAAAACCTCTAAGGATTTGGACATTCAGTTTGGATAAGCATCCAAAGAATTGAATGTATTCTAATATTTGTGTAAGTGCTGGTCTATGTGACTGTGGTTATACGAATGAGTCATTCCCTGGATGACAGGCATAACACTAGATGTGTGTTCAAGTAGGAAATAAAATAAAAGGAAAGATCATTGTTTGATTGCAGTGGAATAATGTGAATAGCACAAAATTGGAACATATTAAACCTCTTTGATAAAAAAAAATTGCACTAGAAATCTTGGATCTTTCCTGGGATTGTATTAATACTGCCTAGTTTCAGTTGCATCAGAAGTGACAAAAGAAAATATTTTAATACAAAATATTTCAGAATATTTAATTCTTCAAAACAGTTAAAGATTTTGAATTTTTATCCCAATTTATGATTAAAACAAATTTTGAAATATCAGAATTTCCCATGGGATGGAAATTCAGTGTTTCAGAGCAGCTCTATTTTGTGAAATAAATTGACGTATTTATGTTAAAGACATAACAGAAAATAGCCTGTGTTGCTGTTATCTAATAATAAGTATGGTGTCACTTGCATGATAAGCCACTTCATTGGCAAAATCATGATTGTAATGATTCATGTTATTCCTAATAAATATTTAATTCATTAATCAAATGTTCTCAGGCTTTAATTTTGAGTTTAGAGGATGCCAAAGGATGTCCAAAATATTTTCAAACTTTAAATTATAAAGTGTTTGAATACTGAAGTTCTAGTTGTGAGTTGCATTCATTCTGGATATGGCCCCCCTGCCTATTTGTTCAGGGATGAAGTTGTCATAAGGGTAGGAGGAGTTGTGGTCACTGTGGCTAGGGCCAGAAAAGCTGAGAGAATGTAGAGGAAGGGAGCTGAATACATTTTACAGACAAAAATTAGTAATTAGAACATAACAAAATAAAACAAAAACACAAACATGAGATGAATAAAGTAAACATAAACAAGAGATTTGTATTTTTAGGTGTAACCCTTTTGCCTGTCAGAGTTGGCAGCAACAAGGGCTGGGTTCAGTATCTAGGGGATCCATTCCAATAACACAATGCAAAAACAGCTCGAGCCCCCACCCAGTGACCTGTGACAAATATATACCACCACCGCTGGGCGCCTCCAAGGGGCAATACTTCCCCTCTCGCGAGCACATAGTCTGAGTGTAGCAAAAAGCCTTTTAATAATAGAGAGAAACAATGTGGCATTATGTTGAGCAAACACCACCAACAGGATTCATAACACGACCTGTGAGCAAACAACCCACCCCAAGCAAATTGGGGTGTGTCCTTTCCTTTTGGTTCTTGAGTCCAGCAACCCAAAATCACCCAAAGTCCCAAAAGTCCAGCGACCCAAAAGTCTCTGTTCCTGGTCAGGGCAGTCCCAGAGTTTGAAAGTTTATCTGCAGAGTTTTATCTCCCAACCTGGGTGGAGATGGAGGATTAAGGGGCACCTTACATGACCCAAAGCTGCTGGCCCCATCTCTCCATGGGGCTCTGCTCTGCCAACTGCCCCATGAGCTGCTGTAGGCATCCGACAAACCGCTCTGCTCTGCTCCACCAGCCGCTCTGCTCCACAAGCTGCTCTGCTCACCGTCTTGCAAACTGCAATGCTCTGCTCGGCCAGCCGTCCCGCAAACTGCTCTGCTCCACAAGCCGCTCTGCTCTGCTCGCCATCCCGCAAACTGCTCCACCATATATCTTCAGGCTCCCCCACTACTTAACACAACACTCAGTGATTTCAGCTCTTAGTAAGTTTAGCTCTTTTGTGATTTCAGCTTGTAGTAGGGGAGCCTCAGTGCTGGTGCGCCATTAGCCCAAAGTGAATTCAGCTCAGGAGCCTGTAATTAGACTCCTAATGGAATCAAAATTAGCCCACAGTGAAGAGAGAAGAAAGTGCAATTAGCATATAAGGCTCTCACCAGGGAGCCCATACCACCAAGTATTAATACCTATCCCTAGCCTCTCTCAATTCACAGAGTTCTGGAACTCATGTCCCTTGACTAGCAAGTGCTACTTAGTTGATGGCGAGTCCTTCCATCATAACAAAAGGCCAAGTACAGTTCCACTGTCCTTGATTCACATAATCAGGATAATAACAATTTATTCTTCCTGCCCCAGTAACAGAGACACTGGGGATCCCACAGCAGCCAAAGTGACCATTTGGGCAGCTACGGGCTCATGCTAGGTGGGGTGGGTGTGCCTATGCAAATGAGATCAGCCCCTGAAGTTCTTTTCCACAACTTGCCACTCCTCACCACCAGATGTCAGGGTGGAGCTCATCCTGACTCTGCTTACATAGGGTAAACTACAAATATGCATGTGAGCAAGCTGTCTTTTGTTTGATATCTGACCTTTCGTTTTACCTTTGTCCTCTCATTTCTATTTACACTGCTTTGTTACATTATCTGTTATGTCATCTGAACACAGACCCTGACAAAAAAAATTGTGCAAGCACTTACCCTTACTTATTTGAATAGTGTCACTGAGGTAAGCATCTGTGTGTTTGCAAGATGAAGTTCTTAGAGTTGATACTGGGACTGTCTCTTTGTATGTATATTTGTACATCACCTAGCACAATGGGGCTCAGATCCTGACTGGGAATTTTGATCTCTACTAGTAAGTCTGGTTTTATCAGTAGCACTAGCCACTAAGTTGTGTTTAAAATTGCTACATAGTAATACAGCTGCAAATCAATTTAAACAAGAAAAACCCTGGGGCTACTACAAGAAATTACAATAAGACATATAATACACTGAAAATGACAAAGAAATTACTTCATTAAAATTACATGACCAAGTTCTTCAGACTTTCAACAACAAAAAATTCTCTGGGAGTTAGAAAGAAAAAGATGGAGGGGGAAGGAAAGAAGAATGAGAAAAGGTCTTCAGTCTGTAACCCAGAAGTAAAGATCAAAAGAGAGAGATGCTTAAAAAGCAGAAATTCCTAATAAAAACAACATGCTTTATGAAAATGTTATTCCAGAGTCACCTATTCTTACATTTAAGTCTAGCAAAGAAAAAAGGAAACAAAGTACAGTCGTAGACAGGAATAACATAAACACTGTTAATTGACATCTTTGTTTTGTTTTTGTTCTTTGATTTTTTTAATTGAGTTTATCATAATTTAACAGAAACACTGATGTTAATACTAAAGAAGAAAATGCTGTAAATGCATAGTTTGTTGTTACATCTTGATCCTGTTACCAACCTATATTTAGTAAAATAAAGGCTGGAAAATCTGACATCAAACATTGTAATATGTAAGGACGGTTTCTAATAAAGCTAAGATATTTTCTCATTTGTGCCATTATGATAGCTTCAAATAGGAATCAAGAGGGATATGGAATATGAATTGATCCAATACTGTTGTATTTCTTTGACTAATGGACTTCTCTTAACAGACAGCTTGTGATAAATATGACAATAAAACGGTGTTATATTTTCACAAATGGGATGCCTGTTCATGGCATATATGCTTTTACCTCTTCTCAAAAATGTAAAAGAAGTGCCTATATTCATTTTCCGTAATTACAGGGCCAAATCCTAGGCCCCGTTCACATTGCCATAAGGGATTTATATCCCTTCCTTGAACAAAGCTACCATTGATTTATGCCTCCTTAACCAAGAAAAATATACCCTGTACTTAATAATGTACTTCGCATAATTACTATTTTTCTTTGTTATCCTGCAACTTCATTTCCTCTTTTCTTAAGAGTTGATAACTGTAACTCTCTTCTTTGCTCACATTACTAGCATTTTACATAATCTCCATCACCATAGTATCAAACTGCCTTATATATAGTAATGATTCTTCACTGATAAATTCCCTTGATGAAATTGATATCCCAGCATTACAGAAGATGAAACATGGAAAGGTCATGTGTTTTTCCCAGTACCCACTGCTTTCCCAAGTCTATGACAGAACTGGCTATTGAACCCAGATCTTCTGAGCCCTTTACCTCAAAACTATCCTTCCTCCTGTGTAGATATAACAATATCCTGCAATACTATGGAGAAATACTGATTTAAGTTAAACCTTATTGAATTACTTTTAAGTATGTTAGGAGTTAATTGTATTAAAAAGGCCAATATTTATGTACTATTGGGCTTTGTATGTATTTCCATAGGGGAAGGGGACCATAGCCCTCCAGCAACTAAGAACAGTGTGTGTGGGTGGGTGGGTGGGAGGGTGGGGAGAGGGTGGTTAGGCAAATTCACTCAGGTTGCAACACCTCCAGAGAGCTGCCACCACCTTGCATATACTGATTCAAAATGGATTCTCCAGGGAGCAACAATAAAGATGGATTTGGGTTAAATAGCCTGAGTTAAAACTGACTCAGGGCCTTCTTTCTGATCCAGCACACGAACAGGAGTTCTCGTCCAAAAGAGGACCCACTCTTTAGGGAAGGGTTGGAAGGTCTTTGGCCTACTAAATTGAAGTTGTGATGAACTTGTGACACAGGAAGATCCCTTGTGTATGGTTTGAAGGACTAATCGCCAAACAGAATTCATATTGGAGTGAGAGGGTGATGTCTAGTGAGCTTACTACCATGCATGTAGGTACTTTAATTCATTTTAAAACATTTTCTTTGTAATGCTTTTACCTTAGAAATATACATGCTTGCTTATAAATAGGGCTCCGTGATTGTCACAGAGGTCACGGAAATCAAGGATTCTATGACTTTCTGTGGCCTCTGCATTGGCCAGTGTGGCTGACCCCAAGGCCACCTCAGCAACTGGCTCTGGGGCCAGCTGCTCAGGTGGCCCTAGGACAGCCGCACCGGCCACTACTGGAGCAGCCCTAGGGACTGCCTCAGCTGCGGTCCCTGGACAGCTGGAACAGCCGCTGACGGAGCAGTCGTTGCTCAGCAGCCCCCGGTAGCTGGTGCCACCCCCTGGGGGACCCCCTGCAGTAGCCTTCCAAGATTTAGTCAGAGGTATTTATAGCATAAGTCATGGAGAGGTCACAGGCTGTGAATTTTTGTTTATTGCCCATGACCTGTCCATGACTTTTACTAAAAATACCAATGACTAAATCTTAGCCTTGCTTATAAAAAGCTAATAAACTGTAGCAATTTCACTGTGTACCATTGATGAGGAAAGAAACAAAACAGACATGCTTAAGCAGACTGTTTTTTTCTGGGAAGGTCACAGTATAGTCATGAAACTATTCAGCCTGGAAGTACCCTCTTAGAAGGCCAAGAGTTGCATGGGGGGAGCCAGAAGCCTAGAGTGGGCATCCTTGTTGGACCATAAAGGGAGAATACAAGTGCAGTTGCCATGAACTGTGACACCTCCCTTCTCTGAATGAACTAGGACTGAATATAAGAACTTTTGAACTTCACAAACATAGCATTTTCATGAAGCTTCGCCAATCAACGGTAACATAAATACACTACAAATATCCACTAGATGACATTGGAAAAATTCCCTGCTTTGAAATATTCTGCACTTCCCAGGTTATGGGATCTGAGTTACTACAGAGAATTCTTTCCTCGGTATCTGGCTGGTGAGTCTTGCTCACACACTCAGGGTTCAGCTGATCGCCATACTTGGGGTCAGGAAGGAATTTTCCTCCTGGCGGTTTTTCACCTTCCTCTGCAGCATGGGGCATGGGTCACTTGCTGGAGGATTATTATTTAAATTAAATATTATTATTTAACAATAATTATTTATTAATTAATAATAAATTAATAATAATTAATATTTAATGGGTCACTTGCTGGAGGATTATTAAATTGTTTGTAAATTGCTAGGCAGGAGAAGTGCAGAGTCATGGTTACCATCCACTACACTTCTGATTAAATTAAATAAGTGATTGAGAGGGTTAGCAGAGATTCGGAACAAAATTGGTGGGAGACATTATTGAGATGGTGCCCCACAGCACTGGGGATTTAATCTGGCCTAACATTTAATTGTTGTGATTCTAATGCTTCAGGTGGCGTTGGTTGTTATGCTTCTAGTACAGATATTCTGGATTTGAAGGAAGATCAATCAGTTGCAAAGTCAGCAATTTTATAGACCATAGGTAGTCCCTGAAGATAAGTACATGAAGTCTGGTCCTTAATGAAGCAAAGTCAGGGGTGAAACCAGAGAGTGCCAGCAAGAAGATTCTTGCTTGGTCTCGGCCTGGGCCTTCAAAAGTAACTCACTGAGCTCGTTATATATATATATATATATATATATGTGTGTGTATATATATATATATATACATATATATAGGCCTTAAAAATAAAAAAATAAAAATATATCGCCTTTAAGGAGGGGAATGTTGCCCTGGATTTGAGGGGTATGTATACCCCATAATGTGATCAAGTTAATTGCAACCATATTATGTGCATTCAGCCACCCTGAATTAATGAACTAGAACAGCACATAGTTAAGTGTTAATTTGGAGACAGGCTTTCAGAAGCAAGGTCATATCTAGCTGGCAGTTTCTGCTAATCAGAATGGGATGAGGGGATAAACATATAAACAACTGAGACTAAAAGCCTTGGTGGTTGGGAAATCTTGAGTCTTGATGCCTCTGATATGCAAAGTTAGGAACAGTGATGATATAGTAGGGGTCATTGTGTGTTTTGTATAAGTTAGTTATAAAAGATTAGCTAATAGAGTGTACTTTGGAACAGTCCTCTGAGGTCATCTTGAGAGATGTTTTTCGTGACACTTTTTTTCCACAGTGGATAAGCAACTGGCCCCTATCAACTTGCTGTTAATTACGCAGTACCAGTCCCGATGTTAGGTAAATATCTGTGATATTCTAAACCTATTGCTTATGTTTGTGTGTGCTTAAATCTAATAAACTGCAATTTTAGCTAGAGCATGCTTACTTGCATGAATCTTATCAGATGGAAGTGCTGTGTTCCTGTTGATTTATTCGTTATAATGCCTGGAGTGAAATAGTTTCGTTGCCCCTGTTGGGGGTTCTGAAAACCCCGGGTAACAGCATCTGTTCCTTGACCCATAACAGAAGCTGGATTGGCCCTTACGTTTTTCAACAAATCCAGGCACAACATCCATAATCAGTTTGCTGCTGTTTTTATTTGCAATTAAAAATGAACTTGCATATAAGAATCCAATCAATATTTACTTAGGTATTTAAAACATCAGATACCATTTGAGCAAAATGAGTGGCTTATTAATTGTGTTTAATTTGTGTTTATTATTAGATATTTTAAAGTAATATTAATTTTAAAATTTCATAATAGGTACTAAGGAGGTAAACAGGAACTGGGGATAAATACTTTATTCAAATTTTAGAAACCTTTTAACCTTACCATTTAAAGCTTTACAGTGCAGGTGATTCAGGGCTAAATGGGGAAAAATGTTTAATGAATTATTTATAACTGAAAAGTGGCTTGTGGATGGAAAAGAAGCTGAAAAAATGTTTACATTCTGAATCAACCCTACTGGTTCAATATTAAAACTCTAATTCCACTAACTGTTAATCACATTCAGTTTTAATTTTTTGCTTTTTTGTAACAATACTCTCAGGAAGGGAGATTTTGAAGAATTATATGATATCTAGGTGGTTCTTCGACAGTCAGTGCTGAGGTATCTGAGTTCCACACGTTAATATAAAATCTCTTTCTTATATCTGTTTATATCAGGGGTCGGCAACCTTCAGTACATGGCTCATCAGTCTAATCCGCTGGCAGGCCACGATACGTTTTGTTTAGGTTGACCGTCCATAGGCATGGCCCCCTGCAGCTCCCAGTGGCCGCGGTTCACCGTTCCCGGGCAATAGGAGCTGCAGGAAGTAGCAGGCTGCAGGGATGTACTGGCTGTCGTTTCCTACAGCTCCCATTGGCTGGGAACGCTGAATCACGGCCACTGGGAGCTGCAGGGCGCCATTCCTGTGGACGGTCAACATAAAATGTCTCGTGGTCTGCCAGCAGATTACCCTGATAAGCAATGTACTGAAGGTTGCCGACCCCTCGTCTATATAGTATCCTACTGGGGAAAAAATACAAACAACCTGTGTTAAAATGGAGTTAAGGTTCAGAATATGTATCACTAATTGAAGGGTAAGGGAAAACACATTACATGGATGTTGTAAGTATCTCTAAACCAAGCATTACAAACCCAGAACATTTAGAGCTAAGGGTACTCTTAAAAATAAAAATCCCAACATGTTCAGGTAAGGAAAGCACAGGTTAGGCACTCAAACAAAATGAATTCTGCACTGTAATGATGTCATGCAAAATCAGTACATTTATGATTAAGTCATTGTGGAGTTCATAGTCCCAGATTAGATTATGTGCAATCATAACGGTTAGATAGATACAAAAGTTAATTATAAAGTAATTTCTTCAAATATGGTTTATACAAAAGGTATTCATTTAATTTTAACTATATGGAAAGTTTGAGGAGTCTATTTCATTATTAAAATAATTGAGGAGAAAGAAAAGAAAAAATGAGATGTTAAATTTCTGAGGCTTTAATTAATTTTATCTCCTAACCTAATTAACAGAATTACTTACAAATTATACATTGTTATGTAGACTCCAGTAACGATTAAAGCTGGGAGAAATTTATTCAGAGAACACGAATTTTGCAAAAAAAAAAAATGCAATTTCTGGGGCTCCAAAAGTAGCTGAAGATTATGGTCAAATTCAACAAATAGTTTCAGCAACAAATAAAATTTAAAAAGTCAAAAAACATTTAGTTTCATCCATTTCAAAATGTTTCATTTCAACTTTATCATTGCAAAACAGCATTTAATTAAAAAAACCCACAAAAATGGTGAAAGACACCTAAAAAGACTGAAGCCATGTCTACCCTAGCACTTATGTTGGCAAAATTTTGTCACTCACGGATGTGAAAAAAACACACCCCTGACAGACATAAGGTTTGCCAGCATAAGTGCTCGTGTGCATAGCGGTATGCTCTCCTGCCGACATAGCTACCGCTGCTCATTGAGCGAGTTTTATTATGTCGACAAGGGAGTTCTCTCCCATTGGCATAACATGGCTACAGCAGCAAAGCTGTATCAGTGCAGCTGTGCCACTGTAAGCTGGTGATTGTAGATATGGCCTGAATCAAAGTGAAAAACGAGGAGAAAGAAACTCTTTTTGAATTGACCCAAAATGTTCTGGTTGATTCAAAGCTTCCTCATTTTTTTTTATTTAATGAAAACAATAATTTTAAAAAAATGGTTTATGTTAGAATTAAACTCCCCCCGCCCCGCAATTTGGCCCACAAACAAAAAAAAACAATTGTTCTCTCAGCTCTGGCCACTGCATTGTTGCATTGCGTTACATTGTTGTTAAGACCATTTTATACTTTAAGGGGGGAATTTAAGCTCTTTGTTATGCATGAAAAAAAGAGTATCCTCAAATTTACAGCGCTTACTGTCTGGGTATGGAATTCATTTTCTAATGATTTCAAATGTATTTTGTAAGAATACAAGTACATTTATTCGTTAGTCTAGGAGTTCAAATTAAACTTGGTTCTCTAAGAAATTTAGCATCTTTGTCAGTCTCTCTATCCCTCACAGAGGATTATTACATATATTTATATGTCTTATATCTATATCCCAGAACCAAATGTCTCATACTAGAAGACTCTTTAATCTAGCAGCCAAGAGCCTACAAGACTGCATAGCTAGAATCTGAAGTTAGAAAAATTGAAACTAAAATTAGATGCACATTTTTTTCAGTGAGGTTAATTACAGACAAAATTCTCTGTCACTTGGAGACTTTAAATTAAGATTCGATATTGTGGTAAGTCATCAATATATTTTAGATAAGTGACCAGATATTATCCTCTGCCCTCAGTTTATCGGTTATATTTTAGCTCTGCAAGAAAACAGAAAAGGGAGAAAGTATTTACCTCTGAACCAGACAAGAGGTAAATACCTTTCCCCAGGATACTGAATGGCCCAAAGATAGTAGATGTCTTCCTAAAAGATATGCTTTAGTTCAGCTACAAGTTATTGAGCCATATGCAGGAATTACTTGATAAAATCCTATTGCATGTGTTATACAAACTAAATAATCTAATGGTTCCTTCTGGCATTAAAATCCATGAAGGGTCTTCCCTCCATTTTGTCACATTTTGTATATTTTATTCACTTAGTCTTGTTTGATTTATTTTTTCTGACATTACTATGGAATGGCTAACATTGACAAAGTAGATTTTCCCTAAATAAAGCACTGATTTTTGATTGTCTGGCTTTGCTGAAAGAATGGCAGGAGACATTAGACATGGGTTTAATTAGGTCACAACTTTATTATTAGATGTCTGGGAATAACCCGGTGGATAAAATGGGCAGTGCAGATGAAAACACCCACAATTCACCCGGGGGTGGGGGGGGTGGGAGGGGGTGAGTGCTTTCCGTTTACGTCCCTCCAGCAGATCCACTCCCAGGACCCTCCAATTTCAGCCAATTCCAGGAGGTGGGGGGGCTTCCATCAGCTCCCCCCCTTTTCATTCAGATCCCTCCAGCAATTCCCTTTCTGGGATCTTACCGACCACCCCCGCTTGTAGGAGGGGTTAAGGTGGACTATAATGATGGTGGGGGGGGTTGGTTTTTTGCTGTACCAATCAGAGGAGTCCCCAACTGCCTCCAGCTTGCTCAGTTACCAAGCACCTCTCCTTAATTCCTTTTCCAAGCCATTTATCCATTCTTTTGTGCCTTAATTTATGGTGTGCCTGCACTGAACATCCGCCACAAGGAGGCACCAGCCATTAGCTTGGCTGCCTCCTCCCCACACCCAGCCGGGTTTCCAGACATCTCCCAATGCCCTCTTTTTTATCAGCCAAAATATGGCAGCACTTGAGTCTGACAGGTGCACCCCATTCTCTCGAAATAATTCCAGTGCCCTATAGAATATATCAGGATGTGAAATTATTGTCCCCATCAAGGGCAGCAAGAATTTGGCCACTTCGCTGTTCACATACTTCCTGGTTTTGTGCACCCTGACCAGGTTCATGGCTCCACGCCAGACCCTGCGTTGAAGCATATCTGACCAGACAATGTTAACGCCCCCCCAAAATTGCCAGGATCTGCATCACGTCCCTCCTAGTTTGAAGCATTAACTCCACCCCTTTAAGTGTTCCTAGATCATTTTCTCCCAGGTGTATCACGAATATATCTGGTGGCCACCGACGCACCCGCATAGCATACAACAGCAGTATCAGTTGATCCCATAACGTTCCCCTCCGTGTGTGCCAACTGAGTAATGCTTCACTACCGAATCTCAGCTGGGAGCCCTTGGGGAACCTGGGATGGGTACCTATGCATGCAAAACACATACACATGTATCTGAAATGAGAACACAACCGATTAATGTTGATTTTCCACCTGCAGTCTTACATACGTTCGGTATGCATTAGACTGCCAGGGTCCAATTTCCTGAATAGCCTCTGCTTCCATACCTATCTGCACTGCTGTCATAGCTGCCTCTATTCTGAATGAGTGGGAACCAAATTCATGGTCTTGCAGCCCCAACCTCGTTACCCCCTGTCTCAACATGGTAATCAACTGATATCCCATGAGGGGACTCCCATCTCCGTGTACCAAAAGGGGGCCAGTTACTTAATGAACATTGTACAGCAATATGTGGTAAGCTGGAAAAGGCCTATTTGTTCATCCAGACCATTTCCATGCTAATGCAGGAGTGTCTATTCAAGTATATTTTGCAGTACAGATTTAAATGTCCCAGGAAATTGAACCACTTCCTTAGGAAGACTGTTCAATAACCTATGAGAGGTGTTAAATACGGTTTACAGTTTCCCAAACTTGATCATTACAAGACAATGATGTTTTTGGAAATTATAGTTTATCTATGTAAATTCTTGCATTAATATGACCTTATGAGTCACACAAATATCTTGGAGATTAGTCCATCTATCTATCTAGAGTTCCAATATAATTTATATTTTGTAATGATGAGGATTAGGAAACTCCATTTGACATAGTTTGATCCATATAGTGCTCCTATTATCCATTCTTCCAGTATATGTTCCCATTATTCTTTCTTTCTATTGTAAGAAAATCTTAAAGAAAGTTTCAGAGTAACAGCCGTGTTAGTCTGTATTCGCAAAAAGAAAAGGAGTCCTTGTGGCACCTTAGAGACTAACCAATGTATTTGAGCATGAGCTTTCGTGAGCTACAGCTCACTTCATCAGATGCATACCGTGGAAACGGCCCTTAAAGAAAGTGACTCATACAGGGAGCATAGAAGGGGTAGCTAGCTGTTCAGTGGAAGCTATCCCCTGGTGGCTTGGGGAGTTGAGAAACCTACTAGCTTTTGAAAGACCTGCAATCTTCTAGTGCCTTCAATCCAGGAACCTACTCACTCCATGTGGGAAGAATCCAGAATCAGAATTTGCTAATCTCAGAGCAGTTGCTCTGAATCATGCTGTTGTCTCAATGCAGGAATTGTCATTCTAGTGCTGCTCTCAGCATGCAGAAACACAGAGTAGACTGTATTAAATATCAGCTTGGAAAAAACAAAACCTTCTGCACATCAAGATTTTCATGTATATCATGTACCAATAGGTGACACCGTTGCACTGTGACATTCATACACAGTCAGAAAGAATAAACAAGATGGTCTGTTTTCCTTTTTACAGTTTCTAAAACAAAAAACACTTTTTTTCTTGGCAAGTGCAATTTTCATGTAATTTGGCTGCTGTTTTTTTTTCTTGAAAAAAAAATCATTTTAACTACAGTGTTGCAGCCTTGACATTTCTTTATAATTATATAAAAGAAGACTCTGATCACAAGTATCTGAATCAATTAAGCTTCAGTAAATGTGCCTTTGTGTTGCTTCACTGCTGAGCAAACAGTGACACAGAAGACTTCATCTGATCAATTTCTTGTTCCATTGATGACCTAAATATTGCTGTTCCCATGCTGCTTTATTGAATTTTTATATTCACAAGTCAAACTGGATATACAAGGTATTTTCATAGGTTGGCAAATCTCATTGGTAACAGAGTGGTTTTGGCTCCAGTAGTCCCATATTTCCTACTTAGTGAACGGAAGCCCATATTGTATAAAATAGGGATAATGAACTGACCTCCTTTGTAAAGCACTTTGCATTCTAATGATGAAAAGTGCTATATATGAGCTAAACATTAATACTATTATTATGGTTATTGTAGTTCTATTTCTAGCACTGCTACCAAATCTGTGACCTTGGGCAAGTGTCACAACCTGTCCATAACACTGTTTACCCATGCTTAAAATAGGGATAATTGTACCTATCTCTTGGATGTGTTCTGAGGCTTAACTAATTCATAATTTTAGATCACACTGAACAGTGCTGTGTAAATGTAGTGCATAATTACACGTGGTTTCCCTTTTGTGTGTGAATGTGATGTGTTTGGGAAATAGTAGACAGAGGAGGTTGGGCACTTTGTGTATCCCGAGAGCAGATACACGCAACACCAAGGAAAGCTTCCACACTTGCCAAGCCAGTTTGCCTCAGCCCTGATTTTGTGAGAGATCTTCCAGAATGAGAAGATAATGCAATATACCCAGTCAGCCCTTCTCTTGTCTATTCAGACATTAGAAAGGATTGGTAATTAGTGCCACTTTGTGTCTATTTTGATGTGGACACCAGGAAGTCAGATGAACAAATTTATTTGATAGAAACCACCAAACAGTGAGCAATGGTAACAACTTTCAGTTTCTGCCAGCATGACTGGATTAGACCTGGCAAGAACAGAAATGAAAGGCTTTATTAATTGTCACTAGTCCCCTGAGTTATCCAGATCCCTCTATACTGTTGTTATATTTGATTCACTTAGGTTTTGGGCAACACTGTAAACAATATGCAAAGATAAAGTGGGTATAAATAGCAACAATATTAGAATCATCCCCTTACTTACACACACATTGCTGAGGAGTATAAGGGGTTGATTCTGCTCCACTGAAGTCAATGGGAGTTTCACCACTGACTGATCTTAGTGGGAATAGGGCTAAATTTTAAATGACTGCACAAGGTGCAAAGCAGTGGAGGATCAGGCCCATTATGTTTGGAAGCGCTCCTATAAAGACAGAGATGCTAATGGGGCATCATTACCTCTTTGTATCTCAAAGGCTTGGGATCAATGTGCTGAAGCAGAGTTTCCCAAACCAGAAAGCTGAGCCATCCTTCAGGAAAATTAATCCAGTCATGCTCCTCCCTGTAGCCCCATGCTGTGTTGTGAAAGGTCTACCTCTTTTAATGGCATCAGCTTTTGTGCCCCACCAGCTAGTGCTTCATGCCTCTCCGCCCAACACATGTATCATAGAATCAGAAGATTAGGATTGGAAGAGACCTCAGGAGGTCATCTAGTCCAACCCCCTGCTCAAAGCAGGACCAACCCCAACAAAATCATCCCAGCCAGGGCTTTGTCAAGCTGGGACTTAAAAACCTCTAAGGATGGAGATTCCACCACCTCCCTAGGTAACCCATTCCAATGCTTCACTACCCTCCTAGTAAAATAGTGTTTCCTAATATCCAACCTAGATCTCCCCCACTGCAACTTGAGACCATTGCTTCTTGTTCTGTCATCTGCCACCACTGAGAACAGCCTAGCTCCATCCTCTTTGGAACCCCCTTCCAGGTAGTTGAAGGCTGCTAACAAATCCCCCCTCACCCTTCTCTCTTGCAGACTAAATAACCCCAATTCCCTCAGCCTCTCTTCATAAGTCATGTGCCTCAGCCCCCTAATCATTTTCATTGCCCTCAGCTGGACTCTCTCCAATCTGTCCACATCCTTTCTGTAGAGGGGGGCCCAAAACGGAATGCAGTACTCCAGATGTGGCCTCACCAGTGCCGAACAGAGGGGAATAATCAGTTCCCTCGATCTGCTGGCAGTGCTCCTACTAATGCAGCCCAATATGCTGTTAGCCTTCTTGGCAACAAGGGCACACTGTTGACTCATATCCAGCTTCTCATCCACTGTAATCCCCAGGTCCTTTTCTGCAGAACTGCTGCTTAGGCAGTCGGTCCCCAGCCTGTAGCAATGTATGGGATTCTTCCATCCTAAGTGCAGGACTCTGCACTTGTCCTTGTTGAACCTCATAAGATTTCTTTTGGCCCAGTCCTCCAATTTGTCTAGGTCACTCTGGACCCTATGCCTACCCTCCAGCATACCTACCTCTCCCCCACATCTTAGTGTCATCTGTGAACTTGCTGAGGGTGTAATCCATCCCATCATCCAGATCATTAATAAAGATATTGAACAAAACCAGCCCCGACCGACCCCTGGGGCACTCCGCTTGATACCAGCTGCCAACTAAACATTGAGCCATTGATCATTATCCGTTGAGCCCGACAATCTAGCCAGCTTTCTGTCCACCTTATACCCTTTCAGAAATACAGGTATAGGTCTTCATAATATGATATTTCATTTTCTTTTCTATCTCCTTTGACTAATATTGACTTTTAAAGAATTATCATTGGCTCCTAAGGTAGCATCTATTAAAGTGAACGGGGTAGCAATTGCTGCACACTTTTTATCTGCCTTATGGATCCCATCATCTTATCTGAGCACCCCACCATCTTTAATGAATGTACCATACCATGTAAGGTATGGAAGTATTAACTCCATTTTACAGATGGATAACTGAGGCACAATGAGACTAAGTGACTTCTGAACATCACACGTGAAGGCTGTAGTAGAGTAGGGACCTGAACTCCATTTCCCAAGTCCCAGGTTATCGCCTAGCCACTGGACAAGGCTTCCTACAACCTCAGGAACACTTGTCTGCATCAGTTATGCTTGCATTTAATTTAGGAGGTTTTTTTAATAAAATCATAATAGCTAGAGACTTACTTTTTAAAATGAATGCTGGGGCTCTGGGGAACAGTTCAGAGGTCTTTCAGTGTCCCACCAGGTTCGCACCTTCCAAGGGTGGGATACCCTGCACTAAAATATTGCATGTTCCTGCTATTTTCAGGCAGGTAAGCTTTTGCTTATTTTGCAAACCAGCAACCGTGGGAAAATGTTGACATCAACCAGACTACTGCACTTTAAGAGCCTAATTTAGAAAACTTGCACTTTGTTTCTCTAGTGTCTTCAAATTATTGACATTGGAAACTATATAGGAGTTGTTCTGCAGTGTCTCAGTGTAAATGATTAATGCTTGGATTTGCTGAACTATTGTCCTGCAAGAGTACTGGGTACCTCACTTTTATCGTTAATGTTGATTTCTAAATAGACACTGGAGCCAGATTAAAAAAAGGATCTGCCACAGCAGATCACCCAGAAACAGAGGTATACATTTAAAAAGAAAAGAAATGTTGTAAACTATTGAAAAATAAATTGCATAGATTGTTGCAGCTCCTAGGCAACTGTTTTACACACATATTTCATCTGCTATTGACTAAAATTATGTTTTTACTAAATCAGCTGTCACATCAAATGATAATCAGGCTATGTTTTTTCTTCTGTGAAACTGTGATTGCCAAAAACTTGGTTGCTTGGTTGCTCTCTATTTTTCATAATATTTTAAAGAAAAATAGCTAAAATCAGTTATCACATTTGCCCCAGAATTACTATTACATGTTACAGTTACATGGGTGTTTTGCAGACAATAAAATCCATGAGAAGTTGAACCCTCTAATGCCTGGAATAAATGCTTATATAGACTTGTATTAACAGTATAGTTTAGTTATTCCTTGTTTGGCTATGTATTTTTCATACCAGGTCAGGAGAGTATTTAACGATCCATTGAATCAATAGGACTTGAGTACATGGCTAAAATGTAACACATTTAGTGTAGCTATGAATGAGGGAAATGATTTCAAAATGCTTTACAAAGGTGTGTACATACAATGAGGCCAATTTTACAGAAGTAGTAATAGAGGCACAAATTAACAAAGTTAATTGGTAACCCAAGGACACAAGCAACATAGCAAATAAGTGTGAGGTCCAAGATCAGAATCCAGGGGTGAAATCTTGAAGAGGTCTGGTGAGAAATTTTCTTTCAAAAATTGCTTTCAATGGAAAATGGGATTTTGGATGAATGAAAGCTCTTTGTGCAAATGTCTGATTTCTTTAAAGGAAATAAATAAATAACAATAATAATTATTAATAATAATAATAATTAATAATTAATAGGAAAGGTGTCAAAAACCAAAATATTTTGCCCAAATTGGAAAAAGTCTGGTTTTCAGCTGAAGAAAATTTGGGTTTTGGACAAAAATATCTGATTCTTGAGAAACAGTTGAAATTTTCTACGGGAAAGTGATATTTGTCATCCAGCTCTAATCTGAACACCATTGAAAGCAATGGGAAAACTTCCTTTAACTTCAGTGGGACAAGGATTTCCCCCTACTGTCTTGTTTGCTTGTTAGCAGCAAAAGGAGGAAGCCTTTCCTTGGATTCCAAAAACTCTGGTCTGGTATGAACATGGAACCTTGATTAGCTTGGCTTTGGCTGGCTTGGAGCACTTCAGTCAATGCTGGACTACAGAGGCATTCCTATGCAATATATCATTCTTGAAGTGTACATTAACAAGTATATCGGAAAAATAAAATTACCTTGCAGCCTTCAAATCTCAAAGTGCAAACCAATATTCTCCAAAACACACTGCTTCTCAAGGAGGCTAGTTGCTGTATCAAATTTCACCTTTCAAACCTCAGCCAATTTTTTTAAGGTAGCCTTGTGCAAAACAATGTTGTAAGATTTTTTTCTATAATGACAAATTTTCCCCTCAATCTCATTTACAAACAAACAAACAAACCAAAAACAGAATGTTTTTTGGTCACACTTAAGAAAGAAGAAAAAAGTCATCTTCAGGCATATAATGATCCTGTAATCTTTCAAAAGGCTTCACAGAAACTTGTTTTTCTACCTTAACAACAGTGAACCTCACATCCTCTACTATTGTGTATTTCCTCATTCTCACAGACAGAGACCAAAATTCCATAACGTTCGTTGCAATGGACTTCATTGAACCGAGAGGTTTTTTATTATTATAAGGGAAATGATTAATCCATCAATCTGTTCAGTTTGCCAAGGTTTAATTTGTGACAAAGTAGAGCTTTACTGTTTCTAAATAAGAATTAGAGTGTCTTATTTTAGTGCTGAGTGAGAGACTCATGCCTTTGTTGAATTTCAGTACACTACTGAAGCCTTAAAGCTGTGAAATAGTTAGGTTCACTTCAAAAAATTGCTACTCAAGCTTTTAAAAGCAAGGAATTCTTCAAGTCGAGATTCTCCATCTAACCTCCAAATAAATTAAATAATGAAGGCCAACAGCTTATTTCTTCATTTGTAGAGAAATGCTTATTTTTGTCCTTTTTTTTTCTTTCTTAAAGACAGCTGTGGCTTCACATTGTTTCTTCTGCTTGGAAGCTACAGCAAGCAGCTGTTCTGCAGCTGATTACAAGTTTATACTTTGATGCAGAGTTCAAGAGAAAGAAACAGACAAGTTCTTTTACTCCTGATTGTTGGAAACAGCACAAGAAAGTCCAGCCTGCATAACTTCTGCTCAGAAAGACGGCTTGCACAGCAGGTATTGCCTTCCTTAGTTCTAGTCTAGTGACTGGGGACTGAGAATGTACAATGTGAGGACAGGTGCATTAATCCCTGCCTGTCATATACCGTGTAGATCAATTCTAAATAACTTGAATGTACAGGGATGAGTTCAGATGAGAGAAACAATTTCCTTGACTTTGGTAAGATAGTGAGAAAATATAATTCCATATGCACCCTTCCCCCTACCCAACCCTCCTCATCTGTTCAATTCACCTGGGAAGAAAAGATACAACTCCTTTTACAAACAGCTTTCTCAGAATAACTGAAAAGTTCCTTGGAATACTGACACTAGAATAACAATGAGAGGACCATGGGCATAGATCTGGGAAAATAACTGATTTTTCAGCATGCTGGCATTTCTGAAAAAAAAACAAACAACATTGGTTTGGTCAGAACTGAATCCAAAGGTTACAAAACCCTTTGGTAATTTCAAAAGGTTGGCAAAATTTTTAGTTTGAGTCAAATTAAATGTATAATTTGACCCAAAGTGTACTGTTTTGTTTAGTTTCCAGACACTTTTTAACATTAAATCAAAGGAAATGAAGGGCTAGATTCACAAAATGACTGCAGCCGCAGCTACCTCTCTTCTAACGCAGTGCTTAGGGCACTCACTTGGGACACAGAAGACTCAGATTTCAATTCTGCCCTACTGACCAACTGAAGTGGAGAAAGGATTTGAGCTTGTGTTTCCTCATACGGCAAGAGAGCACTTTGGCCACTGGGGTTGTCTAGTGTGGAAATCTCTCCTACTGAAGTTGTTCCACTATGTCTAAATAATTAAATAGCTATTTGCTTAAGCGCATGAGCTTGGGTCTCCTACCTCATAGGTAGTTTAGCTACTGGGCTACAGAGTCATTTTCACGCTTGCTGTTTGGCCCATGACAATTCACATATTTTATAAAGAAGTAAAGAAGCTTGAAAGCACCCTCTACTCTGTACCCCCAAGGTGACGGCAGTCTTCTGGCTTTGGGAGAAATTAAGTTCAAATCCCTTCTCCACCTCAGCCAGAAAGAGGAACTGAACCCACATTTGTAGTATCATAGCTAAGTGCTATAACCCCTGACCTAAACATTAGTAGAACTACAGTTGCTACTTTGTGAATGGTGCCTAAATTCTGAAATACATATACTGTATTTACTGAAACTATTTAGTGAATTTGTTTCAAATTTGCACATAGTTTTGGGTCAGCCAAAGCTGCATTTTTTGGTGAATAAACTATTAACCCAAAACATTTTCCTTAGGTCTCTTAGAGCAAAACAAATCATTTACTCTAAGAATTTAAACTTTTATTCTCTTTAGACCATAATTCCCTTACATTTACTCATGATTTGAATTTACATTTCCCTCCCTACAGCTGATCATGAACAGTTCACTATGAGCATTCAATAGTTGAATTTAGACATGTGATTTGTGTTGGCCCAACTGGTATTGATCACCTAAAACATGGTATTATGACTGTTTACCAATTTGATTTGTGTAACTCCTAGATTCAAGAGGGAGATTTGAAGAAGTTACAGGAGCTTTCAATCTCTGGGAGAGACTTATTAGTTTAGGGAAAGGTCACAGATAAAGAAGATTAGGAATATTAATATATTTTAAATCTTCTCCTTCTTAGGCCACACAAAATTTTACCTAAGGCATCATTCCCAGAAAAATTAGGCTATTGCAAGGTGTATGACTATAGACTGGAATTTACCTTTTGTCTCATTATATACAAAATAATTGCAGGTGCATATACAGTGTTATTTATGAAGGATGTAGACAGGTTAGTTTCCTGTCTGGCTCATTTAATTGACTCAGTTGAAAGGTTTTGGGAGCCCTGTCCCTCTTCTGTGTTCAGCAAAGTCCCATTTCATATAAATATACCATGTACATTATTGTATTACTGGCCTGTAATTTTCTTCCGTCGTCACGTTAACACAAATTAAGTGGGCATGCGTGGTGTTAATTGTAAATGCTGGTCAGATTCTTGCCTGGCTTATTTCACATCTTCTCTGTCAGGTCTCTGCTGAGGGATTTGAAGAACCTCATTCCCGTGATTTATAAAGCATACCACTTTTGTTGCAAATAGTTGTGTCTATGAGCTTAAAATTAAATTTTCATGTGAATCAGATGTGGCTGCGTCAAGGTTCCTTCTCCACTCTGAACTCTAGGGTACAGATGTGGGGACCTGCATGAAAACCTCCTAAGCTTACTTTTACCAGCTTAGGTAAAACTTCCCCAAGGTACAAACTATTTTACCTTTTGTCCTTGGCCTTCCACTGCCACCACCAAATGTTTATCTGGGTTTTATTTTTATTAGGAAAGCGTTGTTTGGAAACATCTTTCCCCCAAAATCCTCCCAACCCTTGCACCCCACTTCCTGGGGAAGGTTTGGTAAAAATCCTCACCAATTTGCATACGTGACAACAGACCCAAACCCTTCAATCTTAAGAACAATGAAAAAGCATTCTGTTTCTGAAAAGAAGGATTTTAATAGAAGTAAGAAGTAAAAAAGAATCACCTCTGTAAAATCAGGATGGTAAATACCTTACAGGGTAATTAGATTAAAAACATAGAGAATCCCTCTAGGCAAAACCTTAAGTTACAAAAAGACACACAGGCAGGAATATCCATTCTATTCAGCACAGCTTAATTTCTCTGCCATTTAAAGAAATCATAACCTAACGCATATCTAGCTACATTACTTACTAAGTTCTAAGACTCCATTCCTGTTCTGTCCCCGGCAAAAGCATCACACAGACAGACATAGACCCTTTGTTTTTCTCCCTCCTCCCAGCTTTTGAAAGTATCTTGTCTCCTCATTGGTCATTTTGGTTAGGTACCAGCGAGGTTATCCTAGCTTCTTAACCCTTTACAGGTGAAAGGATTTTTCCTTTGGCCAGGAGGGATTTTAAAGGTGTTTACCCTTCCCTTTATATTTATGACAGGCTGATTTAATGTTTGCACAAAGCAAATGTAGCCCACTGGCCATTGTGTTATATGTGCCTCTCTGTACCCAAGTCACAGACTATGTGAGTTTATTACAGTCTGTACCTTCAGAGTGGGGCTCTTTAGCTGGAGCTATCACAACCTATGCTTCCACTTTGGAGGGCTGTCGTTCAGTTCCTGCTGGTGGCTGTCACATGCGTAGAGGCTCACCCAGCATTAAATTCCTGTAATCTTCATATGTTTGGGATCTGTTTCTTCTGTCCAGCAGAAGCATGTAACCTCCTGGTCAGTAAGTGGCATATGTACTTGTCTGTACATCTGCCATATAGGATTTGAATCTGTTACAGTTCTTAGCTAGAGAGGCTGGTTTCTTAGGTCAATAAAAAAAATACTTGCTTTCAATTCTAGAGTCTAGTTTAATTCTCTAAGATGGGGACCTCACCCACACATGAAAGAATGCATGCACAGATGCAATGAATTCATATTAAAAATCTTGTTGAGTGTCTGAGTACTGAGTACTAATAGTCTCTAAGGTGCCACAAGTACTCCTTTTCTTTTTGCGAATACAGACTAACACGGCTATTACTCTGAAACCTGAGTACTGTGTGCGGCTAAGAATTTCTCTTAATCTCTGGTGCAGGCTTCCCGTATCACCAGAGTCTGGACATGTTGTTACTTCACAGATAGGTGGGGGTAGTAAGTGGAGCTTTGGCTTCACCCTTCATCTTCGCCCAGGCACCACTAATGCAGCTGAGCCAGTACAGAGGGGATGGTAAGTTGTCCCAGCAAAAGGTTAAAGTAACTCTTTGCTGATTGGGGCCTTTATTCTCTCTTTCTCTGACTGACTGTTCCTTTTTGTGTACTTCCCATATTATCCTTCTGCTGTGGATGTGCTGGTGCATTGGGAGAGCAGCATATATTAAAGCTGACAAGTTATCCTGACCTAAACCCCTTCTCAGAATATTCATTGATAGGTGAGAATACATTGCAATGCTCTTTTCTCTGGCCATACTGGTTTCTTTGTAACACCCATTTTCTCAGTGCAGCCTATGCTGCATTTCACAGAGGGGTATCATGACAGCACTGTTGTTTCCATATAAGATCCTTCCATGCAACGTGGTATGCACCTTTTCATTCCCTTATGCAGATGATCGTATTCTGATAGATATACAGATGTGCGTGTGCACATTAAATGTCCAAATGCTCAGCTTGTTGATTGGTTCATTGTACTCCACCATTTTATAGCAGCGGAGGATCTATCCCATTTCATTTATTTATATGAGTCTATATCTCCTACCTAAACCTACATAATTTATAAAAGTTTTTAAAGAGGTGCTGTCAAGGTTCCTCCCCCACTCTGAACTCTAGGGTACAGATGTGGGGACCTGCATGAAAAACCTCCTAAGCTTATCTTTACCAGCTTAGGTCAAAACTTCCCCAAGGTACAAAATATTCCACCCGTTGTCCTTGGATTGGCCGCTACCACCACCAAACTAATACTGGTTACTGGGGAAGAGCTGTTTGGACGCGTCTTTCCCCCAAAAATACTTCCCAAAACCCTGCACCCCACTTCCTGGACAAGGTTTGGTAAAAAGCCTCACCAATTTGCCTAGGTGACTACAGACCCAGACCCTTGGATCTTAAGAACAATGAACAATCCTCCCAACACTTGCACCCCCCTTTCCTGGGAAATGTTGGATAAAAAGCCTCACCAATTTGCATAGGTGACCACAGACCCAAACCCTTGGATCTGAGAACAATGAAAAAGCATTCAGTTTTCTTACAAGAAGACTTTTAATAAAAATAGAAGTAAATAGAAATAAAGAAATCCCCCCTGTAAAATCAGGATGGTAGATATCTTACAGGGTAATTAGATTCAAAAACATAGAGAACCCCTCTAGGCAAAACCTTAAGTTACAAAAAAGATACACAGACAGAATTAGTTATTCTATTCAGCACAATTCTTTTCTCAGCCATTTAAAGAAATCATAATCTAACACATACCTAGCTAGATTACTTACTAAAAGTTCTAAGACTCCATTCCTGGTCTATCCCCAGCAGAAAACCAGAATACAGACAGACACACAGACCCTCTGTTTCTCTCCCTCCTCCCAGCTTTTGAAAGTATCTTGTCTCCTCATTGGTCATTTTGGTCAGGTGCCAGCGAGGTTACCTTTAGCTTCTTAACCCTTTACAGGTGAGAGGAGCTTTCCCCTGGCCAGGAGGGATTTCAAAGGGGTTTACCCTTCCCTTTATATTTATGACAGGTGCAGACACAGGAAAATGTTTAAAATCAATAAACTCAAAGTAACTGAGGCAAAATTGGTCCTTAACTTGTTGTATACTATTTTTAACTGAAACGTTTAAAATAATCTTGTATTTAAAATTTCCTTTTTGGCATAATTGTTTCAGCTCATCTGTGGGGAAGTTTCTTTTCCTTTCCCCCCCCCCCATAATGTTCCTTTTCATAACTAATATAAGCATGTACATTCATGAACTGTAGCTAGAGAGATTTTTTTTTTTGTTTAATCCTTTAAAAACGATGTTTGAACATTTCAAACCACATTGCAACAGCCTGAAACAGAACTTATTTTTGTACTTCTCAGGTTCCAACGATGAAAAATTGTGAGAGTCCCTGTTACACTAAAAACCTGGGGAAAGCTAAAAATATTAGTCAAAAGCAATGAGAATGGCTAGAACTTTACCTTCCAAATTACAAAGGAGGCTGTACATCACACAAGCTACATTAAAATAAAAAATAAAATAAAACCCAGCTTGGTTTAGCAGGTGTTGTAAATGCCTGGTTGGATTATTTGTAACCACTTCCCTTACTTGCTCCTTAGTCAGGGCTAAACATATAAAAGAAAGGTGTTCCAGCTCTACAAAGCTACCTTCATGTATCTTTTTAGCTGCTGGTTAAGGCATTTGGATTACAGTAAATCAAAGTTAGTTCAAAGCCTTTCCTTATCCATTAGTTAGAGTACTGTGTGTGACTGAGTTTGCTGTGAGTGAGCTTTATTTTTAGCAATGAAGTTACAAAAATCAGGCTTTATTGAATCTGAAAACATTGCATTTCACAAGAAAATTGTAAGTGCCATCTGTGAGGCTGGCTGGTTCACTAAAGAGCATTGCGGAACTAGCAATTTTTGATTCACAAGTACTTGTGCATTTTATAATCCACCACCAAATTCAATCTTTCCTGGTAGCCAACATGAAAGTTCACAGAAAAAATTATGAAATTCTTCCTCCCTGCTTCTATGTTCTGAAAAAAATCCCTGTACTCTAACAGTCTTCAGAAGAAAGAAATGGAGTACTTGTGGCACCTTGGAGACTAAACAATTTATTTGAGCATGAGCTTTCGTGAGCTATAGCTCACTTCATCAGATGAAGCTCACGAAAGCTCATGCTCAAATAAATTGGTTAGTCTCTAAGGTGCCACAAGTACTCCATTTCTTTTTGCGAATACAGACTAACACGGCTGTTACTCTGAAACCAGTCTTCAGAAGATGATCAAGTGACTAACTGCTTAACCAATTAAACAATTTAGAAGCCTCCTATCTTAGAACAAACTCTTACTGACTGAGCACTCTCTGAGGACATGGCAATATGCGTATGCAGTTCTGAAAGATGTCTTTTCCAAATTAACCTTTTAATGAGAATTACTGAATCTATAATAAAGAAGAGTTATAAGATGTAAAAGTCTAATCTTTAAACATTGTCACCTGTAAATATTCAGGGTGAGATTCTGTGCTATAACCGTAAGAGTTGTTAGCCCCTTTTTCATGCTCCTAATCCTGGGCACCATAGAAGGCAGATTTACGGGCTGTGTTCCTCAGTGCCTACACAAGGGGAACCCTGCTCCAGTCAGAACCAGGGCTTTTGGAACCCCTTTAGGTAACTCCAGCCCTTTTACTCAGCTTGAAGCAAACACAGTGGGAGAGGAGTTCTCGCTCTTGGTCTTATTAGTGATTTTGATTGCTATTTAACTAGGATGCTCAGTTTTTCTTTTCAGCCAGTCTTATTTGTATCTTCTACTGACTATTTGTCACTGTGTCTTATTTGTTTGTCCTCCTTCTCTTACTGCTTTGCTCCAGCCACACCCCCAACCTTCCTGCTCCAATCCATGTGTATGTGGAGCAGCCAAGTAATGTTAACAAGACCTCTAAAATCTTTTTTATTTTAATTGCAGTTTGTGATTTAACTGATACAAGGCTTAAAGGAACAGGTTTTGGGCAGCAGAGCCTTGGAAAAGTGTAGGTACCCCATACCAGTCCACTTAAACACCTTGCTACTCATTTGCCTATGCTAGATACATAGATACCCACAATGTTCTTACATGTATCATCAATATTTTTTACTAGACTTATCCCCATGATTCATAAGCTCACAATTATTTTTTGGCAGAGCTAGTGTCTTGGCTCTGGAAACACTGTGAGAGGGAACATTCTACACCTAGAAGTAGTTTCTTTTCTACAGCCTACTTTGGAAATGTGAATTGTGCGGGGTTTCTCTCTATATTTTTCGGTATGCTCTTTATTCCCATATAATGCATGTGGCAGCTTGTCTTTATTTCAAAATTTTCCTAAACTGACATGTGTTGACATCTATTGGCCTGTTCTAATCTTATGTCCATAACAATGATGATTATTCAAGACTATGTAAGCAGATTAAGCATTTGCTGTTGCTGACCATTCAAACAGAAACAATCCAATGTTAAATTCATGGGGATGCTATAATAATATCTCATTGCAGAATAGTGTATTCTCGTTGTCCTTTGAAATCTCGATCCATCAACAACTATTAAGAGGTCAGTCAATTTTTGGAAGACAGTTATGAAAGTATTTTTCAGATGGCATTTCTTACTGTATTTGACATCAGATGTAATTCAGGGTGAAGTAATTACATATTAAATGGTTTCAGAGTAGTAGCCATGTTAGTCTGTATCTGCAAAAAGAACAGGAGTACTTGTGGAACCTTAGAGACTAACAAATTTATTAGAGCATAAGCTTTCATGAGCTACAGCCCACTTCATCGGATGCATAGAATGGAACATATATATATATATATAAAAGTTGGAAGTTACCATACAAACTGTGAGAGGCTAATTAGTTGAGCTATTATCAGCAGGAGAAAAAAAAACTTTTGTAGTGATCATCAAGATGGCCCATTTAGACAGTTGAGAAGAATGTGTGAAGATACTTAATTTAAGGAAATAGATTCAATATGTGTAATGACCTAGCCACTTCCAGTCTCTATCCAAACCCAAGTTAATGGTATCTAGTTTGCATATTAATTCAAGCTCAGCAGTTTCTCCTTGGAGTCTGTTTTTGAAGCTTTTCTGTTGCAAAATTGCCACCCTTAAATCTTTTACTGAGTGGCCAGAGAGGTTGAAGTGTTCTCCTACCAGTTTTTGAATGTTATGATTCCTGATGTCAGATTTATGTCTATTTATTCTTTTGCATAGAGACTGTCCAGTTTGGCCAATGTACATGGCAGATGGGCATTGCTGGCACATGATGGCATATATCACATTGGTAGATGTGCAGGTGAATGAGCCCCTGATAGTGGCTGATGTGATTAGGTCCTATGATGGTGTCACTTGACTAAATATGTGGACAGAGTTGGCATCGGGCTTTGTTGCAAGGATAGGTTCCTGGGTTAGTGTTTTTGTTGTGTGGTCTGTGGTTGCTGGTGAGTATTTGCTTCAGGTTGGGGGGCTGTCTGTAAGCGAGGACTGGTCTGTCACCCAAGATCTGTGAGAGTGAGGGATCATTTTTCAGGATAGGTTGTAAATCTTTGATGATGCGCTGGAGAGGTTTTAGTTGGGGGCTGAAGGTGATAGCTAGTGGCATTCTGTTATTTTCCTTGTTGGGCCTGTCCTGTCGTAGGTGACTTCTGGGTACTCTTCTGGCTCTGTCAATCTGTTTTTTTTTTCACTTCAGCAGGTGGGTATTGTAGTTTTAAGAATGCTTGATAGAGATCTTGTAGGTGTTTGACTCTGGTTAGTAATATATCTTTCTAATTTGCTTAAGAAGACTTTACTTATAAGAAAAATGGCAGTGTTTTCATAATAAAAGAGGTTTCTTTTTCTATCCTAATTATTTGCATTTTCACAGAGTAATAATTTTTTTGGTACTTATAGATTAAAACCAAGGCTTGTCACTTTTAAGTTTTACATTGCCTTTATGTTACTCTGTGCTATTTAAATGCCAGTTCACTAGGAAGATCTTATTGCAAACAAGCCATTATCCAATAAATATTATTTGTTTAACTGTTATGCCAGTCAGTTATTATTACTGGACTTCTATCAAGGGAATCAAATGTAAAAATTATGGATGTTAGGTGCTTTAGAAGAAGCGTGTCATCTATCGCAAGTACTTATGTGGCCTCCATGACCATAGAGTCAGAGCACCTCATCTTACAATCTTAAATATGTTTTTCTTTACAAAACCCTTCTAAGGTAGTGCTATTATCACCATTTTACAGATGGGGAACTGAAGCACAAAGGCTTAGATCCACAAAGCTACATAGGCACCCAAGGCTCAGGGTTAGGAGTCTAAATCCCAGTTTTGGCTCCACTGCAATACCTAAAACTTCCACTGAACACTGTAGGTGCCTGATTTTGCAATACATGTTTCCTGAGCACCTATGTTTCAGCCTTTGTACACACACACTGCTGCCTCCCTCTAGGTATCCAGATGCCAGTCTGCTGGCTAAGCCCCAGAGTGGTTCACTAGGAGAAGATAAGCATTCAGCCACCTTTGTCACATATGAGGCCTGATCCAGTAGGCATGCTCAGAGGCCACTGATCAGATTGGGTCCCATTCAAAATCCATCCAGAGGAGAAGGTTGTACTCACATTATGACTTTTAGCACAGTGGTTAGAGTATTTGCCTGACCTATGGGTGACATAGGTTTAATTTGCCCCTCGCTGCTAGAGAGCGAGAAATTATTTGAATAGGGGTCTCCCACCTCTAAGGAGAGTGCTCTAATCACTGAGCCATGGAATATTCTGATGTGGGGTTCCCTCAGTCTCTCCTGCTAAAGTTGTTCCACTGTGGATAAATAATGAAAGGGGGATTGGGCCCTGGGTCTATTACATTCCTGGTGGGTGCCCAAACCACTGGACTACAGGGCCGCTGTCCCTCTCTCTTTGGCCCAATGTCTACTCCACCATGGCTAAATCCTTAAATAATCATGGGCTAGAGAGAGAGTGAGAATGACTCTGTAGTCCACATGGGTTAGGGCACCCATGTGGGAGGCACAGGGTCCAGTCCCCATGCTCTATCAAGCTTTTATTATTTATCAATAGGGGTACAGCTTCCACAGAAGAGACTGAAGGTGCCCCATAAAAGAATATCCTCTAGCTCGGTGGTTAGATTATGCCCCTATGAAGTGAGAGACCCATGTTCAAAACCTTTCTCCCCTTCTATCACAGAGAGGGGTGATTTGAAAGTGTGTCTCCCACATTCCGGGCAAATGCTCTAACCACTGAACTAGAAGGCAGCGGCCACCACTGCCTTAGTTTGCTTTATGTGGAGCAAGGCAGGCATCTAACTCATTTATTCAAGAAGCAGTTGCCTGGCTCCAGGTTCCCCTTTGTGGATTGCTAAGTGGAGATAGGAGGCTCCTATCTCCACGAGAGTGGTGGAGCTTAGTACACTCCCCTGCCCTCAGCAGTGCCTATTGGTTAGCTTAGGCAGCTCCCTGCTTAGCATGCTGGCTTTTGTGAGTCATATTCTTAGGAACCTGTCTTTCCCCATTCATCATAGAAGGGATCTAGGCACCAAATTGGCTTTGTGGATCCCATTGTTCCTGTGATTTTCTAGTTGTCATAATGCTCAAGTGTTGTAGATCACACATGGAGATCTTATCCAGTGTCACATAGAAAATCTGTGGAAGGGTATAGAACTAAATTCCAGTCTCTGGAGCCCCAGTTTAGCACACTAACCATCAGATCATCCTTCCTCTCCCTGGGGGAGGGGGTTCTCATACAAATGGGGGTGGAGTCATAACAGAGCTAGGGAACAGGTTGCTTGCAGAACTAGGGATGTGGATCTGATCTTTGAGTGCCCAACGTTTTCTTATTTGTATTAGAATATCTCCTGCGCATTAAAATATAGTGTGATGCTCTAGTCTTTGTTCCTGATCTTTGTTTTCCTTTTCTTAAGGAATAACTGAAATATTTATTAATCAGTCTCATTTCTCCCTCTCTCTCCAATTCTGTGCTAGCACATCCTATGGATGAATTTTCTCCTTTACTTTCTGCTGCCGGAAACATATTGTAAGAAACCTTTTTTTTTTGGGGGGGGGGGAGGGGTTTGTTTTGTATTTTTTGTTTTTGGTGATTGAAATACTGCAGTTTTCTGTTAATATATTTTGCTTCTCTAATTATACTACATAACATGCTCCAGCTTATTTGTATAGATCTCTCAATTTTCCTTCGTACCAGACTTAACAAAGTAATTACAAAGTAAAGTACAACCATATAACTGGATAATATAAGAAAATTAGAAACAGTTGGTATTTCAGTACTACCTGTACAGTAAATGGTCAACATAAATAACTATTTCAACATGACTATGACAATATAAGAAAATGTCTCTCTTAATTTTCTTGGAAAGCAAGTCAGTCACACATAATAAAAACAATTACTATTCAACAGATTTAGGGATTAAAACTTCATAAATCACAACTACTTATTTCAAAAGCTAATAGTGGGTATGAATTTTCCTAGAGAGGATTTTTGAAGCTATTCCCTTTTCTATTAGAAACATGCAGATAATGAAAGTGTCCACTATAGCACAGTATCTTCAGAATAATAATAATAATAAAAAAAAAAAACTGTTTCAATTCACTAAAGATACATTATGGCAAATTCTGTTCAGTTGTCTGCAATCCATATAAATTACACTTACGCTATTATGCTTATAGTCTATTACACTTAACTTTCTATTAGTGTTTAATTTCTAATAGTTTATATATAGGTGTTTGTTACTTGGCTATAACATTTTTCTGGCCCAAAACTTAGAGTACAAGGTCCTAATGTGGCAGGGATTTTTTTTTTTTTTATAGAGCTTAACCTGTCAGATCCAAGTCCCATTGAAATCAAAGGAAAGACTCCTAAGTCTTTGGGAATTGGATCAGGCTTTAATAATGAGCTAGGTTGTCCTTTTTGATAGGGAGGGACAAAAGATGTATGTTCACATGCTCTTTTCTCAGTAATTAGCATTTTATTTGTTTAGAATGTAATGTTGTTGATCATGTTAAAAAACATAGAGCTGGATCATTCATTGGTATAAAATCAGTGTATCGCCAATTACTTCAATGTAGCATAGCAATTTACATCAGCTAAGGATCCAACATACAGAATCATATAGTTTCCTTTACTCATATGATCAGGGGGAACAAACATCCAGCAGATCCAAAATTTGGGGTCCATCGGAAAGAACTGCATTCTCCACTGCATGTTTCCCAGCTTCCCTGACTCCCTGGGCTTCAGGATCTGTGCTAAGGGAAATAACTGGATTTCGAGTCCTAAACCCATACTTGACAAATGTCATTCATGTGGTTTGACAGTCACACATTCTCTCCTGCTGGGAACTCTCTCTCAGTCGTGCTTTTTGTCATGCTGCTCATAAACAGGTCTGTAGGCAGTGAGCAAGATTTCCCTTTCAACTTCTGCTGTTTGCTACGGGAAGCTACTCTCAGCGCTTCTGAACAGGCAGTCAAGAATTCCTTCTCTTTCCCTTTCCCTTTCTTCCCAGTCTCTTTGCTGATTCCCTCACCCCCAGCACAGTGGGGCTGGAAGTGGGAAGGAGGAAGAGGTGATCAGCATTGCTGCTTCCTGGCTCTGAGTAGTCATGATTTCAATCTCTTGGAGGCAGCCATGGTATGAGGGAGACAGGAGAAGAGGCATACAAATAAATGAAGGAAGACCAGAGACTGGACCATTGAGAGGAAAGGGCCAGTGGAAGGGGAGAAAGGGCTGGGTAGTAGGTAAAGAGAAAAAAAAGACAGGAGAGGAACTAGCATCAGAAAAGAAATGGGAGGAAGGATGGTCTTGAGGTGAATACACAGGACTGAGAATCAGATCTCCTGGTTTGTGTTTCCAGCCCTGTTTCAATTTGTTGTGTAACTTTGGAAAAGCCACTGTGGCTCAGTTTACTAATCTGTAAAATGGGAATAATAGTACTGTTCTACATCGTAGGACCTTAAAATCCTAGAAAGTCTGTATCATTAACTTATTATTACTATATAGTAGTAGATAGGCTGAATCAGAAAAAAACTCAGGCACTCTCATCTGCAGAAATGTCACTTGAGGAGCTCCTTAGAACTTAACAAGTAGTAAACCATCTGATGCTTCCATGGAGGTGGGGCAGGGGCCACCAACCTGCACACTCGGCGCAGCATGTAAAACCTCTAAAAAATTGACAGTAAAGTTACTAGCATGTAACGTGCCATATTTTTTCCAAAATGTTTTCTAAAATAGCTGTGTACAGTATTAGCAACAGTTTCAAGGCACATCTTGCTATGATAATTTTCCTTATCCCTGAAGGATCCATTTAAATGTTAGAAAAGACTGAAACAGCCTAAAGCTGTCAATCTTCAGGGCACACTGCTAGGCCCATCTTTTTTTCCAAGGGATGTGCTGAGGGATGGGATTTTGAGCATTGCAGGTTGGAAGTTGTGGCTGAAATGGGTTTTGTTTCCTGGAGACACAGCGGGGGTGGGGAGGGATATGAGGCATTTATTTTTGTTGTGATAGCTAGCTTATAAATCTAATATATGACAAGCCCTCTTAGGCCCGGATCCAAACCCCATTAAAGTCAATTAAAAGACCACCGTTGCCTTCAGTGGGCTTTGGATCAGGTCTGTAGAGCCCTAGATAGGCACTTTATTATGTAAATAAACTTTTTAGGAGTGACTCCTTACAGCAGACACACATGGTTGACCCAATCCTGCTGTCATTAATGTCAGTATGAGGTATGTCTTTGATGTCAGTGGTAACAGGATTAGACCAATGTATTGTAATGACCACAAAATATCCATTACACAGTACTCTGTGTGTGTATGTGTCTAAAGTCCACTCTCTTTTGGATTGATCTGTTTTATTATGCCATAGGCACCACAGCAGTGTAGTAAGTTTTGTGGAGGTGTGTTTACTGTCATTCCACTGCCTTTAACATCTTCAGAGTAATACCACTTTAGCTGAAATATAGCTGTTATTTAACATTTTCAATCCTCTTTCAAGAAAGGGAGTTTTACAGGGTGTCCCCCTGCCTTATGTTTAAACACTGTCCTGCTTTTTAAAGATATAATAGAATATAAAAACATTGTGATGAATTAATAATAATTCTTTGCACTTCTGTAACAGCTTTCAGCTGAGGAGCTCAGTGCAGTCTATGAACCTTATACAAAGTGGTCACCATAAAAAACGCAAAATGTACCAAGAGTGGTGTATGAGAGGCAGCACAGTTTTGCCTGCAATTTAGGTCAGATATTCCACTATGTGTTGAATAGCAGTGCTTGGAAATATTTTAATTAAATATTTTCACAACTGGAACTTTTCACAGGAAAGAGACTTTTTTTTAATTTCCAGTTTCAAAAAAAATTGAGAAAAAAATCTGAAGTTGTCAAAACATACTGTTTCAACATTTTTAAATGAAAATTTAAGCTTCTTTGGTTCAAAATGATTTTTCATTTCTAAATATGTGAATTTATAGTAAACTATTTTTTAAAAAATCAAAATTGAAATGAAATTTTAAATTGATTTGACTAAACATTTGTTTCAGATATTTGGTTTGCAAAAATTGTTGCAATTTCAATGGTTCATCCTTGTTTGGGGGCTGCAATTCTTTTTCAAAATACTTTCCGACCCAGCTATAGTGTTAACTGATAGAAATCAAAAGTTTTATCACCAGCCTTGGTATTAGTAGACACGTTTATAAAACTGGGCAAAATGACGTACAGAGAGCTGCTAACCAATAGTTGCAAGATAAACCCATAGCAGATCTAGATTAGAAATTGTGACATTTGACTCTCCATCACTTGCTCTAATCAATACAATTACACTTCCCTCCAAATAAGAAATCAAGGGCCAGATCCTCAGCTGGTTACCTTAATGGAGCTACACAGATTTATACCAGCTGAGGATCTGGCCCAAAACAAGGAGATATTTTAGTCCTTTTAAATTTCAGTTATGCAATGGCTGAATTCATATCCATGTTAGATTTATGAATATATGTGTTTGCAGCTCTTTGAAGATTGAAAGCCCTGTATGAGAGCCAGGTATTATGATGTTTTTGAAATTTTTTTTATAGATGCTATAGACCATTTTATTTTTCTTCTAATCCTAGCTTTAATATTTTAATATAATGTCCACATTACAAATAAAACTTTGTAAACAACTGCCTAAGCTATTTGACCTCTGCTCTAGCCACTAGTTGACTGTCTCAATTAGAACTGTGCAGAACTATTGAGTTTTGCCTCATTGAAATTTTTTCAACTCTGAAGACATTCCCACATTCATCCAATTTTGATCTTCTGTGAACTTCAGCTGATCGAATGACAAAGCTACCCGAACATATAGAATACGTTCAGATGGTGATACTCGTTAGACATAATGAAATAGTTCATGCTTCAGCTATAGAGTGAATTATCTCAAACATTCCATCAAGCAAGGGATCTGTCATCTTCAGAAAGCCTCTGAGGCTATCTTGTGTAAGAAGTCAGTGCTGTTCAGCATTCTCAGCTTTTTGCCAAGAATAGACAACAAACAATCTGGTTTAGGCAAAGAGGAAGGAAAGTATATTATATGACTGTGCTCTTATTGTACCATAGGCAAGGACAATGCAAACATTAACTTGAAAATATATTCAGATGAAAATATATAGGAAAGTTTTTCTGTATTTATTTTGCAGGAGACACTATGTTCATCACTAGAGATGCTCTCTGAGGGCCTTATCCTGCACCCATACAATTCAATGGCAAACCTCATTGACTTCCATATTGAAGGATTGAGCCCTAGAGACTGAACGCCTGATTCACTGCTCACTTATTCTGGTTTTACAGTGACATAATTCCATTATCTTCAGTGGGTTTTCTCCTCCTTTCCACCAGTGAAAACGAGATTATAATTGGTCTCCCAGAATCCCATGATTAGACAATGAAGGGAGCCACAGGCCCTGTCCCCATTGTCCAAAAATACTGTATTTAATAAATGTGCTTAGACATGGCTTAAAAAAACAGTTCTTTGGGCACTGTAGATGGGGATTAAAAGATCTGCCAAAATCTTTGCCATTGAACCATCCACCAGCAACTTCCAGCAGAGCTGCCAGAGACATATGCACTATAATTTGTTTCAACAAGAGCTTTTGTGTTGTTAATTTAGTGAGACAGTTCTAAAGCCTCAGAGACAGCAGGCCAAACCCGGGTCTTGTTGAAATAAATGTGAGATTTTTCCACTGGTTTCAGTGGGGCTAGCATTTGGCCCAAAGACAGGACAAAATATTGAATCTTTACAAATTCGTATTCACATACAAATCTCCACCTACTCCCTTTCCCACCACCACAAGAAAAAAAGAGAGTAACACCCCCTTCACCTGACTGACACATTGACTCAGCAGTAGTACTGTGGATGGACCACTATGTAAGGGATCTTTTTTGTTTCCAAATTAAGAGCTAGCTTGTAGCTTTAAGACCCAGCACTGCATTAGTGGGTTGTGGAGATGCACAGCCCAGTGGAAAATCCAGAGGCATTATGTCTGAAGCGGGTACAACACTTGGGTCTGTCAGGGAGTGATTGTTAGAGCAACCATTGGGATGAATCATGTGCTACATCTCATCCTAGAAAGACCAGCTCTGCTATGTCCTTGTGTATCCCCTCCCCATAGCTTTTAGGGAGGCCAAGCATTAGCCTGGTGCAGTCCTTGAGCTTCCACATTAAATATAATCCTAAATACTATACTAATACAATACTAAAAGGCTAACTCTGCTCTCAATTTACTCTCTTAGTATGCAGGTGAGATTGGTATGGGAGTTTGGTGTACAGATTAGGAGGACGATCAGAAGGAATATATCTGTTCTTAGTATAAAAGAGTAACGTTAACATGTCATCAAGCTAGTTACCACTAACCTGTATGGTAAGGTAAATGCTAGTGTCAAGAATATCTAGTAGGTAGGAGCAAAGGTATAGCCTTGTAGAGTCTGGAGATTTGGGTTGTATTCTTGCCTCTACCACACACTCCCTGTGTGATATTTGGGCAAGTCACTTAACCCTTCTGTGCCTCAGTTTCTGTCCAATAGAGGAGACATGTTAAGCTTGATTAGCTAATGTTACTGAACCACTTTTGGAAGGGCTTTGCAATTCTTTGAGAGAAGGGGCTATCAAACTATCAAAGTACAATTTTACGATGGTCACCATTAAAGTTTTTACAATTTTCACTAAGAATAAGGAATGCCACGAGTACTGCAGATGTTAATTAAACCGAAGATACAATGCTTGGCATTTTAAAACAGGTATTGCAACTATAATTAATAATAACAATGCATGCTGAAACTAAAGTGGAAGAGGAAAAGAGAATATGTGTTTGAAAGTTGGAGAGCAGTGTAGAATTCAACTTTGAATGTGTGTAGAAGCCTCTCCTATCACCAAGCTCTGTTGCTGTGCATGCAGACGTATTCCCTTCTGAAACCAGAATGTTCAGAACCCATTTCCTATACCTGTCCTTAATTTAGGAGCCTCGTCTTATTAACAACCAGCTAAAATATATGCTCTGCAGAAGCCCTGGGGCTTAGCTTCCAGCAAGCCTTTATTGTTAGCATAGTAGACATCCTTAACTAGAGATGAACTTGAAAAATACCCAAAATATCTCCCAAATACCAGCCGGATGCCTTGCTGCCACAGGTGCCACTTATGGGAATAATGTCACGTGCCAGTTAATCAAAAGTTCTATTTCAGCTGTATCTCTCCTGACAAGACTGCTTTTGAGGACAGTATTTCAGGGAATGATATGAAAAAACACAATAACATCCAACTGTAAGTATGTAGGTTGTTTCATGTTACAATAACCTATCCTCAACCATCCAAACACACACTTTACAGCTTTCATACCCCAAACCCAAATTTCAGGTTGCAACTTTTTTCCAACTTGCTTGACTCATCTATAAGTTCAACTCATTTTGACAGCTTTTTTAAACATGTATTATCAACGTTACATTGTGTTCACATGTCAGAAAGAAAAAGCAGAAAAATAAATCCCACTCAACTGTGTCAGTAAAATGTTTTAATTTTCATTAGGTCTGACAGGGCTAAATTTGCCACAGGTAACAGGGGCATTTACAAATTATATCTTATCACCACATGACATCATGTTGCACTGAATTACATCTTGTCACATGCTGTTAATGTCACCTCACATTTGACAAGATGTAGCCTCCACTTAAGAAAATAATCTCATAAAAACTTTTTGACAAACATTGGTTTTCTTCATAGTTTGAATCCATTTTCATAGCTTTAAATGTTGATGCTGGTGTTTTGTTAAATTAATATCCTCTACTGGAGGTTCGGACACCAACAAACACTCCATTTATAGCCCTAAAAAAATTAAAATCTTCAAAGTGATATTTTGCAAGGGCTTTCATAGGTAGGGGTTTTTTTTTTCAAACTTTTGCTATCTGTATAGAATTTTGAAAAATGCAGTGTTCACTAGTAACTTAATCCTGCCCTACTGAATTCAATGGAATTTTTGTTATTGGCTTTAATGGGATCAGGCAGCCTTTTGTTTCTTTTCAATAAATGCACTAAACCTGCATTGTAGTTTGTAGAGGATTTTTCTTGTGGACTGTATCTCAGAATGCTTCACAGAGTGACATAATACAATTTCAGGGCTAAACTGTAAGTATAATGAAAGGAAATAGAAGTTTAAAAGGATAGGCAAGGTGGAAAGGTGTGTTTTTAGTGGATATTTGAAATGAGATGCAGAGTGGGTGAGTTGCTTGCTGCTTCTCTTAACATATAGTATGGGATAAAAATCCTGTGTAAAAATAAAATTACATTTTCATGAATATGTAAGGAAGCTATGCTTTCTCTCTAGTTCTCTGTAACACCTTATAATGTCCTAAATACTTTAATCCTTTCAGCTAGCTTCAAATATATTTTTACCAATAGATTGTTTTCAAATATCTTTTATCTATAGTAATTTTTAACTCTTTATTCTCCCAGAGTTCAAGTGTTTCTCAGTTATACATATCTCCCTTTCTTTCGAGGAACCTGTATTTCTGGAGTGCATGAAATACAAGTTTTTCAAGGTATGGTACAATTCCAGAACTCGAATTCTAAACCTCTTTTAATATTTTTTGTAGTGGGTAGGTAGGATTTAAAGGATTGCACTTGTTATTACTTTGGGTTGGATTCAAATTTGAAAATGGTCTATTGTACTAGTATCAGCTCAGATATGTCCAACATCTCATAAGTAACAGCTCTTCTCTTTTACCATCGCCCATTCACTCCTTCTCCAACTGAGGTTTCAGTTAGTCTGTTAACATCTCTGATGCTTTCTTTCTCTCCTTTCATCTCCTGCCTCACACACCTCCACTGACTCCATGGTCTTCATGCTTTCATTCACAGTCTACTCCTATGCCCCAATCTCTGACTGCCAGGTTTATCCCCTGATTTACTCCCCACGTTTGCTTTCTGTCTAATGTAATCTATAGTTCCCATTATCATAGTGTCTGGGAGATTCTTTTCTCATCTTATTCTCTGAACAACTCTGTGGACAATCCAGAAAAATGTAAACTTCCTCCAGTACAAATTCATCTTTTCTTCAACCTTAACAAAGAGCTTTCCCTTTTCTCCCTTAGAGTCTCATTCTTACAATCATCGCTCACCCCTTTTCCACATTTGACTTAGCTTTTCACTAACTCTTGGCTCTGGTCTCCTGTTACTTCCCACAAAATCCTCTTCCCTCACCTCAAGCTACTTATCTTCACGAGCCCTCTGTGTCCTTTTCCCATGGTTACTTTCATATCTTCCTTCATGCTCTTCCCTGTGCCTGGGACTCCATTGCTTATCATGTGTACCCATTTCTACCATCTCTTCCTTTAAGGCTTGGTCTACATACAGAATTTGCACAAATTCAACTAAATAGGTCTTCTAAATAGATTTAATTATATCAGTGCCTCTTGTGCATGCACTCTTAAATTAGTTGCACTGGTTTAATTAAATCCATCTCAATCCTGGTTAATTTGATGCAAATTCGTGAACTAAACAAAGTTCTCTCTTAAACTCATTTATGAACAATAGTCATGCATGCAACAACAACAACAAAAAACCCCCAAACAACAAACACAACTATGTATTTCTCAAGGTATATGTATTATCATTCCATATTATCCTACGTTCATACTGTCCTCACCATCCTATTCCTCAAAGTCCATCTCCGAACCCTTGTCATATTCTCCTTCATTATAAGCTCTTTGGGGAATAGCTCTTTCTTTATTTGTTTTGTAGAGGGCTATGCTCATCTATGGTTCTGCATAAATCCTAATGATAACAAAGTCACAACTGTATTAATTAATAGCTTGTGAAATTGCAATGGTTACAAATCCTGGTCTGATTCGAGTTCCAGACCTTAGCCCAATTCCTCACTGGTTCCCAGTCCAAATGCCACCATATCAACTCATGTCCATCACACATTTAATGCAATTTGTAAAATGTTTTGGGATTCGTCTTTATGGAAAGCATTATGTAATTACTATCATGAATATGAAGGAGTGGAATTGTTCAGTGATTTACGTACAGAACAGGAAACTGGATGCTTATGAGTTATGACATTAAATCCCACAGTGGCCTTGGACAATTATTATTATTTGCTATTTCTCATGCCTAGAAGTCTCAACTGACATCACAGAGCTACTCTTAGGCTTTTTACACCTGCATAGTGAGAGGCAGTTCCTGGCCCTAGGAGTTTGCAATCTAAATAGAAGAGGTAGAAAAAGGAAGGATTCTTATCTCTATTTTACAGGTCAGGAACAGAGGCATAGAGAAATTAAGGTCCCAGTTCAACAAAGCACATAGAACATGGTTACCTTTCAGCATGTGTTTACGTCCATCCCTATTCAGCAAAGCACTTGAGCATTGGCTTAAGTCCCATTGACATTAATATGATTTAATTTATGCTTAACATTAATTGCATCCCTAACTTTTAAGCATACAAGCACCTGGCTGAATCAGGGCTCAAGTGACTTGCCCCAAGGTAACACAGGAAATTTGTGGAAGAACACAGAGTTGAACGCTACTCTCTTGAGGCCCAGTTTAATGCCTGAGCCACAAGACCAGTCTCTTTCTCCTCAAAGTGACCTCTGCCTCGGTTTGTAACATGCGGTGGGAGGTGAGGTATAATGCTATTATTTTTACAAAGTTGTTTTGAGGAATAGCTGCGTGTCTGAATACTGCTTTGAGCATGAAAAGCCTTCATCGTGTCACTTTTATTTAGTTTATTTATTGCACAACCCATTCCCTTCCCATAGGTAGTGCATTGCCGTTGCATTTTAGGGGGCAGGTAATTTCCTATTATAAATCACTGCCTACTTTCCAGCCAAGCTTCTCAGTATTTTTAAATCAATTCACTTTGTCATGATTATTCAAAATACATTAATAGAAAATTCTGTAGCCTAAGCATAGCCAAGGATCCCCAAATAGTGGTTTTGGGGCTTTACATGGGTTCTTAGAGTAAGTGTTTCCCTTATACTGAGCTGAACTGCCTACATCCTTTATATTGTCAAAGATTAGTTTTGCTCTTGTTTAGACAATTTTGCTGCTGTTCTAAAAAAACTGGACAGAAGCCTTGAAACCCCATTACTCACCTGTGGAGGTTAAACTCTGAAACAATGTGGTCTTTTTTTAAAAGATAGTATTTCCAAAAGCCTGTGTATTTCCCTGTGGATATTGGAGAGAAATTTAAAGTATTTTTAAAAACAAAATGAGAGTAAACAAAATATACAACACAGAGAATCCAATGTATGAAGTTCCTTTAACCACTTCCTTTCTTCGTCTCACATACTAATTACAGAAATGTTATTGGCAGAGAAACACTTTGTAAAGTGTACTATTCAGAATGTGAAAATGTCTGCAAATTAACTACAGTTGAAAGATGAGGAAATATCTGTGCAGTCTGTATTCAAAGAAATGGGGAAAACAAACATATAAACAAACCCTGAATTTCTGCAGGGGGAATTGAGAGGACTTTCTGATGTGGTTTTTTTCTGAAAACAATGTCAATCTTTAAATTACCACATCCAATATTTTTTTTTCCTGGGTTTTCTTAAGGAGGCACATTAAGGAAACCTATAAAGATATAAACTTGGTAACAGTTTTAAAAGTATTGTGGAGCTGTTTTATTTGTTGAACAATGAAAAAGCAGCACAGTTATATTCAAAAAGTGTCCTGTCTCACAGAGCAAGAATTGTAATAGACATTTAAAAATGATGGAGATGGTATTTCTCAGTATTCTTATTGGTGCTTTGTGATGCTGTTAGTTTTACTAGAAAGAAATACCATTTTGATTCTGCCATATGCATTGCTACTGTATACTCTCTAGTTATAAGAACACAAATATTTGCTAGTGCCATAACAATTACGTTTATTGGGTGCCTGCACAGGATAAATATTGTTGAGTACAATTTAAGAATAGTTAATAGTCATTAAAATGTAATCAAGTGAATTGTCTTTATTGCCTTTACTGCTGTGGTTATCATCTTAAAAGGCAGTGTAGTTATATTGTGAAAGTCATATGGAACACAAAGTACTTAAAAGTAGGTTTCAGAGTAACAGCCGTGTTACTCTGTATTCACAAAAAGAAAAGAAGTACTTGTGGCACCTTAGAGACTAACCAATTGGTTAGTCTCTAAGGTGCCACAAGTACTCCTTTTCTTTTTACTTAAAAGTATGGAGGCATGCTAGGAATGCAGCACTGAAAGATCATGGGGATTTGGACTTACATTCTAAAAGTTAGAAGAACACAAGTGAAAAACAGCATTTTGAACATGTCCCACTCCCATCAGACCTGTAAAGTTACAAAAGGTCGAGGATTTTTTTTTTTTTTTTTTTGCTTTGGAGAAGAAAAGTGTTCAAAACCATTTCCCATGTTAGTTTTGCTCACAGCTACAAAAACAGTCTGATGGAACTGCTGGAACAAAGAACGCTTGTCTGGCTCCATCTTGAAGCCTTTTTGTCATATTTGAGCACAGCTTTCACATTACCTTAACTTATTTTAGTTTCTGTTTGTTTGTTTGTCTTTTGTTAATAATTCACACTTCCAAAAATATGATGGAAGATACGTGAGAGCAACTGACTGGGGCTGTAAGTAGCGTATGCCAGATACACTTTGGGTGTTGCAAACCAAATAATTGTATATACGAATTATTAAATTACAATTTAGAGGAATAAAAGCTACACTGATACAAATGACTAAGGACCAAACTCTCTGCTGGTGTAAAACCAGGCAGCTTCATTGGCTTCAATAGAGTTTTACTCCTTTACATTAGCAGAGAATTTAGCCCTAAATATTTGTCTCTTTCAAAACTTAGGGAATATTTTGTTCCAACAGCAACTAACTAAATACAAAAGAAAAGAATCTGGTAGTGCTGCCGATTATTACTTTTGTCTTCACTTCCGTTAACAAGACTTGGTTACAAGTTTAAATTAACTTAGTCGTTTTTTAACAATTTGAGCTGAAATTTTCCATGCCGGGGGGTTTCGTGCCTCAGACTATTTTTTTTTTTTTTGGGGGGGGGGGGAAGTTTAATCAAAAACGGTTATGCCATTTTTGAGGATTTGATTGGGGGAAAATATGTTGTTTGCCCATATTAAAGTTCTTACAACCATTCTGTTGAAAAGCTTTAGTTTCTCCATGTTGTGGAAGAGGAACTTGAAATTTGGCTCTTTTTTTATTTTTTCTTTGTACCTTTTGCTGTTCCTGTGAAAAATGGCTCAAATTTGGCCACGTTATAAGCCTCTGAAAAATCTCAATTTGCATATGCTCAATAGAAAATTTTTAGACTTTTGCAGTTACAGTAGAACCTCAAAGATGCAAACATCCAAGTTACTGACTGGTCAACTGGACACCATGTGGAATCGGAAGTAAGCAATCAGGCAGCAACAGAGACCCCTCTTCTCCAAAAAAGCAAATACTGGAATGTGCCTGTATTGCATCTTAAAGGTAGGCACATCTGGGCTGCCTGTCCCCACCTGCACACCCAGGGCAGCCTGAGCCAGCAGAGTAGGAGCAGCTCTGGGGTCTGTGCCACTTTCCTGTAATCTGCAGATGCTGTTTTCAGTCCTTGCCCAGCCCAGCCAGGAAAGGGATGTGCTGTTTTCACCCCCATCCCCGGCTGGGACGGGGACACGCTGTTTTCACACACACCCCTCCCGGCCGTGAGGGGGACAAGTTTGCAATCTCAGTCCGATCCTGCGAAAGAAGCTGCATGCAAGGAAGCTGCTGGTGCTGAGGAGGGAGCTGCTGCTGGAGTCTGGTCTGGAGTGTGAGCTGCTGGAGCCTGAACTGCTTTTTTTTAAAAAGTTAAGAACATTTCAGAATTATGGACAACATCCATTCCCGAGGTGTCTGTAACTCTGAGGTTCTACCATATTTGTGTGGTACTAGGTGGAATCACCTTTTCAATACTTAGCAACTATAGAGCATTGTCCATCTGAGGGTCTCAAAGGGCAATGAATTAAGCCTCTCAATAGCCCTATGTGGTGAGTCAGGTGATCCTAAATCCAAAGTTAGGTGTGTAAAAAAACCACAAGTCCTGATCTTCAGAAATGCTAAGCAGCCAAAATCCCCGAGGACATCAATGGGAGCTTTAGGTGCTCAGAACCTGTGAAAATCAAGCCATTTATTTAGATTAACTTTAGCCTTCTAGATTTGAAAATCTTGTTTTTAAATGGCCCAACCTTGCCACACTAGAAGACCAATTTTCTATTTTTCTTTATCTTGTAACATCATTTACATTTATGGCAAAGTAGGTGTAAATGCCACTGTTCTGATTTGGTAGTATTTTATACACATTTTGAATAGTTATAAACCTGTAGCAAAGTTAGGAATAGAATCCACATTTCCCAGCTGCTAGGCCCGTGTCTCAGCACAAGACTATCCATGAGCATTGGATAATGGAGTTGAGGTCTGAAGGTAACTTCTGAAGCTGAATTACTCCAGATCATGCATGACAAAAGTGAACAAGCTTAGAGATTGGCTTATGCTGCATCTAATAGTTATTGTGCCCAGTATATAAGACACTGTTTAGTCTATTTTGGGAATAGTTTGACACATGATTTCTTTGTGTATGTTTTAATGTCTCTTTGTGTGTCTTATAGTCCATTTCAGAACATTTCTTAAAGGCAGCACAATTGAAACTTTGTGGCTTAAGTAGAGATGTTTAAAGACAAAAATCTACAATATGCATTTTTTATTAAATAAGGCAACAGAAATTTCTTCTTTCATCTTGCCTAAACTGCATGGTGAACCACTAATAATATGGAACAATTGGTCAGAATATGTTGACACCTATATTCTTGCCCAAGGCATGCAGGAAAAGTCAAGAAAAATGATAATTGTGTTTTTAAATAAGGTATTTTACCCCAAGAAGCTAACATCTTTCTTTGGTTCCTGCTGATTTTGAAAAGACTGTATTGCCGGTAGGTAAACTGTATGCTCCCTGCTTCCTGTGTTTAATTTTTCACCCAGGAACACAAGCAGCCTGCTGAGTTCACCTTATTATTTGTCCCTAATTTGAGGGAGCTGCCAAGTTGATTAAGCAGAGCTACACAATGAGTTAAACTGAACCACTTTATTAAAAGATTATTGATTTGCAATTGGGGGAGTGTTCTCTAGACTAAGTAAAGGACGTCATCTTGGATAAAAGATTGTACAGGATGAGACTGCATTGAGGAAGCTGATCAGAAAGTCACTACCTGAGCTTTCCTTACAACAAGGAGTATAATTATTTGAAGGACAATATATGTTATCCTGAGCTATGTTCTGACTAAAATGATTTCACTGTATATGGCAGTTCTGCTCAGAAGAGCTACAGCTTCATTATTGACACTAACTGGTGAAATTCCCTTGAATGCCTTTACAGTTTCCCCAGGAAGAGACTGTAGAACATTGGGTTTTGATTACTTAGAAATGTGCAATAATTTTATTTATTTTATGTTGGCATTTGTCATCTTATCTGAAATACAGTGCTCTACTGGTTATTGTAGGATTCTTGAGTTATATTTTTGCCATACTTCCATTCCCAAGAATACAAAAATCACGAGTCAGGCCCCCAGAAGTCATATTTTAAAAATACCTTTTTTTTTTCAGACTTCTGGCCTTTGAACTTTCCAGTTATACTGAAGTCACATTTTCCAGCTTTTTTCTATAACCATGAGTGCTAGAAACTTACCTAATATACTTGCAACTATGCTTAAACTTTTATTTTAACACTAAAATTTGAATGAGCCATAGAAATATCTCATGGCAGTTCTAACATCTTGATTAATCTGCCAGGGGGAGGTGCTCTTAAATTTCTTCTAGGACTAGGTATAAAGAACTCAGCCTCTATACAGTCTATATAAATTCCAAGATCATATACTTAATCACTCAAATAGCAGGAGAAGCAAACTATTCTGCTTCTTGTTTGTTAGCAAGAATGAAATCAACTACAGTGGATATTTTGAGCCTTTATTTCTCAAACAGAAATTCTCAGCAAGGCAAAACTCTTTTAGATTACTCCTTTTCAAGTGGTTTTATAGTCATGTCAAGGCCTTGATTCTCTGAAGTTAATTCTCCCACTGTGAATCAATCTGTCCATTCAGGGATATAAACTCTAATGCATTCCTTCACTCTGCTTGAGCAACTTTGCTTTAGTTATTATAGATTTGAAACAGTTTGTGGTCTAATAGATCACTGAACTAATTAGCCATGCCTCTCATAAATGTTATGATCGCTTGAAAAAGTAAAGGTGCCCTGGGTGTGCTTATGTTTGGTGATGTCTGTAAAATTTTATTCCAGGTTTATACCCACAGCTAGCAAGTCTGGTGATTGCTACACACATTTACAGGATTGTTGTGGGGTTTTTTAAACAGTGGAAACATTTATATCTTTCTATCTGTATATTTCATTTCCTACATCTACATTTCCTTATGCTTTGTAACCCACACACTCATCCAAACTAGTTTTTTTTTTTTTTAAACTTAAGAAAATAGAAACAAAATATTTATTAACTAAACAAGCTAAGGACATGCTGGAACCATATGTTTCACATATGTAGGAAGGTATTGTGTTTCAAAATTCTGATCTGGATTGACAGGCTCAAAACCTTGGTTCCTGGAACTCCTAGACTTTGTGGGGCATGGATCTTGCATATAATTACAAAATAATAAGGTTGTGTTCTGTATACTGATATTTAAGAGTAACATTTTTTTCAACCCCAGCCCCAGCCTAGATGCAGAAGTACTCCTTATAGGCTAGTTTATGATAGCTGCTGTGAGTTTCACACGTGTTCATTGAAATACTCTCTCTTTCCTCATTCTTCCTTTATTTCCTGTAGTCTAAAAGGAGTCATCCAGACTGAAAGTAACTTTGTTCTTGGTCTGAAGAAGCTTAACAGGGTCATTAAAATCCAAATTATGTGACTGGTCCACCTGTAAAGGAACAGAGGACAGGAATATAAAGGAGTCAATAGATATGGCTATTTTTGCTCAGCATTTTTAACTTTCCATCTACTTTTAAGATTCAACAAATAGCAAAACTGAACATCTTTAATAGAACAAGCTATATAAGGTGATAGGACAATAAGCTATGGTTACAATACCTGCAGTTTAGTTCACATAAATGTGGCTAGAACCTCAGCTGATCCTCACTGAAGTCACTAGAGCTATGTTAACTTATGTCTTGCATACAGATGGATCGGTCATACCTTCAACACAGTCATCATGATGGTCACTCACAACAAAGATTTTTTTCTCTTAAGTTTCTTACTTTAGTTGTAATTGTTTCCTCCTTAAACAGAATAAGGAACATATTGAGTTGTACCATGAAATCAACAGAACTATTTTCAGAGTAGGTATTACTCAGAGTGAGTAAGTGGCACTGCCCTGTGGCAGTGATTACCTGTGGGCAGAAGAAAAAAAGAGCAGAAAGTTCATTAAAATACAGAAAAATGATTGTTTAAAATGTTTAATTAATAACATTTTGTATGTGAACTTAAATTACAAAGTTCCACTAGTACTGTCCTAAGAAATCAATAGCCATCAAATATCTCCTCATGAAGGATGGGACTGCTTCTAACTACACCTCTTAGCTGGAATCTGCCAGCTTTCAGGACTAGAACACACACCTTAAACCACAAGCTCCAAAGCTACATTAAGCTCCTCAGGACTGGAAGAGACTTCAGACTCAGCTGCCTCATTGTAATCTGCCTCAGAGCTAGAACAGGTTTCTGAATTAAGTAAGCTCTCACATTATAGTAAACCAGGTAGGGCTGGAGGAATTGTATAGGTTCTTAGCCCCACTCCTAATAGGTACCATCTTTCCCACCTCTCTCAAAACGGAGTCTCACAGGTAGTGGCAAAATATGTAGCTTCTCCTAACTCTGAGAATTCAATCAAGGTTAAAAAAAATAGCTATGTTTCTATTTTGGGGAGTAAAAGCAACTAAAAGGAAGAAAGGAAAAGATAATTCTGTAGTTGTTTTCTCTTTTCTTGTTGCTTCTTAGAATTTATGAAGACTTTTAGTGCAAATAACATGTTACCTATTTAACCACTGCACAAACCAGCCCCGTGGGCATTCTTGTTCTACTCTATCACAGTCCCAATTTATGGCTTAAAAGCACAGGTCTATTTAAACTGAGACTCCAGCTGAGCGGACAATCTTAAATACTTAGAGAGTCTTATTCATGACTTAAAGGTATACCCTATATATATATCTGACAAAAGAATAATAGCCAAGCAATACTTCCCAGGTAGCACATGGACAATTGTCTCCAGCTTACTTAGTATAATAACTGTATTTTCCTTAGCTGAAATAAGAGCATAAATGTTTTTTGTCAATTTAAATCACATATTCCTAGTCAAATTTTTGTAGCCTTGCATACCCAGCATTTTGAATACTTCTGTCTGGCATAGGTGCTGGAACTAGGAGTGTCGGGGGGTGCTGTAGCACCCCCTGGCTTGAAGTGGTTTCCATCATAGATAGGGTTTACAGTTTGATTCAATGGCTGTCAGCACCCCCATTATACAAATTGTTCCAGCACCACTGCTGTCTGGTGTATTCTGTAAGGGTGGAAAGACAAGAAAAAGTTTAAACCAAAAGAGTTCTGTTATTAGACCTTCATTTAGGTGCTGGGGATCTCTGTAAAGGCTGTTGAGTGAAAGGATCTTTCCACCTAACTAGGCTACAAATCAGCATTGGAAGCATTCCGTAGACATTGTTCCAACCTCAGTATTCAGTAGCATCAATAGCTAGTGTTCTTCCCATTCTGTGGTGATAAAGACTGGTGGATTCATGCAGTCACAAATCTACCACCTATCTGCTTCCTCTGTCCTCTAATCTTTTGTGCGATACGTGAGGCCCCCAGCATATAGCTATGTAGTGCACAGGGAGAATTTGTTTTGTATTGAATACATTTACCTCTACTAGAAGTATAGCTGTGAAGAGACTCAGAAAGTCTGTCTGTGGGCACTATCTCAGGTAACTCAAGCAGAAAATGAATTAAACTGAACAGGTGCACATTTGAGACAGGCTAACTTAACTGTATCCTGGGACCCTAACTGGGGACACACAGCCCACCAAAAGTTAAAAGATTAATAAATTTAATGTGTTCCAGTAATTGTTGGAAGTATATGCAGATTAACTTTATGACTTCAAGGAAGCAAATATCTCTTTACATTGAGTGTACTTTGTTAACTGTGTTGCTGGCAGGTAGAAGTAGTCAGGACATTGAAAAACCAAGCTGTTCAGACAGAAACTTGGGAGTCAGGGAACCCAACAATCTGCCCTCAAGATGGGCAGTCCTGAAATCCAGCCAACTAGGCAGCTCACTAACACAGGGAGCTGGCCATCCTGGGAGCCAGGCAGTACATGCATCTGCCTGCCAGGTGAGCAGCCCAAGGAGCCAACTGCTCAAGAAGCCTGGAAGCCAGGAAGCCCAAGAAGCTGGCCAGGAGGCAGCTGGCCCAGGTTGGGAGTCTGGAATCCAGGAAAGAAACCCAATAGCTGGCCAGAAAGCAGGGAGACCCTGGATGCCATTCATTTTTACCAGCCTGGTGTACTCATGTGGGGCCATTGTGACCCCTACCAGGCTGATTAGTCCACATTGTTCCCTGGGATCCCCCAGATTACATTGCATGGGCTCCTCCCTATTGGGGCACTGGGCTGCTATATGCCCCAACTCGCCACACTCATAACAGCGATATCTCATCCCGGAGGTTGCCCTCTGTCTTAGACCCTCTGACTTGCTCCCCCAACCCTCTCCCCCTGGACCCCAGGTCCTCTTGGGGCCTCAGGCCACTCCTTGGGGCCTGTTCTTCTGGCTATGGCTTTCCTGGTGTTCTCGATGATCTGGGTCCTTGGGGTCGGGAATGGTTTCCTGAAACACCGTGTTCCACCTCTTGGGGTTTTGAACAGTTCACGGGCTGCCAGTTTTCCCTCAACAAGGGTGACCAGTTCATCATAGATGGAGGGGTCATTCTGGCCTACCCAGGCTCGGAGGCCCGAGGGTAGTCCCCTCATACAGTGGTCCAGCACCAGGAGCTCCATCATTTTCTCTGAGCTGAGAGCCTCCGGGAGTAACCACTTCTGGGATAGGTGTATTAGGTCAAATAGTTGTGATCGTGGTGTCTTGTCTTCGCAGTACTGCCATTCATGGAACCTCGGGGCTCACAGGGCCATTGTTACCACTGCCCTGGCCAGGATCTCTGCCTTCAGTCGGGGGTAATCTGCTGCCTCCTCTGCAGTCATATCATAGTAGGCCTTCTGGGCCTCCCCGCAGAAAAATGGGGTGAGGATGCCTGGCCACTGGCCTCGGGGCCAGGCCTCCTGCAGGGCTGTTCTCTCAAAGGCCAGGAGATACACCTCCACATCATCCTCCCGGGTCATTTTCTGCAGACAGTAGCTGACCCGTATGGTCTGCGTCTCTTCATACCCATGGCTCCTCTCCATAAGGGCCTTCACCTGGTTCACTAGTTCCTGCAGCATGGCCCAGTCTTGGGTGGCCTAGGTCATCAGCAGGCAATTGGTCTCTTGCTGCAGCCTCATGCTGGGCAACTGCCTGGACCCGGGTAGCCTCCTGCTGGGCAGCAGTGGCTTGCACCAGTGCTTTGACCACACCCTCCATTTTGAGGCAGGGTGGTTGTGACCCCCATGGACTACATTCAGGGCACAGAAATCCCACTGCTCACACCACATGTGGCAAGATGGTGGGTCCTGAGCTTTTCTTGGCAGGGAGCTAAGATGCCACCCTTTGCCCCTGCTTTTGGGTGCTGAGGGCCCCACTACTAGCCCAGGAAGGTAATAGAGGAGGGAAGCGGGGGAGGGGTCTGGGTTTGCTCCTCGCTCTGAGTCCCAGCCCCTCTAAACCCCTGTGGGTTTCTTACCCTCATCCCCCTTAGGTGGGGTTACCCTCGGTCCTTAGATGATGGGGGGGAAGGGAGTCTCCCTGTCCTGCTGGGGCAGGGTCTCCCTTACTTCAGTACTCAGGTCTTCCAAATCTCTCAACACACCTCCAAGCTCCAGTCCTTCCTCCTCCCCCTCTGTCTGCCTGACGCAGCGGGTTTATTAGGTTCCTAACAGGGCCTTAATTGACTGCAGGTGCTCCAATTAACCTGCAGCCACCTTCCCTAGTCTACAGGGAACCATGGCTTAATTAGCCTTGAGCTTACATATTTCCCCTCTAGCACTCTCCCACTGCTCCCTGGCCCTCCTGTATCACAGTGACACATAGGTATTCTAACAAGTAGGGGCCTACCAAATTCACAGCCATGAAAAACATGTCATGGACCGTGAAATCTGGTCTCCCCCTGTGAAATCTGGTCTTTTGTATGCTTTTACTCTATACTATAGAGATTTCACGTGGGGAGATCAGATTTCGTGTTTCTCAAATTGAGAGTCCTGACCCAAAAATGAGTTGCGGGAGGGGGGTGGGTGTCACAAGGTTATTTTAGGGAGTCGTGGTATTGCCAACCTTACTTCTACGCTGCCTTCAGAGCTGGGTGGCTGGAGAGCGGCAGCTGTTGACTGGGCACCCAGCTCTGAAGGCAGCACCCTGCCAGCAGCAGCACAGAAGCATGCCATGCCACCCTTACTTCTACGCTGCTGCCTTCAGCGCTGGGCGGCCAGAGAACGGTGGCTGCTGATTAAGGGCCCAGCTCTGGAGGCAGCCAGTGCAGAAGTAAGGGTGGCAATACCACACCACGCAATCCTTACTTCTGCGCTGCTGCTGGCAGCGGCTCTGCCTTCAGAGCTGGGCTCCAGGCCAGCAGACAACATCCTCCAGCTGTCCAGCTCTGAAGCACAGCAGCAGCACAGATGTAAGGGTAGGAGTACTGCAACCACCACAACTCCTTTTTGGGTCAGGACTCCTGTAATTGCAACACCATGAAATTTCAGATTTAAATAGCTGAAATTATGAAATTTATGGTTTTTAAAATTCTATGACCATGAAACTGACCAAAATGGACCGTGAATTTGGTAGGGCTCTACTAATAAGAGACTCACTTTTATGTCTGGCCCTGGTCAAACGAGAGGGCTCAGGTTTAGTATATGTTATATGCCTGTCACATGGCACAGATCAGTATCCACTGATTCCAATGGCTACTATTACACATTCTGTTTTTTTTTTTTTAAATAAAACCTAATATTATCCCAAATCAACCACTAATGACTGATCCAACCAACTACTGAAACCAATAGAGCTAGCTGACATTTTTGTTCAACTATTCTTTTTTGTTTCTTCATGAAAAATAGCTTCCCCCACAACCTGCAAACTACTTAGCAAAAAGCTTCTATTTCTTTTAAATTGTCAAATTTTTTTTCCTCAAAACTGGAAATGTTGCATTTTTACTTTCTTACTATTTCCCTCTTTTTGCTGCTGAATGCAACAGAATGAATCTATATATTTTTCTACCCTTTGATGTTTCCCCTTTTTATTTATTTTTCATTTTGCCACTCTGTAGCTTTTCAAAATGTCCTCTACTTTTGAATAGTTAAATAGCAAAAGAAAAAGATGAAAAAAAGGAAAGAAACATGGGGGGCGGATCAAAATGCAGACCTCATTCATTCGTTTCTGCAGAAGTAAAAAATGGGAGAAAAAAAACTAAAAAGATTGTTCCATTTTGTAGTGGAAATTACTTTAAGGTTTTTTTTTATGAAACTTATTTCAATCAGCTCTATAAAACACTTAAAAAGATAAGGCTGAAATGGAGGTCAGCATAAACATTCTGAACTCCCTTAAAATTAAATTATTCTGCCTCTTATTGAACATTTGTCAACAGTTTACTATCTCTGAACCTCAGTTGCTTTCTAGCCACATGACCATCCGTTCAACACCTTAGATTTAAAAAGCCTAGTAAATAGTTTATTAATGAGAGGTAATCTTTTCCATTTAATTTAAATATATCTGCACCAGCATTGATCCAAGGGCAACAGGAAACCCTGACAGATTCTGATGTGGTTGTCTTTTGTTCGTTTTGCTGTGTTTATTGCAAATTTCACATTTTGATATCTTATCTTCGATGGTTGCATTGATGTCTGGTCAAATTAGAATAACTCAGGCTCGTTTCTAACACTCCCCTGGATTCATACAGCTACTCAGGACTGGTGGAAGTTGAGGTCACCATAACCACATCCCCACGTCTCATGCCTCTACTTAAGCAACAAGTGTTAGAGGTGGCTTTAGGCCTCTACACCACAATAGGCTTCCTCGTTCACAGAAATGATTTGCTCAGGCCAAATATATTGGCTGTACAGCCGAGTTATGTTGGGAGTGCAATGAAAACAGATTGCACCACACCAGAGTATCTGGCCAAATGCATTCCAATCACATATTCTAATTGACAGGTATTACATAATTCATTCTGCATTTGTCTCCATCCATCAAATTAATGTAATCATATAGATCAATAGGTAATTCTACTGCTCTCTGTGTGTATGTATATTAGACTTGGAGAGTCTTGAGCTAGTCTATTCAAAATCTTCTCACTGATCAGACAAGCAGCAAACATCATCTTCTGTAGTCAGTACATGACATCTTTGTTTTTCACATAGGCTGTACAGCAGTAGATTGTATCTCTAGCTTTGACATGTGGCACACTACTAATACATTTCAAAGAATACCTTAATATCGTCTTCATTCTTAGGCTATGTCTACACTACGAAATTAGGTCAAATTTATAGAAGTCGGTTTTGTAGACAGCATTTTTATACAGGGGTGGTGGAGGAGGGAAAGACAGCACTTTAAAAATTACTTATTGAATGCCAGCCTTCTGTTGCTTGGGCAATCCTCTGGGGTGGAGTGGCTGGGTGGCTGGAGGCCCCACCACTGCATTCTTGGGCGCCTGGGTGAGGAGGCTATGGAACTTGGGTAGGAGGGCAATTGACTAGACAGGGGCTGTAGTGGCAGTCTGTGCTCCTGCTGCCTTTCCTGCAGCTCAACCATACGCTGGAGCATATGAGTTTGCAGCCTGAGCATTGACTCCTACCTTCTTTCAGCAAGCTGACACCATCTACCATCTTGAGCCTGCCATCTCCTCACGGTCATATTGTGTGTTCCTGTACTCTGAGATTGTCTGCCTCCACGTATTTTGCTGTGCTCTGTCAGTGTGGGAGGACAGCATGAGGTCAGAGAACATTTCATCATGAGTGCGTTTTTTTCACCTTCTAATCTTTGCTAGTCTCTGGGAAAGAGAAACATATTCAGTTGATGGAGAAAAAAAAGGGAGAGAGGTAGGTTAAAAGACATATTTTATAGAACAATGGGTACACTCTTTCAACGTAAACCTTGCTGTTAACATTACATATATAGCACATGAGCTTTCATTACAAGGTCACATTTTGCCTCTTATTGAGGATATGCCAGTTTGGTGTGAGAGATCATTCATGCAGGGACGGACAGCAGACTTCGGCTTGCAGGCAGCCATGGTAAGCCACAGTCTTTTGTCTTCTTTAACCTTCATAACATGTGGGAATGGTTTCAAACAGCAGCACCCTCATTTCCCATACAAAGTAGCCATTGGGTTGGCCATTAAAAATGGTTTGGCAGTTTAAAAGGAGGGGCTGCGGTTTCCGGGTTAATGTGCAACAGAAACCAGCTAACCTCCCTCCCCCTCCACACACACACACATCCCAATTCTCTGGGATGATGGCTCCACCCCTCCCCCCACTGTGTGGCTAACAGCGGGGAAGATTTCTGTTCAGCCATAGGCAAACAGCCCAGCAGGAATGGGTACCTCTGAATGTCTGCTTACTAAAACCACCCTATTTCAGCCAGGTGACCATGAATGATATCACTCTCCTGAGGGTAACACAGAGAGATAAAGAACGGATGTTGTTTGAATGCCAGCAAACACCGGGACCATACGCTGCAATGCTTTGTTCTGCAGTGATTCCTGACTCTGTGCTACTGGTCTGGCATGGTAAAGTGTCCTACCATAGAGGACGGAATAAGGCTGCCCTCCCCAGAAACCTTTTGCAAAGGTTCTGGGAGTACATTCAGAAGAGCTTTATGGAGATGTCCCTGGAGGATTTTCGCTCCATCCCCAGAAATGTTAATAGACTTTTCCAGTAGCTGTACTGGCCACGAATGCCAGGGCAAATTAATCATTAAACATGCTTGCTTTTAAACCATGTATAATATGTACAAAGGTACACTCACCAGAGGTCCCTTCTCCACCTTCAGGGTCTGGGAGCCCGCCTTGGGTGGGTTTGGGGGATACTGTGTCCAGGTCCAGGGTGATAAACAGATCCTGGCTGTTGGGGAAACCGGTTTCTCTGCTTCCTTGCTGTGAGCTATCTACAACTTCCTCCTCCTCATCATCATCATCTTCCTCGCCCCCAAAACCTGCTTCCATGTTGCCTCCCACCCCTTGGATGGAGTCAAAGCACAGGGTTGGGGTAGTGGTGGCTGCACCCCCTAGAATGGCATGCAGCTCATCATAGAAGCAGCATGCCTGGGGCTCTGAACCGGAGCGGCTGTTTGCCTCTCTGTTTTTTTGGTAGGCTTGCCTGAGATTCTTAATTTTCACGCGGCACTGCTGCGGGTCCCTGTTATGGCTTCTGTCCTTCATGCCATTGGAGATTTTTTCAAATATTTTGGCATTTTGTCTTTTTGAACGGAGTTCCGCCAGCACAGATTCATCTCCCCATACAGCTGTCAGATCCCGTACCTCCTGTTCGGTCCATGCTGGAGCTCTTCAGCAAGTCTGGGACTGCATGGTCTCCTGTGATGATGAGCTCTGCATGATGACCTGTGCAGGTGAGCTCGCCACGCTGGCCAAACAGGAAATGAGAATCAAAAGTTTGCCAGTGCATCTGAGTTGAGAGCACTGTCCAGAGCGGTGTCACAACTGAGCACTCTGGGATAGCTCCCGGAGGGCAATACCATTGAATTGCATCCACAGTACCCCAAATTCGACCCGGCAAGGCCGATTTCAGTGCTAATCCCCTCATCAGAGGTGGAGTAAAGAAAGCGATTTTAAGAGCCCTTTACGTCGAAAAAAAGGGCTTCGTTGTCTGGATGGGTGCAGGATTAAATTGAGATAACGCTGCTAAATTTGACCTAAACTCCTAGTGTAGACCGGGCCATAGTTGCCTCAACCCAACATTCCAGATCTGCTTCTCTTGAATCTTATTCAACATTTATTTTGGTAACCCTTATCGCCTTCACTGTTCTTGATTGATCCAATAACTTTCCAAGCAATTTTATATAATCATTTTTTCCATGAAATCCCACTTTTGTCTACATCAGAATTAGTAAGAACGATCTTTCCTGCAACATACACAATCATTTCAAAAATTGTGCATTGATTCTTATATGTTCATTGTTATTTGAAATAGCTTACCTAACAGCATAGAGACTGACCTTTATTTTCCATGTTTCACCATTTAGATTTTACTTTAAAAATAAATAACATATGGAAATGTACTGGATGTGCTGACTGGGGCTTTATAATGCTACCAAAAAGGCTGCTGAGTTGAAGAAATAGAGATTCATTGAAATGCTATGGCGTCTCTTAGGATCATTTACTTTTAAACCACCTACTTTTCCCCTGTTTGATTTTGTTTTTCTTTTAAATGATGTATTTTTCATAGCATAGTTACGATGTACTATCCTGTGAATTGAATGCTTATAAAAGTTGTTACAGCCCTGCAGACTGAAGTCCGCAGCACTGATAGCAGGGTGTGCAAGATTTACCACACTACCACCAAAGGGGAAGTCCTTCGCCTCTCTGAGTCTGTCAACGAGAGTGCCAACTGTGTTGGTTTTAGTAACGTGGCTTCTTTTCTACTGGGAAGTGCTGCGTGACCACTCATTACCCATAGCACACCATACACCACAGACCTGAGCTGTATTTCAACAGATGGCCATATCGGCTCCAAAACCCTGAGCCCATCCAGTTCTCCCTTATGTACTCTTCTGAATATGCGTTCAACTAATGAATATGAATCAATACAATGGAGTGAGGAAAACATTGCTGAATGTTCATTTAACCCCTTTAGTGTTCTGTTTCCATTAAAATGCAAGTTGAACTTTATTAGCATGAATACTTGCATCACTTAAATTTTAAGTATGAAGCTTCACTTAAAGCATATTCTAAATTATATAGTCAACTGTGATATTTGAAATTCTTTCCGATAGTTGGCTCAGTTACATAATTCATCTAATCCAGTGGTTCTCAACCCACAGCCCATGGGCCACTTGTGACCCAATCAGCACACAGCTGCGGCCCATGTGACATCCTGAGAGCCATACAGGTAGTATATATATTGTATGGCTGCAGCCCACATAACACATAGAGAGCTGCATCTGCACCCGCAATGATAAATAGGTTGAGAACCACTGATCTAATCTACTTTCTTTGGCGGTTCCAAGGTTATGTTCGTGGTTCCCTTTTCTCCCTCTACACCTTATCTCTGGGTAATCTCATCCACAAACACAAATTCAGCTACCACCTTGCTCACTCTCAGATCTAGCTCTCTACTCCAGCCCTGTCTCCTTTGATCCAAATTAAAAACTCAACGTGTCTTCCTGACATGTCTTCATGGATATCTAGCCATCAGCTCAAGTGAAATAATGCTCCTAATTTTCTCTCCCTCCCCAGTACCTCTTTTCTTAATCATTGTAGAATGCACCACCATCCTGCCTGTCATTCATGCCAATAATCTGGGTGTCATCTTTGACTCATTCCGCTGTGTAGGTACTCACATCTAGACAGGTCATAGATATGCTGCATAGCCCATGATGGGATGGTGAGAGAGGGTAACAGCAAATCATCAGCATTATGCGATGGTTCTTTAAACATGGGCCCAACAACTGTTTCTTTGCAGCATATCTATGACCTGTATAGAGTGTTGGAGGAACTAATGATCTACAAACAGCTTCCCCAATAGATCTGAGCTAGATTTTACAAGTTTTTAAGAGAACAGGTTTAACTAACAGATAATGATACCAGAGAAACTCTATTTTGAAGTCCCCAGACTCCATTTTTTATCCTGGGCTTCCATTTTGAATAAGCAAGAGTCACCCCACCATTAGATGGAAGCTGCAGGTCACATATTTCTAAATATAGGATTGGTGGGGAAAAGGTGCTCAACAATGATTTGGCAGATCATAACACTGTGAGGTAAATAATGGTTGCAAGCTGAAAATAGAGCTGGTAGTTAGCAAAAGAAGGTAAACAAGCAGGATGATGTTGTGTCTAAAATAGGGTTGAAAAATGGTATAAAGGTCAGTGTGTCAGTTGACAGCAGACAGAGTTAGGCAGACAGATGACATCTAAGAAGACAGGTTGAGAAAACAGCTGAGAAGAGAGATAGAAATTAAGATTCAGAGAAAGTGAATAGGAGAGACAGTGCAGCACAATCACCAGAGTAAGTCTGTCAGACAAAGTTATGGTTATAGCTATAGTCACAGTTATAGTATAGTTTAGTGTTAGTGTGTATATGTGTGTTTGTGGGTTTATAAAGATCAATGTTTGTATTGTATTGATTGTAATAGGAATTTATGTATGTAAGATCTAAAGACCATCTCAGAACTGCTGTCAGCAACCTGTGGAAGACTGGCCATCTGAAGCGGGGCGCATCATTTAGAATGACTTCAAACTGTAAGGCAATATGGTTTGGAGTGCTCATTAACTTGTTGTAAGGGACTTGAGTCAAGGGTGCAGGAACAATTTTTATAGTGGGGATACTGAGAGCCACTGAACCAAACTGTAAACCCCGTATATAATGGAAATTACTTGAAGCCAAGGGGTGCAGCAGCACTCCCAGCTCCCCTAGTTCCGGCACCTATGATTTGTGTTTTTATTATTATTGTGTCAGGGATTGTTGTTCACACCAATAAAAGAGTGCCTTGTTTTGGAAAAGAACACTGCTTGTGTAAATCATTTATCGGAAGGCTGTGTTTGTGTCCTCTGGGTGTAACAGGTCTGAGATGTTCTGGGGAGTTTCTGAAGTAGTAAATCCCTGGCAAGCCCAAGATATTCCTTGATCACCCTGCAGACCCATATCTGATGAGAACAGATATGTAAGATGGACTGTTTAAAAGAACCCTTGGTAACCTGAGAGGAGGCAATAAGTGGGTTATTCTGGGGGTACCCTAATTCTGTTTTTGGGGTAACTATAGAAGCTGAAAGCTCCACCAGCACCTCTAGAATAGTATTACGAAAAATTGGTCAATACGGTTAATACTCAACCACAGTCAAAATGACATCCATCCTTTCCAGACATATGTCTGTACCTGCCAAAAAGATCAGCCCATCTGAATCAGAGGAATCCTTCAAATACTTGAATCATCAAGCAAGAGCTTACTTTGTTTCCAGGCAATGGAAAACAACACAACTATCTTTGTAATGAAGTTGATGTTCATATTAGTAACACATCAGTGGACATTAGCTCATGTGTGTGCATGCATGTGGTGGTGTTTTTGTTTTTGTTTTTGTTTTTTTCTAAATCTTCCTGCAAGCCAAACAGTTGCTTTGAGACACTGATACATTGAAAGTATGAGCTATTGGCAATTGGTAAAAACAACAAAGAAGACCAGAATTCTGAATGCAAATAAATAGCCATTTCTGAATCCTCCCCTTTCCAATTGTCCATCTTCTGATCTTCAGAACTTGTGGCATGTTAAGGAAACAAAGTGACTTGACTCTTGCAAGACTAAATTCATTTTGCTTAGGCTAACATTGTTGGATGGCAAGTAGCTAGCACTAAGTCTGTAAACATGAACAAAAATCAGACCTTTTCTTTTCTTGTGCCTGACTGCATAAAGGCTGCATGGAGTGCAGAACACTGCCAAATACTGCATATGCTTTCTGAGACGTCAGTGTTTCTTAGTATAGTGTGTAGCATTTTAGATGTTTGAACTGCTATTACTAAAAACCTTTTCTTTCTTTCCCTCTTCCATTTTTCAAAATCTAACTCTTCAAGTCAGCCTCACAGCATGACTTATCAGTGAGAGAAAGACTGTTGATAACCATTAAAGACACATTTGTTAAAATCCTTACTTTCACCTGGAGAGGAGTTGCATAGAAAGCCCTGTGCCTGAGACTAGCTGGACAGTTTGTGGTTTCTTTCTAATTCTGATATGATTTCTTTATTTTCTCAAGTGTGCTGATGGAGATTTTAAAACCTACACTTCTGTTCAAATGTTGTTTTATAGTAGCTCCCAATAGTGATTGCTATAGTTAAGGTAACAAAACAGTGGGAGATTTTGAAACTCAATGGGAGTTGGGTGCTGAAATGCCCTTTGCCAAAGGCACAATCTCCCCCACAATTTGCATTATATCTCTTTGTTTATACTTCCCAATAAACTTATTTTTAGCTGACTTTTTTTTCCTTTCTTGGCTGAAATTCTCTATGCTTTTTCTAGATAATTTTAGATAATTAGAAGGCTTAAGGCTAGGGCTTCTGTGTCTGTGCCTACACTAGGAAATATTTCCTTTGCTGATAACAGGCATCAGCAATGGATATAGTTGAGTCAATGCTAAAAATAACTTTAACTGAAAATGTATACAGGACTAAATCACAATCAGTATTTTTAAAGAAACTGTAGTTCTACCATGCTCCAGCCAGGGTTCAACAAAATCCCCACCTAGTCTTTCACAACAAGTTGTTCTGTCTCTTTCATTCAAAACCAATCTAGAATGCTTGTGAAGAATGCACACAATTTAATTCCTAGCCCTCTTATCTGCAAATGAAAGAGTGATTAATTAATTTTCCAAAGAAGTAAAAAGATCTTCAGTTTAGTTAAGTGACAACATTCCCTCAGCATGTTGATGATAAGGAGTGGATACAACATGAGGTCATAATTATATATATTAATACCAAGTATGCAAAGGAGAGTCAGGTCATTATAATTTCAGACTTCCAGTAAAAGGTAAGGTGAATGGGCCTGAAAAATTTAAGAGGACTGAGAACAAAACCAGAGCATGTTTTCCCCTCTGACAGGCTCTCACACATGTTATAGATGAGGCACACAGATTGTATGGCTAGAACCCATCCAATGAGTTATAACAATGTGTTTTATAATGTTTCCTAAGCTTATCTCCAAGTTGCATAAAGCAGACCAAAGTGCCTACAGGATCACCTGGGTTTGGGTACTTGTACTACTCTGATGGGACCTTGGACATCAAAGATAAAACCTATGCCATAAGTATGAACAATGAATGAACATGGGGGTGAGAGGGTTGGGAGAGAATTGTGACAACTGAAAACAGTACTAAGTATGGTGTAACGATCCACTTAGACCAGCAAGTAAAAGGCTTTCAAATACCTAAAATCAAGAGGAACATTCTAAGCTTATTCTCAAGAGTCTGCTATCAGAAGCTTCAGGACAGCAGTCTGATGTTATGATAACTTCTGCCATAATGCCATCTCCAGCTTCTTTTTCAAACAAAGCTGCTATTTGGTACAGAACTAGCAATTTCATGAAGCACAGAACCATTTTTTAGTGTTTACTTTATCAATAAAGTTTTTTTTTCACTTCAGTAGGATCTGTGTGCTCATTCTGAGTGGCAAAGAAAATTAGCATGTTGTCATGTTTTTGCTTGATTTGTTTACTACTATTTTTACTATGTCTAAACTATAATTACAATAAAAACATAGGGAGCCTGGCTCTAATCTTGCACTATTAAAATCAGGAGCAACTCACTGAAATCAATATAGAGACACAATCATAAACCTGACTCAAGTGAGTTTATAATAGAGCTATAGCCTTAACAATAAGATACAGAAATAGTCACAAAAACTGGACATCTTTTTAAAGTGCATTCAAAGCATAAATCAATTAATAGATTTTAACTCATCAGGACAGCCCTTTGAATCAAGTGGAAAATAACCCACTCACACCCTCAACAGTTGTTGTATTTGTTTTATTCTTTTCCCAGAGCATCTTAAAAAGAGAGTGGCCACCTAGGATCTCCTTTTCTTATACTATTATACATTCATCTTACAGTGACCTTCAAATAGTTTCAGAATACTATAATGTACCTTACATTCAAAAATACAACTTTTGTACAGCACACTGCAGTATTTGCAATGTAAGTAGGAAATTATTTTGCAGTTGGACTATTCTTATCCCGTCCCAGGTCTAAGACTAACTCTTTTAACTGTCAACAGGCATCATTCTGAGGGTATTTCTATTAGATCTGCTAAGATACAGATTTGCTAGACCTATTTCAGTTTGTGAAAGAGGTGAGAGGTTATACTTATACTTTGAGCATTTGTGAAATATTTTAGCAAAACGATCATGTTGTTTGTCATGCACGAAAGCTTCAGCAATTCCTTAAACTTAGTTTGCTCATATAAATCAATGCCTAAGAAAGTCTGCTGAAGAATATCTCTGAGGAAATACAATATTCCAAATAAAAGGTCAAATTTTATATTAGAAGAGTTGTATGGAAACATATTTTCTGAAGTTTTCAGATCTCTCAAGATAGGGAAGCTCCAGAGCAGAACAGATCGACATGAGAATGAGCTTTGTCAATAGTTGATCATTTCAGTCCAATTTTTAGCGTTGCCAACAATGAGAATTTCATTGCAAGTCTCACAATATTTGGTGGGGTTTTTTTCCCTTTAAATACCTACCTGAAATATTACATGAAAATATCAGCTTTCCTTTTTCTTTTTTTTAAAGTAAATTTCGAATCCTCATAGTTTCAGAGAAAAATTTGAAAATGTGACCCAAGTGCAGTCTAATTGTTAAAAAACAAGATTCAAATAAAATGAGCTTTGAAATCTCAAGATTTTTTTGTGGGTCTGACTCATGATTTTTTGAAAGTCTAGGGTTGGGGAAAAAAGCATGTGTCCTCCTTTCTGTATAGTAACAGAAAAGCTATGTTAGAACCTGAATAGACTTCTGAAGTACTTCTGACCAGTCTCATTTCTCTCCTTCCTCCACGGTATACCTCCACAAACAAATGAATCACAACTTCTGCAATTCCTAAACTTTCTCTATAACCTCCCTCCAACTCATTAGATAGGGCTCTTAGTCTTCTTGGTAGGAAGCAGCCTGGGCCACAGCTGTCACCAGAAGCCAGCACACCCAGAGGTCATTAGTTGTTTGGGAATAGGAGAAGAGTTGTAACACAACCCACCCTCACACCCAAAATTATTCTCCTGCTTACCACTACACTGGAGCAAGGCTTTGCCAGCTTTCCCCCCTACCCTAGTGCTCAGGTATGTCAAGCACAATAGCTATAGGTAGGGCATCTGGGATCTTTGTTTGCTTGTTGAGAATAGCACTTAGGATATAGTCTGCCTAGACACCTATTCTCTACACACAACTGCCCTTTTTAACACTTCTAGAAAGTGGGAGAGTGATGACTTCCACTAAGTGGAGCAACTACACATAGGGTGAAGTCCTGACCTCATTTTAGTCAATAGAAACTTGCCTTGACTTCAGTGGGGCCAGGATTTAACTCCTAGTACCTAACCTTAATTATGACCAAACATAGCCTGTAATTATATTGGAGTGTAACACTTGTGTTTGGGATGCTCACTGCTCAAGGACTTTTACCATCAAAACAAAATGAGTGGTGATAACTCACCCCCTCTTTTGATTAAAATTTTACTCCCTGTCAGATGCATGTTCAAGTCTTCCACTCAAACTGGAGAATAACAAATCTATTATTTCACAGTTATAAAATCAGAAGTGAATATAACCTTGCATATAATGTGTATTCATTAAAAACAGGCCTAACTACAGAAATAAATGTTTGTAGTTCACACAATCAAATATGCATTCAAACCAGCAACAACATGGGAAGGTGTGTATATATGTTTGTGCATGTGTATATGTACTTATTTTTACTTAGTAAGTTGTTAGGGATTTTGTTTGAAAATTTCATCTCCTATATTTAGTCATTTTCTATTATTTTTTCTGACTACACAAATCTCTCTGTATTTGTATGCTTCTCCAAGCAGGGCATAAAATTGCTTTTACTGCTGTATGTGGTGTTAAATTTCTCTGGAGTAGAGGTTTTCTGTCACAAAATGTTAATACATAGCCCACAAAGCTATATTGCTAGGCAGTGGGTGCTAAGATATCTGGATATTTGGTTTACCTGTAGTTTGAATAGATGTATAATGTTGTGTTTGCCACTGCACAAACTTTGCTGATGATTAAAGCTTCCTCCACTTCATACATGTAATTTTACTGGGAATATGCTTCTGTAATCTAAAGATATTATAAACTTCTGGAGAACAGATTTTTATTTTATCCTAGAGATGATTTTGGTTATAGCAATGCTTGTCTTTTCAGGGAAAATTTTAATCTGCTGTCCAAGCATTGTCTAGCTGTGAAAAGTATGCTTAGGGACAGAGACATCTTGAATTGAAATTAATTCCCTGATAAAGTTTTGCATTGTTTGTGGATGTAGCAATGATAGTAAGAGCCTTGCCCTTTTCTTCTTATATTCTAATCATAGAATATGATTTCTTTAATTCATATGGTGCTATTTTTAGTGCTAATGTATCTTGAGTTCTCATGACTTATTTTCTTTTCCCCTCTCTAGAGGGATCTTATTCCATTTTTGTAGTTGCTTCATTCTGGGATTTTTATTCCCCAGAGTGTATTTTTCCTCACTTTGAAAGGTGCTCATTATTTAGTAGCTATGCTGTTTTATTCTGAGATTTTTTTCCCCATCATTCTATGTCTTCCAGGGCACAAAGAACAGAGTAATTTATTTTGCCTGATGCATTTCTTGTTGTGAATATGGGGCAGGATTCTTTTTCCTTATTCAAATTTGTGTTTATCTCTGGCAATTTGATGTGCAACATCTTTTTTTTTTTTTTTTTGACCTGTGGGTAAAACATGTTTTCCTGCTTATTTGCCAGCTGAGCTTTTTGCTAATGCATCTCATGCATCAGTCTGCCCTTATAGGCCATCCCTCTCACTTTTTTATTCATGGATGAATGCTTTAATCTCCTAGTTTATTTGTTAACCATATTATACTTCTGGAGCACAGATCTAATACTTAATATACAAGAATTAAAAGACAAGAACAGTGTTTCCCCAACTCCCAAACTCTGTGAGCTTAAAGTATTATTTTTACAGGGTAAGCCAACATATTTCTAATGAATGATTGCCATTGAATGATCCAGGTGAAAACAACCTGACTTTAGATTTGTGATCAATTTTTAAGCTAGAAGCATCATAGTTAAGTGTCCAAAATTAGAATTTACTTATTTACACTGGTGAGTCATGTAAAGAAAAACTTTCAATATCAAATGTTTAATGGAAAACGATTACCTCTGCTTTCCAACATTCTGTTTATATGAGGGAATAAAGATCTATTATTTTTTCATATATAGTCTGACCTTGCCTTTTAAATGATGTCAGGGAAGCAAAGATAAGTTTCATACTTAAAAGAATGTAGTTAAAGTCTCCTAAAATGAGTTCTTATTTTCCTTTTTTCACAGGTATTTAAATTAGGCACCACAACAGACTAAGACACTTGGAATATAGCAATTTTTTGATATTTCCTCTGATGAATATTAACTCAATGGACTCAATTCTGCTTCCCATAAAAGCATATAAAACAAAAGTACATCATATATCCACCCTCAGTTCTGTGTACATTTAAATATAAAGGCAACAAATAGTATGTGCAAAACTGAATCCACCACTACCACCACACACACACACATACACACTGCACTTGAAATCTACACTAGACAAAAATAAAATAATATAGTCTAAAATGTTCCTAACCCAGGGATGTATCACAACTAACATGTTGAGAGAGGAGAGAAAATTCCCAAAGAATATATCAAGGGAAACTCACAATAACCTTTTATCGTGTGTGCATGCGTGCGTGTGTATGTGTGTGTGTGTGCTGTTACTTTTCCTACAAAGGAGGAAGAGAGGAAAAAGTGAAAGTGTACCTTTGCCTAGACAAGGGAGGGCTAAGTAAATATTCATGAGAGTGTGCGAATTAACTCTGCATGAAATCAGTTAAATGTTTCTATTTGTTCATGTGCTTTTTTAAAAAAAAGATAATTTCAAAGCTAGCATGATGTAGAGCAATGAGAATCTTTGCTGTGTTTTATGTTAGTGTCGCTCTAAACTGTAGGTGAAGGACACTACTGAGCTTAAGAGGCCTTAAGGAGACCTTGGTTCAGGAAGCATTAGTCTAAATAGGTCCAAATTAAAGCCCTGATTTTGCAATCATATTACATGCAAGTGAACCCCAGCACCTGTGAATACCTCTGTTCACTTCAGTGAGACTTTATGTGTTTGTAAGGATACACCCAAACTGATGAGATCCCAAAATTGGGGCCTAAAGAATTTACCATATAAATAGCTCAGATATTTTTCTTTTCTTTTCAACCAAGGAAATTCTATGTAATAATGTAGCATTAATGCAATGGTAAGGATGATAAATCGATGACTCTTTCAGAATATTACAAACAGTGACACTGAATGTTGTACCTTAACTCTGCTCCTTGTAGAGAGGCCTTCAAATATGGTATTTCTTTTTATCTCCATATATTATTATATAATACAAAATATAACACAAACTGCAGTGTCTTACATACAATATCACATACAGCCCACATATAGTGGAGCCCTGTACAATATCCATTGAGGTAAATTGAAAAGCTTCAGTAGGTCCTGAATTTGGCATATACTGTACAAATACCACTGTACTTCTGCATAATACAGGTTCTATATTTATAATGAAAATATAACAAGTTTGGTTTTGGTTAGACATTCTGAAATATAAAACTATGTTCTTGTTTTTTTCTGAAAACTCTGTTTTTCACATATATAGTTGACAACCAATTTCAGTATTGTGAGATCTTACGTTTGTTTGGAGTTTTGAAATAATTCAGAAAGACAGCTGATCTGTTCTCCCAGAGCAGTAAAAAAAAATGTATTAATATGCCACAGGAAGCATATTTATGAGGTATACAGGTGTTTAAAACGAAAAAACACCGATGGCTGTAAAATTTTAGAAAACTTTAGGCCACTTCCTCAACTGGTGTAAATTGAAGTAATTCCACTGCAATTATTTAGGAATGAATATCTGAGCACTACTGGTGGGAAAATGAAACTACAAAACGAAAGCTCATGCTCAAATAAACTGGTTAGTCTCTAAGGTGCCACAAGTACTCCTTTTCTTTTTGCGAATACAGACTAACACGGCTGTTACTCTGAAACTTCAGGGGTAGTAGATCAAAAAATCATTGGGACAGATCCACAACAATTTTCCAGTGCAATCAGTGGAGCTACACAGATTTCAACCAGCTGAGGCTGTGATCAACTATTTGCACTGTTCTCTTTTTTTTAAATATAATTCAAGTCAATAATATATGTTTCCTATTTTCAAAGTATTTTATGTACAATAATTACATTTACACGTCTCACTTGAAGCTCTAGGTCTCTAACCCCTACAAACATTATGCTTCCTTACCTTTACTTGTGTGAAATAAAGAGAATACTTTGATATCTGAATCTATTTCTCATAGGTCTAAGTGGAATTGGCTTTTCATATAATTACACTTGATCTGGCACCTTAAGATGTTTTCATAGTTTCATTTTTAAACAGTGTCTTGTATCAGTTACCAACTCTCTCAGGATCTAAGAATTTCCATACTTTGCTGCCGTGTGAAGATTGTGTCATTAAAGATAAGTGCTGTAGAAAGTTGTGAATAAGTTTCAAATTCTAGATAATTGAACACAGTAGCCCTTGAAATCTTCACTACAATACAGTATTCATATAAGTAATGTGCATTTGGAGATTGACCATCCCTGGATTTGTGCTGGAAATGGCCCACCTTGATTATCATACACATTGTAAGGTGAGTGGTCACTTTAGATAAGCTATTACCAAGAGGAGAGTGGGTTTATGTGTGTGTGTGTGGGGGGAGAAAACCTGGATTTGTGCTGGAAATGGCCCAACTTGATTATCATACACATTGTAAGGAGAGTGATCACTTTAGATAAGCTATTACCAGCAGGAGAGTGGGGTGGGGGGAGGTATTTTTTCATGCTTTGTTTGTATAAAAAGATCTTCTACACTTTCCAGAGTATGCATCCGATGAAGTGAGCTGTAGCTCACAAAAGCTTATGCTCAAATAAATTGGTTAGTCTCTAAGGTGCCACAAGTACTCCTTTTCTTTTTGCGAATACAGACTAACACAGCTGTTACTCTGAAAGACTCAAAATTTAAACCTTCAAGAGTTGTTTACGCTATACTAGTGTCAATGGGAGTTTCTGATCAAGGGCCTCAGAATCTGGTTCATATAGAATAACAAAATATTTACATATAGCACATCTCATCCTCATGCTATTCAAAATTTAGAGAACACTGAATATACTGTATAATATGAACCCGTTAAATCACAAGATGAACTAACCTCTGGACTAGCCTGTGACAGATTTAACAGTGCCTAGACACTCTGCGGGTGATTTAGGACAGAAAGTAAATAAGAAAATGGTTTGTCCAGTGAAACTACAGGGAGAATGTAGTAGAGGAATAATGTAAACTTTGAAACTGGAATCTTTCTTAGGTTTTTGTGGCTATTCATCCTATCCTTGTGAAAAGTATCAGTGTCACTTTAATAACCATAACTAGTCATGACCTCATTTTTATGTCCTAATTCTCCAGCAACATGCACAATCTAGGAAATTGTTCCTGGGAAACAGTGGGAAATTGTGAATTTGAGTAAAAAGAAATCGCCAACACTTATCAAACAATGATTTTAAAATTATTTAGTACTCCTTGGACTGTTCCAGTATGCAGTACTGCCAACCCCAAATGCTGAAAAATCATGAGTTGGGTCTCAATTAATTCTGAGTTGTAAATGTACATAAATTATGGAGAACCCTTCACCTTCTTGCTTACATTTTAGACATATTTTCGATCACTTCTCCCTGGCCATGAGGGCTAGCCACTTACTTCTTGTTTTAAATGAAAGCAGAAATTCTCATATAATCAGATGAATCCAGGAGCTGGAGGCTTAGGAACAACATCAAATATTGCAAGACTTGCAATAAAATTAGGTGAGCTACACTACATTGTATTAAGTATTCTGTTACTCTAGGAAGGTCCTATGAAAGGACTTAAACAGTGGATAGGCTTCATGCTGCCCCTCTTTACTGGGCCAAATGTTATCCTAGTGCAAATAGCCAATAGTTCAGTCAGTTGCTCTTGCGGCTGTTTCCATGTGCCTTTCCATCATCTACTTCCTCCTCTGAGAGAAAATGGGGAGAGAGCCTCTCCTTTGCTTCCTACTATGAGATGACAGTCTGCAGCAGAAAGATTCCTTGCAAACATTGTCAGCTGTTCATGCTCTTTTATACACCACCTCTTACTACAGAAAAAGTAAGCTTTGGAGGGGTACGATATAACAACTGGGTAGGACAGCAGAGCCCGCACCGGTAGTGAGAATGTTGTGCAGGGAGATCCCTACAAGGATGAAAATCCCAAAGCCCTCTCTTCCCTCCCCACATACAAGTGGGAGCTGTGGATTGGGTGAAAGGACAGGGGAGCAGGGACTGTTTAGGTTTAAACCTAATTTTTGAAGTTATGGTGGATAGGAATAGTTTTCTGGGGAGGTGTAACCCTAATTATATCCTGTATCTAATGATTCCTTTCATTGTGCTGGCAATTGTACAAATACCAAGTGAAAGACAGTGATGCTTTGATCATGCCCCTCACTTACATAAATCTGAATTTCAGTTATTTGCTCTTCAGGGCAGGATCTATGTCTTTTTTGTTTATGAGACACCCAGCACATTTTAGGACATTCAAAAATAATAACTACACACACCTTATGATACTTAGCTTTGAATATCTGGGGAGATCATCACTTGGGGTTCTAGGATAGGCTGTATTACCTTTCTGCTTCTGTGGATAGAGAGCCTTTAAAAAAATATCAAATCCAAGTTACTTAGCATATCCTCCTCCACATTCTCACATATCCATTTATTACATAGCAGGGTAGGTTAAATGCAGGTCTCATGTGTCCACTTTATGTGATTTACAGCCACATAATTTAATGGATCAACAGGACTAGTAATAACTATTTTGTATATGTTTTATGTCAAAAGTGAATAGCTACAAGACTCATACTGTTCTTCAAGCAGCAGCCACAGTTAAAAAAAAATCAATGCAGCCATTTTGCAGACTGATATAATGTGCTCGTTCTTTCTTTCTTTTCTTCATTCTTTTAAGAAGCAATCAGCTACAAATTAAACCAACATGTCAGCAGATAGAGATTAGAATTCAAAGCTATCTGATGGAAACAATTTAGCCTTTGGTCTGAGACTTTTGTTCATTAGAAAACAAGAAGGACTGTATAATAATACAGTCACTAGAGCTAGTAGAAAATTTTCAGCCCAAATTACTACTTTTTCTATTAAGTGCTTTTTTGATCAATCTTTTTTGTTAACATTTTAATTTAGTCAGAATATTTTATTTTTGATGAAAAAAATGAGCCACAATTTGTAAATAGATAATAACCAGTATTTGCCTGCAGATTTTGGATAGATATCCAACTACCTTCACGTATTCATAGATTTTTAAGGCCACATGGGAACATTAGATTATCAGGTTTGACCTCCTGTATATCACTGTATAACAGTTCATAGAATTTCAGTTATCCCTTTATTATTCCAAATACATTGAGCTAATAGCACATGTAAAGATTGGCACACAGAATTGTTTGTTTATACAAGCTATAAACTTAGGCTAACGGATTTATGAGCTTATCCTGAGAAGTTCTGAACATGCTTTCTCCCATTATAGTCAATGAATTGCAGGTACTTGGAACTCCTCAAGATCAGGCCCTTATGGACCAAGTTGATGCTACTGTAACTGTGCTTACTCGGGGTAGCACCCTGCCTTCCTCTAGTTGTGGCTAGGCCAGCTAGAGATTGATGGGCTTGCTACAGCATTGGCTAAGATGTACGTCTTTTAGCTCACAAAGTAAAGACTCACACATTAAGCTCAAGAGGTCCCAGGTTTGATCCCCACTGCCAGTGTTCCTGTGTGGGCCAGTGTTACACTACTTTGAAAGGTGTCAGAGTAGCAGCCATGTTAGTCTGTATTCGCAAAAAGAAAAGGAGTACTTGTGGCACCTTAGAGACTAACAAATTTATTTGAGCATAAGCTTTCGTGAGCTACAGCTTCATGCATCGGATGAAGTGAGCTCTAGTTCACGAAAACTTATGCTCAAATAAATTTGTTAGTCTCTAAGGTGCCACAAGTACTCCTTTTCTTTTTGCGACTACTTTGAAAGTATGTCCCACTGTGTCAAGCTCAAGGGCAATTTCAAAGTAAATTTCACACTTTCTTGTGGAAAAAGACAAATGCATTCCTTTGTGAAGAATAGTATGCTATAATTCACTTATTTTTTTCCTGCTGCTATAAATCATATTATCTCAGATGATATATCAAAAAATGTGATATATTGGGGGGGTGGAATGGGATGAACTGAGCTTAGGTGTATAAACAAGGCATATTCACATAAAACAAATCTTTTTTATGAATCTGTGAATGTTACAGCTAGTCAGAACAGGAGACTGCTCCAGTTAACTTCATAAGCACAAACAACCTTCTTCTTTCCACTGAGTCTCATTCAAGATTAAATTATCTCAAACCTGATTAATTTAGCACTTATGTTTCCACATTCAGGAAGATACTTATTTGATCTACAGCCTTTGATTTGGTATTTTAAAGAAACTTTCTTCTTTTAATTACTCACCATCAGTGGGAAAGTAAGGATTGCAGGCTAATTTGTACTTTTAGTGGCAGTTCTTAACAAGGAATGACGTGTGAACTGCATCACTTCAGGAGTGTTTCCAGGATGCATGGTCATTCTGACATTTCTCCTGAGACCCAGTTCCCTTCCTGCTTTCCAGAGGTGGAGAGAATAATTTGCTCTGGCTGACACCAGTGTTAATAGCTGTTAGCAAATATTAACCCTTTTAGTCCTTTTCTTTTTTATACTAGATTCATATATCAACTCTTCTTTAAAATCTTTATGATAATTACAAAGAGTATGTTGAATTGTTTCTCCTGTGGGTCCAGGGACAGAATAGGCCCACTGCTCCTCCTGCATGTCGTAAGAGGTGTCTAAAAGGGGACCGCCTGGAGAGGGATGGTCTCTGCCAGGTTAGAAATTTGCCCAAGACACACCATATGGTGAACAGGTCAACGATGTCCATACCGGATTGATCGCAGCCCAGGTTAATAATGACCGCGCCATCTGTCTCTCACCAGGATAGATACGACAAGTATACTACTGGTGTAACCCCAACAAAGAAGATCCGTGGAAGAGATAACATCACCATAGCCACATGGAATGTAAGGACCTGGGACAAATGGGCAGGTTGAAAGAACTCATGTATGAAAAGGAACAATACACCTGGCACCTCCTACGAATCTCTGAGGTCAGATGGAAGAACTTTGGAGAAGTACTAATGGAAGAAGGCCATGTACTTTATTACAGTGGAGAGGACACACATGTCAACAGCGTAGGATTTCTTGTGCATAAAGACATCAAGAATTCAGTATTAGGATGCCACCCAATGTCCAGCAGGCTTATTTCCATCCTTCTAAAGGCAGTACCGTTTAATATCACAGTGGTACAAGTCTACGCCCCTACAACAGACTATGATGATGAGCAAATTTTGAAGATTTTTACAATCAGCTCCCAGACATCATCGATAAGGTACACAAGAAAGATATCTTGATTGTATAAGGAGATTGGGACGCTAAAGTGGGTACTGATGCACAGGCAGATTTGTGAGATTATTGTGGCCCTTTCTGTAATGAGGTAACCAATGAGAAAAGATTGAGTCGTTTGGAGTTTGCCAGCTATAACAATCTGGTTCTTGCAAACACATTAGAAGCACATAAAGCATCCAGACGATGAACATGACACACACCTAATGATCTACATCACAGCCAGACTGACTACATCATGGTGCAAAACCGATTTCATTCTGGGATTAACAGCTAAAACAAGGAGATGATGACAAACAAACATGATGGAATCAGCTCACATATCACTGTCAGTGGACAAGAGCTGGAGACAGTGAAACAGTTCAAGTATTTGGGGGCAATCATCACTGATGAAGGATCCAAGGCAGAAATTGGGGCAAAAACTGTGCAAACAACAGCAGCAATGTGGAGGAAAAGCCAATGTGGAGGAATAAGAACATCTCCCTAGAATCCAAACTGAAAATGCTGCATGCATTGGTCATCTCCATTTTTCTGTATGTGTGCGAGACATGGACCCTTAAGCCAGAACTTGAACGGAAAATACAGGTAGTAGAGATGAGATACTTCTGTAAAATCTTGAGCATCTCCTACTTCGACCACATCACTAATGAAGAGGTCTGCAACATCATCACCCAATGCTTTGGATCATATGAAGACCTCCTGATGACCATGAAGAAGTGCAAGCTGAAGTGGTATGGCCATGTAACAAGATCGTCTGTCCTATCCAAGATCATCCCCCAAGGAACAGTACAGGGGAAGAGAAGAAGAGATGAGATGGATTGACATCAATAAAGAGTGGACAGGAATGGACTTTGCGGAGACTCAAGCACTGATTCACAATCATCAGGGGTGGAGACAATTGGTTGATTGCTCATCAATGATGATGTCCCAATGACCAATGCAGTTATGGGAGTGATGGTGATGATGATGTTGAATTATAAAGCCAGAGCAGTGGTCCTTGACTGATAAGTAACAGTATTGAGGGAATTCTGTGTGTTAGACTGTACCGAATAATACCCACTGTCTCCATGTCTATGGAATGCTAGATAGTCTTGGAAACCATCCCCTATATTATATATATAGGAGACGGTTTGGTTTACAAGACCATTATATATATATATATATATAATATATATAGATAAACCTGGAAAACTGATAAGAGATGATTGTTAAAGCAGATATTTCCTATTGGGGAATCAACAGGAAAGAATGATTATATGGGAAGAAAGACCCACTGAAAGATATTATCTTGAAGAATTGTTACTCGTCTCAACGATAAATAATGATGCCTTCACACATAAATTAGGTGAACTGAGAATATAGAGAAATGACATCAAAACATATGTTCCCTTTGGCAAAGAGGTTTCTTTGTTTAAAAACCATATATAATGACACTGGGCATTAGAACTTAGTTGGGGAATGAAACTGCTGCATGCCACCAGTTAAAGTGAAGAAGAGAACCAGATTTTTATTACATCAAGAAGATAAAGTATGTATTCTTTCTGTATTCCATATAGTGCTGTACTAATCCCTGATTGATAATCCTTGATTGATTAATTCCAGCTGAGCCTGTTATTTGACAATCTCGAACCAGCATTGACACAGACACACAACACAAGGGTCAAATAATGGCAACCCCCATGCTGATTCAGCTGTGCTGTTGGGTATGTTGTGGGGGCTAAAATCAAGGCTCCACATATTTCCTATTCACCTGCTACAAAGTTAGGAGCAGTGAGCATGCTGCATCTACTTACCTCTGCATGCCTGGACCTAATATACTCCCAAGTATCCCATATGGAGGCATGGGGAGGCAGGGTTCTCACTCAGCATTACTTCTCTGCACAGGTGTAGTCCAAGTCACAATTTAGCTTTAAAAATTAAAACATTTCAAGCCAGATCCTCAGATGAACTAAATTGATGCAGCTCCAATTTATACCATCTGAGGAAAGACCATTAGTACATTGGGCACATTTATTTATTGTCATATTAACCACAAAGATCACACAGTGACACTTAAATTTATGCTTTTTAATTGATGAAATTTAGACAAGACTTTGTGATCCTGTGTACAGGATATTTTGTAATTTATATAAATAAGCCAGCGTGTTAAATAATTCATAGCAAAACAAAACACTTATCAAGACTAATCATGTCAATGTAAAAGAAACTTAGATAAAAAGGTCTCATGTGGCAGCTGCCTAGGTGATCATTCTCTATATACTGGTAATGTCTGATGTTTTGGAGTGAAACATATATATGCCTTATACCTCCATGTGTGCTATAATTCTAACTCTAGAATTCTCCTCACAGACTTAAAAGGTGCTGTCACTTATTTTCCTAGACTATTGGATAGCATTTCTGGGCATTGTGAAACCCCAGCCCCCACTCCAGATACTGATACTTAGGAAATGCCCTTTGCCAAGATTGCCAAGATTTGAACTGAGTTTCCATGGATACAAAGCCTGTTCTGGAGCCGCCTTCTATAAGCTTTAGATGGTATCAGAGACTTAGGGAGCTTTGTGTTACCACCTGCAAAAATGACTCATAACTAATAAAATCCAGTAGTGAGCTAGAGTAACCAACATTGGTAGAGATTAGAAAGGCAGCATGCCAGCAGGTTGAAGATTCAATTGGTTTATTGAGAACATGTCAGATAACTTGGCTCAATTAGTATATTAAACACAGAGTAATCAGCACACACATACATTACAAATCTCTGGGAAACTGTCTTGCAGCAGCTCAGTCTGTCCCAAAATTATTACCCTACTTATTTACAGCAGATGGAAAATTCCTCAAATTCCACTATCATTAGCACAAGGCTTTCTTCATTCTTTTTCTTATATAGTTTCGTACCTGTTTTTCAGGATACACAGACCATCTTCACCAATTATTCCTAGAACATACAACTTGTCTCTAACAGTTCCTATACGTAATAGTAGGTAAACTGTGTATGACTCCTGTTCTTTGTACATTTCCACTTCAAGTTTAGCATGAATGCAAAACATGCTGGGAGTACAGTTCATAGTGTTACAATTTATCATAAGCATAAAGTCTTCTAAAAATATGATACTGGCTAACAAGCATCATGTTGGAAACCAAATTTAAAATGTAAAACTTTCACCAGATGATCACCTGGTCTCTAATCTTCCATTTTAAGGAAAATGATTGAAGGGATGTCAAAGCAACTCTGTCAAAAATGGAGCCTTCAGAGGTTGAACCTGGTCAATCTGGTTTTAGGTCTAGGTGTAGGACACAGAAATTTCACTAGTTTTGTTTGTCAGTGGTCTGTTGGTATTATACAACATCCAAGTGTCCATGTGGTCTATCATCTGCCCTTGTTAACATTGACCATGAGGTGTTGCTGACAAAATAGCAGACTCTGGGAAGAATGAATGGAGTTGCTCTTGAACAGCACTTTCCCTTTTTTTGCTAAGAGGACCAATAAAGTGTTAAGCAATTGTTTCTTCATCAAGGTCTCTCTTATATTGCTTCTAGAACAGATCAGCAATTTTCCACTGGAATAATTTTCCAACAGAAAACACATTTTCGCAAAATTTTATTTTTCTACAGGAAAACTTCAATTTTGCCTATTTTTTTTTCATTGGGAAATTGAAAGGACGACTCCCCATCTGGAAGGTTCTTGTCACCGTCACTTTAACAAAAATGTTCTGCCCTAAATTGGGATGAAATTTGTTGCCAAAACCTCACATTTCCACAGAACATTAATTTGTTTTCTGGCCAGTTCTAGTTGCTTATTTCAAGGTGACATTTCCATTTAATTAGATAACTCATGCAGTTGATCTGATCTTCCAATGTCTGGCAAGGGCTAATGTAAAGCTGATTGTAATTCAGTCCTTTCAGGTTCTGCAGGTAAATGAGGAAAAAACAACTTGAAGAAAGGAAGGAGTATATATCATTCCCCTCAGTTGGTGTCAGGGGATCTGCCTTCCTTTCATTACTCAAGTTCACATTCTGGGAACCTTGTGGTTCTGGGAACCTTGTGGGGTGTTCAGTTAGCAACGATAGCTAAGAATGCTTTTTTGTCATTTTTGCTTGGACAACAGGCTGAAGCCTTTCTTTTAGATAAGGGTCTCACCACAGTTATCTGTGTCTTTGTCATCTTGGGACTGGATTACTATGGTGCACTCTGCATTAGGCTACCCTCTATGACCAATCAGAAACTGCAGCTATAGTAGAATGTAGGAACCAGTTTAAGGGGTATTTCTTACAGGGAGAACAACACACCTAAGTTCCTTGAGAAATCACTTCACCCAATTAACATAACAAAGTGGTGACAGGGTCATAATGCTTGAACATGCACAAAAATGTAATTAGTTAGAGGTTTAAGGCTTTTGATAAATAATGATAGTTTATAGCTAGAAATCCAAAATGGCGACCACAATAATTTTATATTAGAGACATCAAAATGAAAGACTTCGACTAAATTGACCAACAGCAGACAGGAGACTGGGGTGAAATAAAGTTCAGCAGAGTAGGGCTGAGCTCACTCCAAAAAACTTGAAGGGAGGGGTCAAGAGGAGGTTCCCGGCTAGGTCCAGCTTGAATGAAAGGTAAAGCTGATTGGTTAAGTAGGTCTCACCCCACAGGGACGATCCATGCTAATAGCTGGAATTGAGAAAGCAACCAATCAGAGAAGGCCAAAAATCATATATACAGCAGAAAGCTGACAGGCTTGGGTGTGGATATGTGAGTGGAGAAGAGCAAGTAGTAGCAAAGTGAGAAGACAGCAGCAGGAGAAGAGCAAGAATGAAGAAGCAGCAGCAGTGGCAGAGCAGAAATCACTATCTGAAAGAACAGAAGGACCCTTAAAATGGATTATAAAGCAGGAAAGTAAGTATATACTTCATTTTTAATTATAAGGAATGCATGAATATGATTCTAAATAATGCTGGATGTCTGCATTTGACTGGATTTGTACCCTACTCATTCTATGACTGATTAAGCATCACTCATAGAATGTTAATATTTAATGTTCTTTAATTGTAATGTTGCATTTTACATATGTATAGGAAACCTGTTTACATTGTGATAGATTTAATTGCATGATATTAAGGTTTTATACATTAGTTTAAGGGGTTCACTGTGTACTGTATCATGCAACATTGCATCCACTATATGGTCTGTATAGTCTATTGCGTTGCCTTAGTATATGATTTCTAAATGCAATGCAATTGTGCTATGCTGTGTGTCCTGTATTACAATGTATTCTTTCTTGATTATTAAGAGTATTGTAACTGCTTATTTTCTTTGAATAAATGTTATTTTGTTTTCAAAGAATTACTGCTTGAGTGTCAATCTTTTGAGCGAAGGGCTGTATCCATATCTTCTCATGGTTAACAGAATTCGTCTGTTCTGGGGAGTCCTCTGAGGGTCAGAGACCAACTCGCTGGTAAAACCCAGGAAATTCCTTTAGGACGGGTCATATCCTGTTACCCACTGAAGTGCGCCAAATTAGCAATTGGTTTACAATTATAGACAGGCCACTATAGGGGTGCCTTGGGTCCAAATTTTGGGGTAAAAATAGCATTTTTTAAATCAGGTCTATTCATAAACCTGGTGCATGTACATCATAAATTGAAATAAAATATTCAAATTGAAAGCAAATATTTTTTTACAAATGATGCAGTTTCAACTGGTATGTACATATTACTAATGCCCTATATTAGCCACCCAGGTTTCTTGAATCCTCAGGTGAATTTACAATTAACCTTTTCACTTAATAAAATATTTTGGGGGATTTTCTTTTCTTACATATATCACTAAGAACATGTGGTTTATGTCAGTGTATAGATGCACCTTTTCTAAAAGCTGGAAGCAGTGCAGCCATGAATATATTTCACCCTAATAACTGAAACCCTAATCATATGTTTTTTCTCTTTTACTGGTAGGTCACAGTCCTAGGTGAAACTTAACAATGCAGAATCAATTTAGCAGCTTATTCATTTATATTCATTTTCATTTCTGTAATGTGTCAAACTATTGGTTATTCCTCAAATGTGAGGTTAGTTGGAGAGAACACAAAAGGAGACAAATGAACTCAAGCTGGAGTCTACAACACAGGTCTAAACTTGCTTAGGAATAATGTTCCAAACACACACTACTTATATTGGAGCATAACTTTCATTACCCTAGAATCAAGGCTCTTCCAAGTCTTTATAACCACAAACTAAAAAGTTGAATTGCAAGTTCTCTGCATAATTAATTGATTTTTGAAAAACATGAAGGAGATCCCATGAAATATTTTTAATTTGTAAGAAAAAAGAATCATAGAATCATAGAATATCAGGGTTGGAAGGGACCTCAGGAGGTCATTTAGTCCAACCCCCTGCTCAAAAGCAGGACCCATCCCCAATTAAATCATCCCAGCCAGGGCTTTGTCAAGCCTGACCTTAAAAACTTCTAAGGAAGGAGATTCCACAACCTCCCTAGGCAACGCATTCCAGTGTTTCACCACCCTCCTAGTGAAAAAGTTTTTCCTAATATCCAACCTAAACCTCCCCCACTGCAACTTGAGACCATTACTCCTTGTCCTGTCCTCTTCCACCACTGAGAATAGTCTAGAACCATCCTCTCTGGAACCACCTCTCAGGTAGTTGAAAGCAGCTATCAAATCCCCCCTCATTCTTCTCTTCCACAGACTAAACAATCCCAGTTCCCTCAGCCCCTCCTCATAAGTCATGTGTTCCAGACCCCTAATCATTTTTGTTGCCCTTTGCTGGACTCTCTCCAATTTATCCACATCCTTCTTGTAGTGCGGGGCCCAAAACTGGACACAGTACTCCAGATGAGGCCTCACCAATGTCGAATAGAGGGGGACGATCACGTCCCTCGATCTGCTGGCAATGCCCCTACTTATACAGCCCAAAATGCCATTAGCCTTCTTGGCAACAAGGGCACACTGTTGACTCATATCCAGCTTCTCGTCCACTGTCACCCCTAGGTCCTTTTCCGCAGAACTGCTGCCTAGCCATTCGGTCCCTAGTCTAGAAGGGCAGGCAGAAAGAGTATGCTTTTAGGTACGCATGCATGCACCTAATACATGGTGAATAATTAAAAAACCTGAATTTGAAAATTCCATAAGACATTCGTGATTAGGACTGGATTGTGCCTTTAGACACAGCTGTGAAGCACAGCTGCACCACCCCAGCAATAGACCGGGGGCACTGGCACAATTTTCTCTGTTGCTGTTGCTCTCTGCGTGGGTGTAGTGGCAACTTCCTGTTGGCCTTTTACTTAGAAATACATTATGACACAACCCAGTGCTGACTCTGGTGTGCTGGTGAGGAAGAGCCAAGAGTATACTCCTTCTCTACCCCTTTTTTATTGTCTGCCAACCAACTCTCACACATAGTATGCTTACCCTTTACATGACCAGACCCAAAGTCTGAGGAGGTTGCACAAAGATGTATGTAGCCCTATTCCTCCTGGTGGCCCGGATATGTCACATAGGGCAGGATACTATCTAGTCTTAAATTACGAGTAAAGAAAAACCCCAGGAAGAAGATACATTGGGAAAATATCCAGTACACATATTCTCTATTCAGAGCCCATGGAATGCTACCTCTAATTCAATATTATATTTATAGAGTGACTTTTACCACAAAAAATGCCAAGGCATTTTAAAAACTATAGGGGTATGTCTACCCTTGGAGCTGGCATCCAAGATCAAGGAGACGTTCTCTGAGCTAGAATGCTAAAAATAACATTGCAGCAGCACAGGAGTTCCAGCCCAAGTACTACCCATCTGAGACTCTGGACTAGCCATCCCACACATGCACTGCCATGGCTAGTCTCTATTTTTAGCTCTCTAGTTAGATCAAATCTAGTGTAAGTGTGTCCCTTTGTGCTGGGAATCACAATCTACACGAGGAGATGTTTAGAAGCAGAGTTCATTTCGCTTGCTACTGAAATGCAGCCATCTCTGAAACATTTCTGAAAAGTAGGTTCCGTCAGTGTCCCCGATAATGTCACGGCAAACCTGGCGACTGAACTTTGTGACTTTGTCGTCACCCAAAACTATTTCACATTTGGGGACAATGTATACATTCAAGTCAGTGGCACTGCTATGGGTACCCGCATGACCCCACGGTATGCCAACATTTTTATGGCTGACTTAGAACAACGCTTCCTCAGATCTCGTACCCTAAGACCCCTACTCTACTTGCGCTACATTGATGACATCTTCATCATCTCGACGCATGGAAAAGAAGCTCTTGAGGAATTCCACCATGATTTCAACAATTTCCATCCCACCATCAACCTCAGCCTGGACCAGTCCAGAGAAGAGATCTACTTCCTGGACACTACGGTGCTAATAAGTGATGGTCACATAAATACCACCCTATAATGGAAACCTACTGACCGCTATATGTACCTACATGCCTCTAGCTTTCATCCAGACCACATCACACGATCCATTGTCTACAGCCAAGGTCTATGATACAACCGCATTTGCTCCAACCCCTCAGACAGAGACAAACACCTACAAGATCTCTATCAAGAATTCTTAAAACTGCAATACCTACCTGCTGAAGTGAAGAAACAGATTGAGAGCCAGAAGAATACCCAGAAGTCACCTACTACAGGACAGGCCCAACAAAGAAAGTAACAGAACGCCACTAGCCGTCACCTTCAGCCCCAAACTAAAACCTCTCCAACACATCATCAAGGATCTACAACCTATCCTGAAGGACGATCCCTCGCTCTCACAGATCTTGGGAGACAGGCCAGTCCTTGCTTACAGCCAGCCCCCCAACCTGAAGCAAATACGCATCAGCAACCATACACCACACACCAAAAACACTATCCCAGGAACCTATCCTTGCAACAAAGCCCGTTGCCAACTCTGTCCACATATCTATTCAAGGGACACCATCATAGGACCTAATCACATCAGCCATACCATAAAAGGCTCGTTCACCTTCACATCTACTAATGTGATATATGCCATCATGTGCCAGCAATGCCCCTCTGCCATATTCATTGGCCACACCAGACAATCTCTACGCATAAGAACATAAGAACATAAGAATGGCCATACTGGGTCAGACCAAAGTTCCATCCAACCCAGTATCCTGTCTTCCAACAGTGGCCAATGACAGATGCCCCAGAGGGGAGGAACCTAACAGGTAATGATCTAGTGATCTCTCTCCTGCCATCCATCTCCATCCTCTGACAAACAGAGGCTAGGGACACCATTCCTTACCCATCCTGGCTAATAGCCATTAATGGACTTAACCTCCATGAAGGTATCCAGTTCTCTTTTAAACCCTGTTATAGTCCTAGCCTTCACAACCTCCTCAGGCAAGGAGTTCCACAGGTTGACTATGCGCTGAGTGAAGAAGAACTTCCTTTTATTTGTTTTAAACCTGCTGCCCATTAATTTCAGTTGGTGGCCCCTAGTTCTTATATTATGGGAACAAGTAAATATCTTTTCCTTATTCACTTTCTCCACAACACTCATGATTTTATATACCTCTATCATATCACCCTTTAGTCTCCTCTTTTCCAAACTGAAAAGTCCTAGCCTCTTTAATCTCTCCTCATATGGGACCCGTTCCAAACCCCTAATCATTTTAGTTGCCCATTTCTGAACCTTTTCTAATGCCAGTATATCTTTTTTGAGATGAGGGGACCACATCTGTATGCATTATTCAAGATGTGGGCGGACCATGGATTTATATAAGGGCAATAAGATATTCTCTGTCTTATTCTCTATTCCTTTTTTAATGATTCCTAACATCCCATTGGCTTTTTTGACTGCTGCTGCACACTGCGTGGACATCTTCAGAAAACTATCCACGATGACTCCAAGATCTTTCTCCTGATTAGTTGTAGCTAAATTAGCCCCCATCATATTGTATGTATACGCAAAAGAATAAATGGACACAAATCAGACATCAAGAATTATAACTTTCAAAAACCAGTCGGAGAACACTTCAACCTCCCTGGTCACTCAATATAGTGAAAAGAAGAAGCAGAATGTATGGTGTCATTGATAGCCCGGTCTTTCCATAAGAGCAGAGACCTATGGCAGCAGCTTCACTCATCTTGGTCCTATCGTATCTATTTTAGGATTTTGTATGGCACCCAACACCATTAAATGAAAGCTGAGGCAGGAATGCTACTCAGGCCTGGGGCCTACTGTCCTCCTGAGTTCATAGAATCATAGCATCATAGAATATCAGGATTGGAAGGGACCTCAGGAGGTCATCTAGTCCAACCCCCTGCTCAAAGCAGGATCAATCCCCAATTAAATCATCCCAGCCAGGGCTTTCTCAAGCCTGACCTTAAAAATATCTAAGGAAGGAGATTCTACCACCTCCCTAGGTAATGCATTCCAGTGTTTCACCACCCTCACAGTGAAAAAGTTTTTCCTAATATCCAACCTAAACCTCCCCCACTGCAACTTGAGACTATTACTCCTTGTCCTGTCCTCTTCTACCACTGAGAATAGTCTAGAACCATCCTCTTTGGAACCACCTCTCAGGTAGTTGAAAGCAGCTATCAAATCCCCCCTCATTCTTCTCTTCTGCAGACTAAACAATCCCAGTTCCCTCAGCCTCTCCCCATAAGTCATTTGCTCCAGACCCCTAATCATTTTTGTTGCCCTTTGCTGGACTCTCTCCAATTTATCCACATCCTTCTTGTAGTGCGGGGCCCAAAACTGGATACAGTACTCCAGATGAGGCCTCACCAATGTCGAATAGAGGGGAACGATCACGTCCCTTGATCTGCTGGCTATGCCCCTACTTATACATCCCAAAATGCCATTGGCCTTCTTGGCAACAAGGGCACACTGTTGACTCATATCCAGCTTCTCGTCCACTGTCACCCCTAGGTTCTTTTCTGCAGAACTGCTGCCTAGCCATTCGGTCCCTAGTCTGTAGCGATGCATTGGGTTCTTCCGTCCTAAGTGCAGGACCCTGCACTTATCCTTGTTGAACCTCATCAGATTTCTTTTGGCCCAATCCTCCAATTTGTCTAGGTCCTATACCTGCCCTCCAGCGTATCTACCACTCCTCCTAGTTTAGTATCATCTGCAAAGTTGCTGAGAGTGCAATCCACACAATCCTCCAGATCATTTATGAAGATATTGAACAAAACCGGCCCCAGGACCGACCCTTGGGGCACTCCACTTGATACCGGCTGCCAATTAGACATGGAGCCATTGATCACTACCCGTTGAGCCCGACAATCTAGCCAACTTTCTACCCACCTTATAGTGCATTCATCCAGCCCATACTTCTTTAACTTGCTGACAAGAATACTGTGGGAGACCGTGTCAAAAGCTTTGCTAAAGTCAAGAAACAATACATCCACTGCTTTCCCTTCATCCGCAGAACCAGTAATCTCATCATAGAAGGTGATTAGATTAGTCAGGCACGACCTTCCCTTGGTGAATCCATGCTGACTGTTCCTGATCACTTTCCTCTCATATAAGTGCTTCAGGATTGATTCCTTGAGGAGCTGCTCCATGATTTTTCTGGGGACTGAGGTGAGACTGACTGGCCTGTAGTTCCCAGGATCCTTCTTCTTCCCTTTTTTAAAGATTGGCAATACATTAGCCTTTTTTCCAGTCATCCGGGACTTCCCCCGTTCGCCACGAGTTTTCAAAGATAATGGCCAATGGCTCTGCAATCACACCGCCAATTCCTTTAGCACTCTCGGATGCAACTCGTCCCGCCCCATGGACTTGTGCACGTCCAGCTTTTCTAAATAGTCCCTAACCACCTCTATCTCCACAGAGGGCTGGCCACCTACTCCCCATGATGTGATGCCCAGCGCAGCAGTCTGGGAGCTGACCTTGTTCGTGAAGACAGAGCCAAAAAAAGCATTGAGTACATTAGCTTTTTCCACATCCTCTGTCACTAGGTTGCCTCCCTCATTCATTAAGGGGCCCACACTTTCCTTGGCTTTCTTCTTGTTGCCAACATACCTGAAGAAACCCTTCTTGTTACTCTTAACATCTCTTGCTAGCTGCAGCTCCAGGTGTGATTTGGCCCTCCTGATTTCATTCCTACATGCCCGAGCAATATTTTTTTACTCTTCCCTGGTCATTTGTCCAATCTTCCACTTCTTGTAAGCTTCATTTTTATGTTTAAGATCCGCAAGGATTTCACCGTTAAGCCAAGCTGGTTGTCTGCCATATTTACTATTCTTTCGACACATCGGGATGGTTTGTCCCTATAACCTCAATAGGGATTCCTTGAAATACAGCCAGCTCTCCTGGACTCCTTTCCCCTTCATGTTATTCCCCCAGGGGATCCTACCCATCACTTCCCTGAGGGAGTCGAAGTCTGCTTTCCTGAAGTCCAGGGTCCGTATTCTGCTGCTTACCTTTCTTCCCTGTGTCAGGGAACTCAACCAACTCATGGTCACTGCCTCCCAGTTTCCCATCCATTTTGCTTCCCCCACTAATTCTTCCCGGTTTGTGAGCAGCAGGTCAAGAAAAGCTCTCCCCCCCTAGTTGGCTCGTCTAGCACTTGCACCAGGAAATTGTCCCCTGCATTTTCCAAAAACTTCCTGGATTATCTGTGCACTGCTGTATTGCTCTCCCAGCAGATATCAGGAAGATTAAAGTCGCCCATGAGAACCAGGGCGTGTGATCTAGTAGCTTCTGCGAGTTGCCGGAAGACAGCCTCATCCACCTCACCCCCCTGGTCCGGTGGTCTATAGCAGACTCCCACCAATACATCACCCTTGTTGCTCACACTTCTAAACTTAATCCAGAGACACTCAGGTTTTTCTGCAGTTTCATACCGGAGCTCTGAGCAGTCATACTGCTCCCTTACATACAGTGCTACTCCCCCACCTTTTCTGCCTTGCCTGTCCTTCCTGAACAGTTTATAACCATCCATGACAGTACTCAGAGTACAGAGTTGAAGGCCCTTGTTTCACATTCTGAGAGTTTTGAGAGTCTTTTGTCAAACTGAATACGGTTAAGAGGTGAGTGGGGGGAAAGAAAGAAAACCCTTTTTAAAAAAAGACTTTATTTGAAAGGGTTATATTTTATGAGTAGACTGAAGAATACAATGTAGTAGCAGTGGTCTGAATGTATGAGTAAGATATAAATAGTGTAAACTCTTTCTGAGAGGATACCAATAACGTGTCATCTGCAATTACAAAGCTTGAGCCAATGAATGAGAAGTTAAAGTACAATGCTTATCATTTTAACTCACATAGAAATGTACTGCGATATTCTCTGAGGCAGCTGAGTACATGGTAAAATGGTTTTGGAAATGATGCAAGTTAACATGTGGGAGAGAAAAAGTAGTATATTAGTCTGCAGAATACCAGATGTGTTTAATTTGTAATGGTAAAATTGAATATTAAGAACACTCTCTCTTTCAGGCCAAATTTTTTAGCTTTTGAAAAGTCCCTATGTTTTAATTCATGGATATCTCCTATGTAATATGCACATATTACTAGATTTTATTCCCATTCAAGAACTGTGCAACAGGAAAAAATAGTTGTAATAAAATAGCTCTTTTTTTAGAACACTTTATTTTGGAAAAGGCTGTAATGTCTTAACTTCTTATGTTACTAATTCTTATGACAAAGTTGATTGAAAAGGCATAAGATTAATTCTTGGGGATTTGCAAAACCAGAGACCAAAAAAAAAAAAAAAGAAGGATGAAAAGGGAACTAAAGTCTAAAATATTTCATTAAATGTGGAGTAAACAGGTGGAATAAAAGAAGTAAGGCTAAAGCACATAGAATTTAAGTTAGAAAGAATACATGATGGTATGTGGCATAAAGGCTTTATTAGCATGAATTTTCGATGTTGTATTACTGACAAGTAGACAGCTCCAAGTGAGTTATAAAGGTCATCCCAGGTTAGTGCTGGCAATTCTGCAGATCAGTGGTGGGCAACACCACAGCTCACAGGCTGCAGGTTGCCCACCACTGGTGTAGATGGTGTCATTTAGAGCATGAAGGGCTGGAAAAAAGAATAAATGACACCACTTTAGAGTTCTGAGATGCATCTATGAATCTGACCCATTCCATTTTACATGTGAAATATATACTTTTTCGTCCATTAATCTCTATAGTCTTTGGGCCCAAAATATTCCATGGATCTCAGTCTGTCACCTTTCACTCCTGGAAAGCTCTGTTTGATTGCAGAAGGACTTCAGAGTTAGGCCCTGTAAGTATTAATCACGTAAAGGAGAGTGGAGACTACCCTATTGTTTGCTAAATTCAGGAAATTCTGCAGTTGTTGGGAGATGGAATTCTCCTCATCTACCACCATTTCATGTGGGCAGACAGTAAAGCCCCTCCATGCCTGGTATTGCAGCCTACAGCTGAGAACAGTAAATTCAACTCCTTTGCAGATCTTCTCTGCAACTGGAGTGCAAGATTCCTCCACACAATCTATGCCAGTTCTAGCCCACCGGGGGCCCTAAGCAGAAATATTCCCCCCCCCACCCGCCCCGCAACATATTCTAACAATTAACAGAGGGCTCCCTTCATCTGCTCAGGGCCCTAAGCAATTGTTTAGTCTGTTTATGTCTAGCACTGTCTCTGCCCAAAGGCTCAACAAATCAACTCTGCTTTTTGCAAGGGATCCAGAGTCTTCTGCATGGCTACTGCCCTCAAGTCCCATTCATGAGGGCTAACTGTGGCCTTGAATGATGCAGGTGCTTTACAAGCTGGGTATATTTTCACTTCAGTGCAGATTGTGACACTCCAGAACTGTGAGCCACTGAGTTACCACACTGCCTTAGTAAGAGCTTTGCTGCTGCTAAACTATGTGCCAGCACCCTGATACACCAGCTCATGTGCCTTCCCAGCAAACTCCTCCGGACTCTGCCAGTGCAAACCTTGCTTTGCAAGTAACAATCTCTGAATTCCAAGTTGTCCAAGAGATGTTTTTCTGCTGCATGCAGTGCCTCTCCCTGGCCCCTCACAGATGTTATGTTTGCTGTCTTCGAAGAGACAGAGCACACACTAGTGTGTTAATTTAGCTGAAGACCCACAGTTCCGTTTACTGCACAACACTGAAATGGTTCTGTAATGAAGCAAGAATGAATTTATTAATCAAGAACATACATTTAAATAATGATAAATAAGAATAAAAGACACAGATATGGTTACAAGAAAAAAGCACTTTCTAAGTCTTAACTAAGTCTTAACTTCAGCAAGTTATATTCTTTGTCTAAGCAGGTTTACCTATAGTCAGTTCCCAGAGACTTCAACCCCTTAGCTGAAGGATCCCCATTTCTCAGGTTACATGAGTTCTAGCCTCTTTTATCCTCCCAGTGGTGGATGCCAAAGTAGCTTTCTGTGTCTCCTTTTATCTCGTAAAGTCTATCGTCTCTGTTTCAAGAGCCAGGAAGGTTTTGTGAGGGTGCAGGCTCCCTTAAGGCTCCAATCCCGCATTGTGAGCCTTAAGCGGTCTTTGTGCCCTGAGCATTTACTTTCATAGCTTTGTCTACCTTCCCAGCAGATGTACTTTTCATTGTCCTCTGAGGTGTTACCTGACTCAATTAACTTTGAAGGCACAGGAAAACCTGGGAAATAACATTCCTTGGTCGAGGACTGACTGGGTTTATGCACTGCTTGCAAAGAACGCATCTATAATTTTTATGCACCTCCTGTGCATACATAACACAATATTAATGATCAGTGTGTTATCGGTTTGCATATGATGCCTCACATGACACATTTTAAATACAGATCATGACAAGTGTGTTAGAGAAATGAGTGTGTCAGGCCTCATGTGAGTTATGTGGTGATGTTCTCTCTGCCAGTTGGCACTGAGGGACTCTGTGGGTCACACAGATAAATGAGTTAAGAACTAAAAGGGAAATGTTAATTAAAAACATAATTGCCACAGCATTCAAACAAAATCACTTTCCTTGTTCATTCCAAGAACACCATGCATGCAAAAAGCTATGTCATGTTCTTAACCCACAAGTGGAATTCCCATTGACATCACTGGATTTTAGCATGCAGGCTGAAGTTGAGAAATGGCCAAATATTTCATGCAAAACACTTCACTTCATGTGTACTTTCCCGGTTTAATATGTCAGTGAGACAATGAAACATAATTCCTCTTGATTTTAGCAACATGTTTCTCCATAACTATGATGCAAAGGTTTTTTTTGTTTGTATATGATTTTAGTACTTCGGTCTCTTTGAAAAGGATAAAGTTGCAAAGCCAGATTTCTCTTCTAATTCAGTGCTATGTAGCTTGTGATGTTACTTCCCTACCTTTTGTGAATTACTTCTCTCTGTCTCCTGCACACATGCCACATGAAAAACAGAGAGCTGAAGTTGAAACAAACTTGGAGGTAAGTGTTTTGGGCCAAGTGGCCTGTTGTTATCCAATAAAGCAATTAATCATGCTCTCACATTGTGATGAGTGCATTTACCAAATTCTCACATGCCCATGCACACACATTAAGTCATTGGTTATAGTTACAGTCTGCATGATTAAATGTAAAGGATATTAGTTTAGTTATACTTAGGGTCTATTTGCTAGGCTCTTCAAAACATAAAATATTCATTGAAGAAAGTAGCTCTCACTTTAACTGAGACTTGTTAAGCACTGTGTGAGTTAGGAATGAATTCATATCTCTCTTCTCAGACTCTCAGTGCATACACATTTGCAACTGTGCTCTATAAACCTTTTTGGGTAATGAAAGTCAGCTTATTTAGACAACATTGAGGAATAAATGGACTCCTGAAAGTAAATAAAACAAACTGAACTGTAGGATCAAATCTAATCTTGGCTGGTGCTGTGTGTGTGTGCGCCTTTGAAAGATGTTAGATAGTTTACACTGCCAGTATAAGCTTTTGCAGGTTGCTTCACCAGTGTCACTTGAGCTAGCTGTACTAACTCTAGGGGTGACAAGATATTTTAGTCTCCATGGCCCAAATAATCTTTGGCCTCTCTGCCAGTGCTATTAATGCCAGTTGCAATGATGTTTTTTTTGATATCGACACATTCCCACTGGGAGCTAGACTAGAAACATCAAAGTATCATGTTAATGGAAAGCATGCTAGATTTTAATTCACTGGAGAAATAGGTCAAGAGCAGTTCATCTTTGCAAAAATATCCCTGCAATGCTGCTAAGGTCAGCATCCGTTTGATTTGTGTAGACTCTTTTTCATGCATCAGTGTATTTTGTGTAAATATTATAAAACGATAAATGTGAAGAAATGGAGAATGAACCTTGTAATGAAGAAAGGTTGAGAGGCACTTAACAGTATGTCAGTTACTACCTTAGGAGCAAATGTAGCTTTTTTTCCATATATACCCCCTTGGGATGGAGGGGGGAAAAATCAAAGAAATATTTACTGTAACTGCAAGAACCATTAAAATCTGAGTGTCTTCACAAATTACTACTTTCTCAAGCAGGTACTGTCCAGTATTTCTTAAGGAGAAAGCAAAAAGAGTCATGAGCCTTTACTGGCCTCCAGTCAACTATACCATGAATTAATTTCACCCATGTTTGGGATGGAACAGTGTCATTGAGATATGGTGACTCGCTTCCATATTGGGTTTGACAGCGTTAACAGAGCAGTCTCCCCATTTGGTTTCTTGGCGAGGAATGAAATCTCTAGTGAGCATTAGAGCATTTTCCTCGCTGTGTTTAGGAATGTCATTTTAATAATGTGAATCTCAGAATACTGATATATGATCCAATCCTGCAGATTCTGTTATACATTTTAACCTGCATTAGAATTGAACAAATAATAGATATATTTGATTGATTTATTTGGCTCGTTGGTTGGTTTGCCAAACCAAAAAGTGTGTGGAGGGGAATGTGTGTGTGAGGTATCAGTTTGGTTTTCAGTTGGCTAGCCATGATGAGTACGCTGGGTTTATAGACGATCATGGTAAAGGTGAGCCTGAAGAGGGATATGAAGGAGACATAAAGTGGTGGTTATTTCAGATTTTGTCAGGGAGTTTTCACCATTTGTCAGAGGTGGTATGGGAGAAAGTATAGAGCAGGGATCAGCAACCTTTGGCACGCGGCCTGTCAGGGAAATCTGCTGATGGGCTGGGATGGTTTGTTTACCTGCAGCTTCCACAGGTTTGGCCAATCGCAGCTCCCTCTGGCCGTGGTTCTCCGTTCCAGACCAATGAAGGCTGCAGAAAGGGGCGGCCAGCACATCCCTTGGCCCACACCATTTCCTACAGCCCCCATTGGCCTGGAATGGTGAACCACGGCCGGTGGGAACTGTGATCGGTCAAATCTGTGGATGCTGCAGGTAAACAAACCATCCCGGCCCGTCAGCAGATTTCCCTGACAGGCCACGTCCTGCCCTGCCAGCAGATTTCCCTGATGGGCCACATGCCAAAGGTTGCCGATCCCTGATATAGAGGTATTTATAGGAAGAGCAAAGTGAATGGTGATAAAAGCTGTAAAATGCTGATAGAGTAAAGCCAAGGGTCAAAATCACAACAGGTAACTAAATCAACTAGCTATATAGGAGTTGTCATAGTGGATTAAACCCGTAGTGAATCTAGTCTGGTTTCTTATCTCCAGCTGTGCCTAGCATCAGATGCCTCAGAGAAAGGGGAAAGAAACCCCTCAGTAAGCAGATCTGGTGTGATGCCCCCTGGAAAATCTCATCCTGACCCCTAAAAGTTAGTTTGCTTGAAACCCTAAAACATGCAATTTTATGTCCTTTTCAAAACATTGTTTGCATATAAATATCCAATCCCTCTTTGAATCTATTACATTTTTTACTCTAACATCAGAAGCCATTCTCTTATACTGACCCAACCATGCATGGACCCAGCTTTGATTTGCCACACCGCTCATGGGCCCTTCTGAACTGATTTCTAATGAACCTGGGTCAAAGTGCAGCCAGGCTTCACATCTGGGCCCAGTGAGAGAATCCCACACATGACTGTGGCCAAAGACACAGTCACACATCACTGATGACAGCCCTCTGACCAGATGTGATGGTGCTCTGAGGATTATGCACTTTGCAGATGAGAGTGCCTCAGATTGGCTTGGCAAGCTCCACATTCAATCAGAAGATGATTATGCTGTTTGTCATGTTACTTCAGTCAACTTACCAGGTATAAATTGTGATGCTGGGCACCCATCTATTCACACCCTACAGGCTACTGTAATAATATACAAAATAAGCCTTGTGACCTATCACTTGAAAACTAACAACACAGTGGTCAATCATATCATTAAGTAATGTATGTGATAATGCTGTATGTGGAATTATGAATACTCACTGATATTATGCTTTCAAATCTGTGGAAAGGTGTTTAAACCAGGCATGTCAGGGGGAGTTGGTAAACAGGTTTTCTCCAGAAAAAGGAAAGAAGCCAACATGTCAGACCCAAGTGTGCCCAAATTCAATGGACTATTCATTTTTACTGTGGGTGTCAGGAAGAAATAAGAGGCATTGTAAAAATCACCAGCAGGGGAGAAGATCAGCATGGAGGCCACACCAGGTAGCATGGCATCCACACCCAGTAGAGAAAAGGAACTTTTATCTTGGGATACATCTCAGAAGAATTTATTTCAAATGTCCACTGGACTATAAACAGAAGGGGAAAACATCCCTAAATGATCCTTCAGCTGAGGAGAAAAAGAAAATCAATACCTTGGACTCACCATGCTGGAATAACTGTGGTGAGATAATTATTTTGAACAAAACACCCCAGTTTGTTAAATTTGTTACACTGGATTTTAGTCTCAGAAGTGCATTTATATTTCTGTTTGTTTTGCAGTCCTTTCTACCATTCTCCATTCTACTTTATATCCCTTAAACCTGTGGCTTTTGTTTTAATAAACTTGTTTTACTTTTACAATAAATCAGTTCAGTGCTGTGTTTGAAGGGAAGGGTGTATTTACCCCAGTTAAATTAATGAACTGTAATGTACTGACTCTTTAATGGAGCAGAAAACTTCATATCTTCTAAAAAAGAAAAGGAGTACTTGTGGCACCTTAGAGACTAACACATTTATTTGAGCATAAGCTTTCGTGAGCTACAGCGCACTTCATCGGATGCATGCAGTGGAAAATACAGTGAGGAGATTTTATATACACAGAGAACATGAAACAATGGGTGTTATCATACATACTGTAATGAGAGTGATCAGGTAAGATGAGCTATTACCAGCAGGAGAGAAAAAAGCCTTTTGTAGTGATACTCAAGGTGGGCCATTTCCAGCAGTTGACAAGAACATGTGAGGAACAGTGTATGGGGGGGAATAAACATGGGGAAATAGTTTTACTTTATGTAATGACACATCCACTCCCAGTCTTTATTCAAGCCTAAGTTAATGGTGTCCAGTTTGCAAATTAATTCCACTTCAGCACTCTCTCATTGGAGTCTGTTTCTGAAGTTTTGTTGTTGAAGAATTGTGACTTTTAGGTCTGTAATCGAGTGACCAGAGAGATTGAAGTGTTCTCCAACTGGTTTTTGAATGTTATAATTCTTGAGGTCTGATTTGTGTCCATTTATTCTTTTGCGTAGAGACTGTCCAGTTTGGCCAATGTACATGGCAGAGGGGCATTGCTGGCACATGATGGCATATATCACATTGATCACTCTCGTTACAGTGTGTAGGGTAACACCTATTGTTTCATGTTCTCTGTGTATATAAAATCTCCCCACTGTATTTTCCACTGCATGCATCTGATGAAGTGAGCTGTAGCTCACAAAAGCTTATGCTCAAATAAATTTGTTAGTCTCTAAGGTGCCACAAGTACTCCTTTTCTTTTTGCGGGTACAGACTAACACAGCTGTTACTCTGAAACCTGTTAATATCTTCTGTTACTGTATTAAGTGCTGTGCTTTGCAGAGAAACATCTCTGAGGAGCTTGGGGGCTGAAGCTTACTAAGTATTACTGCTAGGCAGGATTTGGGCTGGGAGGGCCTTGAGGAGTTTGCAATAACCACAAAGTCTAATCTCCTCCTCAACTCACTCTTGCTGAGGCAGATAGGTAACACAGTGGCTCATGGCTTTGGGTATCTCCAGCATGTTACATAGATATAAAGGTTTCAGAGTAACAGCCGTGTTAGTCTGTATTCGCAAAAAGAAAAGGAGTACTTGTGGCACCTTAGAGACTAACCAATTTATTTGAGCATGAGCTTTCGTGAGCTACAGCTCACTTCATCAGATGCATACCGTGGAATTACTGTCTACAGTGTGGGGCTATGTTATGAAGGACCATAAAGGTAAAGTCAAGCTTATATTAGATGCCGGATTGAAGAGGAAGCTGATACGGTCAGACTGCTGAGACAATATAATTATTTGAGCAGCAGAGTTCAAATGATCAACAAGCAGAGTTCTAACTGTCACCGCAAACTGGATGTTCTTTGACAGATTGGCCTTGCTGGCTCCTGTTTGAAGTCCATGTCTTGCTTATGGATGCAAAAATGTCTTTTTGCTGAAACAAAGTTCAGCACCCATCAAACTCGTGCACTGCCTTTGTTGCTATATGGGTCAGAAACCTGGACCCTCTTACAAGCAGACTTTCGCCACAGTCATGTGTGGGATTCTCTCACTGGCCCCAGGTGTGAAGCCTGGCTGCACTTTGACCCAGGTTCATTAGAAATCAGTTCAGAAGGGCCCATGAGTGGTGTGGCAAATCAAAGCTGGGTCCATGCATGGTTGGGTCAGTATAAGAGAATGGCTTTTGACATTAGTCAAAAATTTAATAGTTTATACTGGGTAAACTTATAAATTGTTCACCCTCTATAACACTGATAGAGAGATATGCACAGCTGTTTGCTCCCTCAGGAATTAATTGCTTGCTCTGGGTTAATTAATAAGTAAAAAGTGATTTTGTTAAATACAAAATGTAGGATTTAAGTGGTAACACATAGGAGAAAGTAAATTGCCACACAAAATAAAATAAAACACACAAGTCTAAACCTAATACAGTAAGAAAGTGATTACACATGAAATCTCACCCTCAGAGATGTTCCAGTAAGCTTCTTTTACAGACTAGCCTCCTTCTAGCTGGGTCCAGCAATCACTCACACCCCCATGGTTACTGTCCTTTGTTCCAGTTTCTTTCACGTATCCTTTGGCAGTGGAGAGGCTATCTCTTGAGCCAGCTGAAGACAAAATGGAGGGGTCTCCCAGGGGCTTAAATAGACTTTCTCTTGTGGGTGGAGACCTCCCTCCTCTCTCTTATGCAAAATCCAGCTCCAAGATGGAGTTTTGGAGTCACATGGGCAAGTCACATGTCCATGCATGATTCCGTTTTTACAGGCAGTAGCCATTGCCCACATGCTATCTTGAATGTCTCCAGGAAGCCTTCTTATGTGGATTGGAGTCTTCCAAGATCCATTGTCAGTTAAGCGTTTCTTGATTGGGCACTTAATTTGCACAGTCCTTTCTCAAGAAGCTGACCAAATGCTTTACTAAGGCTCCTTAAACTCAAACAAGTACACAACCAATATTCATAACTTCGAATACAAAAATGACACATGCATACAAATAGGATGAATATATTCAGTAGATCATAACCTTTGCAGATATATCTTATACGGCATATGTAGCATAAAACATATTCCAGTTATGTCATGTATGCATTCATAAGCATATTCCCATAAAGCATTATGGGGTGCAAGTCACACAGGGGACTGGACTAAAGGATCTGTTGAGGTCCCTTCCAGTCCTACACTTCTGTGGTTCTATAAAGAGGGAAAGAAAGAGTGTTTCGAGGAAATATTGAAAAAGTCAATTTGAAATAAACCTGCAGTTGAATATCCTTATTAAAGCTGAAGCCAGATCTATTTAATATAAGGGTACATTTTATTATTCATATATATATATATATATAGTTACATAATAAAAACTTCTGGTGCAAAGGAAAATATTCAGTTAGTGAATGGGAAAGGACTGTAACAAATCTACTTAGTTTTTAGTTTTATTTTTTTCAGTGACTTGGTTTCTGCTACTTTGGGAGCTGTTTGTCTTTGTGGATTGAATGAACTCAAATCTGGATTGTACTTTGACTTATATAAGTTTGGTGATGACTTATGGTTCATTTAATTCTTGCTAGGAGATCTCTTGATAGCTATATCATCCATTACTGTGTCTGCAAGTCATCTTTTCCAATGGAAATATTTACTCGGTACCATAAGCCATCACAATATCTCACTGGGTTGGATATGATTAAGTCCCTGGTATCACCGCTGTGCTGATATAGAGTGCATGTGATTACAAGCAACAGGTGACTCCTGAGTACAGAGGTAATTATATCTGTGTGCTATATATATATACATGAACCACAGTATTATGAATTTATTTGAGCATAAGCTTTTGTGAGCTACAGCTCACTTCATCGATGCATTGGAATGAATTTCCATGGCATGCATCTGATGAAGTGAGCTGTAGCTCACGAAAGCTTATGCTCAAATAAATTTGTTAGTCTCTAAGGTGCCACAAGTCCTCCTTTTCTTTTTGAGGATACAGGCTAACACGGCTGCTACTCTGAAACCAGTATTATGAATGTAGTTGTATTTCATGTACAATTCTGAAGTGCATGAATCTTTCATACACTCAGTTTCTAGAGAACAAATTGAATGTAAACATGAAATAATTATTCTTTTCAAAAGAATTGTTTACCTTAAGTAATGGAACTGCAGTGAACTTAGCCTTTTTTCTTACTTTGGTGCTGTGTCTTTGTGGATTGAATTAACTTGAGTCTGGATTGTTCTGATGCTGAGCATTTTGGAGAGCAGGAAATTTAATTTAGAAATGGGGTTTTAGTATTAGTATGTCATGTACTCTTTATCATGCAGATAACTTTCATCCTGACTTAAATGTTAAACAAATACATATTTTGTAGTCTGGGTCACGCATGAATCTTGAATAGATATTCAGTTTGAAGAGACGATGTATGTAAGTTTTCTTAGTATAAAAAGAATTTTCAATTTACGGTTTCTACATGAAAGAGCAGAGATGATTGTAATTGACTTACTCTCTTAGATCCCAATCCTTCAAAGGTTTACGCTCAGACTTAAATTTAAGCACATATATATTTATTGTCCTGTTGAAATCCACTGGACTACTCAGATGCTTAAAGTTAAGCACATATGCATGTCTTCATAGGATCAAGGCTTTAGGATCTGATCTTGCAATGAGCTCTGTGCTAGGGGACCTGTGCCCCCATATGGAACCCAAGTGACATGTGAGGCTCTGCACAAATGTGTTTTGCCTTCATGGAGTTAATTGCAGGTTCAGAGGGGGTGAAATCTTCACCCCATTGAAGTCAGTGGCAGAACTCCCATTGACTTCAATGGGGCCAGGAGATCGAATTTAGAATTTATGGTATATAAAAGAAAGTAAGCAAGAAAGTGATGTATCTAAAATTCAATCTCAAGATCTGCTAGATCAGCAAGATTTGTTCAAAACATTTCGTAGGCCATTTCCAGTTAAATTTGTCTCATAACATTTGTGTTCTAATTTCCTTTGGTATGTTATATCAATATAAGCTTTTTATGAAGAAAAATGACATATGCTTAATCCTCCCAGGCTTCTTATGTCTTTTTATTTAATTTGCAAAGTAAGCACGGTCATAGATCACTTTCCAATTTTCTTTTATGCACATTCTGATTTTTATAATCTGAATTCAGAGTATCTCACTTTCCCATAAAAGGCATTTTTAATACTAATGCAATTCCATGATCATTTATTTTAAAGGTTAAATGTAACTGCCCACTGAGTTTTGGGTAGGCAGCAAAAATCCTATATCAGAAATTTAAAAAGAGATGAACTCTTACATGTATATGAAAAATCTTAAGGCAGAATTCACATACAAGAGAAAATTAGACAGATTATTTTTGTATACATGTTTTCTCTATGTGCTAACAACTTTGAATATTTCCTATTATCTAATAGCAATTCAACTACTGTAATATTTATTTTTTGGTGAAGATCGGTTTAAATGTAGTTTAATGTCATCCCATTCACACAAAGTAATTATATACACTGTTCTAGTTGATAATGTCTGTCAGAATGTTTTTCAGCCTATTTAATTGCTTGTTTGCCAAAGCTCCATTAAAGGTTTAAGTTTCTTATGGGGGGGGATTTTTGAGGAGGGAACCCATTTCCATAGCTATGTTAATCAATACCCCATTTACCTTTGACTCATCCCATCCTATTGGGCACCTCCCCATGTAATGTTTGTTTTCTTACATGGGCATATCCTGAAGAATACAGTTCCATACCTTTCAAAAAATTCAATCAGACTCTTGCAATAAACAAAATGTATTAGTGATATGCACAGATTCTACAATGAATTTCACTACCACTAAAAGCATTTCTCAAGATATTACTGACTATTAATTCTGAGAAACAGAACTTGTATGATTATTTGTAATGGCACCATCTTGTGACTCCCAAGAATGTTGTGAAAATTCTACTGTGGAAGATGCAGGTGCTAGACTAAACTCCATATTTAAAATTGTAATTCTTTACATTAATTTAGAAACCTGAATTTAACAACTGGAAATAGGTGATGAAAATTATGTATGGGTGGATAATTATGGTTTTAAATGATGACATTAATAATGGATGGCATAACAGCATGCAGGTCTTCTCCTCACTCTTGAAGCATGGGCACATTATGTTCATGGATGTTTTCACTCATTAATAAAAGTAAGTGAATTAACACCCAGTTTTCCTTTTACTTTCACACGTTCTATTTCTTTGCTAATTTGGCATTGGAGAATACTGATAATTTGCTCCCTTACCAGGATGATGGAAACCTTTTAAGTCCATAAGGTGTGGATTCTTCTATAATGCACTATTGAGACCAAAACATAGTCCCTATGAGTTTCTTGTCTTCTATTGCATTACCAAAAGTGTGCATGTGAGAGAGAGAGAGAGAGAGAATGCTTCAAATAGAATTTTACAAGTGTATCTGATATAATGTGTTTACAACATGACAAAAAAAATCAGTTAAACAATGATGAATTTGCCAATTTCTTGAAGTTTTGTAAGTATTATTTCATGAGGATAAAATCCACAAAATGTCACAAACATTCACAATTTTGTTGCAAAATTTTCCTTAGTCAGAACCCAGAAAGTTGGCCCTACTCTACCTGTAATTCAGTACAGGAAAAAGTAGGAGGAGAAGATGCATTATGTATTATTTTACTTTGCTGTACATTTACAATAATAAAAGACTCCTATCCCAGGGTGTAAACACCCTAACAAGTAATAATAATTCAATGAAATCCCAGCAGTATTAAATGGACCAGTTCAGCATCAACTCAGACAATCACCTACAGAAAATCATTTTCATTGTTATGGGAAGCACACTTTTAGCCTTCTTGAAAAGTCCTATCAAATGAACGTCTTGCAGTGTGCCTGGAAGGCCACGGAATTCAGGCTGCTTTGGACCAAGGCATGGAGCAAGTTCCAGAGTCCTGGAGCCCTCCCAGAGAATGTCCTGGTTCTCTCTTATAATGAGGGGGATCCACCTTGCACGCACCTGCTGACTTCAGCTGTGGCAGTAAGGCAGAGAGAGAGAGAGAGAGAAAGAGAGAGAGAGAGAGAATCCCTCACATAAACCAGTCCCAGGCCAGTTAGGGCTTGATAGGTCATAAACAACACCTTAAAATCCAACTGGAGATGAGTAAGCAGCCAGTGCAAGTCTTGAAGCATTTGTGTCATACACTCCCTGTGAGATGTCTGCTCAATAAGTGAGCACTTCACCAGATTCACCCTCTTCACCAGCTTCCATTCCAAATGCTTTTAAGGCATAGCTCCATGTAGAGCGTATTGTCATAGTCTAATCTTGAGGTAAGAAAAGCATTGATGATGGTGGCAAAGCTCACATCTGAAAGGAAGGGTTGTAACCTCCTTCCCAATTGCAGATGGTAAAAAGATGACTGGATTCCTCCTGTTACATGACAGTCCAAGAGCAGGTGAGAGCCTAAAATCAAAGCTAGATTGTAAACCCTACTAACTAATGGAGGTCCTACTCTGTCCGTCAAAGGGGCTGATGTTACCTCTAACATCTCCTCTGGATGCTTCCCCCAAACCACCATCATTACCTCAGTCTTGCCTGGGTTGACCTTCAGCTAGCATGCACTTGATGAGCTCTGAGGAACACTACCAAATACCTGATTCTGTCTTCAGTTACAACAGCACACATGCATCTTCATATTTGTCAGTGGGATGGCATGGATATACAAGGAAATTACATTTGGTAAAGGTGGCAAGGGAGAAATTACATTTGTGAACTGCAAACAGATTCCTTTTCAGTACTAATATGTGTTAGTTTCCCACAGTGGTAAAGGCCCAATTAGTAACACTTCTTAAGAGACAGGAAAAAACTGTTATCAGACTAGGTATCTATAGAGCATAGTTCTTTAAGTAATATCATATTGATTAATTAGGGCTGTCATACTTTTGACCTGATGTAGATTAGAGTCTGCCATTGATTTGGATACTAACACCTTATATTCCTCATATTACTACTGTGCCTACAGTTTGGAACATTTCATGAGTCCAGAAAGCAGGAGAAACTTGTCTGGTTTCAGTTTAAATTATGAATCCCAAACTAGAAACACATTCACCAAAACACTTCCTGACTTGGGCTAAGTTTTGACACAATTCTTGATTCTACAACACCAGCTACTATAGGAAATGAAAGCACCACATGACAACTTTTAACTAAGGAAGAGCTCTCATTTATTTGGTACAATACAGATGTGAAATGAAAGTACATCATCCAATTAGCAAGAGTAACCCAGCTATGGTCACTGGTGTAAAACCCACATTCAAAGAAATACAGGGTTATTTGGTCAGACAAGTAATTAGCAGAGTTCTAAGAAACTCAAACAGTATATCATTGGGGGGGGGGGAGGGAAGTGCTTCATATTTTAAATAAATGGTCACTGAAGTAATTGTAAATCACTTGTAAAACGATGCCCTTCTCATAGCAGGCAATCGCTCAGAAAGCCCTGGTTTGCAGTAATCTACATTTCCATTTATCTAGCTCTTGTTTCTTATAATTCTGCATCATCTGGAGGATGGGGGAAGGAGAGAGAGAGACTTAAGTACTTTATCAGACTTCACTGAGTTTCACCAAACAGGTTTGAAGAATAAAAAGTTTGGCTGAACAATCAAACTGTGGGTGGCAAAGAACAGTCCTCTAGTTAAGGCCTGAAGCCAGGAGATAAGGCTGTGGCCAAAACTTTCAAGCATGGATTTCTACAGCTGGAACCCTAAACAACTGGTCTGATTCCCAGAGGTGCCGATCACCTGCAACTGCTGTAGAACTTTCTATCTCCACGAACAGATTACAGACACTGACTGTTTAATCCACAGAGCACCTCTGTGGCAAGTGAATAACTATCGTTTCTCCTTTATAGATAGAGAAACAGAAACACAAAGTCCCAAACTAAGCCTGGGGTGCAGTTAGAATGTGCATGTTCCTGGTTCCCAGTAATGGACTTTCAGTACTACACACCGTAGTTGAAATGTTCAGTGGCTCATATGGAAATGGCAATTTAAAAATAAAGTTTTGAATGCTGAATTTGGGCAGGAAGAGGTCTGGAAGAGACGGGGAATGGGCAGTCTTGGCTTCGCCCTCAAAAATGTCCCAGTCATCCCAGCTGTGCTAGTCCACCAGGGGCAATATGCTGCACCCAGGTTTAGGGAAGGAACATCTTTTGTGGAATGGGGGAAATTAGGATCCTGATTGTGACGCCTGAATCACAGTCAGCTTTCCAACATGCATGCAGAGCAGCACGTCTACACACAGCGCTTTGTACATGGGGCTGCCTATAAAGTGACAACTTGCCCTGCAGCTTGATCTCCTGAACAGGGATTTTTTTTTACTTCAGACACTGTTTATTCTCTTCCTCCATTTCTGTACTGGAATTTAAGTGATCTCTGTATGGGATTTATACATATTTTGATTTAAGATGTCATAAATCTAATGTCTGAGAAATAAAATAAAATTAATTACAATCCATATGGATGTGAAGTCCACTATTCTCTTTCCAAAAACAATGGTAGAAACATGCAGGGCAAAAGCCTGTTTAGCTCATAGTTGAAAAATGTGGGCTCTGAGCTAGGGAGGTCTTTAGAGGTCTTTTAGAGGTTAGAGGAGCGGGGTCTCGCAAGACCCCACAGCAGCATAAGAGCTGGGGAGTGACTGTTACTGCAATGTCAAGAGATGTAATAAGCTCTAGAGACTGCTGTGCCTCTCCCTGTCCTCTCTCTCTCTCCATTGGCAAGAGTGTCGGTCAACAGTTGCATTTAATTGCAGATCTAGCAGCCCTGTGTTTGCATCTTGTTAGCCCCAAATCATAGTATGACTTACATAGCCTCTGCCAAGTTCTGCTCTATAATGTCAAAAAACATACGCATTCCTGCCCATACAGACTCCTGTCATCCCCTCCCCAATCCTCTCAATATATGTTCTTATGATTGCCAGAAGCTGGGAGTGGACAACAGGGGATGGATCAATCAATGATTGCCTGATCTGTTCATTTCCTCTGAAGCACCTGGCATTAGCCACTGCCAGAAGACAGTGGAAAATCATGGAGCAGGTCCTCAAGAAATCCATTTTGAAGCACTTGGAGGAGAGGAAGATGATCAGGAACAGTCAACACGGATTCACCAAGGGCAAGTTATGCCTGACCAACCTGATTGCCTTCTATGATGAGATAACTGGTTCTGTAGATATGGGGAAAGCGGAGGACATGATATACCCTGACTTTAGCAAAGCTTTTGATACAGTCTCCCACAGTATTCTTGCCAGCAAGTTCAAGAAGTATGAATTGGATGAATGGACTATAAGGTGTACAGAAAGCTGGCTAGATCATCAGGCTCAACAGGTAGTGATCAATGGCTTGATGTCTAGTTGGCAGCCAATATCAAGAAGAGTGCCCTGGTGTCGGTTGTGGGGCTGGTTTTGTTCAACATCTTCATTAATGATCTGGATGATGGGATGGATTGCGCCCTCAGTAAGTTCGTGGATGACACTAAACTGGGGGTAGAGATAGATACACTGGAGGGTAGGGATAGGGTCCAGAATGACCTAGACAAATTGGAGTATTGGGCTAAAAGAAATTGGATGAGGTTCAACAAGGACAAGTGCAGAGTCCTGCACTTAGGATGGAAGAATCCCATGCACTACTTCAGGCTGGGGACCCCGACTGGCTAAGTGGCAGTTCTGCAGAAAAGGACTTGGGGATTACAGTGAATGAGAAGCCGGATATGAGTCAACAGTGTGCCCTTGTTGCCAAGAAGGCTAGCGGTATATTGGGCTGCATTAGTAAGAGCCTTGCCAGCAGATCAAGGGAAGTGATTATTCCCCTCTATTGGGCACTCCTGATGCCACATCTGGAGTACTCGCAAAAAGAAAAGGAGTACTTGTGGCAACTTAGAGACTAACCAATTTATTTGAGCATAAGCTTTTGTGAGCTACAGCTCACTTCCTTTTCTTTTTGCGAATACAGACTAACACGGCTGTTACTCTGAAATCTGGAGTACTGTGTCCCGTTTTCGGCCCCCCACTATAGAAAGGATGCAGACAAATTGAAGAGAGTCCAGCGGAGGGCAACAAAAATTATTAGGGGACTGGGGCACATGACTTATGAGGAGAGGCTGAGGGAGCTGGGCTTATTTAGTCTTCAGAAAAGAATTGTGAGGGGGGATTTGATAGCAACCTTCAACTACCTGAGGGCGGGGGGGGGCGGGTTTCTAAAGAGAATGGAGCTAGGCTGTTCTCATGTTAAGCTTATAAGAAGCACAGAAGATCTTTTTCAGAGGAAAAGGCAATATGCCACATTTATTGAAGATACAACAATTAGTATATGCATTCAGTCCCACCACACACACACTGTCCCATGTTAAATGTTATAGTTACCAGTCCAGAGTCCGGATCAATCTAGTGGCCAGCTATGTTGATCAAGAGTAGGGAGGAGGTGGGTTCCGTCAGTCATGACACAATACTCCAGGGAAGTCTTGGCAGGATGAACCCAAAGTTTCATGGCAAGGCACCATGTTTATATAGTGATTTTCCTTCACTGGGACCAATGAGTTTTGCTCTATCATGCCGTAATCAATTGTTGTTTGATTGTTTGAATCAAAGTGCTTGTTTTCTTAAATTGTCCTTCTCATTCTTTATCACAGCTATCTTGTCCCCATTGATAGGTACCTGTCTCATCTTTATAGTTGTCAATCTGCCCTCTGACATTTCAATAGGGGTGTGTTGCAGCCTCCTGGCACCCTTGCGTCTGTCTCCAGTTCCTCCCTCGTATATCTGGCTCAGCGATGGCCTTCACACTTATCTCTTATCACACACATTCCTCATTCACACACAAAACAGAATTTACACAAAATATTTTAAACAGGAACATCAGGTTGCAGTGCACAAGAAAACAATATGGCATTCTTTTACTTATTTTAAAATGCTAAACCTACAAAAAAATAGTGACCTTAAAATGTCTGTTACTGCCTTGAAATCAGCGCAGACAAAGATTCTGACTGATGCATCTTTACCAAATGGCCCATTAGGCCATTTCTTTCTGCTATTCAAAAAGTGTGGCTGGCAGGATATGATCAAATCATACACCAATACATTTATTACATGCTACATTATTATCTCATTATTCTTTATCCTTGTATGATTTATATTCTAAATCATACAAAATACAAACATAAAATCCTACTATTACTCTCAGTGGTGGCAGATGACAGAACAAGGGGCAATGGTCTCAAGTTGCAGTGGGGGAGGTCTAGGTTGGATATTAGGAAAAACTTTTTCACTAGGAGGGTGGTGAAGCACTGGAATGGGTTACCTAGGGAGCTGTTGGAATCTCCAGCCTTAGAGGTTTTTAGGGCCCGGCTTGACAAAGCCCTGGCTGGGATATTTAATTGGGGTTGGTCCTGCTTTGAGCAGGGGTTTAGACTAGATGACCTCCTAAGGTCTCTTCCAACCCTGATATTCTATGATTCTATGATTCTAAGACAGGATGCAGGACTAGATGGACCATTGGTCTGACCCTGTACGGTTGTTATGTTGTTTTTATGTACCAGTGCTCTTACTGCATTTAGAGCATTCCAGGCTCAGTACCTGGAGAACAGAATTTGGCTCCGTTTTCTTCTGTTCTCAAAGTTGCTTTTTCACATAAAACAAAATTCCAAATATCCTAAAGAGGCCCCTGAGAGGTCCTTCTCTTGCTGAGGGAGTCCAGAAAGCAGCTACATGATAAGCATGTGAGGCTATCTGACTCACTCAGTGGAAGCCTCAAAACTTCAGGACATTTTTCAAGAGATAGCTATGGATTTTCTTTTTAATGCTTTTCATTATCTGAATTGTCTATTGTCCTCAACTAGTCACATGCATTGCTTCAGGTGACTCTGCTTGCCTCTGTTATGTTGTTTCACAAGGTTTTCACTTCAAGGTATGTTAAGTATTGGAAGAGTGGGGAACAACTTGGTGGTAGGCCTCGGACCTAATCAACCACATTAAAACAGCATTGGATGAAACTCAGGGAGGTCACCACTAAATTTTTTTTAAAAAAATAATGTTCTGCTCCTAATAAAGCACCCCCGCCTAACAAGAGTAATTACTACCGAGGTATGTAAAGTAAAGACACCCAGGTGCTCGGAAGTTTTAGGAAGAATACAAAAAGACTCAACAAATGATAAATAAATAAAATAAACTCTGATCAGCGAATTTGTGCTATCTGTACAAACAGAGAAGGTCACAAATAAGTTACAATTCTAGCATAAAAAATAAAATGTAAAAAAATACTTGGGCAGGAAGGAAGACACATAGGTTCCAGTGTGTAATTGATTTAAAAATTGTGGCATAATGTGATAGTTTTAGGAAATTTAAAAAAGGTAGTTCTTTTTACTTATATAATGGAAATAAAAAGCAAAACTTTTTGGACATCAACTCTGGACTGCAGTACAACAACAAGCTACTAGACATCATACAATGCATAACTGTGATGTATAAGCGTGCTGGGTAAACCCCTAAATGAGTAGATCCTGACTGGCCATCGGGTGAAATTTGTCTATGTATTGAAAGTGGTGAGCATAATCAATTTACTTGTTATATGTATTCTCTGTGTGTTGCTAATAAATAGATGTTTAAAGCATAGCTGTATAAGGTTCTTTCACTGGGAAAATGTCCTGCAGATCCACAGAGCCCTGAGCCCCATGGTTAAGGATGAGTACTTAAATTAACCAAGTTTCTTCCTGAGCCTTATAAGTAAGTGCCTTATGCCCTGATCCCTTTGAAGAGAAAGGATGAGGGTGCCTAAATTGACCAGGTTGTGCCTTGAGCCCTCGGTAGGGTATAGCTGGGATGCCCCAGATTTTGTGGGTAGCAAATTTGGTGGAGAACACGGGTAACCTAGGTCATTTGGACTGAACAGATTGAGCCTAATACAGCAGTCAGACAGAATACTGGTGTCCTTATGTAAACAAGGACTTAAATACTCTCTACAAAGTACTGCTGCATTAAAAGAAAAGGGAGTGAACACAATGGAAGAGAAAGACAGAAGGATCAAGTGAGGAAATAGAGATATTAAGCTTGAAATTGAGGGATGCCCAGGTAGCTGTCAGAACGATCCTGCAGGAAAAACAGGATCGGGCCAGGCAAACGGCGATCACTCCATCTGCATACAGCAGATTAAAGAATTGAAATATAAGATGGGAATCTGGTGGGGTATGGTGGCTGCTGTATTGGGGAGAGGGGAAGAGAGGCTCAGTACAATATGGATTTATACAGGGAAATGGGGGAAAGGAGCATTTGGAGTAACCTCAAGCAGGGAGACTCTGAATGGCCTGATTTCCCCCCTTCCCGCCACCCCCCACATGTTTCCCAGTAGAGCCCTTGTGACAGGAATTATAAGCACTGGAGCTAGCGACTCCACGAGCGCACCCTGTGGACCCCCATTGTAAGTGAGGAAGTCGTAAAGAGGGAATTAGCCTCAATGGATGCAGACCCCAGAGCTAAAACGCAGGTTCAGGAAGAGGTAAAAATTACAACACAGCTGAGCCCTGTGCAAATATGAGCAGCTGCCCAAGGTCTGGGACCCTTAAACCAGGATACATGCCTGGATTGAATGGCAATGGCTATTCAGAGACTTGGGTGGAGGGTAAAAGATTATATAGCAGTGGCCCAGGCCTATACTAGCATCTTGGACTGGGCTGTTATTGCCAATGCCCTGAACACATACAGGACCAGAGGGATAGGTGGGACTGGATCAAGGAAGCTTTGAAGTTTATAATGTCTGCAAAGCAATTGAGGAAGTTGTTTTATTTAAACGAACAGGGCCCCGCAGAATATCCCGAGTTGTATCTTACTAAAAAGGAAACATTAGCTATAGCAGCTGGCACCATCCAACCCCCAGGAGTTGCGGACAATGGATTTAATGTACTAAGCTTTAAGACTGCCCCAGTGGATGGATTAAATGAAGGCGATTTTAGGACCAATTAATACTACCCAAGATTATGCTGAATTAAAACAAACAATTTGGGGGGCCAGTGCTATTTTCCAGAAGGGCCCAAACAAACAAACACACAAAACACAAATAACAAGCTGAAACTGGTCAGGCAGTAACTTTTCCTAATAACAGACCACCCTGTTACCAGGGTTACCAGGAGGAAAAACAGGGACAAAAATGTGTATAAAAAGCATATATATATTCAACCCCAAAATAAAAAATAGTAAAAATAAATTGAAAGCCAAAGCATTAAAAACGCTAAAAAGGACAAAAAAAGCCATACAACAAATAAAACAAGAAGCCTACAAACTATTACAGCAAGTCTCACAGCTAAAAAGATAAAAAAGCGAAAAAAAAAAAAAAGCCAAAAAGCCAAAAAAGCCCCTTTAAATCTGGTTAGCCCTATAGTAAAGCAAGTACCTTTGACACCTCCCCCATCTCCCATAAAATGCCCACCTTGCCAGACTAAGACCCCTCTGGTAATAACCCAACTGCTTTATAATAAATAGGGGCATCCAATTGTAGGGAGTATTATAAAAATAATTTAAAAGAATATTGCCCCACCATATTAATTAACACTGGCACTTCAATGTGTTTATTAAAAAAGCAGTGGCTGCCCAAAAGTGCCATCAAAACAAAAACCAATTAGTTATTGAAATAATTAAAAATATGTTTAAAACTACCACTAAAAATTAAAAATGATATACAATATCACTATAACAATTAATGTCCGAGGAAAAATTAGTAAATTTTACTTTTTATAAAAACAAATAGCCTTCAAGCATATGTTATAACTATTTACCCTAGCCACATCATTAACATATACCCAATACTACCTATAAAAATTCAAGTAACCAAAAATTTAGTAATGTATTCAGTAAACCACTTTCCAAGGGTATACCAAAAACATAAGCAATAAAATCCCATAAATGCATCCCAATGTACAGCTCATAAAAATTGAAAATATATATGTAAAAAACAAAACTTGCAAACAAAAAATACGTGCTTTTACACTAAAACCAACGACACGCAGAGGTGCATGTTTAATGTATTTACAAAACAAAAATTGTCGATAATGTACGCAAGCAAAATCTGTATGTGTTAAAACTCCTTATCCAAACTTATTTTGAATAATAATGTTTTATAGTATATATATTTCATAATTATTTTTATACTATTAATAAAATTTAAACAAATAATTTTAAATATGTACCATTTTAAATTATAAAACATGTGCAGCACAATATCCCTATGTTTAATAAACTGTTAATGTAAATATAAATATACATTTAGTTCAACAATTGCTAATTCACACTATACTGCAAAATCATTTGCAATACATAAAACGCACTAAAAACCAAATTAAACTACAGCACAGCAATTTACAAGTAACTAAACGTTTAAAAAAACAAAAATCACTCTTGTTAAAAAACATTACTAAAATGTTTATGGCGACTAAAGCTTAAATATAATAATTCACCCCATTGTAGTAATAATTAAAATCCCATTGTGTTTACTTTTGGGCATGATAATACTAATGGTGTAACTAAAAAAAATCATCCAAAAATACAAAGAGCCAACATGCAAAATCAAGTAATACCATTGCTGACCATACCCAAAATAAATAAATCCCCAATCGCTCCTATTGAACTGCACACACAATCTTTCAAAGTCTAATACAATGGACCCTGTGGATACCATTTAAAAGTAAGCATTCACTGTCCTGGGTATCTGAGGTACATGTAGAAACTCCAGTGTCTTTCTAGACTTGGACCAGGAGAAACGGTATGGTACCATACCATCTGAGGAATAGCAAATATTTAGTTTTTCATGATGACCACTGTCAGTCTTACACTGACTCCTAAATCTGACTAACCTGTAGTTTTCATGGGACACTGGAATGAGCAAATTCTAGAAATGTGAGCCTTCCATTGAGAATACCCTATCACCAGTCAGGCAGAGTGTAATTGTAGGAACCAGTAGGTGAGAGTGACCAAGACGGGAACAGATGATCTCTCAGAAAACTGATGCCAGCCCTACTGGGGATGTTTACATAGACTCAAACAGTATTACAAAATCAAATCAAAATAGCTGTCAGCTAATTGAAGCTGTCTTCTGAAACTAGCAAAACATTTTTATTTAAATCTAAAGACTTCTATATTTATTTTTATATTTATTTTAGCATAGTGGTAATAACTAATAGTATAAAATAGTGATATACAAAAATAAGTGAAAAGTAAATATGAAATTATTAAATAGCATCTTCATTACATAGCAATTTAATATTTGATATCTGATAGCTGCTCACTTAAGAAATTGAGTGAGCGTTGCTATAATTGTTATCATTCATTTTCAAAAATGGTGTATCAATAGGGAGCAAATGAGGTTGTAGCTTTCTCTTGGTTTGCTACAGCAAAGTACTGAGAGCATCAGACTAATGGGACCCATCATCATCCTGTCATGTTTCTTTTTGCATTATGACTCCTGCCATCTCAAGTGTATTCCTGACAAAGTCCTGCATTATAACATGCAGCTTGCTGAAACACATGAGGTGTTTGTCTTCTAAAATACAGCTAGAAGCACAACTTGCCTACAGCAGCATTCAAAAGAGCGTTTCAAAAGAGAGAGAAAACTATTTAGTAAAAATGTTATTTAGTTAATGTGTTAACTTTTTTCTCTTAATCATCCACATTTAAATTATGTGCATTCATTACTATTACAAATTTAATACCAGTTCTTTTTTTGATTTAATTCAGACTTCTTTCAGGAAAAAAATGTGTTTGTGGGAGACAGAATGTTGACAAATATAACCTTGTCTTCTCTACAGGAGGGCAGGCGTGCCAGCTTCCATTAAGGAAACACTTGTTAGGCCCCTGCTCAAGAAAACCACCTTTTGACATAGACTCTTCTCACCACTTCTTAAGTAATAATTTCTGCCCCTGTTAGAAAAACTCATAGCACAATGTCATCGCTAATATATAAATTATTAGAAATAAATAAATAATTACTTATTTTGAACTTTTTTTATACAGGTCTTTGAAAGATTCTGACAAGACATTTTTGATAATGTATGGAATGCTTAGATTTCCTTTACTCTAGTCAGTTGGGGCTCAGGCCTGGGTATAGGCCAGAAAGTGTGACATGCATTATTGTTTAAACTCCTACTGTTGCTGAATTATGGTAAAGTATCCATTGAGATTCTAAGTAGCTTATTTCCATTCCCCAGAGGTAGAAAAAGTCCTCTTTGGAATATCTTTTCTCCTTTCTGCCTGAAAGGACACAGAGTGATGGTAGGTGACTTCTCCCAGGATACTATGGGTGGGGACAGGTTGATGTGTGGTGACGGAATGTTCCATCTTGTAACCATTCCTCTCTGCTCAATTTGTACATGAGGTCAGTAGTGGAATTATAGTGAGGAGATGAGGGCTGCTGTGTCTGCAAATCTCCTGACCTAGGTGATGCAGTTGATCAACTTAATATCTGATTATGACGGGGATTGACTGAGGGATAGGTCACTGATATTCAACTTGGAAAAGACTGAGGTAATGCTTGTATTTTGTGGAAAGCATCCAGAAGAATCAGTGGAGATTGTATCAACCTTTTAAAATTTGTTTGATAGTTAGCTCAACATTAAAATGAATGAACTTGCAGAAGCAATTAGTTTGGAACCTGGGTAAAACCATGAGGGCCAAAATGTTCTTATATAGTGCTTCTTATAGAAGAAGAAGACAAGGGGAATGGCAGGCATTTTAAGATCCATTATGGACTAAACTTAATGTGGTGTGTAGTTGATAACTGGTATAAGTATCACTTAAACATCATTCTGGGATGTATTAGCAGGAGTGTTGTAAGCAAGACACTAGAAGTAATTCTTCCACTCTATTCTGTGCTGATAAGGCCTCAGCTGAAGTATTGTGTCAGTTCTGGGTGCCACATTTTTGGAAAGATGTGGACCAATTTGAGAAAGAAGAGAGTAATAAAAATGAGTAAAGGTCTAGAAAACATGACCTACGATGAAACATTGAAAAAAATGGGTTTGTTTAGTCTGGAGAAGAGAAGACTGATGGGGGACAGGGTAACAGTTTTCAAGTACATAAAAAGCTGTTACAAGGAGGAGCGAGAATAATTATTCTCTGAAACCTCTGAGGAGTGAACAAGAAGCAATGGGCTTAAATTGCAGCCAGGGAGGTTTAGGCTGGACATTAGGAAAAAAATTCCTATCAGGGGAGTTAAGCACTGAAACAAATTGCCTAGGGAGGTTGTGGTATCTCTGTCATTGGAGGTTTTTAAGAACAGGTTAGACAAACACCTGCCAAGAATGGTCTAGTTATTATTTACTCCTGCCTTGATTGCCGGGGACTGGATTAGATGACCTACAAAGGTCCCTTCCAGTCCTACACCTCTACGATTACATATAAATTTGGATGTTTTTGCCCTGATTTGGTTCAGTTAATAAGAGTTCTGGTAAAAACATAAATGAAACATATGACTCAAAATCAAATTGTTAAACTAGGGGGATGGAGAACATATTCTGTCTAAAGTCAGACCCGGTCTTCTTATTGGGCTAAGATGATGATATAAACACTGGGTCACTGTGAAAACTGGCACACAGGGTACGCTCATAGTGCAAGAACTGAAGATGGTTAGCCTCTGACAAGGGATCCAAGCCCCAACTCTCCTTGTATTTGGCAAAAGGAGCTGGCTAGATAAAAGGGAGTGTGCAGTGTTCCTTCTTTTGTAGTGGCATGGCTACTCTGATACCTGGGAGATCAAGGAGACACTGTTCCTATTTGAGGAAGAATATCTCTCAAAGCTCTCACTGAAGCACATCCCCAGTGCAGTTATGCGTCTGCCTATTTAGTCCTAGCCACGCCAAAACTAGTTTTCTAAATGCCAACATAATATATTTTTCTGGCCTGGTTATTTATTATACACCATGTGACAAGGTGTATCTGGCCTTTCACGGTCCTCTTCTTGAAGACTTGTGGTCCTACTATGCCCACCATAGGAAAAGAGCAGCAAAGGTGGTTCCCCCAGGCCTGCCTAGAAAGGTTACATTGAAGCAGTCAATCAGAGCACAGCAGGCTCAGCTAAAAGGAGCAGCAGGGCCTGAGCAGGTCAGTTTGTGGCTGGGACCAGAGAGGTGAAGAAGGATGCTCATCTCTGGACAAAGAAGGTCAATGGACAACATTTTCCAGACCTAAGAACGCTAACCCTAAGATAATCGGACCAGGTAGGAAGAGGACCAGGAAATACAGCGGTTACTAATTAAAGGAAGCAGTATATGGCTGCTGTATACAGGCTTCCTGGGTTGGAACGCAGAGTAGTGGGCAGGCCTGCGTTCCCCCACCAGCCACTAGCGAAGTGGCCCAAGCCCTGAGAAGGGCACAAGGATCCTTTTGTAATTCATACAAAGCGCTGGATTTAAAATGCCCAGAGATGGGGCTAAAGACACTGCTGAGGGCGGACAGTTTAGTGAACTCTTTGCTACCCCATAAGGCATTCATTTTTCATTGTGTGACTTGGCCAGAAGGCTGAACCATTGAAGACTTGCCTAGAGATGTTGCAAACCTACAGGGGAGCCAGGAACAGGAAAAGGATTGTAATACCATACCGAGATTCAAGAGGTGAGTGCCCCCCGCTACAGACTATTTATGGCTTCTTAACTTCCTTGTTGTTATAATTGTTTTATGATGCTGTATGGGTTTTCAAATATCTTGTCTTATCAAACTTCAACGTCATATAATAGTGAGACTACTAGGCCACTGCAGTATATCTGAATCTTTTAAGCTCTAGGTTAAAATCTACAGTATAGCTGCTGGGGCAGTAGTTCCACATGTGGTTTATAACTACAAATGAGGCTGAGGCTTTTAGAATTACAGGCCCTGCTCTCAGAGGACTATGGGGGGCTGTTCTCTAACTAGTACCCAGAGTGGCATGACAAACCAAAGGGGCTTGGAAGAGCAGAGAGTAGGAAGACCTGTGGTTCTACCCCTGTATATGTGCTGCATCTCTGAAGGGAAGTAGTGTGAGCACTTTCCTTGAGACAGAATGCCAGCTATTTGTTCCCTGGGGCAGTGTGACTCCACACCACCCCAGCACAGGGCGGTGCTCAACAGGCGCCATCCAGGCTGAATTTGTATGGCTAGCACCATTACTTCCTTGCACAGCAGTTCTTCTGGCTGCTCCCCAGCTGCCCAGATCCCCACACATTCCTCCTCAAACCTTAGCTTTGCTGTCTCTTGGTGAGTGGCAGTTGAGTTGGTGATCGCCTTTTCTCCCTCCTCAGTTCTCTCTTGTGGCCTGGTGACCATCTCTCCCTAAGTTACCTTCAGTGATGCTGGATTATCACAAAATTGTGTCTGGGGGAGGGAGAAAGGGGAAGGCAACGGGACACTATTCTCAATATTAGAGGGTCTTGTGGTGGCAGGAAATGATCTGATCTCATCCCCTGACAGCACATGTGGAAGAACACTACTCCTCCTTCTGCTGGGGTACAGGCACCCTAGCCTCAGCTAGCGGTACCGCCTCCATTTCAGATTAGTGCTTTCCCTGTAAGATATTGTTGCTTGGGAACTGAGGGGGGTTCTTTGTCTACAGTGCTGACGCTTATGGACTGCTTTCGGCCCTGAAGTCAGTGTAAAAGCTGGCTGCAGGACAGAAGTGAGATTTGTCTCTCCTCATATCTAATGGCTATTATATGTGTCATGGCCACTTTTCAACATCTCAGGTCCTTTGGCTTGGAGGCAACTTCCCCTTATCTGGCAGACTGCCATCCCCCAAAGACACAAGAGAAGGGTGTGGCCTCTGGCTCCCCTACATGAAGGAGTCACATGGCTTCAGGAAAGTGCAAGGAAGCATACACAAGTAAGGAGGTCCCTGGTCATACAGAATGGAAGAAGTTGAGGGCTAGGGAAGGAGGAAGCTGTAGGGGCAGAGGGAGGTTTGGGGTTTCTTTTGTAGAAGATCTGGGTTCTGAAGAGACATGAGATGTTTGCTATGCCTGTTTGTGTGATAATTTGCAGATGATACAAAACTACTCAAGGTAGTTAAGTCCCAAGCAGAATGTGAAAAGCTACACAGGGATTTCACAAAACTGGATGACAGGGCAACAAAATGGCAGATGAAATTCAATGTTGATAAATGCAAAGTAATGCAAATTGGAAAACACAATCCCAGCTACACATATAAAATGCTGGGGTCTAAATTAGCTGTTACCACTCAAGAAAGAGATCTTGGAGTCAGTGTGGATAGTTCTCTGCAAACATCCCCTCAATGTGCAGCGGTTGTCAAAAAAGTGAACACAATGTTGAGAATAATTAAGAAAGGGATAAATAATATGACAGTAAATATCATGTGGTCTCTACCACATCCATGGTATGCCCACATATTGAATACTACGTGCAGATGTGGTTGCCCCATCTCAAAAAAGATATATTGGAATTGGAAAAGGTTCAGAAAAGGGCAATAAAAATGATTTGGGGTATGGAACAGCTTCCATATGAGATTAATAAGACTGGGTCTTTTCAGCTTGGAAAAGAGATGACTCAGGGGGGATATGATAGAGGTCTATAAAATCATGACTGGTGTGGGGAAAGTAAATAAGGAAGTTTTATTTACTCCTTCTCATAACTCAAGAACTAGGGGTCACAAAATGAAATTAATAGGCAGCAGGTTTAAAACAAAGAAAAGGAAGTATTTTTTCACACAATGCACAGTCAACCTGTGGAACTCCTTGCTAGAAGATATTGTGAAGGCCAAGACTATAACAGGGTTCAAAAAAGAACTAGATAAGTTCATGGAGGATAGGTCCATCTATGGCTATTAGCCAAGATGGGTAGGAATGGTGTCCCTAGCCTCTGTTTAAAGAAGCTGGGAATGGGCGACAGGGGATGGGTGGATCACTTGATGATTACCTGTTCTGTTCTTTCCCTCTGGAGCAACTGGCATTGGCCACTGTCAGAAGACTGGGCTAGATGGACCTTTGATATGACCCAGTATCGCTATTCTTATGTTCTTAATACTCTGAACACTCTTGCAGTTCACTGCTATTTCAAAAATGTGGTAAGTCTGAGGAGGTCAAAGCCTTTTTGCTGGTTTCCAGAGTCAGGCTTACCTTCTCTGTGAAATACCAATGTGCTGCAAAAGCATTCCAGCTAGATATAGCATGCAGGGTTCTCACAATTACCTCACCTCATAGAGAGCACTATGTTAATACTGTGAATAACACTGCAAAAGGTGCTTGGTTGTATTTCAAATTTCAATTACAGATACTTTAGCTAAGGGCCTCAAAGTCTGTGTTTTATTTGCATTCTTTTCTGAAAGTCCAGATTAAGGGAAATATAGTACAAGGAATACAAACTGATTCCTTTTCATGAAGTAGTATACTACTAAAACATATTAGTTGGAAGCATAAATCTGTGCTTTTTCCTTCTGTTTTATTTGAATATTCCATTTTTATACAATATTCTATTATGCAATAAAGGTAGCTGAAAAGCAAAATCCCTGGAAAGAGAGATGTATGAAAGACTCTGTAAGGCACATGAAGGAACTCTGCATTGTAATAAAATGCTTCCTGCAGAAGAGGTGGTCTCAAAATCTGAAACCATCCTTTTTCAGTGGTCTGACTAGTGACAAAATGCCACAGAGGTTTTTACTGTTTATCGGTTGACTGTTTGCCTATTTAAAAAAATACTCTAATAAATTACATTGTTAATCATTATGGCTTGAGTATGGGATTGATTTCTAAAATAATATTTTAGCTTTTTATTTTCTGGAAATTACCATAGTGTCATTATGGGAGGATCTTTCAGTAAAAATTAGAGAGCAGATATGATTTAGCTGTTGTGATGATGGTATCCTCATTATATACATGATAGTTTATTGAAGGTTCCATAATTAACTAATAGACATTTTTTTGGAGTGGCTTTAATTTTGTATGCACAGTCAACTGTATCCCTAGTGATAGAATGTAGATAACTCTCTGTGTAAGGCAATTAGACATCTAAATTCTTCATATCTAATCCCATGATTGTGGATGCAAAAGTTGAAAGCTGTTTACACAAGATAGCCCAGAGTATTTAAGCTCCTGTTTGCCTCTTAACCTCTCCATTCTTTTTTCCTTGAATAGAAAGATCAGAATTTCTAATGGTGAAAATGAGTGTAACTCCACTGAAATCAGCAGAGCTGCAGTCATTTACACCAGGACATCATTTACACCAAATCTATTAGCATTCTCCTAAACGATACTGCAATGTACAACAGTAATTAGCAGACTATTAAGTTTAAATGTTTTTCATCCTTGTACTGACACTTTGGGTGAAATATAAGAAAATCCTACGTGACAAATGCACTAATTGCATTTGATATCTTCAGTCAGAAGTTCTGTGGCTTTGCACGCTGGGAATTATCCAAATTTAGGATTCTATTCATCTTAGATTCTCAACTAAATTTTAACTACACAAAGAAGTGAACTGCCTTTCTACCAGTGGCAGAACCACCCCATAAATCAAGAGCTTAAAAATATTTCTCCTGTGTGTGTGTTTCCCTCTCTCTTACACACACACAGACACATACATACTTTCAGTGTTGTTCTGAGGAATATTCCTATAACATTGACAAAATAAATTTATTAGAAGGTGTCAAAATCCATAACTGAGCATGTAGTGTCACCATCCAGATTTGGGACTCACTTAAGCTTGCTGAAAGGACTGAGAGGATCAATTCTGACAAATCTTTAGATTCCAATAAATCATATCACTGCCATGAGATCAATGGGACCTAATGATGCTCTGCACTTCTGAAGGAGGCCTGTAGTGAACCAGAGTGGCTTCACTCTAGTACAGAGGGTACTCTTGGGGGTAGCTAACCCTGCCCCACCACCTCTTCAGGAAGTGCCAAACTGGGGCAGGAAGTATAAAAGCAAAATCATGGAGCTCAGTTGGGGCCTGACCAGAGAAGGAGGCAGATGTCCCTCCCAGGGAGCTGTGCCACCAGCAGAGCCCGCATCCAGCAGTGGGGAAAAAAGGCAAACCACCACTCTCAGAGGTGGACAACTCCTTGGAAGAAGAAGGAGAAGGGCTGCCCGACAGCAACACTGGGAGCCAGGCTCCAGCGATGACAGAGCAGCCCCGCCAAGAAACAGTAGGAAGAATGACAGGGAAATGAAACTTTGGTCCTGTTGTGCTACCAGGGAGTGAGGCAGTGACCCCATGTTTTTCCCGCCCTATCCAAAGATGGAACTGCCCATCCAATGTTTTCCCCGCTGATCCAAAGATGGAACTTCAAGAGCCCTCGGCTGGTACCTGGTGGACCAGAGTGGACCTGGGTCCCCCCACCTCCAGCCCTTTAGGCAAGAAGGCCAGAGATACTGACTTTATTTGCTCAGCCTTCAACCAAGTGGCCCAAGCCATTGACTGTGAGCAGCTCAGGCCTCATCCTAGAAGGCCTGAATCATAGACTATTGTTTGTTCCAGCCAGGAGGCTGGAACTATAGACCATTTCATTGCTCAGCCTATCCAGGAGGCCTGAGCCCCAGATGGTGTTGCTTTTATTCACCTTTCTCTGGGAGGTCTGAGCTAATTAACTGTTTAACTGTGTAGCTCTGTACCCGGAGGCTGGAGCCATAAACTATAGTTGTTTACTCCAGCCAGAAGGCCTGAGAGACTGTTTAATCTCTCAGCACCCCCCCACCTAGAATCCAAGAGCCACAGACATCTTGACTGCAGAGTTCATGAGCAGGCTGGAGCTATAAACTGCCTTCCTGTTTATTTGTTGAACCCTCATCCAGGAGGTTTGAACTGTCATTTGTGCAGGTGCATAACCCTCAGCCAGGCTGCCTGATGGCTTAATCCAGCAGATGTACTGATCACCGAATGCTACCACAGGGGGTGCCATGGCCCTGAGCTAGAGAAGGTTACACGGCCACTTTTATTTAGGTGCCTAACTATAGATTTTGGTACCGTACTTTAGGTATCCAAAGTAAAAAATAATACATAGTAATTGACGGAGATTTAGGAAGAAACTTTCCTGGTAAATAGATAATTCATAAATCATTTGCTACAGGCTGCTGCCAGAGGTGGGATATTTGAATTAGATAGACTACTGGTCTGATCCAGTATGGCATTTGCTAGGTTCATATGGTGATACCTGCTGGTATTCAGGGAGGGATGTGAGGTCATGACTGTACCCAGCCACAACTCTGTTGGGGCTGCAAATGATCCAGCTAGTACTGCTGCAAAAAACCTCTTTCTACTCCCTACTGCTTGTAGGTATATTATAGGCACCTCATTTTAGGAGTGCACTGATAGAAGGATAGAGCCCCCTTTTCCCTTTGTGTTCTCTACCGTTCTAACACACCAGCCAAGAGCTACTCTTCATTTGTCTTTTTGAAGGCCTGGTTGTGTACATCTCTTGTCTGGTGAGCTCTTAATTACACAAGCAGTGGCATTAAAAGTCAATGGAACCCACTCACCAGTGTGAATAAGGGTTGCATGATTGGCATCCAAATGTGCATAAAGTGGCAATTTTTTTAATCTTCAAATGGTTTCTACATATTTCCATGAGATCAGGTATTGAATGTATTGCAGCTTATTTGATTTATGGTGAGCGGTCATTAAGGTGCCACCAATGTAGACAATGTCAGTGCTTTCAACATCTGTGTAAATGTTTTTTTTTCCTTATTAAGAACATTAGTGTAACAGACCACAGTTTTCCAAAGTATTAAATCTATGTCCTTCTGTACTGTGATTGAGAACAATGTCATTTTGATTTGTAGTAGCTAATGTGGCACTGCAATAGTGTTAGGAAACAGTATACAAATGAGAATTTTTGTGACAAATGGGCCTACAAATTTACGTTAATTAAGAATTTAATTAGAAAAATTGACTGTAAATTCATAAAGTGTCATACTCTATAATGGAAACAGGTGCAAAAAAACCAGACAGAGGAACTGGATTACTCTAAACAAAGAAAGCCATGTTGATCTAAAAAACAGATGTAAAACTGAAATTGATATGTCAGATATTAAACCCATTAGTGCTGGAACTAGCAGTCCTGGGGATGCTGCTGCACCCCCTGGCTTGGCGTGGTTTCCATCATATACAGGGTGCACAGTTTGGTTCAATGGCTCTCAGCACCCCCACTATAAACATTATTCCAGCACCCCTAATTAAGCCTAATTTCTGGGCAAAATAATGAGGATGGGCTATTCCACCCATCACTCCCTTTTGGGGTCCTTAACAGAGGTTTTGGGGAATGGGGGAACAAAAAAAAAAAACAAAAACCCAGACACTACTGGAGTAAGCTCCACTTTTTCTAAAATTTGACTTTAACAACAACATCAGCAGCGACATCTCCAGTCCATAACTTCTCTCGTCCCCCAAAGGACAGTATTACCATCTCTGATACCATCAAAGAGACTGTCAAATGGGAAATCCTTCTAAACTGTTTACAGCTAAAGGGAAAGGGAACAAGAGATGTTGTTAAAATGAGCCTCTTTTAATACTCTCAAAAAGAAAAGGAGTACTTGTGGCACCTTAGAGACTAACCAATTTATTTGAGCATGAGCTTTCGTGAGCTACAGCTCACTTCATCGGATGCATACCGTGGAAATTGCAGCAGACTTTATATATACACAGAGAATATGAAACAATACCTAGAGAATATGAATACTTTTAATTTAATACTCTACATTTCAAATGTTTTAACTGTTTTTCTTTGCTGTTACTTTAATAAAAAAAGTTTAAAAAAGGATTCATAATGGTGTATTTGCCAAGGTGCTAAGCAGACTCAGGTCTCTGTTTTCCAGGACCTGCACCTTATTTAACACTGTTAGTGTTAGACAGCAAGTGAGTTATGTTAACAACTTGGGCCCATTTTTTTCATCTAAGGAAAACAGTTGACGGGATACTTTTCACTCTCTGAAACTTTGTCTATCCATGGGAAAAAATGATTTTGACCAGGTAAATCAGCTTAATGTCCAAACATGTAAAAAAAGTTTTGCATCTGTTATTCTGAAGCTACTGGTTACATGTAAAAGCAGCAGTAACGTCAATGAAGGCAACACAGCTAGCTGATTTGAGAGCAGAATGGCCTTCAGTGAATGATACACTACAGAGTGGTGTGTTTAAGGACTAACTGTTACCCACACAAACAGGAAAGCTACCAAACCGGGTGTGAACGGTTATCATCCATTGTACTGTTAAGAATTTTTTTAGTGCACACTGAAGGCTAAAAACAGAAAAACACCTCAGCAGAATATGTCTGATGAATGGTCATACCAAGAGATATAAAAAGTGATCTTAGACAAGGTTATCAATATATTTTCTGAAAACAGTGTTTACAACTGGCTTTTGTGTTGTAAGAATAAAGACAACAACCATGACCATATATAATATTAATTATGCCTGTCTGATTTCCACTTTTTCTTATGTGGGTAATGCCCTTGTCATCAATATGAATTATATCACACCATGTTGCTGAAGTTATTTAAAAGTGACACTAAAGTAGAATCTGACTCCAGTTGAGATATGGTTAATGCCGTACGTCATAATTGTGACAAGTTTACCATAGCTGTTATAAAACATGAAAAATACTTGTCAGTTACTGATACTTCTGTATTCTAAAGTAATTAGGTTTGTGAACTGGGAAATACAAGAATCATAGAATCATAGAATATCAGGGTTGGAAGGGACCCCAGAAGGTCATCTAGTCCAACCCCCTGCTCGAAGCAGGACCAATTCCCAGTTAAATCATCCCAGCCAGGGCTTTGTCAAGCCTGACCTTAAAAACCTCTAAGGAAGGAGATTCTACCACCTCCCTAGGTAACGCATTCCAGTGTTTCACCACCCTCACAGTGAAAAAGTTTTTCCTAATATCCAATCTAAACCTCCCCCACTGCAACTTGAGACCATTACTCCTCGTTCTGTCATCTGCTACCATTGAGAACAGTCTAGAGCCATCCTCTTTGGAACCCCCTTTCAGGTAGTTGAAAGCAGCTGTCAAATCCCCCCTCATTCTTCTCTTCTGCAGACTAAACAATCCCAGCTCCCTCAGCCTCTCCTCATAAATCATGTGTTCTAGACCCCTAATAATTTTTGTTGCCCTTCGCTGGACTCTCTCCAATTTATCCACATCCTTCTTGTAGTGTGGGGCCCAAAACTGGACACAGTACTCCAGATGAGGCCTCACCAATGTCGAATAGAGGGGAACGATCACGTCCCTCGATCTGCTCGCTATGCCCCTACTTATACATCCCAAAATGCCATTGGCCTTCTTGGCAACAAGGGCACACTGCTGACTCATATCCAGCTTCTCATCCACTGTCACCCCTAGGTCCTTTTCCGCAGAACTGCTGCCTAGCCATTCGGCCCCTAGTCTGTAGCGGTGCATTGGATTCTTCCGTCCTAAGTGCAGGACCCTGCACTTATCCTTATTGAACCTCATCAGATTTCTTTTGGCCCAATCCTTCAATTTGTCTAGGTCCTTCTGTATCCTATCCCTCCCCTCCAGCGTATCTACCACTCCTCCCAGTTTAGTAATTTCCGCAAATTTGCTGAGAGTGCAATCTACACCATCCTCCAGATCATTTATGAAGATATTGAACAAAACCGGCCCCAGGACCGACCCCTGGGGCACTCCACTTGACACCGGCTGCCAACTAGACATGGAGCCATTGATCACTACCCGTTGAGCCCGACAATCTAGCCAGCTTTCTACCCACCTTATAGTGCATTCATCCAGCCCATACTTCCTTAACTTGCTGACAAGAATACTGTGGGAGACCGTGTCAAAAGCTTTGCTAAAGTCAAGAAAGAATACATCCACTTTGGAACAACATGATCTGTGCCATGCCTTGATTTGGAATTTCAGGGAATTACAAATTAATCCTTTCTGAGTTTGAGATTGATTTATTGCTACTGTATAATAGTTAGGTGAAAGAGTTTAGGACAAGGTGTGGGCAGTAATATGAATGATTTGGATCAGGAAGTCTAACTTTGCTATTTTTTTCTTTCCTCTATTTTCCTTGAGGTAGACCCTTAATCATATTACCACAGGATATGTGGCTTCTATGAAAGACAATCCTAATTACTAAAAAAAGTACCCTTCACACCTCTTACAGGTTACAACTGGTGACAGCAGTTATACTAACATTACTAGACTATCTGTTAAAAGTAGTTATCATGCCTGCTATAATTTGAACACTATGTGTTCAACATAGTAGTATAGGCTAACACAGCCATCTTTCCAAGTCCTTTGCATAATATATATCTTTCCTCTTCACCATCCGCACAACCAAGAGACTTGCACTGAAAATATATTGAGCCTGATATTTCTTTCCTGTACTTAAAATTCCAACCTCTGTCACCAGTCTCCCTAACAAGAACATTGTAACTAACTCTGCATCGTGAAATGTCATTTATCTTGTTCAAGAAATAGATTATTTTCAAACTTCCTCCCTTTATGAACCTGTGCCTGCATCCACAATGATTTTCAGTCTTCTCTAGCCAATACCTTGGGCTGAATTACAAGTTATCCCATTCAACTCACTGAATTAACTTCAGTGAAATGCATGGGATGTAAGTCAGGGCAGAATTTGGCCACAAAGGTATATCTTTTTCTGTGCTGTACATCAGAAAGAAAATTAAAAGACTGAGGATCCTTGTTTAATTGTTCATGACTTATTTCCTCTGTCCACTACATAGTCTGTTTTCTATTTCCCTTCCATAGCTGTGACACAGAGGCTCTTTTTGGTGATGTTTTTTGTTTTTACTATTTTCATTTGCCTGCACTCCAGTTAGAGAAAAAAATCCTTTCCTTCTCCTGTCAATGGATCATTCCACATTTTTATTTATTATAACTTAATTATTTTCTTATTTGTTATGTACCAACAATGCACTTGGACTTCTACAAGAAAGAAATCAAGACGGGTCCCTATCCCACACAGCTTGCAATCTAAATAAAGCAACTCAGCCAGCCAGGAAGGCTTCTTGCTGTCATAGAGTTTACTACTATGTTTTCTAGAACAGCTGCCCAGCTCCCTTCCATTGCTGGAGTTGCACTCTGCTAATGTACTTTCTGATGGTCTGAGCAGAAAGCTGAGTATTTGAAGAGAAGGGTGGGTTGAGAGGAACATGTAGGCACAAAAACACTTACGTGAAAACTTGAACCTTTATTGGAATAGGATGGAAGCAGTCACTTTAAAGAATTTCTGCTGCTCCTTAATGTCTCCAGGGAGTGATTGTGATTCTGCAGAGAGCTCTTATGAACTTTCATTTGCCTGAACCCGCTTTAGATTGGGGTTTGACTATCCAACATTTTCCCAGTCATGCTGAACAGGCCACTTGTCTTCAGACAGCAGTGCTAGACCGCAGTCTCACTCTCTATCATACATGACTAAGTGAAGATGCTGACCTGCCCATTTTGATCAGCTCTCTTTGGTGGTCTGGGTTGCAGCTATATTAGGGTTGCCAGGCATCTGGTTTTCTACCAGAATGCCAGGTCGAAAAGGGACCCTGGCGGCTCCAGTCAGCACCACCAACCGGGCCATTAAAAGTCCGGTCAGTGATGCGACAGCTCTAAAGCAGGCTAGTCCCTACCTATCCTGGAACCGCACTACACCCCAGAAGAGGCTACAGGTCTGGCTTCTAGGTGGTGGGCGGGGGCACGGGGCTCCATGCGCTGCCCCCACCCTGAGCACCGGCTCTGCATTCCCATTGGCCAGGAACCACAGCCAATGGGAGCTGGGGGGATGGTGCCTGTGGGCAAGAGCAGTGCGCAGAGTCCTGTGCCCCCCCGCCTAGGAGCTGGACATGCTGGCCACTTCCAGGGTGCAATGCAGAGCCAGGACAGGCAGGGAGCCTGCCTTAGCCCTGCTGGGCCTCTGACCAGGAGCCATCCAAGGTAAGCCCGTGCCCCAACCCCCTGCCCCAGCCCTGAGTCCCTCCAAAACCAGAGCCCCCTCCTGCACCCCAAACATCTCATCCCCAGCCCCAGCCCAGAGCCCGCACCCCCAACCCAGAGCCCACTCCTCCCACATCCCAACCCCCTGCCTCAACCTGCGGTCCCCTCCCACATTCTGAGTCTCTCAGCCCCACCCTCCCAGCCTGGAGCCCTCTCCTGCACTCCAAACCCCTCATCTCAGCCCTACCCCAGAGCTTGCACCCCCAACCGGAGCCCTCACCCCCTCCCGCACTCCAACTTTCTGCCCCAGCCCTGTGAAAGTGAGTGAGGGTGGGGGAGAGCGAGCCACTGAGGGAGGGGGAATGTAGTGAGCAGGGGCAGAGTCTTGGGGCAGGGGCAGGGTAGTGGTAGGGCCCTGGGGAAGGGCCAGGGCTAGGGTGTTCAGCTTTGTACAATTAGAAAGTTGGCAACCCTAAGCTATACCTTCTCCCTACGCTTTCTCTGTGAACAAAACACAATCACTGTTTTCAACAGTCTTCTACAATAAACATTTCTATACTCGACGTATATAAACATCAGTATAAAAAAACCTGTGGCCTTGTTTTTTCACAACCGTGCTCTGTCGTCCATTCTGCTGTGCCAATACTGGCTCCTTTGCCATGGTTTCATTAAACTTAAATGTCACTTCTTTTTTTGCTTAACATGTTCTCCTTTCTCACTTGCACTCAGAATTTTATCTGTCTTATCTCAAGAAAAGACTAACCAGCTTTATCAAGGCATCTATATACTCTTTAGTTTATCCCAAAGCAGCAGTGGATTGAGTTCCACCTATTCCTTTGCAGAAGAATATCTTACAATGCTAATGGCAAAGCAACTTCTCCGTTTCCTAGGTTGATCAGTTGAAGGATGTATAAGTCAACTCTCATTTAATCTCTTCATCTCCTATTGCTAATTTTCCTGGATAAAATGAGTCATGGCCGAGACCAGCTTGGAAATTGGTGTCAATAAATGGAAGAGAAATAGGAAGCAACTGCCATGTTATATCAGCTTCTTCCCTTCTGTCCTCTGGGATATACTCTCAATAATTAGTCCGTAATCAGTTCATGTTCTTAATTAAATAGCAGCCAAGTCTCATGGGGAAAATTACTTTTTCTTGCTCTGGACAAATAAAAGATGGAGAGAAGTATCCATATAGGCATGGTACCTCCTTTAATAGAAGTCACTGAAAGCTTTGGGAAAAATCAAGACTTTCAGGGCTTTTTTCCAGGTAGAATCCACTTTCCATTTTTTTAAAGTTCAATTTTTAAAAGTTCAGCACTTATCCACAAGAACTGCCAGGAGCTCTATTTAAAAAAAAAAAGGGACACAATTTTAAATACAATGATTTTTACTAGGGATAGAAAGGCAGAGCTTGTCACCAGATATGAGGCTCTAGCAGTGCAGGGAAGAAAGCGCTAAAAACAACCTCTGAAGACAAAGTCAGTCATGTGGATATTTTATTATCTGTCCCAAGCAGTTTAGGAATAGCTGCCGTGTCTGCTCTATAAGTCAGTCAACATTATTAAAAACTGAGGTTCTACCCCTGGTCTTTAAACTGTATGGGATTAAAACTATAGATGGACTGCCATCCAAACAAAGGAATGCCAGTCTGCCAGTCTAAAGTGTATCACCAATTTATTAGGGAACTTTTGCCTCCATATAGTTACATGTTTTAGTCCTTATTTTCATCCAGCTCAAGTACTGGGATTTTGAGGAAAGAGCTCCAAAGCTAGAACACGTTGTTGTTTTGATACAAATAAGAACATATCACTCTTTTCCCCCCCAAATCATGACAATTGATCATCATAGAAGCTATATTAAAAAGATAAAACATTTTTGTTGCAAAATCTTTTAGTGGTTTTTCTCAGCAGAATTTTTCATGTTCAGTATTATGAAAGTGTCAGTAGATGTCTCTGTTGCTCTATTTTCACAAAGAGTGTTAAAAAAAACAACAACAGTCCTTTAATATTTGTGGAACTGTCAGCAAAGAGGAGCCGATGCCTTTTTTCATTCTATTTTTTTCAAGTGAAAGTAACCAGATCACTATACTCCTTGTCACTTTTAGTGCACAACTCGTAAATCAGATCCTCTGTAAAAAAACAATTTGTAAAAGATCAAATATTTGAATTAGGACTATTTTTATTAATCTAATGATCATCACATGTTCTCTAGTGCTTTGATCACAGGATATGGCATCAGCAATGCCTGCAATCTGATGCCATTTCTCACAGTAATTCTGTCTCTGAACATGAACAAGTCACATACCCATCTCTATTTCAGTTTCTATATAGTATAATACTTACCTACATCGCAGGGTGTTGTGACTATAAATATTGATATTTTAAAATATTTCGAAGTTCAAGAATGTTATGTCAGTGCTTAGAATTATTATTCATGTATACAAGTCCCATTATAATGAGTGGAACCACTTATTTTATTTTCCTGATAACTTTGTGTTAGTGTTTTACTGGAGGGGTATAGGGAAAACTGTTTTGAGAACTTGTCTATATGAAAGGGGCAGGATAGACAAATGATCCTCAATAGCACACTAATACTAAAGATGGTTACCCTTAGGAAATTAAAATCCCAGACTCGACCCTCTTAACTTGTTCAACCTGCAAGAGGTTATCTAGTACTGAATAGGAAAGGGAAACATGATGAAATGGGAGAAAATCAAAAGATTCATTTAATAAAGAACCATAAGCCTGTAACAATGAGCTAAAGTGTAGCTTATTGCACTCTAGATTCTGCATTCATCATTATCCTCCAATTTTGGGATTTGTTCACAAATCTTGGGTGGGTGTCTCCATGAACAAAATTATTTTTTATTAACTATTCTTTACATGCAAACATGAGTGTGATTTTTCTAATACTGTACTGCATTAAACAGGAATAGTCCATTGTAATTTCCAAATGCAAAGAAAGAGGAGAAGAGAGCCAGATGTTATCAAACAGCTTCCAAAGATTCCTATCTGTTTTTCTTATTTTTATATGGATGTGTTTCTGTGTATCTCTTGCCATGTAATTTTCTTTCCTTGCAGAAGATATTGTACTGATACAAATAAAATGTCTAGTCCAAATTCTGCCCTACCATATAGATTGTGCAGCTCTACTGAAGTCAATACTTGTAAAAACTTATATGATCGAGCATACAATTTTCAAAAGTGTTTTGAAAACACATTTTCAGAACACATTGTCAGTGAGGAGAACCATAACAACACAAATGAAATAAAGTGAAAACAACACATACCCCTTACTTTGACATCTATGCTCTAACTTGAAGTACCACAGCCAGTGGGTACATCTACACTGCAGTTATACACCTATGGCTGGCCCATGCCAGCTGACTCAGGCTGAGTCTATGGGGTTGTAAAATTGCAGTGTAGATGTTTAGGCTGGAACCTGGGCTTTGGAACCCTGCAAGTGAGGAGGGTTCCAGAGCCCAGGCTCCAGCCTGAGCCTGACCATCTATACTGCAATTTTACAACCCAGCAGCCTGAGTCAGCTGACATGGGAATTTTCAAATATCAAGGCTTAAGTCCAAGATTTGCAGGGGTGGTGTCAAAGCATTAGCTGACTTGTCCTTCTGCCTCCGCTCCAGTTTTTCCCTTTTCCATTTTTACCAGCTTTTTAATGTTTTTTAAAGACGTTAAATAATTCTGAAACCAGCCTATGATCCCAGAGTAGGTTTCCGATAGGGGCAGTACTACAGGCAGGTGAGCAGATGGCTGAGGCAGCATAGGTGAGGCCAGCAGAAAGTTTGAATTTTGTACCGTCCACTGAATCTCGCGGGTCATGTAGGAAAATAGTGGGTAGGACCACTAGGTGTAGGGGTGTGTGTGTGTGGGGGGTGTCCTCTCTTCTCTCTTCTTCCCTTATTGCCTTCCCATATTTCTATTCCTCCTCTTTCGCTCTTTATCACTCAACCTTCAAAACCTGCCCTCTCCAACTCACCATCACCATCTCTCAGCACATACCTCTTTGCACAGGCTAGTGGAAGAGAGTGGCATCTTCTTGTGGGTGTGTGAGTGTTCTCCACAGAGCTATGGTTTCTCCTTCTCTGTTAGCAGTCTGAGTGAAGGATTCTTTTTCTTCCTCTCTTCTGACTGTTTAGGCCTGAGAGGGGTCTCAAGAAGTGTAGTTTAGCATTTTAGGCTTCTGTCGTGCTGAACTTGGGCCAACTTTTCCAATTCCTTCCTCTGTCCACTCTAAGCGTAGGTCCCACCCCTACAAGGGCTCACAAAAAAAAGGTGACACAGGGGCCTGTTCGGGGGGTGGGGGTGGGGGGGGGTGGGGGAGGAGGGAATGAAGTGCCTGAAGCTGCAGCATAAATTTACAAACAGCAGTTTAAAAATATTCCCAGAAAACTATGCAGACTCAGGACTTGGGGCAATATTACACCTTCACCTTCCTTTCCTTGCATATACCTTCTCTCCTCTCAGTTATGGCCCCGGTCCTGAAATACTTGGCCACTTTGCTCGGGAAAAGATAGAAGGGCACCCAAAACACCCATAAGGTAGCCTGAAACTCCTTGTTTTCCCCACAATATATGGGTCTGGCTTGTGTTACTCAAATATATCATTTGAAAGAATAGTGCTATAGTGCTTGGTAATGCTATGGAATTCAAAGGGAGTTTTCCCTTGGAGTGGATTGAAGATGAAATCTTCATAGAGTTATTGTCCTTGCCATTATGTATCACTTCCATTGCTTGAGAAGAGGGGGAAAAGTCAAACAATCGGAGGGGAGAACAGCAAAAGAGTCAGAAGAAGAAAAAAATCACTTAATCCCCCTTTTATGCTCCACTATACCCTGAATTCATTGAAATATCTGCTTTTATTTTAATGAAATATGGCTTATTCTTTCTCTTTTGTTCATGAATCCATTTAACAGGTTCCTCTTTTTTCCCCAAAAATGTTTTTATTTTAGAACTAAAATGTAGGCAGAAGGCATTGGGGGAAGGGGCACAGAAAAGAATGTACACATTGAAGAAAAAAATCTATGTACTGACTTACCACTAAATTCAAGAAAATGTTTAGAGGAACTACAAGTGGAGTACTTTTTTTTAAAGCCAAAATAAGATTCATGGCCAATTAATCACACATTTCTAGGAACAAGAACTGTGTCACATTAAAGTTTACTCCCCTTTTTAATTCAGAATACCATTATCAAGGAACAGGATAGTCTAGTGCCATTTCTCCCCAAAGTGTCAAGTGCTCTGAGCTCACGGTTAGAAAGACGGCTCCCTTGCGTTTAGAGCTATCAATTTATCCTTTGGTATAGAGTTGTGTTCTTTAGCTACAGCGAGCAGAGCTGGGATTTAATTCTGACCTACTGTATGGTCAATGCATACAGAACATACTGTCGTGTTGACAGAATTTGCTATTTTTATGCACAATGTTTACAATGAAGTATATTGTTGGTAACAAATAACGATCTAATTTTAAAATTAGGAATATTTTCCCTAGCTATTCAGGACCAAATTTCTGTTCTCTGCTGCACTTATGCAACCTCCCTAATATTAATAGGATTTAAATCATTTGCTTGTATGGAACTCAGATGCCACGGTGACAAACCTAATATAAATACCTAACGAGGTATACAGACTCCATGGGAAGAACTCAGTGCAAAACAGAGCCTATGATCTCAGTTACTCCCTTCCCCCACCCAATTTAACTATAAGTATTCCTTTCCTTTTTGTGCACACAAAAAACAGTCTGGGAACTTTTCAAATACAATTCCTTTGTGATAATCCACTTCACAGTATGAAACATATTGCTGGTAGAATTATATGCAATAATCTTATTTTCACTGTGAAAGGAAATATAATATGGTCACGAAGCAGCTGAACAGTCCTTATGAGTCCTTTTTGGCATTCCAAATAAAGCCGCAGGCAGAAATTCTTTTCTTCTCAGCTTTTATTTAAAACTAATTAAAGCATGCAAGCAGTCAAATAAACACCCAAGGCTGAGGAACCTTTCTGGACTTTCAAACTGATAGGGTCACAAGTACATATGTCTCTGGTTATTTATACAAGCACATCAAGTGAATTAGACTTACAGTAGTGTCAGCATTTAAGTACTCTCTAGGCCTTTAATGTAATCTAGCATGCTTTGCCTGTTTTTTTCCTTGAGGGGAAAAAAAAAAAGAACAAAAACTGTGAAATTCAAAAATACCACAATGGCTGAATAGACCTGGTATACTCTTCTCTTAAAAGGATATTGCCATATATCTGCAAAGTAACATTCTAGATTATTCCCAAATGGGAGAATTATATGGAATTTAATAGAAAAATATATTTTTCTATAGGTTATTGGAAACATTCTATAGAATTTAATAGTTATACTCCTGCTATAGAATTATTCTATTGTTTGTTTCAAAACACCTACAGACAGATATAAATCTATATTAAATTCAGTAAGTTTTAATATATTTTTTATAGAAATGTGTTCAGTTGTTATAGAAATGTTCCTATTATATCCTATAGGATATTATTCCCCAGGAATGGTTAAAGCAAAATATGTTTTTTTAAAATCCAATTTACAAGCTTTTCACAATTTCTGCTATTTGTTCCTTCTTTATACTTCTCTTAGCCAGGACAATAAAAACAGATTAAACTATTTTAGTTATGTTTCTGATCAGTTTCTAGTAAATTTCATTTTCAAGTTCTCAGGCATTAACTTTCACAACACTCTATCATTTGGGTTACAAATTTTATAAAGCAATGTTTTGGGACAGATTTTTTTTTTAACCCTCCCCCCTACAGGTTTACAACCTATTTCTATGGGAATCTCAAGAAATTAATAATGGAAACATTTCCTTTGGTCTTAACATTTTGTGAAAGTTATATATTTTTTTAAAAATTCAAGCTCTAGAGCAAATTTTATCTGATAGTGTCCTTTTAACAACATAATGATATAGTAAACTGTGAAGCTTTAGATGTTCACAGCTGCAGACAAACTGGATAATGTCTTTCAACTATGTGCATTTCAATGTGTGAATGTTCTGATGCAAAAACATGTGTTTACATTTACCATTGGACACATGGTACTGGACCTGGGGTTGTTTCTAGAAATCATGCAGTACATTTATGAGTATTCTGAATAATTTGTGACTTATTTATGCTGAGCACAGCTCAAAACCCTCTTTCTTTAACACAGACCCAAGCTCTATAATTCATAATATTTTAAAATCACATAATAAGAAGCATATTCATATAATGATTTTGCAACAATGCGTGCTTTTGTGGGTTGAATACATTATAGGAATTACAGTAATTTGCCACTGATGAGGTTGGGTACTTGAAAGAGGATGAGTTTCCAATGAAGCTGTATTCTCAAAGCTTCATCAGCCTGCCACTGCCCTTAATATTTCCCTTAGAGATGTTTCACGGTGCAGGATGTCTCTGCAGAACTGTTAAGACAGAATCAGTCTGCAATAATTTTTGGACTGGGTTGGTGGGGATCCCCAGCTCAGGTCCCAGTCCTGGCCCTGGCTTGCTCCGCCACATGGTTGGATTTCAGACCCAGGAGACAGCCCTTTTCTGGAGATTAGGGACAGTAGGAGGTCCCACAGCAGGAATCAGGAAGGTCCTCCATTGCATTTAGGGAAATGGGAAAAGAGTGCAATGGAAGTAACTGATTTATCCTTCTTCTTCATTGAAACAGGAAACTCATGCAAGTATTATCCCCAACACATGTGGATCTGTGGGTTAGGAGCAACGCTATATTTCACTTGTTCTTAAATGTGACAGGCATGACTGCTCTTTATTTTATACTACATTTTATTGTAGGTAGTGAAATAGCGGTATTACTATGCACATGACTGAGTTTGACACCTGATGCAGTTATATAATTCCCGAGAGCTTCAGTGAATACAGTAATAACAACAAGTTAATTCCTCAGCTATATCACTGTGAGATGTGATTTTTGGCAGATCTCAGAAGCTAAGTAAAAATGGGCTTGGTTAGTACATGGATAAGAGATCTACATGAATAGCATTTGCTATTTATTTTCCTCTATAATCTGTCTCTGGTCATCTGCTTACACTTTCCCCCTCACCTTAATGTATTTTTTAGAAATATATACTCTTCCAATATTTTCAATTTTGTTTTAATTAAAAAAAAAGTAGGAATGATGGGTAGTTGGCTCAGAAACTCTTTCCCCTGCTGGTCACTGAGGTTAGCAAAGGATAAGTTGTTACAATGTTATAATTAATTGGTTACTTTACAACAGGTTACATTGGAGTTTGTAAGGAACAGGTGTCAGTCCCCAAAACAGTCGCAACAATTGGAAACTCTGATAATGAGTTAAATTGAGAGGCCAAAGAGTAGGTGTTAGAATTGGTTCATTCAGCCCAGCTTAAATGCACATTGGGATGGTGGTGTAAAGAAGCTGGTGGTACTACTTGTGGTGTTATGTTATACGGCTTGAGACAACTTCAGCTACTGGGGACATTGATAGAGCATTTGTCACAAACAGTCTGGTATTTTAAAATGTGGATCCCTATACTTAGGCATCTAAATCCCTTTTTAGAGCCTTGGGCCCCAATTCATGTATGTGCTGAAGTCTATGGACCTTAAGTACATGCTTAAGTTCTTTCCTGAATCAGGTTCTTAAATAGAAGTTGCCAGGCTTTCAGAGCAGTTGTGCAGTCACGTGCAGAGCCAGTTGAAAAATGAAAAATTACCCTGGAGAAAAGAATTCACAAAGTTGATTTTGTTTCAAAAGGTTTGAAATGGACAATTTTCATTTTTAGAGACTTGTATTTTTTTCAATGTTTTATTAAAAGTGAAATAGAAAGCATTGTGATGCTTATAGACAGTTGTCGTATACTGAAAACCATTGTTAGTTAAAAACAATTCTTAAGATTTGGGAGGGAGAAGTTTGAGGAAGAGAAAAGGCATAATACTTATGGAAAACAAATTATATTTATAAAAGGCCATTTTTCAAAAAAGTTGTGTGTTTGTTTGTTTTTGCCTATTACTTTCACTGAAGACAACAGGACCTATGAGGGCTCTACAACCCTCATCTTATCTAAGTACCTATTTCTGGATTTAGGTTCTTAGCTTTAGACACTGATGTTTAAAAAAATAGCCTTACATTTTGTGAAAAATATGACTGAATTATGTTCCCTTCTCCCACCCCATCTCCCAAAAGCCCTACAACAGCTTGCTTCTCTTGCAATTTCATTTAAATTATTCATGTCATATGACTAATGAGCTCATACTCATAGGAGCTCCAGACAAAAGGACTACAGCAAGCAGGTCCTAACATAGTAAAGCAGCTGAGAAACTACCCAAAGTCTGGGAGGGACAGAGCGGCCAACTGGGGATGCCCCGGGACAGGAGCCAGGATGAGCACTGTGCCAGCGAGGAATTGCCCAAGAAGAATAAACCAGAGCTGGACCTAGTATCACTGTTGCCCAGAGCTGTATGGGTCTGTGAGTGTGGGGGCTTCTGACCTTTCATTGGGAGTAAGGAGGGAAGCTCTAGCTAGCTAAATCGGAGAGGTTGTCATTCTGTGGGGTTGTCAGAGAACAACCAAAGAGGGTACCAGAGGGGTTTGTTGGGAAAGCTTACTGACACTGAAGACCAGGAGCATCCAAGACTCATGTTTGGACTGGAACTTTGCCCAGAACTCCTGAACTCGAGGTGTAGATGCATTACTCGGTGTCTGCCCTTTCGCATTATGGTACCACTAAGCCTGTGAGGCCTGGTGTTGGCTGTAACTCTATTTTACCACTCCCACTATATCTTCCCCTGTTGTTTTTCTCCATTCGTCCCTCTTTAAATAAATATTTCCCTTTCCTGTATTCATTGTACTGTTCCAGAGTGTGTGTGTTTATTCCAGGGAATGTGGAACAGGTGCCCCTGGGGTAGAAGGAGTTTCTCTGCTGTATGTTCCTGTCCATGCCTTTTCTTGGCTAAAACTGCCTGCAGAGCAGACTCCCTCTTGGCAACAAGAGCACTAAAGTTACATTTATAAAGCAAAAAGGTGAAGTGCTGTAAACAAATATCAGCGATACATCTTATTTACCTTGGAAAGACAGCTGAATGGAGCATCTGGTTTTCAGCAAGGCTCTAATTTTGAAGCTAAATTGATATATCACAAGTATTTCAAATGATTTGTCTAAAGTTACATTTAACCCAGGATGTTAAGAGTTTTCAGCCCTTTAATCTGAATACCAGATGAGCTCTTCGATCTAAATAGAGGATCATCTCACTGCTTTCCTGCATGATTGGCCTGTAAAAGAGCTCATTTTTTGGAATTGTTACCTTCTGTGAGACAACTGTTTTTAGATCACTATAGCAGCTGCATTGTTTAAAATAAACAAACAAGAACCCACCGTAATGTTTTAATCGTGTCTCTCCTGTCTGTGTTGGATCATGTTTTCCCAAGAGAACAACCATGAGATTTTTACAGTCTGAATTGCTACCTTCATATATGTGTGGCATTTGTTGTAACTGTCATTTCTCATTAATTTTGGGCTATTTATTTCCTAAAATAACCAGACACTTTTTTTAGACAGAAGCTCAAATCTTCGACTGAACAATCATGAGCAATAAATGAACATTCCTTGCATTCTACCGCATACACACACACTTACTTTCAAGGGATTTCAAGAAGACAACAGTGGGGTAATAGGAGATAACACATGAACAATGCTGTTCGAAGAACAGTAGGTGGATGAAGTGAATACCTTCCAGAAGGTCAGTTGATGAGAAAAGAAGATTCATCCTATCCTGTCTTACATTCATGTAACTTCCCTTTGTAATTATTTTTTATCTATAACCACAGAATTCTTTTTTCTCTGTAGGGTTTTCTCAGTCCATTTTAGCATCTTTAGGTTTCCATCCCATTTTCTCTCTCTCTCTCTCTGTCTTCCTTTTTTTTTTTAACCTTCCAGTATCCTCAGTGCGCCACATCTTGAATAACCTTCCTTAGGAGGAAATAAATATTCTGACAGTTTCTTTAAAAAAATTTCATTTGAATGTATATATCCAGATTTTTTAAACTCTTCATAGGCCCAATTGTGTGAGGCTGTGGACATCACCAACTCCCATTTGGGCCCTGTGTGAACTGAAGGTTGGTATTACCTTTCTGGTTTTTGAGGTACTAATGCTAAATCTCTATGGAGTTCCTGGGGATTATGTAATTCATGCACATAATCCAATATAAAAAACCATGATCAGTGCTCCTGCAAGAATAGCATAGGAACTAATTGCACAGACAATCCAGGAAGTTTTTGGAAAGTGTATGGGACAATTTCCTGGTGCAAGTGCTGGAGGAACCAACTAGGGGCAGAGCTCTTCTTGACCTGCTGCTCACAAACCAGGAAGAATTAGTAGGGGAAGCAAAAGTGGATGGGAACCTGGGTGGCAGTGACCATGAGATGGTCGAGTTCAGGATCCTGACACAGGGAAGAAAGGAGAGCAGCAGAATACAGACCCTGGACTTCAGAAAAGCAGACTTTGACAACCTCAGGGAACTGATTTGCAGGATCCCCTGGGAGAATAACATGAGGGGGAAAGGAGTCCAGGAGAGCTGGCTGTATTTTAAAGAATCCTTATTGAGGTTACAGGGACAAACCATCCCAATGTGTAGAAAGAATAGTAAATATGGCAGGCGACCAGCTTGGCTTAACAGTTAATTCCTTGCGGATCTTAAACAGAAAAAAGAAGCTTACAAGAAGTGGAAGATTGGACAGATGACCAGGAAAGAGTATAAAAATATTGCCTGGGCATGCAGGAGTGAAATCAGGAAGGCCAAATCACACATGGAGGTGCAGCTAGCAAGAGATGTAAGAGTAACATGAAGGGTTTCTTCAGGTATGTTAGCAACAAGAAGAAAGTCAAGGAAAGTGTGGGCCCCTTACTGAATGAGGGAGGCAACCTAGTGACAGAGGATGTGGAAAAAGCTAACGTACTCAATGCTTTTTTTGCCTCTGTCTTCACGAACAAGGTCAGCTCCCAGACTGCTGCACTGGGCAGCACAGCATGGGGAGGAGGTGACCAGCCCTCTGTGGAGAAAGAAGTGGTTTGGGATATTTAGAAAGGCTGGACGTGCACAAGTCCATGGGGCCAGATGCGTTGCATCCGAGAGTGCTAATGGGGTTGGCGGCTGTGATTGCAGAGCCATTGGCCATTATCTTTGAAAACTCATGGTGATCGGGGGAGGTCCCGGATGACTGGAAAAAGGCTAAAGTAGTGCCCATCTTTTAAAAAAGGAAGAAGGAGGATCCTGGGAACTACAGGCCAGTCAGCCTCACCTCAGTCCCTGGAAAAATCATGGAGCAGGTCCTCAAGGAATCAATTCTGAAGCACTTAGAGGAGAGGAAAGTGATCAGGAACAGTCAGCATGGATTCACCAAGGGCAACTCATGCCTGACTAATCTAATTGCCTTCTATGATGAGATAACTGGCTCTGTGGCTGAGGGAAAAGCGGTGGATGTGTTGTTCCTTGACTTTAGCAAAGCTTTTGACATGGTCTCCCACAGTATTCTTGCCAGCAAGTTAAAGAAGTATGGGCTGGATGAATGGACAATAAGGTGGATAGAAAGCTGGTTAGATTGTTGGGCTCAAAGGGTAGTGATCAATGGCTCCATGTCTAGTTGGCAGCCAGTATCAAGTGGAGTGCCCCAAGGGTCAGTCCTCGGGCCGGTTTTGTTCAATATCTTCATTAATGATCTGGAGGATGGTGTGGATTGCACCCTCAGCAAGTTTGCAGATGACACTAAACTGGGAGGAGAAGTAGATACACTGGAGGGTAGGGATAGGATACAGAGGGACCTAGACAAATTAGAGGATCGGGCCAAAATAAATCTGATGAGGTTCAACAAGGACAAGAACAGAGTCCTGCACTTAGGACGGAAGAATCCCATGCACTGCTACAGGCTGGGGACCGAATGGCCAGGCAGCAGTTCTGCAGAAAAGGACTGAGGAGTTACAGTGGACGAGAAGGTGGATATGAGTCAACAGTGTGCCGTTGTTGCCAAGAAGGCCAATGGCATTTTGGGATGTATACGTAGGGGCATTGCCAGCAGATCGAGGGATGTGATTGTTTCCCTCTATTCGACATTGGTGAGGCCTCATCTGGAGTACTGTGTCCAATTTTGGGCCCCACACTAGAAGAAGGATGTGGAAAAATAGGAAAACGTCCAGCGGAGGGCAACAAAAATGATTAGGGGACTGGAGCACATGACTTATGAGGAGAGGCTGAGGGAACTGGGATTGTTTAATCTACGGAAGAGAAGAATGAGGGGGGGATTTGATAGCTGCTTTCAAGTACCTGAAAGGGGGTTCCAAAGAGGATGGATCTATACTGATCTCAGTGGTAGTGGATGACATAACGAGGAGTAATGGTCTCAAGTTGCAGTGGGGGAGGTTTAGGTTGGATATTAGGAAAAACTTTTTCACTAGGAGGGTGGTAAAACACTGGAATGTGTTACCTAGGGAGGTGGTGGAATCTCCTTCCTTAGAAGTTTTTAAGGTCAGGCTTGACAAAGCCCTGGCTGGGATATTTTAGTTGGGGATTGGTCCTGCTTTGAGCAGGGGGTTGGACTAGATGACCTCCTGAGATCCCTTCCAACCCTGATAGTCTATGATTCTATGATTAGAAAGTGTTATTCACAAGTGTTAAACGATTTGGTTATGTACTTTTTGAGCTAGCTTAACTGAATCCCATTGTGATTATTTTATTTACATTTTACCATCTACAAAGTGCAAACACTTGATCATCATTCCGGATTATTTAGGTTTAGGTTTAAATGAAACAGCCTTGTGTTGATTTTTGACCATTCTCCCCAGACCACTTGTAGTCCATAGGCCACAGTTTGAGGACTGCAGCCTTACAGCCTCAAGCATTTCCATTCCAATTCTCCTCCGCATTGAAAAATCATTAGACCGGTAAGATGTGGAGTAGAGCTAGTCAATTTAAAAAAATGATTAAAAAATAAACTTTTCTCCCCTATTTTTTTCACAATGTACCAATTTTACAACAAAACCTTGGAAACCAAAAATTCAGTTTTTGGTTTGTGTGGGTGTTTTTCTTCTCACTACTTTCGCTTCCTTTTCCCCACTTTTTGTGGAAAGTTGAAAATGAGGGGGTGAAAGGGGAGGACAAAGGTTAAAAATGAGAACCAAAAGTTTGGTAAACTGGAAAATTAAAAGATAATGGAAAAATTTAAATTTAAAAATTGCTCCTTTTCAATACCTGAATAATTAATTTGTTTTTGAATTTTTGAATTCTTTAAAAAATCATTAGAGAAAAAAATTACAGACCTCTACAGAAGCATGAACCTGTGGTTAGAGTGCTTAGGAAAAACGACAGTGCACACATTTGATGACCGCAACTAAACAAAACAGTTGAAATAGAGAGGGACATTCTGCTCACTAGCAACATCCTTTTGAGAATCTTAGGTTTCCAAATATTTTCACTTCTACATTCCACAGGTTGGTTTTGGTTGGTTCTTCCACAGTCAGACAGCAACATGGTAACCCCTTATCATAGCACTTGGATGATACTATTTCCACAGATTTCCGCTTGGCATTACTATTGCATCTGAGATCTTATAGAGGAAAATGACAGAGCTATGAAAGAGGTGCTTTCTTACATGAACAATATCCTTATGACATATGGTCATGCAGAAATGAAATATGTCAAAAGTCTGTCTAGTATATTGGAAACAATCAAGTCTTCAGATATAAAGCTCAACAAAAAAGAAATTCTTGCTTGGCAGAAACAATTAGACTTCCCAGGACAACATATAAATAAGCAAAGTAGAAGCCCTGATCTGAAGAAATTAAAAACTGTGAAGGAAATGCAGCCTCTTGAGATGATTCACTATCTAGGCAGTTGTACATCCAACCTGTCAGAAACACAAAATTTTGGGCAGAGGGTAGGCTATGGGTAGACTGAAGCTTGGGCCTGCTGCTGCCAATTTCTGTATATGGGTTAGCATGAAGCAGGTGTAGAACCAGTCTGGGGCCTTTTCCAGAAGTCTAGATGTTAATCTGAGGTCTGCTGCATTTAAACCTTTTGCTTCTTTCTTCATATTGGTGATAGAAAAGCAGTTTTCTAGATCATAGCTGCTTATGCCACACTGATGGTCTGTCACAGAAAGAGAGAGGCTCAGGGAAATAAGGAGGAACTCATGGACTTCATCCTAGTTGTTTTCTGTCCAGTGCCTTCACAGACAACCTCTTAGCTCCCACCTAATGTTATTGGCTGTGAGAATAGATCATTATTTCCCCATGTTAAGTATCCTCATACCTTCTCGTCAACTGTCTAAATGGGCCATGTTGATTATCACTACAAAAGTTTTTTTTTCTCCTGCTAATAGCTCATCTTAATTAATTAGTCTCTTACACCACTTTTTCATGTTCTCTGTATGTATGTATGTGTATATATATATATATATATATATATCTTCTTACTATATGTTCCATTCTATGCATCTGATGAAGTGGGCTGTAGCCCAGGAAAGCTTATGCTCTAATAAATTTGTTAGTCTCTAAGGTGCCACAAGTACTCCTGTTCTTTTTAGTGAAAGTTTTGCAACTGATTCCAACATTTCACTAGCTATACAATTTGACAAATTCTGTTAATAAAATGGAAGAGATTACTCTGGATTATTTGTAAGATTCCTTTTTAATTAGGCTTGCATTTAGGCACAGTGGAGGTATCGTTTGACATCTTGAAAAAAATGGACTAATAGTGATGGGATCATTAGAACGGAAGAAAGCAGAGAACATTAGAAGTGGCAGTAGAAATGCTTCTTAAAAACCGTATTTAGCTATGAAGGAATGGAAAGTCAAAACACATTTAAGACTATAAATATATCAGGGAAACTAAGAATTCATAAATCATTGTCAGTGTCCTTAGATTTTGTTAGAAAAATATCTGCAGGAAGCGTAGGTATTCAAGAGGAATTTACTTCCTCTAATAAAAGTTGTATCTCTTGTCAAAGGTTTGTAGGATATCAGTGCCCTCTGTCACCACTGAATCCTTTCTTTCCAGATTAATCTTTGGAACAGACCTTGAGTGTAACTTTGTTTGTTTTCATTCTTTCAAGGATAAACAAATGTTGTCCTTACTGGCAGTATCAAAATATACTTTTATGTGGTGAATATTTGCTAATGTTGCTCATATTTTTGAGGCAACACAACTCCATAGGTATTATTTTTATTAGATTATCAGGAAATCATATATCTTGGTACAGAATTTTCCCTCTGTACATGTCAGAAAAGGATTCAAAGCAATCTGCATGTTTTCTATGATTCTGGTCAATTGGAATCATTTATTAAAAGTAAAGCAAATCAAATTCAATTGGAGAATCCCTCTGTTCTCACTACAGAGGAAATCTTCTGATCAAAATGATAATTAATGTTGTGACACATGCAACTTTAAGTGCTTTACTTTGGTGGTTAATTCAATAAGATATTTGTACTCTGGTAGTATTTTGAAGTGTTGCTGAAAGTTACTGAATATTTTTATTTGAATTTCCCTAGCTATGTATCCACTTGTGAGTTTGAGTTCATGTAGAACTAGTCTATTTAGAATTAATGGAATTCAATGCATATATTATTCAACACATTTTAATGTTTTTCACTTAACATTTTTTTGCTAAATATGTCCTGGTAATCAATTAGTTTTATAGTTGGCCAGACATCATTTGGCAAATATATTATTTAAGAAATGCAAGTGAAATTAATCAAATAATAAATTGATAAATATTTTACTACTATTCAAGAAGCTTTAATTTCTATAACAACATTTTGCTTTTAAGAAGTTGTGCTATGAAAGTATTCTTGTTGTATCTAAAAGATTGCTTACTTGCTTCAAACTTCCTTTCCTTTCTTTTTTATGGTTAATTCATTTGATAACATTTTCTAAAAGGTTGGATCATTTTATCTTTTTTAAATCATAGAAGTGTAGGTCTAGAAGAGACCTTAAGTGGCCTTCTAATCCAGTACCATGCTGAGGCAGGACCAAGTATACCTACACCATCCCTGGCAGATGTTTGCGTAACCTGTTCTTAAAAACCTCCAATGACTCCCTTGGAAGTTTATTCTAGTGCTTAAATTATCCTCAGAGTTTTTCTTCAAATCTAACCTAAATCTCCCTTGCTGCAGATTAAAGGATTACTTCTTGTCCTACCGTCCGTGTGCATGGAGAACACTTGATCTCTCCTCATTATAACCATCTTTTACGTATTTGAAGACTAAGTCCTTCCCTCAGTCTACTTTTTCTTAAGATTAAACATGCCCAGTTTTTATAACCTTTTCTCATAGGTCATGTTGTCCAAATAGGTCATGTTTTAAAGTGTGTTCAGTAAAAGAAGAATACTACCCTTGAATCAACTCATGAAAGTATCATCAGGTACACATGGAACACATTGCAAGAACAGGCATTCAGATAAGGATTCATACCTGCAGCATAATTTCTTATCTTCAATTGTACCAGTTAGCCAACTAGAATAAGCACAAATGCCATTCACTAAATACTAGAGGCAGTATTACTGGAAGGTCATGATAGTCAGTTGAAGCCAGTTGCCTATTGTTCCAGAACAATGATTGCTGCTGAGGATAGTTATGTGCAGAGTGAGATGGGGATCTCACTGCAGGATGGCCATGTAAAACATTGGTAAAATACATATATGAGCTAGATTCTTTTAAATTTTGACTGATCACTACTAATTAGACCCCTGATGTAAAGATGTAATACCATATGAATTAGTAACGACTACTGTTTACTGCTGCTATAAAATGAAGCACAATCTGCAAACAGACAATTTCCCTGGCAAGGCCCTGGTTGGTTGCTGATACATCATATCAGCAGTTATGAATGTGACTAATGCAGAACATTGCAAATGGTTCAGGAAATTGACGTTTCTGAAAGGACTGCAGTCTTTAAAAAACAAAGTCTGATTTACTGTTGTCACAAATCACATAGGGCACTTCTGGAACTCCAGATAATGTTACTTTAGTGAAAAGTAGTAGGCCTAAATATTTAGAATTGTACTTAACTGTATAATGACTCTTTTCCTGGAGAGGAGTAGCATTATAGAATTTGATGGAATGTTACTTCATGAAGAAGGTAGAGTTATCCCAGTATCTTCATGAGACTCAGTGATGCACTTAGGAATTTAAAGAGGTTGTGAAAGAGGAAATATAACTATCTGATGACCTAGAATTTAAATAGCATCCAAATGATTGTAGCTAATTATGTTATGTCAAGAAACCAAGTTTATCCAGTTTGCAGTACCATTACTAATTACTCAGCTGCCAAGGAAACTCTGGAAAATTATTGGGGCTGACATCTGAGTTACAGGAATAGAAGAATTTGGCTTCAGTTGACCACTTTTCTAGATTCTCAGAAACGTCATGCTTGTTACATTTACCAGTTTGAGCGTCATGATTTGCCTGAAGATATGTTTGCCCACAAGTTGTGAGGAAAGAATTAATAAAACTTATGGACAAGTAAAACTTGATGTGATGGGATTTTCACCCCACAATAGTCCTTGAAGGGGTTTGTCAAGGTTCCTCCCCCACTCTGAACTCTAGGGTACAGATGTGGGGACCTGCATGAAAAACCTCCTAAGCTTATCTTTACCAGCTTAGGTCAAAACTTCCCCAAGGTACAAAATATTCCCCCCGTTGTCCTTGGACTAGCCGCTACCACCACCAAACTAATACTGGTTACTGGGGAAGAGCTGTTTGGACGCGTCCTTCCCCCCAAAATACTGCCCAAAACCCTGCACCCCACTTCCTGGACAAGGTTTGGTAAAAAGCCTCACCAATTTGCCTAGGTGACTACAGACCCAGACCCTTGGATCTTAAGAACAATGAACAATCCTCCCAACACTTGCACCCCCCCTTTCCTGGGAAATGTTGGATAAAAAGCCTCACCAATTTGCATAGGTGACCACAGACCCAAACCCTTGGATCTGAGAACAATGAAAAAGCATTCCGTTTTTTACAAGAAGACTTTTAATAGAAATAGAAGTAAATAGAAATAAAGAAATCCCCCCTGTAAAATCAGGATGGTAGATATCTTACAGGGTAATTAGATTAAAAAACATAGAGAACCCCTCTAGGCAAAACCTTAAGTTACAAAAAAGATACACAGACAGAAATAGTTATTCTATTCAGCACAATTCTTTTCTCAGCCATTTAAAGAAATCATAATCTAACACATACCTAGCTAGATTACTTACTAAAAGTTCTAAGACTCCATTCCTGGTCTATCCCTGGCAAAGACCAGCATACAGACAGACACAGACCCTTTGTTTCTCTCCCTCCTCCCAGCTTTTGAAAGTATCTTGTCTCCTCATTGGTCATTTTGGTCAGGTGCCAGCGAGGTTACCTTTAGCTTCTTAACCCTTTACAGGTGAGAGGAGCTTTCCCCTGGCCAGGAGGGATTTCAAAGGGGTTTACCCTTCCCTTTATATTTATGATACGCCCCCCAAATCTCAGCTAGGGTGAAACACTGGCTGGGATTTCTTCCTGGAGCTCTAGGAAAAACAGAGTTAATAAGACACATGCATCTCTAAATATACTACCAAGTACATAAAGACTAACAATATTTTCCACATCTCAAGGACGATTTTAACCAGTTGATTCTGGGAAACTTTCACGGGAGAGTGCATCAGCCACTTTGTTAGAAGCTCCTGAGATGTGTTGGATGTCGAAATCAAAATCTTGGAGAGCTAAACTCCACCGAAGAAGTTTTTTGTTAGTTTCTTTGACAGTGTGAAGCCACTTCAGTGCAGCATGGTCGGTTTGCAGGTGGAAACGCCGTCCCCAAACATATGGGCGTAGCTTTTCCAGAGCGTAGACAATGGCATAACATTCTTTTTCAGTGACTGAGCAGTTGCTTTCCCTCTCAGACAGTTTTTTGCTGAGAAACACTACAGGGTGGAATTCTTGATCAGGTCCTTTCTGCATTAAAACTGCTCCCACACCACGCTCGGATGCATCTGTGGTTACTAGGAACGGTTTGTCAAAGTCTGGGGCCCTTAGTACAGGGTCAGACATGAGTGTCGCTTTAAGCTTGTTAAAGGCCTTCTGACACTTTCCGGTCCACTGAACAGCATTTGGCTGTTTCTTTTTGGTTAGGTCTGTCAGTGGGGCAGCGATTTGGCTGTAGTGCGGTACAAATCGTCTGTAATAACCAGCCAAGCCTAAGAAGGATTGAACCTGTTTCTTTGACTTTGGGACAGGCCACTTTTGGATAGCATCCACTTTGGCCTGTAGGGGGCTGATAGTTCCTTGACCCACCTGGTGTCCAAGGTAAGTCACTCTGTTTAGGCCTATTTGACACTTCTTAGCCTTAACAGTTAGTCCTGCCTCCCTTATGCGCTCAAGGACTTTTTGTAGATGTTCCAGGTGGTCTGCCCAGGAATCCGAAAATATGGCCACGTCGTCAAGGTAGGCGACTGCATATTCTCCTAATCCCGCTAGGAGACCATCTACAAGTCTTTGGAAAGTGGCGGGTGCATTTCGCAGCCCGAAAGGGAGTACATTAAATTCATACAGCCCGAGATGTGTGATGAAGGCTGACCTTTCCTTGGAAGCTTCATCTAGCGGTACCTGCGAGTACCCCTTGGTTAAGTCCAAGGTAGAGATGAACTGGGCCCGTCCCAGTTTCTCTAATAGTTCATCTGTGCGGGGCATTGGATAGTTGTCTGGGCGAGTTACAGCATTTAGCTTACGGTAGTCCACGCAAAAACGTATTTCCCCATCTGGTTTGGGAACTAGAACCACTGGAGATGCCCATGCACTTTCAGAGGGGCGGATTACACCCATCTGTAACATATCCTGGATCTCCCGTTCTATAGCAGTTTTAGCTTGAGGAGACACCCGGTAAGGTTGGACCCTAATTGGGTGAGCATTACCTGTGTCAATGGAGTGGTATGCCCGTTCAGTCAGTCCTGGGGTGGCTGAGAACGTTGGCGCGTAGCTAGTGCACAGCTCCTGGATCTGCTGTCGCTGCATACGCCCAAGGGTCATGGAGAGGTTCACCTCTTCCACACCACCAGCACATTTCCCTTCGTAGTAGACACCTTCAGGCCACTCAGCATCATCTTCTCCCTGGGCTGTAAACTGACAAACCTTTAATTCTCTGGAATAAAAGGGCTTTAGAGAATTAATATGGTACACCTTAGGCTTTCGGTTGGAGGTGGGGAATGCTATGAGATAATTAACAGTTCCCAGGCGCTCCTGGACCATGAATGGCCCTTCCCACGATGCTTCCATTTTATGGGCCTGGAGCGCCCTTAAGACCATGACCTGGTCTCCTACTTTGAAGGAACGCTCTCTGGCATGTTTATCATACCAGGCTTTTTGCTCTTTTTGAGCATCCTGTAAGTTTTCTCTAGCAAGGGCTAAAGAGGTTCGGAGGGTGTTTTGTAGGTTGGTTACAAAGTCCAGAATGTTAGTTCCTGGAGAAGGTGTAAATCCCTCCCATTGCTGCTTCACCAACTGCAATGGCCCCTTAACCTCACCGCCATATACAAGTTCAAATGGGGAAAACCCTAAACTGGGATGTGGTACAGCTCTGTAGGCAAAGAGCAACTGCTGCAACACTAAGTCCCAATCATTGGAGTGCTCATTTACGAATTTACGTATCATGGCCCCCAAAGTTCCATTAAACTTCTCCACCATGCCATTTGTTTGATGGTGGTAAGGAGTGGCAACCAAGTGATTTACCCCATGAGCTTCCCAAAGGTTTTTCATAGTTCCTGCCAGGAAATTAGTCCCTGCATCGGTGAGGATGTCGGAGGGCCAACCTACCCTGGCAAAAATGTCTGCTAGTGCCTGGCACACACTTTTAGCCCTGGTGTTGCTTAGAGCTACTGCTTCCTGCCATCGGGAGGCAAAATCCATGAAAGTCAGTATGTACTGCTTTCCTCTGGGTGTCTTTTTCGGAAAAGGACCCAGAATATCCACAGCTACTCGCTGAAATGGAACTTCAATGATGGGGAGTGGTTGTAGAGGGGCTTTGACCTGGTCTTGGGGTTTTCCCACTCTTTGGCACACCTCACAAGACTGGACATAGGTAGAAACATCCTTGCCCATTCCCTCCCAGTGGAATGACCCCCCCAAACGGTCTTTGGTCCTGTTCACCCCAGCATGGCCACTAGGGTGATCGTGGGCTAAGCTTAAGAGCTTGGCCCGGTATTTAGTTGGAACTACCAACTGTCTCTGAGGATGCCAGTCTTCCTGGTGTCCCCCAGAAAGAGTTTCCTTGTATAAAAGTCCTCTTTCTACAACAAACCTGGATCGATTAGAAGAGCTGAGAGGCGGTGGGTTGCTCCGTGCCGCCGTCCAAGCTCTCTGGAGGCTTTCATCTGCTTCCTGTTCGGTCTGGAACTGTTCCCTTGATGCTGGAGACATCAGTCCCTCATTGGATTGTGGACCTAGGCTTGGTCCCTCTGGAAGCGATATAGGGGATGGAGCTGTTTCTGTTGACTGTGCACCGCTCTCTGCTGGTCCGCTATGTTGGGATTCAGGCTCCGGCTGAGCCTCTTGTGTTGGGTTATCGGCTGCTGCCAGTTCAGGGTCGGTGGGGCCCTCTGGTGTTGAGGTTGCAAGTACTGGATTCAGTGCTGACACTGGGTCTGGTGTTGGTTGTTCGGCTGGTTCCGGTTCTGGGACTGGTTCCGTCTGGGTCTCTGGGACTGGATCCACTACTGCTGTTGCAGACATTGGCCTGGGGTCCGGGTCCATCACCTCTGACCGGGTCCTGATAGAAGTTTCCGGAACAGAGCTAGGCCTCACGGCTTGTTTAGCCTGGCTGCGGGTGACCATTCCCACCCTCTTGGCCTGCTTCACATGATTGGCCAAGTCTTCCCCCAACAGCATGGGGATGGGATAATCATCATAGACTGCAAAAGTCCATGTTCCTGACCAGCCCTTGTACTGGACAGGCAGCTTGGCTGTAGGCAAATTGAAAGAGTTGGACTTGAAGGGTTGAATCGTCACTTGGATCTCTGGGTTGATTAAATTGGGGTCCACTAAGGAAGCATGGATAGCTGACACTTGTGCTCCGGTGTCCCTCCACGCGGTGACCTTCTTCCCGCCCACACTCACAGTTTCCCTCCGCTCCAAGGGTATCTGGGAGGTATCTGGGCCTGTGGACCTCTGGTGTGATTCCGGTGCAATGAACTGTAATCTGTTGGGGTTCTTGGGGCAGTTGGCCTTTACATGCCCCAGCTCGTTACACTTAAAACATCGTCCAGCTGACGGGTCACTGGGGCGAGGAGGGTTGCTGGAGAACGGGGTGGCAGGACGATAAGGGGTCTGGAGGGTTCTTTGGGAGGTAGGTGGGACCTTGGGCGGCCCCTGGTAATAGGGTGTGGTCTGGGGTGGTCCCTTCTGGTCTCCGCTCCAACTGCAACCAGTTTTCTTCTTCTCTGCCACCTCCACCCATCTGGCTCCAATCTCTCCTGCCTCCATTACAGTTTTGGGTTTCCCATCTAGGATGTATCTTTCTATTTCCTCAGGAACACCCTCTAAGAATTGTTCCATTTGCATTAGGAAGGGCAAATTTACTGGAGAGTCAACACTTGCTCCTGATATCCAGGCATCCCAATGTTTCACAATGTGGTAGGCATGTCGGGTAAATGACACGTCTGGTTTTCACCTTAGGGCTCTGAACCTCCGACGAGACTGCTCGGGTGTTATCCCCATTCTGACTCTCGCCTTGGATTTAAACAGTTCATACTTGTTCATGTGTTCTTTAGGCATTTCAGCTGCCACCTCAGCTAAGGGTCCACTGAGCTGCGGCCTCAGCTCTACCATGTATTGGTCAGTAGAGATGTTGTACCCAAGGCAGGCCTCAGTATCATCACCTGCCTTGTAGGTGGGGAACTTTCTGGGATGGGAAGTGGTACCTGGAGAAGGATTGCTAGTGTTTGTTGGTATATTCTGCTGGGCCTTTATCCTCTCCACCTCCTCCACATGCTTCCTCTCTTTTTCCTTCTCCTCCTCCGCATTCTTCCTCTCTTTTTCCTTCTCCTCCTCCGCATGCTTCCTTGCCTCCATTTCCCTCTTGTGGGCAGCCTCCTGTACCTCCTTCTCCAGCCGCATGAGTTCTATCTGTCTTTCATGTTCCCTTTGTTTTTCCTCAGCCTGAAATTTGGCTAATTCCAGCTGTAGTCGAGCTGAGGATTTGGTCATTCTAACCTCTCTGTTTTTAACTAACTTTACACCCGAGGTTTAGAAATAAACAAACAAAACTTGGCTGTAAAATTTTGCTGTGCTGGAATAGAATACCTGTTCTCTGATAGTGATTGTCAGCCTACAGAAAAAGACAATTCCCTTGTCTCTGCTCTGGGCCCAAATTAAAGCAAAAAACCTCCAACTACTTGGAAACCTGCTTACCCAGCCCAAAGAAAAAGCAAATGGGTAGAACACACACCCCCTATTTACTTTTAGGAAGAAAAGAAAAAAAAACCTCTGGGTTGAAAGACTGTGAATTTCCCTGCAGGAGTTAAGTACCCTGCCTCCAGGCAAAGAAAACCTGCAATTCACAAGATAATCCCCTTTTGTCTCTGCTTGGCCACAAAGCAGAGAAAAAACAATCTGCTTTCAGTTTCAACTGCTTTCTGGACTTCCTTTCCAAAGGAAAAAATAATTTCTTTTTAAAATCTGTATTTCTAGTTCAAAAAATCTCAACTGGATCTCAAAATGATTTCAGGTTAATCCCACCACTATGCCACCATGTCAAGGTTCCTCCCCCACTCTGAACTCTAGGGTACAGATGTGGGGACCTGCATGAAAAACCTCCTAAGCTTATCTTTACCAGCTTAGGTCAAAACTTCCCCAAGGTACAAAATATTCCCCCCGTTGTCCTTGGACTAGCCGCTACCACCACCAAACTAATACTGGTTACTGGGGAAGAGCTGTTTGGACGCGTCCTTCCCCCCAAAATACTGCCCAAAACCCTGCATCCCACTTCCTGGACAAGGTTTGGTAAAAAGCCTCACCAATTTGCCTAGGTGACTACAGACCCAGACCCTTGGATCTTAAGAACAATGAACAATCCTCCCAACACTTGCACCCCCCCTTTCCTGGGAAATGTTGGATAAAAAGCCTCACCAATTTGCATAGGTGACCACAGACCCAAACCCTTGGATCTGAGAACAATGAAAAAGCATTCAGTTTTTTACAAGAAGACTTTTAATAGAAATAGAAGTAAATAGAAATAAAGAAATCCCCCCTGTAAAATCAGGATGGTAGATATCTTACAGGGTAATTAGATTAAAAAACATAGAGAACCCCTCTAGGCAAAACCTTAAGTTACAAAAAAAGATACACAGACAGAAATAGTTATTCTATTCAGCACAATTCTTTTCTCAGCCATTTAAAGAAATCATAATCTAACACATACCTAGCTAGATTACTTACTAAAAGTTCTAAGACTCCATTCCTGGTCTATCCCTGGCAAAGACCAGCATACAGACAGACACAGACCCTTTGTTTCTCTCCCTCCTCCCAGCTTTTGAAAGTATCTTGTCTCCTCATTGGTCATTTTGGTCAGGTGCCAGCGAGGTTACCTTTAGCTTCTTAACCCTTTACAGGTGAGAGGAGCTTTCCCCTGGCCAGGAGGGATTTCAAAGGGGTTTACCCTTCCCTTTATATTTATGACAGGGTTAAAGTGGCTAGGTGGGGCAATTAACCCCTTGTGCTGCAACTGGAGGGGGAGCCAGGGAATAACGAGGACTGATTAAACGCTGGAGCTCACCTGGATGGGAAAAGGTGAGGCTTGTATAAAGCCAAGTAGCTGAGGGCAGAATGGGGCTTCAGGGAGGAGGTCTGCAGTTATTCTCTCTGAGGCTAGGGAGAGAAGGAAGCTTGGCCCAGAGGAGAGTGGGAAAGGAACCTTATAGGGACAACATAGGACAGAGACCAGGGAAACAGCAGCAATGTGTGGCACAGTGTAGACATTAGCCGCTGATAGTATGGTCCCTGGGCTGGAACCTGGAGAAGAAGGCAGGCCTGTGTTCCCCTACCAGCCACTCGGGAAGTGGCACCAGTGGGGGGCACTAAATTGGAAGACTTCCTAGGACAGTTGGCAGAGAGAGACTTCGCTACACAATTCTTCCCCCCTCCCACCACAGAAGGGGAAAACTACAGGGACCAGCTACAAAGAGAAAACCATCAAGTTCTGAGAAAGAGAGGGAGAGCGAGCGAGAGTGCATCTGCAGGAAGTGGTGTCAGACTGGCAGAGCTAATCCCCAGCTGTGGACGCAAGAAGGTGCTCATTTAGTGAGTAGAGCACCCCATGACACTTCTATCGCATTATAAACATCCCATGTTCTCCTCAAGCTAATGTCAAAGCTGAAAGGGACATGCAAACTGCAGAGTGGATTTTCAAAAAAAAATTGGATTGGAAGAGAGACTGTGCCTTTCTATGTCCTCTGAAATGCCTAACACACTTTTGGACACTTTTACAATAATAATACATGTGTAACTTTATTCTGTCACTAGCTGGTAGCCATCTGCCATTGATGTGGACGTGGCTATCAGTATCGGTACCTGTAGCATTGGTACTCATTCTTTGACAACACTGCTATTGTAGTGCTGCAACATTATTTAGTTATTTTATAATAGGCAGTGCAGGTAGCATGGCCTGTACTTGAGGTTGCCCAACACTTTTCATTATGAGACCCCGCCTTCAGTTATTTATAACTTTGCCAAATGTTATCTGTTCATTTTTACATATGTTACATATCTATATTGCAGAGAGCAATCTTCAGCAGAGACTGGGGGCCGGGGGGAGGGTAGCAGAGCTGAGGCAACCTCGTGAGTCCCTCCCTACTCGGCACTTAAACTGAGCTGAATCACAAAGCTGGGTCAGGTAAAGGTGTCTCGGGGTGGGACTAGGTTAGCAGCAGGGAGATCATTAGGGAGATCATTAATTGCTTAACTCATATCTCAGTCTTAGTCTTTGCTAAGCAAGCCTCTTATTCTATACCAATGCCAGTTTGGAAGGTTGGAGTGCACTGTTGTACCAAGAAGTTGAAGGAAAATGGAAACCTGTGGCCTTTGCTAGCCAAGGACTCTCTGACAGTGAGATTTGCTACCCTGTACACAAACTGGAGTTCTTGGCCTTAAAGGGTATGTCTACACAGCTGCCAGGATCATCAGTATGGGAAGTTAGAAGCATCTAGGCCCTGGGGGCAGAGTCCTTGCTGCTTGGAGATGAGTTTCTCTCAACAAGAAGAGATATCTTTCCCCTTCTCCCTCTCAAGGTTCAAACTTCACCAGAATGGAAGTTTGGTACCATTAGGTTAATTTCCAAATACAACTGGTGGATTTAGGGATATACAACATATGTAAGAGAGGTTCTCTGTAGCTGGTACCTTTGTACTCACAGGGAGAAGAGAGCTTCTGCCACTCAGAAGCTTCTGAATATCGTCTAACATTCTCTTTCCAGCCAGAAATTTGTCATCCTGGCAAATCATATCACATAATTACACTACTTCAGTTATACCCCGCACCTTTCCATTGGTCTTAGGATGCCAACCATTGCTGCCACAAAGCTTCAAGCTATATATACAGATTTTTCCACTTACAACCTCTGATTAATTGTATATTAGGGTGATCAGTCGGTAAAATAGTTATCACACCTATTAACTATAGGTATCATAGGTGGAGGTTGGATTGCTCGTTGGGCTAGCGCCCTGACGGGTCCCAAGAATTCTTTGGATACCAACACTGATTACTCTGCATCTTGCTTTAGTGAAAAAGGTTCCAAGAATCTACAGGTACTCTATGCATGTGTGTCAGAGCTATCCAAACAAACAGAAATTTAATCAAAGTCCTTCCTTTCCTCAGGGGGATCTGGAGTAGAACTGGTCCCCTATGCACAGGCCCTGCTGGAAGCATTGGCAGGATAGCCAATGGCATGTATGTTTCCACCTCTAGGTTTAAAATGTTAGGAGCTGGGCTCTCTTCACTTCTCATGGGTTTTGATTACCAAGGTTGGAAGCTTGTGGCCTGATTAGGATCATATAGTGATCAGGACTGAGTCCCTAACTCTACTAGTTTCTTCTTCCTTGGATTCACTACTATAGCCATCTGTGCAAGGCAGTGACTGATTGTCTCCCGGGGGCTACTGCGAACCTTAGCTTGATGTTCCTGGCCATGGCCTTCTTGATGCTCAGGCACATGTATTAATACTCCTACAAGTAAAAGACGATTCCTATGTACTGTTTTTATTTGACCAGACCCAATCTCATATTTTATATTATAAACCAGCAGGCTTCCTAAATTTTCCACTACAAGGTAAGATGAAGCCTTCCAGCCATCAGTTATTTTGTGTTTGCCAGTCACACCCAGATTTTGTAGCAAAATTCTATCCCCCAGCAGGAGTTCTCGAGAACACACCTTATTGTCATACCAATGCTTGTTCCTATCTGAGTTCTCATGGGCTGCTGCGATGGAAAGTTATTTCTAAATTTCTCTCTCAATTTTGCAATATATTGAGGGTAAGTCTCATGGTTGTCTCCATTCTCCAATACACCAAAACAAAAGTCTATGGGTAATCAGAGTTCTCAGACAACCATCAGACAATATCATGTAACTCCCATAGCATTGTTCTTAGTGGCATTGCATGCATGAGCCAAAAATGCAATGTGCTGGGTCCAATCTGAAGTCTCCTTTGGACATAAAGTCCCCAGCATGTTCAGAAGTTCTGATTAAATCTTTCTGGCTGAGGATCATCTTGTGGCTGATAAGTCCTGGACTTATTTCTAGTCATTCTCAGCACTGCTGACTTTCAAAGTTTCTTTTTGTTCCCCTGGTCTAAGTGTATCTGAACCATAAATCCATACATTCAAAAGTATTTCTCTCACAGCACTTGTGCAACTGTAGTGTTCCCAACATTCTGACTATATGTTTCTAGGGACAGGAAATCAATGCATATCAGCTCCAAAGGTTTGCTGCTGGTGATGTTCTGGTGAGTAAGGCTTTCCTCTGAACACACTCACATTTCTTTGAAATGTCCTCAGTTATTATTGAGCCAATAGAATTGACTCTGAATGACTTCCTGGGTTCTCTCAGTTCCCAAATATCTGAAACTATCATTCAAGCATGTCATGGTGAGGACTTTGTAGTTCCTTGGTAGCACTAATTGCTTCAGATTTTGTAAAGTGTCTGCTGTTATTCTGTGCAACATGCCATTAATCAGCTTCCATTTACTCCAGTCCCTTAATAGCAGTTTAGCCTCTGAAAAGTGGAATAATCCTTGCCGGATTTCACTCCTTTCTTTTTGTAATCACAGTGTCATGGATATCACTATCCTGCAGTAGGGCCCCTTGCTAGTCAGCGGCATTGAGACAGGGCAGTGGAGACTGATCCAATACAATATGATTTACCAAGACTAAAGGAACACTTTCAGCGTGCAGGCCTAAAGTGCAACACAGCTAGGATGCCTTAGAAGAGGGAGACTGGTGGGGCGGTAGCAGAGCTGAGGTGACTTCAGTGAGTACCTTTCATTGAGCTGAATCACAAAGCTGAGTCAGGTGATGGTGCCTCAAAGTCAGACTGGGCAAGTCAGCTTCAGATCTGCTGAGAGCATTACCCTCATATTCCCAGACTACTGCTACTCACTGACCCAAAGTGTAAGTGGGCTTGGGGTGTGTGGAGTGATATGGCTAGGTGTTGAAATGCCCCTAGGATTAAGCCCCAGCATTACTCACACTGAGGAGTGGGGACCTGAGACTGCCTGTGGGACGTTAGATACTGCTTTCCACTTGCTTGCATGAGAAAGGAAGTTGGGGAAGTATTTTCCTTTTGTTTGGACTGCTTTATATCCCCTAAAAGTGGGTGGACTCATTAAAAGGCACAGCTGAAGGACTGTATATCATACTTCAGAACTGGACCACAGAGTTGCAGCTGCCCAGAGAACAATACAGGAGGTAAATGAGGTACCTGCTCTCACTCCAATGGGGTTACCTTGAGACATTAACCTTTGACAAGACTACTGCAGATTTACAGAGTGCTTTAATCTTTATTTTAATGTGATTTTATTTCTGAGTTTTTCCAGATTCTATGTCCCGTTTTTTCCCAAAACTCCCTCATTTTTCATATAGACTTGGAGTGCTTGTGAAAGAGGAAGTTCTAGCTACTAAGGGCAACCTCGGGAGAATTTATTTATTTTCCCCTGTATTCTGGGTGGAGGCTCGAGCCAGATTTTTTGTTCTTCAAGAGGTACGCTAGATAGATTTAACCCAGTCCTTACTGCTGCTGGGAACCATGTGGCAGATGGGATTACATTTATGTATCTTATTGATTTCTCAGAGTGTGTAGTTTTTTCTTGATCACGCTCACACAAACCTTTTAGTTTAACAATCCATGTGACAAATGTATACATTTTCATTTCCAAACAGTTGATAGCAGATGATATCATTTAAAAGACACTTTCATAGACATTTCTTTCATTATATAGGATTATAGGGCTAAGATGAAGAAAGAGGAGACATGGTGAGGATATGGGGGAGGATAAAATAGAGATGGTGTGATTCCTTTCTGCAAAAAATGTTCACGGCAGAATTTAGGAATTAAATAACTATTTCTCTGGAATATTCTGCCTTGGTGTCAAACACCTTAAAAAAATCTTCAGACAGGCAAAGACAGCCAAAGTAATCTCTAAAAATATCCCCAGTTCACCAGTAGGCAGAGTTCTGGTAACTTTAAACAGGAGAATAAAGCAGAACAGAAGCAATAAACTCAAACTTCCATCATCCTGGTAGCTCCTTTCCTCCGTTGTTTAGAGGGAAATATTCCTCTCTGTTCTTTCCCCAGGGGATTCTGACCATCAAACTTCACAAACAAAACCACTGTGTTATTTAATTAGGAGACTTCCAAAGGAGCCCTAGGGAGTTAGGGACTCAACTCCTTTAGACCACTTTGAAACTTCCACCCTTTTTTGTCCTCTACTATCTGTGCAGTTCGTTACCACCACCACCATATTATTAGCTCCAGGTGCTATTAGTCTAGAAACATAACATGAATATAAGAAACTGCAAACACAATATAATCAACTGTGAGAATATCTGACTCATCTAAAAGAGATGTATGTTAACTGTTGACAATTCTAGGCTTCAGGTTCCCTGGTTTATATTTATCTGTATTCAAAACTATACCCCAAAACTTGTGTTTAACAAGTCCCTGAACCTGCAAAATCTTTCACACATGCTTATCTTCAAGCAATATTGAAATCAGCAAAAGTGTTCCCCTTTAATGATAGATTGTGGAACTATTTTATGTAGCCTTATCAAATATTACCCTTAAATTAGTGAAATGGACACAAATATGAGATACAATTGTAAATAAGGAAACAGGAGACCAATCTGTGATTGTACCTAAAAGTGCAAGAATAATCTGGAATCAAACTCTATTCTAAAGTTGGTAGAGTTTCAAATGGCTTTTACAGTAGTATGCACTTGGCAGGAACTGTGCATAATTTTCATATTGTACTTGCATATAATTTCAAATTTTGGCAGGAAATCAAATTCTGGGAAACCATCACTTCTTTCCTATTGAAACCAGTGCCCTAATGATTATCTAATAAAAAATCAGAACAGCAGTTGGAAATTAGAGAGACATTTGTCAAACTGTTATTTGAAAAATAAAATATTGTGGCCTGAAGTTTTCAGATGTGGGTGCCCAAAATTAGACTCTTAAATCCATATTCAGGCTCTTAAATATCAGTGGCCTTCTACACAGGAGGGCTCAGTCCTACAAATTTGTTTGTATTCAATGGGAGTTTCTGCTGCCATTGCTTTTATTTACATGCCTGAACATGGATTTAGGAGCCTAGCTTTAAGCAGCTAGGTTTGAAAAATCTTTAAAATGTATATTTTTGATTTCTCAAAAATCCTCAAACAAAGATTTGCCATAGCAGATAAAAGATGTGATGAGGTTGTATATATTATTATCTCAAGATTTGCTTAGGGAGTAGAGTCCTCAGATGAACAATATCCTACAGATGATAAAATGATGCATTGCCAACAAACACCAGATGGTTGTTAAATGACAGATGAGGATCTACATTCAACAGAGTCAACAAACCCGTCTGTAGCATATAGAAAACTATAATTTGTACGTGCATTTCAGAGACCATGTGCCAACTGCTGGTTAAACAAAGTTAGTTTAAAAAAAGTTTATCACTCTAAATTTAGTTGGTCTCAAGATTTTCCTAGTTGAAACTAGATCATGATTAGAGCTGTAGAGAACTGTTTAACTGTTTAAGTGGTGTAACTCAGCCTCATAATTGATGTGACGTTGCACCCCATAATGCTTTATAGAAATATGTTTATAAGTGTATATATGACATAACTGGAATATATTTTATGCTAGATATGCCATGTAACATATCCTTGCAAAGATTATGTTCTACTGCATGTATTCATCCTATTTGTATGCATGTATCATTTTTATATCTGAAGTTATGAACGTTGGCTCAATGCTTGTATATAAAATGTTTGCTGTAGAAAGCACCTAAAGCAGATTTGGTCAACATAGTGTGAAGGGGTTATTCAAGTAAGTGGAAGTACTTGGTAACAATGGACCTTGATAGACGCCAATCCACATCTGAGCTTTCCTGGGAACATTTGGGCTAACATGTGGGGCATGTTAAGAACTGTAAAGAACTGAGTCATGTATGGACATGTGACTTGCCCATGTGACTCCAAAACTCCATCTTGTAGCTATGATTCTACACAGGGGGAGAGAGGGGTTTCCACCCACAAGAGAGAGACTATATAATCCCCTGGAAATCCCTCTATTTGGTCTTCAGCTGGCTCAAGGGATAGCCTTTTCAACCCAAGGAGATTCCTGAAAGAAACTGGAACAAGGGACAGTAACTACAGAGCTGTGAGTGATTTCTGGACCCAGACTAGGAGGAAGTCTAGTCTGTAAAAGAAGCTTATTGGAACATCTCTGAGGGTGAGATTTACCTGCATTTAGTTTTTTACTGTATTAGGCTTAGACTTGCATGCTTTACTTTATTTTGTTTAGTAGTTCACTTTGTTCTGTCTGTTATTACTTGGAACCACTTAAATGCTAATTTTTATATTTAATAAAATCACTTTTTACTTATTAATTAACCCAGAGCAAGCAAGCAATTCCTGGGGGAGCAAATAGTTGTTCATATCTCTCTATCAGTATTATAGAGGGCAAACAATTTGAGTTTACCCTGTATAAGCTTTATACAAAATAAAGCAGATTTGTTTGGAGTTTGGATCTATTGGGAACTGGGTATCTGGGTGTTGCAGACAGGAGCACTTCTTAAGCTGTTTTCAGTTAAGCCTGCAGCTTTTGCGGGGCGTGGTTCAGACCTGGGTATGTGTTTGTAGCAGGCTAGCATGTCTGGCACAAGCAGGCAAGGTAATGAAGTCTCAAGCTGCCAGGGAAAACGGGCTCAGAGGTAGTTCCAGCACATCAGGTGGCAGTCCCAGGAGGGTTTCTGTGACCCAACCCTTCACGATCTGTCACCCAAGAAGGCTCATTCTTCATGGTGAGTATTAGGTCTCAGTAAAGGGACAAATTCTGTTCTTCTAATTCAAGTGGGAGTTATAACCCAAATTAATTAGTTGACTAAGGTGAGCAGGATTGCAGTGGGACTGCTTTTGTGAAAAAGGAAAATATGGTCTGATCCAAACAATATGACAACAACAAAATCATGTTACCCAAGTGATGTGTTGTGAATTTTAGAGAGCTCCAAGCAACAGGGAGGCCAGAAATAAAACTAACATTATGAAAGGAGTATTGCCATGCAGATGCATGGATTGGAGACCTGAGTCTATGGTTAGATTCTCCAGCAAAACTAGCAAAAATATGTAATAGTAGTGCAATGGTCTTAAGTAATGTCCAATAGATATTATCTACTATGATTCATCTTTGTTTCTATAGAGAAAGGAGTGTAGGGGTAGATTTTTGCTCCTTGCTCCGGCCCATCAATGACAATTCAGCAGCATATGGGTGCTATAAATGAGCTGCAAGGGGTCAGGGGAGAATTACCTTAGTATAGGAGCCATATGGAACTAACATAAGTGGATCTATGTTGCCCTCACTCACAAGCCTCAGCTCACGAGTTGTGCCAGGGTGAGTGAGATCAGGGACAGGAAGTGGTGTGTTGGAGACAGGATGGTGGGTACCCATAAATCTCAGGGATGCTCATAAATCTAGAATCTTGTCCTGAGGAAGTGATGGCAGTGCGGTGACGAGAGTGATGAGGACATGGACACAGACTTCTCCCAAAGCACGGGCCCGGCAATTTGGACATCCTGTTGGCAATGAGGCAGGCTCATACAGTGGAATGCCAATTCTGGGCCTGAGAAACAAGCACAGACTGGTGGGACTGCATAGTGTTGCAGGTCTGGGATGATTCCCAGTGTCTACAAAACTTTCACATTGGTAAGGGCACTTTCATGGAACTTTGTGACTTGCTTTCCTCTGCCCTGAAGTGCAAGAATACCAAGATGAGAGCAGCCCTGACAGTTCACAAGTGAGTGGTGATAGCCCTCTGGAAGCTTGCAATGCCAAACAGCTACCAGTCAGTCAGTAATCAGTTTGGAGTGGGGCTGCTTTGATGCAAGTAGCCAACACTATCACTGAGCTGCTGATATCTAGGGTAGTGACTCTGGGAAATGTGCAGGTCATAGTGGATGGCTTTGCGCTAATGGGATTCCCTAACTGTGGTGAGGCAATAGATGGAATGCATATCCCTATCTTGGGAACGGACCACCTTGGCAGCCAGTACATAAACTGCAAGGCATACTTTTCAATGGTGCTGCAAGCACTGGTGGATCACAAGGGACGTTTCACCAACATCAACATGGGATGGCCGGGAAGGGTACATGGTGCTCCCATCTTCAGGAACTCTGGTCTGTTTGAACAGCTGCAGGAAGGGACTTACTTCCCAGATCAGAAAATAACTGTTGGGGATGTTGAAATGCCTATAGTTATCCTTGGGGACCCAGCCTACCCCTTAATACCATGGCTCATGAAGCCATACACAGGCACCCTGGACAGTGGTAAGGAGCTGTTCAACTATAGGCTGAGCAAGTGCAGAATGGTGGTAGAATGTGCATTTGGACATTTAAATTCTTGCTGGCGCAATTTACTAACTTGGTTGGACCTCAGCGAAACCAATATTCCCATTTTATTGCTGCTTGCTGTGTGCTCCACAATATCTGTGAGAATAAGGGGGAGACGTTTATGGCGGGGTGGGAGGTTGAGGCCAATTGCCCGGCCACTGATTACACACCGCCAGACACCATGGTGGTTAGAGCACAGGAGGGCGTGGTGCGCATCAGAGAAGCTTTGAAAACCAGTTTCATGACTGGCCAGGCTACGGTGTGATAGTTCTGTTTGTTTCTCCTTGATGAAAACCCGCCCCCTTGGTTCGCTCTACTTCCCTGTAAGCCAACCGCACTCCCCCCTTCGATCACCACTAGCAGAGGCAATAAAGTAATTGTTGTTTCAAAATCATGCATTCTTTATTAATTCATCACACAAATAGGGGGATAACTGCCAAGGTAGCCCGGGAGGGGTGGGGGAGGAAGGAAGCACCTGGTGGGGTGGTGGATGAGGGGACAAGGGAAGGACAAGGCCACACTGCACTTCAAAACTTATTGAATGCCAGCCTTCTGTTGCTTGGGCAGTGGGCAGTTGAAAACTTCAAAACTTATTGAATGCCAGCCTTCTGTTGCTCGGGTAGTGGTTGGGTTCCCAGAGCCCTCCCCTCATTCTTGGGCATTTGGGTGAGGAGGCTTTGGAACTTGTGGAGGAGGGCGGGCAGTTACACAGGGGAAGCAGCGGCGGTCTGGGCTCCTGTTGTATTTCCTGTAGCTCCACCAAACGCCAGAGCATATCATTTTGATCCCTCCGTAGCCTCAGCATTGCATCCTGCCTCCTCTCATCACGCTGCCGGCACCTCTCCTCTTGATCCTGCAGCCTCTCATCTTGCTCGTCCCTCCTGTCCTCACGTTCATTTTCTGCTTTCCTGGACTCTGCCATTGTTTGCCTCCATACATTCTGCATGAGCTCAGAGAACATTTCATCGCGAGTGTGGTTTTTTCGCCTTCTTATCTGCGCTAGCCTCTGGGGTGGAGATGATGGGAAAGCATTGAAACATTTGCAGCTGCAGGAGGAAAAAATGGGAGAGTAGTAGTAAAAGACACATTTTAATAGACTCTTTCACCGTGAACCAAGCTGTTAACATTTCATAGCACATGTGCTTTCGGTACAAGGTCGCATTTTCCCTCTTATATTGAGGGCCTGCCGGTTTGGTGTGAGATCACACACACAGGGCTGGGCAACAGAATTCAGCTTGCAGGCAGCCATGGTAAGCCACAGTCTTCTGGCTTCTTCAACCTTCATGACGTGGGAATGGTTTCAAACAGCAGCACCCTCCTTTCCCATACCAAGGACCTGTTGGGTTGGCCATTTAAAAGGAGGGGCTGCGGTTTTTGGGTTAACGCACAGCGCAAACCCAACTAAACCCCATCCCAATTCTCTGGGATGATTGCTTTACCCCTTCTCCCACTGAGTGACTAGTATCGGGAAAATTCCTGCCAGCCAAATGTGAACAGCTCAGCGTGAACGGCCTCCATACCACGTGGCTAAAAGTCGGGATGATTTCTTTTCAGCCACAGGCAAACAGCCCAGCAGGAACGGTCACCTCTGAATGTCCCCTTAATAATGTCCCTGGAGGATTTCCACTCAATCCCCAGACACATTAACAGACTTTTCCAGTAGCTGTACTGGCTTCAAATGCACCCCAAGTCTTCACGGCAAATTAATCATTAAACACGCTTGCTTTTAAACCATGTATTATATTTACAAAGGTACACTCACCAGAGGTGCCTTCTCTGGCTTCATGGTCTGGGAGCCCACCTTGGGAGGGTTGGGAGGGTATTGGCTCCAGGGTGATAAACAGTTCCTGGCTGTCGGAGAAAACAGTTTCTCCGCTTGCCTGTTGTGCGCTATCCTCCTCTTCCTCCTCATCTTCCTAGTCCCCCAAATCCTCATCCTTGTGTGAGACTCCCCCCTTGCAGGTGTCCACGGACAAGGGTGGGATAGTGGTAGGGGCACCCCCTAGAATTGCATGCAGCTTATAGTAGAAGCGGTGTGTCTGGGGCTCTGACCCGGAGCGGCTGTTTGCCTCTTTGTTTTTTTTGGTAGGCTTGCCTGAGCTCTTTAATTTTCACGTGGCACTGCTGCGGGTCCCTGTTATAGCCTCTGTCCATCATGCCCATGGAGATTTTTTCAAATATATTGGCATTTTGTCTTTTGGAATGGAGTTCTGACAGCACAGATTCATCTCCCCATACAGTGATCAGATCCAGTACCTCCTGTTCAGTCCATGCTGGAGCTTTTTTGCGATTCTGGGACTCCATGGTCACCTGTGCTGATGAGCTCTGCATGGTCACTTCTGCTGATGAGCTCACCGAGCTGGCCAAACAGGAAATGAAATTCAAAATTTCCCGGTGCTTTTCCTGTGTACCTGGCTAGTGCATCTGCGTTGAAAGTGCTGTCTAGAGCAGTCACAATGGAGTACTCTGGGATAGCTCCCGTAGGCCAATACCATTGAATTGCATACACACTACCCCAAATTCAACCCGGCGATGTTGATTTCAGCACTAATCCCCTCATCGGGGAGGAGTACAGAAATCAATTTTAAGAGCCCTTGAAGTCAACAAAAAATGGCTTCATCGTGTGGATGGGTGCAGGGTTAAATCCATCTAGCACTGCTAAATTTGACCTAAACTCGTAGTGTAGACCAGGGCTAAGTATTAATTGTCTCAAAGGCTCATGCTTCTCTGCAAGTGGTCACACAATTTCAACACAATCCTTAAGGGCTTTTTGACTTCCACATATACTTGTGGGACATGGCAGCCTTCTGATTTTTTCCCGATCAGACTTTACCTCTTCCACTGTAAGCAAATGTGTGATGTATGGCACTTCTTTCTTTTCTTAAGACAAAGACAATGCAGTTCCAGAGTATCCAGGTTCAATTTGATATTTCTCTGCCAATATCTTTCCCAAAATGTTACTTTCTGCCCATGATCTCTTCACATATCCTTCTTCTCCAATAATGAAAGCATCTACAGCTATGATGATAATAGACAGGCACGCCTTCAGGACCTTAGTTTAGTTTTGGTTAAGTCTCCTCTGGAGCCAAATGTACTCTTATTAATATGCACCTGAGTCCCTTCAAAGTGTCCCCCAGTGGTGTCCAGCCCAGGACACCATATATCCATATTATCCATAGAAATCCCAGATCCTCTGTTCCCAAAGGAACAGTGTACTACAGTTTACCAGTTTTACCTTAGACCACTGCACATGTATCACACACAGCAGTTGAGTTCAATTATAAAACAAAAGGACACTTGTTTAAGAAAGAATAGTTTTTTCAAATAAAAATACTAGTGTGAGAGCTGTGAACAAAGGGCTACATATAAAACAATGTCATAACACGTTTTCTAGAGACTAAACTAATAAGGTATTCCCCTATGTCCTATAAAATAGCTTACCGCAAGTTTTTTCTCCAGCGTTTTCAATCTGCTGGTTGAGACCCCTTCTTATAAGATCACACCTCCTGACAGCTTGTCCTCACAGACTGAAGGAATACCTAGGGGTTCATCAATACCGCAGATATAGTTCCAAAAATTCATTCTTACACCTAAACAGGATAACTTCTGCTGTTTACTTCTTTCTGTTAACTGCCTCTCTCTCAAAATTTCATAATCTGTCATTAGCATTCAGCTAAGACTTGTGAGTGGATGCTCACTGTGAACCATACAATACTCAGGTTTCAGAGTAGCAGCCACGTTAGTCTGTATCCGCAAAAAGAAAAGGAGGACTTGTGGCACCTTGGAGACTAAATTTGTTAGTCTCTAAGGTGCCACAAGTCCTCCTTTTCTTTATACATTTCTTAATTTGCATATGACCAGCAAGAGTAAGACAAGCATCTCTTTCTCTCTTCCGGACTTAACTCACAGACCTAGAGAACATATTTTTAGTACATATACATAACTCCTTACATATTACTTGAACATACATCTCACTGTGATTAAGAGGACCAAAATGTCACAGGATTTCATGAGAGACTTTATATGACAATCTTTGGTGAACTAGACTGTAAATGTCGAAGGGATTCCTGTAACCCCTTAAGGCCTCTGCCAGTTGGCATCCAAAAGTCCCCAGGTCTCACCCCTTATTAACCAAGCTGTGCAGCTCTTCCTTTTTAAAGCTTAACTACAGGCACTCTCATTTGGGGGCATTGGGTGGGCTCCACACTTGTATACACTTCCAGTTTGTATTTTTCATCTAAATGTCCTTCATCCTGAAACACATCAACATACCTCTGTAGGATGGCATCCACACTCAAAAGTATTCTAATACAAACCTCATCCTTCAGGTCATTGCTCATAATCAAGATATGCTGAAATTTCACTCTCACCGTAACCTTTTCCTACAATGCTTTTCTCACTAAAAGTGGTAGTGTATGTGTAAATCATCTACAACAACCACATATTCCAGTCTGTACGACTTCTGATGCCCGGAATTCTTTTTTTATAATTATTATTTTTGCATTTACCCACTGGTTACATTGTACTTTTATTATACATTACCAGAACTTAGTTTGTTTCCATTCTTTTTGTTCCCCTTTTCAGTGAAATTACCAGGATTATACTGCAGCCAAACCTACAATCCATCTGAAACATTATTAAATATCACTATTTTAACCTTAACAGCTAGTTTATTGACTTGCATTCACCTTTTCTTCTGGATGTAGATACATCCACAAGATATCCTCACATTTCTTTCCTTTGTCACCATGTGTGCCTTTGACTTCCAGCCTATTTTATTTTTTTTAATCTTGAACTGTAAAAAGAAGTAATTGTACTTCATACTAGCCTTCTACTTTTGTCCACATATTAGCCCCCACAGATTTCCTCCTGCTAAATTTGCCACCATGTTAACTGTCTCTCCTTGACAGTTCTGTCTTTATGCCAATATAATATATGGATGCAGTTCTAATATAAGAACAAGAAAGATAAATTTAGGTCCAAATTTTTAAAGGTATTTAGGCTTCGTAAATACGATTTAGGCTCCTAAGTGCCTAAATGCCCTTTTAAATTCAGATTTAGGCTCCTAAATTAGTTAGGCATTGCAATGCTGAGTGCAGCAACGTCTAAATACCTTTAAAACTCTGGATCTTAGTGTCCTGATATTCACAGATCATGCCTCAGGTTTCCCTGAGTGACAAGCAACTTGAAGAACTAGTATTAAACCAAATGGCTTAAGCTGCCTGGTGCTGTTGACTTGATGTTCACGAGCACTAAATACACAGTTATGAGATGTTGTTGTCTATATAGTGCAAATATCATACTTCATAATACATAATATCAGGAGAGCTAATTCTGACTTAAAGGTGATGGTGACTTTACCTTCTGAGCATCTTATTATATCAGCTGTTTAATCGTCAGACATAGACAGTGGTTACAGGAATACTTATTTCATTTGCCCATGTATTAAAAGAACAATTGAGGTGAGATTGCCCATGGCAGTGTTTCACTGGTCCTTCAGCACTGCTGGGAGTTTCCCATTGGTTTATTTTGATTTCTTTCCTGAGCCATCATCAATGTGTTATTGCATTTTACCCTTCTTACTATGCTTATGGGGGGAAAAAATTCCAGGAATCTTTAATAATTTTATCTTTTGGCATTCTGTTTCTTCAGCCGATGGTTAGAACTCGGAAAGGAACTTTGTGGCAACTTTCTTTTTATTGAATATCGTTTATATGTCCGAAAATAGACAGCACAAAAAGGTTCTTTTTGTGGTGTTTCTGATGGCAATTTTGATTATAGTTTATCTCACTAGCTTGGGATAATCATTGGAAATTTTTTTTTGTATAGATGAACTTATCTTTTGATAAGATAAGATAAGATAAGATAAACTGATACTGTTCCATAGGCCTGCTTTAGAAATCAACCCAGTTAAAGCATTTACAACATTGGAGTGAACATGGGAAAAACGAGACACGGACACCATAAAAAATAAAACATCATAAAATCTGGCAGCAACAGTAGGTGGCACAGGTCCCAGATGCGGCATGTGACATCTGCTAGGGGAGGAGGAGAAACTGGAGGGGAGGTTACAGTTCAGAGGTGCTGGGGGGTATGTATTACTAAGAGGGTGTATGGGGGGGTTCCAAAGCGGGTATTTGGCGGGTACTGGAGCGGTGTCTGTGTATTAGGAGCAGTGGCAGATTAGCCATTGGGCCCATGGGACCCAGTGGCTAAGGGGCCCTAGTCAATTGCAGCCCCTGGAAAAATGGGCATCCCTGTGCCTCATCCGCTCTGCCCACCTAGCACTCCTGCCAGGGAGTGGGTCTCAGGGCACAGAGGCTTGCCCTGCTCAGCCTCCCAGACACCCATTAGAGGTGGGAGCAGTGTCATGCTCCCTGTCACAGTGGCAGGGCCAGCCATCAGTCAGTACTTCCCGGTGGGAGCTGGTGAAACTCAGTGTCCTGCCCATCTGCTGCCACGGTCCTAGCACTATGGGGAGAGCTTGCTCCGGCTGGGCTCATTGGTCCTGTGATCCTGTGGGGAAGAGGGGTTCTGAGCAGCCTGGGCTCCACCTGATCATCCTGGGCCCAACTCTGCAGGGGTTTGGGGCCTATGCAGCTGGGCCGACACTGCTAGGCCTGATCCTGCTCCACCCCATTTTTTTGACCCCCTCTGGCTTTGTGTGCTGGGCAGCTGTCCTGCTTGCCCCGCCATAGTTATGACCCTGATTTGTCGTACACCTAGTTCAACTGCAAATGGTTCAGTTCTCTAAAGTAGGAAAAGCTTTTAGCATGGATGTTGACACAGTTAAACGTTATCCCAATATACAGAGAAATTGTAATGGCTAATCTTGAGAACTGTCTCCAGAAGTAATTGAGAGGAGTAAGTGACAATTCCAAACACTGGTGTCTGGGGTTTTTTTTCTGCCTGCAATTTGTGGGCTTTAGATATCAAAGTACATGATAGGTGGGTACGATGACATTAATTGTTCCCACAAATCACGATGGGTGTAAAAGAGTGCTTGCAGAGTTACAAGTGCAAGACTGGATGACTGGTTAAAGCTAGCATGGTACAGAATTCGGCAATTCATCTTGCATTGTATGTATTGTGTAGGAAGACCTTGAACACTATTGCAAACAATGGTACCGGAACAAATTCATGACCCTGAAGTATCAAAATTGTGATTGGGGATGTGTCTACAAGGGAAATATTGTGTTACCTTTGCAACAGGTAAATGTTGATGGCAACAAGAAATGTCTTAATGACCTAAATCTCCAGTTTAAAATACCTAGACTCCCTGGAATCACAAGTTCAAATCCAAGAACAGAGCTCACCCCTTTGTCCTTCCTATACTACTATTTCCATGCAATTTAACATGTGAGGCTCTTTCAAACTGGCACACAGGTAGTTAAATGAACAATATAATGGGCTGGTCAAACTCTCCATGATTATGATCTGGCATATATATAAGCTTTCCTAGTCAGAAGAATCAGTATAATTATCTCAGTTCACATTCCAATTCAGAGCACAAATAGCTGCACCAATTTCATAGGCTGAGCACACACATGAACTGAGGACCAGTTGTAACATTGCTATCAGAGTTTCTATTCTAGATAAGAATAAAAGACAGACTTTTGAGAGCAGAAAGATGGGAAAGCTGAAAACCAAAAACTATCAATAAATGATCCAACTCTGCAAAATTAGTATATTCTATTAAATCTGTTCATATTTATCTATATATGCAATACTTGGTGTTAATGTGATAAGAGGTCACGACATTTCAAGTCTTCCAAACAGTGAATGAATCTGGTTTATATCTTTTTCTCTCAATCAGTCAGAAAGCAACCCAGCTATTTTAAAGTCAATTCATTGAACAAACACGATTGATTATATTCTTCAAAAAAGATAAGGGAGATATATTAATTTAAGTACTAGTGACAAATTCTTTGTCCATCTCCAGTAAAAGTATCTTGCCACCAGGAACTAAACTGTTTGCAGCATCCCTTCATTGCTATTCTAACTTTTTTATTGTTCTATATTAAATAACTCCTAGTTCTGCTAATTGCTAGGGCCAAAATCCAATGTGTACATTAGAATAGCTCCCCATTTGCACCAACTAAGGATCTGGCCCTTTGAGTATAACACTTCAAAGTTGGAATGTGATCAAATTCTAGTAGGATCTGATTTTCAAAAGTGCTGAGCAACCACGGCTCCTGTTATGGCTTGAAAATCAATGCGAGCTGTGGTCCCTCGGCATCTCTCAACTTTGGTGTAATTGTTTCAAATCTGTAGGCCAAATTCTGCGTTGGTGTAAGCTTTTTGTTTTTTTAAATGTCCTCATTCCAGGCCTGAATTTATTCTACTCTGTTCCTGTGACAATCCAATACTGGCTGGCCTCTCTTTATCTAGCAATCCTCACCGCAAATTTGTCAGCTCCTCCCCATACACTCAGCTTTCCTAGTCAGAAGAATCAGTATAATTATCTCAGTTCACATTCCAATTCAGAGCACAAATAGCTGCACCAATTTCATAGGCTGAGCACACACATGAACTGAGGACCAGTTGTAACATTGCTATCAGAGTTTCTATTCTAGATAAGAATAAAAGACAGACTTTTGAGAGCAGAAAGATGGGAAAGCTGAAAACCAAAAACTATCAATAAATGATCCAACTCTGCAAAATTAGTATATTCTATTAAATCTGTTCATTTTTATGACGCAAGAAATAAGCTATTCACAATCAAAAAACTTTTAGTTAAATGCTAAGGTTGAGAAGTGCTACTCTCAACAATGCAAATTATGATAACACACTTTTTTAAAAAGTGTGTAAAGTGTGGTGTGAGAACTGTATACAGTAGGACCTCAAAGTTATGAACACCTCAGGATTGTATATTTCCGGTTCCAAATGATATGTGTGGTTGACCAGTGAGTTCCTAACTCTGGTGTTCATAACTCTGAGATTCTACAGTATTAAATCTTAGTTGGTGGTTTCCATGGTTCTAATTTTTTGTATATATAGCTCCCCTGCTTCTCTGTTTGAGGTTGTTCAAGATAAGGGAAGTCCACCTTGACTTTTGCACAACTTTGGGAAACTGGGCCTGAGGCTCCTCTATGTGCTCTGCGTTGTGTGTCAGTGTGTATTCACCTCAGACAAGACCCACTCAGACAAACCACCAGGAGCAAGGTTTTATTCCATAAGGAAGCATAGAACAGGATTACAGTCCAGCAGCCTCCTCTCTGCTTGCCTGCTTATGCTCCCAGCTTCAGTCAGTGCTGAAACTTCCTGCTGGGAGGGGCAGAAGGTACATCCTGGCAAGAACCAGGACGTTCTCCCAACATGCCACAGCTTGTAGTCCACAACTTGTAGCTCCCATGGCTGCTGTTGAAGCACACTGTACCTTGGGCTACATATATTTATTAATATAAGGTGCACTATTACATGTTCAAAGTTGTAGTTCTCAATCCTAAGTGTTCAGTTAGATTTCTTCTCTTTCCCCTCCTTTTGTTTATTTTTTTACATCTTGTCTCTTCATGTTCACCCTGCCTCTCCCCTTACCTCCTAAAAACTACATTACCCTCTCTAATCCCCCTCCCACTCAATGCACTTTTGTCCATCATCACGTCTCATTTTACTCCTCTGTAACTTCATCTTGTAACCCTTGATTCCTTTCGCCAGTCCCCATCTTCCCCCCACTTAACTTTGGTTTCTGTTCTCTAGTCCCTAAGTTCTTATTGTTTGTATTATAGTAGTGTCTAGCGGGTCTGCTGTGCTGGATATTATACAGATATCTAGTAAGAGATAGGCCTTGTTCCTACAAGCTTTCCCTGTATAGACAAAAGAGAAAAAGAGAAGAGAAAACTATTATCTTCATTTTACCAACATAAACTGAGGTACATCAAGGTTAAGTGACTTGCAAAAGTCACACAGGAAGTCTGTGGCAGAACCAGGAATAGACTCTCTTTTCCTGAGACCTGCTCTAATGCAACAGCTACAAAACCATCTAACAGGTTTCAGAGTAGCAGCCGTGTTAGTCTGTATCCACAGAAAGAAAAGAAGGACTTTTGGCACCTTAGAGACTAACAAATTTATTTGAGCATAGGCTTTCATGAGCTACAGCTCACTTCATCAGATGCATTCAGTGGAAAATACAGGGGGAGATTTATATACATAGAGAACATGAAACAATGGGTGTTACCATACACACTGTAACGAGAGTGATCAGGTAAGGTGAGCTATTACCAGCAGGAGAACCATCTAACATCTCATTCGTTTAGTTCCCAATGAGAATGTCTCTCATTCTCTGATTCTGGAAGACCCTATCATCCTCAAGAGTCATAGAGAATAGTGGCTAAGAGGCATCATGCTTCTCGGGCTAATGAAACTGTCTTGTCTAACCTGATCCCATCCTATCTCCAGTCAGTAAGGCTGAAGATGTCTAAATGTCTCTCTCCTGGAAAATGTCCCATGTATGAATATCACACTGTTCAAAATGTGTAAATAGCTGACTCTGTGGGACATTGGGAGGTGTGAAAACCTGCTGCTGCTGAGAGTTTACAGAATGAAAAGCATGAGATGAGGGAAAATATTTTGATTAATCAAATTAATATAAGTACTTTTGAATAAATAGCATATAAACATCATTAAATCTGCTCCTTCCCAGTCTCAAACATTTCTACCCTATTTGAACTAAACAAATATGCCCAAGAGAAGTTAGAAGGAGTTGAAAAATGGGGATTATAACAGAAATTTGAAGACAATCTGCATTATATATGTGAATGACACACAGTTCTGTTTAGTTTTTCAGTTGCCATTCTTGCTTTTAAACCCCTGTGTTTTTTTCCAGCCAAATAATTCAGGCATTGTGAAATTTTCTTTATTGTGAACTTCTTGTCAAACCATAATATAGTTTCTTCTTACATTTTGCTTCAGTTCTGTTTGCCTGTGATGAACCAGGTTTTTGTTTACTGTGTTTACTTTATGACCTGTGGCTAAGAGATGTTTTCCCCTTGGCTTAGGATTTAGCCTCTGGCAGATGCCTGCCCTGTGTGTTTATTCACTCCGATATGAACATCTTTCTTGGTTTCAGCAACATATTCAGAGTTAGAAACCCCATGTTATTTTTAAAACGCATCTCTAAGCTGCAGCTCAGCCTTTATATCCAAATAATATGAAGTTAACCAGGTTTCATGAGCTTCAAACTTTGTCATAGCCTCCGATCCTTTAGACAGAACATCTTCGGCAGCATTAACTCCCCATTATTTCACTACAGACAGGCGGATTGTGTAACTGGGATTATCTGTTCAAACTCTAGAATGTGTCTGAATGATATAAAGCACTTTTCCTTACCTCCAAAGTCAGCTCACCTGAGCTCACTGTGACTGTCACTGCCAGCAGCTCGACAGGGTGTGTGACTCTGAGCCAAGCTATGTCAGTGCCACATCAATGGGATATATAATATTATTTATATTCGGTTCAAATTTGTGTTTAACAATAGCTTTGAAGAGTGCATTCTCAAAGAGATGCCAATATCACAGATACTGTGCAGGTGTTTTAATGAGAATTTGAAAGGGATCTAAGGATTTTCTTGATGCGGGGGAGGGGATGCAGTGCTGCTTTCCAAAACTAAGCTGACTGCCTCTTGATGTGGGAATGAAGGACAGAAACATATAAATAGCAAAGGGAGGGAGGGGACTTTCACAACCTGCCTCCTGCCTTTTAGCCGCGGTTCTGCTAGTTCTTGTGGAGAGTGTAGGGAGAGAAGTTTCAGAGTAACAGGCGTGTTAGTCTGTATTCACAAAAAGAAAAGGAGGACTTGTGGCACCTTAGAGACTAACCAATTTATTTGAGCATAAGCTTTCGTGAGCTACAGCTCACTTCATCGGATGCATACTGTGGAAAGTACAGAAAATCTGGAGCTGTAGCTCACGAAAGCTTATGCTCAAATAAATTGGTTAGTCTCTAAGGTGCCACAAGTACTCCTTTTCTTTTTAGGGAGAGAAGGTACACTGCTTTGCCTCTCTTTCAGGATCCCTAAAGAATTAGGAGCCTGATCCTGCCAGATGATGAATGCCTTTTGAACTCACTGAGTGCCTGCAACACCTTTTCTGACCAGTCCTTCTCAGGCCTGCACCCTCTTTCTACATTTCTGTCCTGGGTGGTGCTCATCGCTGTTCAGAAGGTGCTCAGCACTTTGCAGAATCAGGCCTTAGTAGCACAACTGGCATTAATAAAAGCAAAGATGCTTGGCTGCTTCTCCATTTATCCCATAATATCTAAACAAGTAATATCTTGAGGGAGAGGTGGACTGGTTCAGAAGCAACCCAAGCCTTCACCCAAAACCTAAATTCTGATCTGAGGCTCAAACAAGTTCAGTTGACTTTTTTTTAATTTGCACTTCTGTGTAATTCTTTATCATTTCCCTCTACTTGGGAGTCTAAGGCACATAACTAGGGGCTGAACAACAAGCTGAAATTGCATTGATTTGTTGTCAAGCTAAGCTGCATCAATATCTGCTATTCTTAAACCAAGTTCAATAATGGCTGGGCAAGGGAGTTGTGTCACTTTAACTCAATCCAATTAGAAAGCAATTTAGATAAACTGATTTAATTTCTGGATGTAACATGGGCTTAGGCTGTAGCAGTCACTCAGCCATAGTGTACAAGTACCAGCCCAGAAGGGTCATCTATGACTGGACTGCTATGTAACTGTTAATAAAGGGAACTTCTGTGGAAACCTCTGTCTCTGTGTCTAAGTAAAGGAACTGTAAGTAGGTAGGGGCCTTGACTAATACCTAAATCTTCACCATGTAGCTGCTTAGATGAGTCAATAGGAAGAATAAAGGGGACCAATAAGGGCTTGAATTGATTGAGCTGGTTGGGACTTTTCACTGGAAAATGATAATTTGTCAAAACTGAGTTTTTGTGCAAGCATATCAGTTTTTTTTTAAATTAAACTTTCATCATTGGGAAGGTTTCTCATTTCCAGGATTTTTCTTTGGAGGGAGGTGGAGTGAGGAGGAGAAACTGCCCCCCCACCCCAAGTTACCCAATGTTCTGGGGTTAGGGCACTGGCCTGGGATGTGAAAGCCCCATGTTTATGTTGCTACTCTGCCTGCTCCAAATCTCTTTTTTTCTGTGTTTTTGAAAACATTTCAAAAGGAAAATTCTTGATCAGCTCTTACTGGCATATGTTTCAGCAGCACTTTCTAGATAAATGCTTGTTTGAGAGAATAGGGGAAAGAATTACTTGTAGCTGTTGAACAAAGATAAAGAAATAATAATAATTTATAGTTTTGATTGAGCCAGACCATGCTTTCAGTTCCCACCTCTGACTCAGACTTTACTTTCCTGCCTGAAATCTGAGCAGATCTCACTAGCTTAAACTAGGGTTGGGGAGGTAAGTAATTGAATAGAGCAAAGCCAGAATTTAAGGGTGAAACCCATACCTGTACCCTCCCCTCTCCCATAACTGTGGATGACTAATTGTAAAAGCTAATCTCAGCTTTCATTTTAAAGGAAAAAGTAATTTCCTAGCCCTTTTAACTGCAAGGAGAACCTTGCTAGAGTGGAAAATTTGCAAGTGTTATTTTTTTTTTTTTTTTTTGTAGAGAGGATAGATTATGAATGGTTCCCCCATGACAACAAGCTATTGGCCCTGTGCAACCTTTGGGTGCTTGCTGAAAGCAGGAATCATTGGAGTTTACTGGTAATACATTAGGGAGGGTTCTAGCTATGACACTCCCATTGCACTCCATGCATAATTTTGAAAATATCAGGCATATTTACCTCTATCCAGTTGTAAATTTACATTTGATGATCTACCTACAAAAATACCCTTTAAACCTAAACTAGTTAAATGAAAGAGGTGAAGTATTAACTGTGTGTGTGTCCCTCTTGTTTAGCCAACGCAAGTTTCAATTAAAACAACTTTCTCCTCTTTTTTTCACATTTGTTGACAGAGCTATCAGATCTTAACATTAAAAACAAGCCAATATTTTCAGACAGAGGTGTGTAAATCCATATTAAAACATGTAAATGTAGGTGGCCTGGTTCTGAAACATACTGAGCTCCTATTACACTCATTGATATCAGTGAAAATTGTGGATGCTCAGTATTTCCAAGCCCCAGGCCACCTATTTTAGTCATCTAACTTTTACGCCTGAATTTGCAAATGTTGGCTTAAATCTGTTTCCAAGGCACTTTTTAAAAAGTAACAAAGGTGTTTTAAGGTTTTGTCATCTCAGTGCTCTGAAGGAGAATCTATTTCAAAGTTAAAAGAACAGGAGTACTTGTGGCACCTTAGAGACTAACAAATTTATTTGAGCAAGTATTTTTCTGAACTTCCTATTCCATTTTGGCCTTGGGTTCCTCTTTCCCAAAGCCAAATCCTGTTTCACCTACCCCCCATTACATTACATGTTTTTTGAAAAGCAACAGAAGCTATGGCTACAGCTACACTTGGAGCTGGGGTGTGAGTCCCATCTCGCGTAAACATATTTGCACTAGCTCTCATTGAGCTAGCATGCTAAAAATAGTAGTGCAGCGTGGGTATGATAGGCAGTGGTGAGCAGTGGCATGGCTAGCTGTGCCAAGTACATACCCATGGGGTTCAGGCAAGTTTGTACTCTACATGCCTAGCCTGTGCCACCACTTGCTGCTGCCTTTGCTACAAGGTCCAAGTGTAGGCATCCCTATGTAGCTCTGCTGCATTTGGGAAGGGGGAGAGGAATGTCATGGGTCTGTGGACTCCCAGTGCTATGCAGAATGTTGTTCTGGGATATTTTCAGCTACTTTATCAGAAAAGGGGTTAAGATTCCTGTCATAAATATAAAGGGAAGGGTAAACACCTTTAAATCCCTCCTGGCCAGAGGAAAAATCCTCTCACCTGTAAAGGGTTAAGAAGCTAAGATAACCTCGCTGGCACCTGACCAAAATGACCAATGAGGAGACAAGATACTTTCAAAGGTGGTGGTGGGGGGGGACAAAGGGTTCTCTCTGTCTGTGTGTTGGCTTTGCTGGGACTAGAGCAGGAATGCAGGTCAGAACTCCTGTAAAAAGTCAGTAAGCAATCTAGTTACATAAGCATTATATTCTGTTTTGTTTAAATGGCTGATAAAATAAGTTGTGCTGAATGGAATGTATATTTCTGTTTTCCTTTTTGTAACTTAAGGTTTAGCCTAGAGGGATTCTCTATATTTTGAATCTGATTACCCTGTAAGGTATTTACCATCCTGATTTTACAGAGGTGATTCTTTTACTTTTTCTTCAATTAAAATTCTTCTTTTAAGAACCTAATTGCTTTTTCATTGTTCTTAAGATCCAAGGGCTTGGGTCTGTGTTCACCTATGCAAATTGGTGAGGATTTTTATCAAGCCTTCCCCAGGAAAGGGGGTGTAGGGCTTGGGGGAATTTTGGGGGGAAAGACGTTTCCAAGTGGGCTTTTTCCCGGTTATATTTGTTAGACGCTTGGTGGTGGCAGTAATAAAGTCCAGGGACAAAAGGAAAAATAGTTTGTACCTTGGGGAAGTTTTAACCTAAACTGGTAAAAATAAGCGTAGGGGTTTTTTCATACAGGTCCCTACATCTGTACCCTAGAGTTCAGAGTGGGGAAGGAACCTTGACAATTCCATACTCAGGGGATTTGTGGATCCACTCACCAAACATCCCTCTTTACAGAGATGAGGGGGCTGGCTACAGAGACTACAGTAACCTGTGCCTGCATTAGGCTTGAATTCAGCAAAGACTCCCTATTCAACAAATTATTTAGACATGTGCTTAACACCCATTAAAGCCAATAGGACATATTCACGTGCTTAGCTGAATAGGGATGGACTTAACCAAATACTTAAACATTTTGCTGAACTTGTATTTTCCTGGTCATGACAGTCCCATGAACTGAAGGAAGAATTCAGGCCTTTTGACTCTTGAAGTACACCTAGATGTAAAGCCTGTTGGATAGAGGAGAGGACTAATAAGGAGGATGAGGAGATTTATCATTTCCAATCCTGAGTCTCTCTTATTAATGTTTGTGATATGTTCCTTTATTCTCCCCATCATCCTTTTTTTTACACATATCAGTAAGTATACTACCCTTCATAAAAACCCAACATTACCATTCAAAGTAGATGATGGTGCAGTGATCCCATGCAGAAAGATATTTCACTGAATTGGCAACATTGGATCTCATGACAAACATATACATTTCCCCTGTCTCCAAGAGATTCAGCTGGGTGTTTACTTCAGGTTCATCATGCTTTATCCCCAGTACATTGTCTGAATATTAGAAAATGAATAAGTTTTGAGAGAGACTACTTACCAAACTTCACTGGTTGATCTGTGTTTGACTCATTCAGTGATTTGAATCATTCACTGATGGTCTGCTTTAACTTTGTTTAATGTTAACATTAACGGTATGAAAATATCAATTGACTAGAAAGCGAAAGTTGCTAGGAGAGGGAGTTTTTCAAAAGTACATGTGGGAGTGAGATGCTCAATTTTCATGTGTGCCTATGGGGAAAAAAACCCACATTCTTGGGATTGTTGTACTTTTAATTGTGTTTAACAAACCTGTTCTATGATGTTTACTCATACTAATTAAACAGCTTCATTGTAAACATCAGATGCTGTTTTTTTAATTTGCAAAATTAGTCCTTCACACAAGGGAAAAAAACCCACTAAATTAACTGTTATGAAGTCTTTCATGTATTATAGACATTGACAGTTTGACAAGAACTTCAATTTTTGAATGTCTAGTATCCATCAAATGCCAGTTCTACCAATTCTACTAATTTAATGCAAATTTAATGGTTACATTTCCTAGAAATGCTTTCAGTGTTCCACTTAATGATGTTGGCTTTGACAATCAGAGGTCACAAGATAATGTCTGTGTTTACCAGCAGACGCCTCACAGAGTCTCAGTGATTACTTATAGCAGATTGTCAAAATCTCCACTGTTGGTAATTGTATTTAACATCACTTTAAATAAAAACTGACTTCTTATGATGTAGATTTTCTCCCAAACTATGCATTAAAAATCTCACCCCGGTACCCTAACATATGAATCTGAATTCATGTATTATTTCTTAAGAAATAGATTCGTATGCTTAATAATTGGCAAAATGTTTGATTAGTATCAAGTAATTTAAAGGCTGCTTCTCTCCATTGTAATGTAATGGAAGGATAATGAAAACATGCATTATGCGTAAGAGAAACTGAAGAGAGTTTACCAAGGGTTGGGTGGATTTGTTTGAATGATATAAGAGGCAACCCACCCTTCTGAACAAATTTGAAATGAAATAGCCAGATTCTCAGCTAGTGTAAATAGGCATAACTCCATTGAAGTAATGGAACAACACCAGTTTGTGGCAGCTGAGAATCTGGGCCAACAGTTTTACAAGCCTGAAAACATATGGTAAACTTAAATGCATTTATAGATAGCTGTCATTACTCCAAAAAATGCTGTTCTTTAGGTGTTTTTGAAAACGACCAGCTGGTTGGAACCTCACAATCAAGCTTGTTATCTTGATGATTCAAGCTTACTCTGCAGTTTTTGTTTCTGTTCTGAGATGACAAAGGTTAGTTGATTTAGAAGGTGTATTAGCTATAAGGAGTCACTGTTGGTAGTTGAGGGAGAGCAGGACTGGCCCTAGGACAAATGACACCCCAGGTGAGAAGCATATTTGGCGCCACCCCCTCCATTTGTTAAACTTTTGAATACCTTAGGTTTTTTGTAATTTGTAGCCCATTTCACAACTTTGATGCACAATTTGCATGCATGAATTATCCTTGTGTGGCAAAATGTGATGGATGTTGTCCAATTTGACATAGAGGTCTTTATCATTGGCCTCTGAACATTCCCCATGTCAGTATCCGGTGAAGGTCTGTATAATTGTTCAAGAGTATTTTCCTGTCTGCTGGCAGCTTACTAAGGTCATTCAACCCTTTTCCTCCCTCCCCCCCCCCCAGTCTTTTCATGGTACTTCATTTGTATGAACCCTTCTTCAGTGGACACTGAAGCAGTGTCAACAAGCGAGCAGAAATACCTCCCTCTTGGTTTTTCTTCTGAGCATCCCATCCCATCACCTCATCTCTGCCCTCATAACCAAACTGTCTCTTCTTCCTCTGAATACCAGTTTCCTTGAAGACAGGCTCAACTCCTATGTTTTCTGCCATTTCTTTGGCAGCATTGATGGCATCTTCAAATCTGTTGGCTCTGTGGCCACAACAAAATCAAGGCAGCTTCCCATCAAAGTAGTAGTGGTCATGATGTCCATCGACTATGTTTGTAATGCCTTCCTTACATCATTAACTTGGAACAGGCTATTGTGCCAAACCACAATTGAGGCCAGAAATTTGAAGTCAGTGATCTGGTTTGCCAAGCTTTGCGCCTCATGTCAGATTCCGGCCTTGGCTTTACTTGACTGTGCCAGTTCCTTCAGGGCATCGTAAACCTCAGTCACTTGGTACATCACTGGCCTTATGCTGTCAATGCAGCTCTCCCAACGAGTGTCACTTAGCGGCTTTATGGTCAGATTTGTAACATTCTCCATGAGGATCTTCCGCCTGATAGTTGATGCTGAAAACAGGAGGTATATTCTTTGCAGTACTCCAAAGAGAGACATTGAGTCTAAAGAAGATGATGCTGCATCTGACAAAATCAAGTTGAGGGAATGGCAGCCACAAGGCATGAAGAAAGCTCTTGGATTCAGTGCAAGGAGCCTTGCCAGGACACCACTATTTCTTCCCTTCATGTTTGCGCCATTGTCATAGCCTTGTGCGTGGCAGTCCTGAAGCTCTATTTTATTCTCATTCAAAACATTTATAAACAGTTCTGTTATGCTTTTCCAAGAGAGTTGTCCACAGGCCGGAAACATTTTACTTCAAATTTTTCCTTTTGTTGCTAACAAAAAAACCCAGCTCCCTGATCCCAGCGTCTGCCAAGCCTGACACTCCAGGCAGTTGCCTGGGTTGGCTGCCCCTAAATCCGGCCTTGGGGGAGAGACGTAAGATTGCTTGGGTAATTCCTCATCTTTCTGAATAGCTTCTTAATGAGCTAACTTCATGCAGTGGAATCTCTCCATCTCCCCAAAAAAAGCCAGTTTTGTTTTGACAGTAATAAACTTAATTTGTGGCGGGGGGATTTATTTTCAGTGACTATGCTAGCGTGAATATTAAACAAGATACCACGTGCTGTCTCTCAGAGCTGCGGGATGGGAGAAGTTTTATTTTCTTTGCTTGTACTTGAATTTAGTGTATGTGTCAGTTCTAGGCATTGAGAGAGATTAAAAAAAAATCTAATTCAGGTAAAATACAAGCACAATGATTCTCAGACAGGCCACAATTTAACACACCCCAATAACATAACATACTCACCTCAAACATCATCAAGTAACTGGTAACATCATGTCCCCATATAAACTAAGTCTCCCTTAAAGAATAAGAGCCCATAGTGAGTTAGTTCAGATACCTCTCCCTGCTCTTGCTGACAGAGAAGGGAAGGTTAACAGATTCAGGCACTGTCAAAGTAAGGGAGAGATCTCCAGAATGGAGAAACCGTGTTAAAGTGCCCCTTTACCTTTAAAGAAGGGACCTGTAAGCTGAAGCTAATGACAAGTGTTTTGGTATCACTCCAAGAGAGAGGAGATAGTCAAGGACCAAGCTATTTATGGTGTTAAAGGTTAAAATCAATACCTAAATTTGCAGATCTTTGAATACTGGTATAATGTTCTCTCAGTGTGAAGCACTGCTCAATAAAGCAGGGGCAACATTCCACACCAGCTGCAGATTCCAAGTCTCCTTAAAGTGTAGCTCTATGAGGTGTGCACACAGGTACAAATAATAAGAAGCAATTTTCACCACCATCGCTGTTGGGGCATCTGGGTACAGGTGAGTATCTAATAAGATCCCCAAAATGTGAACCTGAACAATATTAGCCTCCTTTTGTATTGCTATTTCCAGTTGTTATTTGTACTGGTATAAGATCCCAGTAAAATTTATACTTAAAAAAATATTTGAAGACCTCCCTACCAAAAGCTTTTTATTGGTTGCTAGTGGGTCTTTAGTCCCCACAATTAATCATCTATCATCAACCTTGTCCTTAGATCGCATCAAGTCCAACCCTCCATCTAGGACCACCTGCTGCCAAGGTCAGGCTGGTGGGTCAAGGTATAAGAGAGATGGGGGCAAAAGCATGTTCCCCAAATAATAAACACACACTAAATAGAATCATAAAAGTTTCACTGACTGTAACAATCCATCCCTCTCTCAAGCTCTACTCTCCCTGGGGGCATCCAACACCCACCTATAAACCCCTACATATGTAGATAGCACCAAGCCAAAGAACTATCCTGTGTATATCTTGTACTTTCTTTGCATGGTAGTTCTACTCTTTTAGTACCGCTTCTCTTAGCACAAAATTGCCTTCCCAGAACTCTTCCATCTTGCCATGCTCCACGTATATATCAAGATAGCTATAAAAATAACTTTAAGGCAATTCCAGGTCCTAGAATTGACAGGATTATTACCATACTTTTCTTCCTGCCTGCTAGACATCATTCAGTGCATTAGAGGAGAGGCTTGTTTCAGAATCCTTTTATTGAAAATACCATGAGCAGCTGTTCTGATATAATTTTCACTAAGACTTGCACCGCCCTCTATAGGATGAGAAGGCCACAGGGAGAGCTCTGGGGTGGGGGTATCATTACTGATTCTGAGTAGGTCATCTCATCTTCTATCTGAAGATCACAGGGAGGAGAAAACAGACTAGATCCACATCACAAAATAGTGATGTTTCACTGGGTTAATTTAAGTGTTCCTTGAGAGACCTGGGGCATAGCAGGCAAAGGGAAGGACCATGGCTTAAATTTAATAATTTACATTAAAAACATAATAATTTAATAATCATTTGTGTGCATGTGCACACTGAAGTCTGTTGCAAAACTTTTATTGACTTCAGTGCGAGCAGCACTGGGACATAATTACTCAGAGAGCGGATAAAGATATGAGATGAGTACACTTAGAGAAGCTCGAGCCCATCCAAAAGCGAGGCCATTCAGGGCTCCCTCTGCCAATCCCTTGGCTGGTTGTTCCACCATCTGTTTTAAAATAGCTTGTACTCAAGCGTTTGTCATATCTGACAAACTCATCAACTCCCAGAGAAATGAATGGATGAATATGGGAGCCAAGTCTTTCTACAATCCTTAGGAATGAATTCTTTATTATCATCATTAGTACCTACCATCACAGAACTCCTCATTAAAACAGACTGTGAAATGAGAAATATAAAGTACAAATAGTCAAGTGTTTAAATAGTTGAAAATCTACCAGGAAAGAAAGTACCTAGGTATCGGATAACTATCTTGCATTTATTTAGCACCTTCCAAAAGTGTTTTTTAAAGCAATTGTTTTAAGACTATATTAATTGGGGATTACTTCACCTACCTCTGAGATATAGCTCTCTTTGAAGTGTAATAAGACCACTTAAGAAAGGGAATGAAGACTATCATCCAGCTCTTACTGCAGAGGTATTTATCAGAAGCAAGCACACATACACTGACAGAATGTAATTTACCATAAGCCTGCATACATAATATGTAAAAGGCAATTATCCAACTTGAAATTTGGCCCAAGTGTCTTTGTTAAAAGTGTCATGGGTGCTTTAATAACCATAACTGATCATTGACTGGTCAGGACAATTGTATATCTCTTTTGAAATGTCAGACTTTTAACAGCCCCACACCATGCTGGGATACTAAATCAGTTCCAGCCCAGAGGGAAGAATACAACTTTTTGTCTCACCAAAACCAATTCCCGCAGGCTCTTAAATGTTTCTTTGCATGTATCCTATAAAAGTTCTGAACCAATATACAATCTAATAACTGATGGGCAATACACTAGGTATCTTCAGGGACAATATGAAAAATTGCTCACAACCTTGTGTTTTTTGTTTATTTAGTAGAACTGGTATGAAGGTGTCAAGGTTCCTCCCCCACTCTGAACTCTAGGGTACAGATGTGGGGACCTGCATGAAAAACCTCCTAAGCTTATCTTTACCAGCTTAGGTCAAAACTTCCCCAAGGTACAAGATATTCCACCCGTTGTCCTTGGACTGGCCGCTACCACCACCAAACTAATACTGGTTACTGGGGAAGAGCTGTTTGGACGCGTCCTTCCCCCCAAAATACTTCCCAAAACCTTGCACCCCACTTCCTGGACAAGGTTTGGTAAAAAGCCTCACCAATTTGCCTAGGTGACTACAGACCCAGACCCTTGGATCTTAAGAACAATGAATAATCCTCCCAACACTTGCAACCCCCCTTTCCTGGGAAATGTTGGATAAAAAGCCTCACCAATTTGCATAGGTGACCACAGACCCAAACTCTTGGATCTGAAAACAATGAAAAAGCATTCAGTTTTTTACAAGAAGACTTTTAATAAAAAATAGAAGTAAATAGAAATAAAGAAATCCCCCCTGTAAAATCAGGATGGTAGATATCTTACAGGGTAATTAGATTCAAAAACATAGAGAACCCCTCTAGGCAAAACCTTAAGTTACAAAAAAGATACACAGACAGAAATAGTTATTCTATTCAGCACAATTCTTTTCTCAGCCATTTAAAGAAATCATAATCTAACACATACCTAGCTAGATTACTTACTAAAAGTTCTAAGACTCCATTCCTGGTCTATCCCCTGCAGAAACCAGCATATAGACCGACTATAGACCCTTTGTTACTCTCCCTCCTCCCAGCTTTTGAAAGTATCTTGTCTCCTCATTGGTCATTTTGGTCAGGTGCCAGCGAGGTTACCTTTAGCTTCTTAACCCTTTACAGGTGAGAGGAGCTTTCCCCTGGCCAGGAGGGATTTCAAAGGGGTTTACCCTTCCCTTTATATTTATGACAGAAGGGCATCAGAATTATGCATCTGTATTACTGATGTATCTATGAGTATTAAGGTAGATCAGTGTTTGGGTTTTTTTCAGCCCGCATATTGCTAAAAGGAGAGGGTTATGATTGAGATAGTGAGTAGTGGATGATTTGGTTCAACAGGGAATACACAATCAAATGTCTGATTTTTCTTTAATACAGTGATAGTCAAAGTTCTCTATCACAGTCCAAAAGTATAAGCACAAGGCTGTGTTTATCTCTGAAGCAGTACGTTCCTCTGCAAGCGGGAGACAGCGCTTAACGAGTTGAAAATATGCAGTGATCTGAAACTTAAAGCACTGCATCTTTAACCATCATCAATGTACTATCAGTGCTGTGCTGATTCACAGAACAGACAGTATTCCCTTCACAGAATGTTAACCGCAGGATTCTGTCTAGAGCTGACTGGAAACTGGAATTTCCATTCCATGGGAAATTCCGACATTTTGGGGGTGAAACCATTTAGAATCAGATGTGAAGCTGAGGTGTCCTACAAAATTCTGGAAAAAAATATTGATGTGGGACCACTGAAATGTTGAGCTTGAGAGGTGAGGCGAATCCCCTGTGCAATGGCAGAGGAATATGTATAGGTGTTTAAGAACTTGAAAAATGGAAACAAGAGAAAGGCAACGGAAGAAAAAAATAATGCATTTCATCAAAGCTACATGATCTGAGACACTGATATACACTCCACACTGTATGGAGTGATCCCTGTGTTACATTTCACTATGGATCAGTTTATTGTGTCTTCCCTACAACTATACATTGTAATGACAACAGCGAGCAAAAGTTCATTTTGGAATATCCCATCTATTATTTGTTTTCAGTCATCGTGTTGCAGCCAGTTAATGTACTGTCTGTACAAATACAGTGACAGTGATAATGATGGGATTAGTTTAGGAAAGGGGCAAGTACATTACAGGCCATTAACAATGTGTTTGTTCACTTTGATCACATTAAGCATTAGCCCACATAACATCCTGAAAAAAAATAAAGATGTGCTTCATAAAGCTTTTTGACAAGAGGCATAATATCTAACCTTATTCATCATTCATTATCATATTGCCTACTTGTTCAGTCCAATGCAGGATGATGGACTTATCAGGATGTCAGTATACACTGGCCCAAACTGGATCCACTATGCATATCCTACAAAAATCTCCTGGCTCATTTGTCCGTTTATTATTAGTGACACATGCAGAATCTGAACATTTGAATTGCTTTTGTAAAAAACAAAAAAAAACAAAAAAAAAACAGAATTTGCTACTTCCTTGATTATTAACACTGTATATTCTTCTCTGGTTAAAAGTCAAATTATTTCATTCTAATATTTCAACATTAACTTTGTGGATTCCTGTTGTAGAAGATAATGGAGGTGTGGGAATTCATAACTTAGTATGATGAGCAGCAGCTGGAAAGATGAGAAGGGGGCAAATAATCTGTGTAAATGACTATAATACCAAGCTGATTTTTAAAAGAGCTTCAAAAATTACACCTGCAGAACATACACCTGTAAGTACAAATTGGTAAGTATTGAACAAATACAGGTTTGCTTGGCCAAATTATGCACATGCCATACAAGACAGAAACTTGATCCAGAGGGCCAAATGCAGAGATGTGTAAATTAAAGTCCTGTCACCAATTCAGCCTCTTATATATTAAGTTGTCTTTATCTTATGAGACTTCCTTTGAACCTGTTACACTTGTTGCAAATTGCAACAGTTTATATTATCTGACTCCCTGACACTGAGTTAGATTCAGATCGTAGGGGCTGCAATCCTGCATTCTCCTTATGTGGCCTATGAAAGGAGATGAGGGAAAGGAATCCTAGTGCCCTCTCCTGCACTGTACAGCTGCATATTAGGAAATTCAAAATTAGGAAATTAACTCTAGGCAAACAAGCATTAAAATAATGAAAAGAAAAAGGGGGAAATGTTTCTCTTTGAATGACAAGCAATGTGCTTCAGAAGCACTAATATAAAATATATCTTTTGACTGTGTAATGCACCAGGTTGCTCCAAACATCATGTATTTTAAAACATGTTGAAAATGGGATTGGGGTCTCCTGGACCCCCACATGAGGTCTTTATCCTCTCCTTGGTAAAATATTGTGTGGTTGTTCATACATATAATGCAAACCACTTATCATTGTCAGTCCAGTCCTTAAAAAAACAAAACTTGCTCATAGCCGGAATTTCTGCAACAGCATAACTGATGCTCGATTAGCATGACAAAACACACATGATGAGGAGGTCTGCATCTCTGGGGGGAAATGGTGTGAGGTCTGTAGGCTCAGTAAGTTTGAGAGCCTCTGTGTTCATGAATTGCTGCTGCAGAATCATCCCGAGATATTGTTGGTGGGGAGGAGATAAGGATTCAAAAGTTTGTGATTTGACTTTTCCCTCAGCAATTGAGTAGTAGATTGTTTTAAAACCCAGAGCAAATTCCCCACTGGCCTAAAGCAATATTAGCATGTGCCAAATTCAGGGCCTGGACTTTAAAAAAATGTTATTCTACATGAGTCATTTATTATTGAACAATTCATCAAAAGGCATTAAAAAAGGATTTTTGTTACTCATTCACTGATGAAATATCTGCCTTGAATACTTTTCAAGGGCCCTCGTAAAAGCTAAATGTTCTTGCAGCTGGATCTTTCAAAGTAATTTAATGACAGAAATTGAGCTTATTGAATGTAAAATTAACCCAGTTAAAAAGAAAGCAAACTTAATTTTAAATATCACCCTTCATACAATGGCAAATAGTGCTTTATGGTCCAGAACTACTACATTTTGAAAGCAATGGGTAGGGATTTACTCTTATCACTCCAAAGGAGTTTAACTGGAGCTACACACCTACATTCCTGTGCCCTGCTTTTAAAAAGTTGGGATGTCCAACTGCTTTGATGTCCTGATATCTTGCAGTAGGATGATGAGTGTAGTTTTGAGAGCACTGTACATACAGTTTTCCCTATGTACCAACTAGTAATGAAGCAGTTTAAAGCATTTCTACAATGGACAATTAAATCACTTTGCCTCACATAGTAGTCGTGGTGTAGAGAGGCAAAAGGCTCTATCATGAGATGTTTTTACTACACAGCTCAGCCATTGAACACTGAAATGGGGAAAAAAAAGAAAATATTCGAGAAACAGATGTAGGACTGGAATTTTTAATGATTACATTAAAATGTCATTGGATTATGCAACACAAAGATATGCAGATTGACATGAAAACCTAAAATTGCCACCTTAAAACACACTTCTTTTAAAGCTTTTCTATGGGAACTTTTATTCTCTTATAAAGCACTCTGGAACTGTAAGTAGCTATCCTAATAAGTGATGATAAGTTATCCCTATATATCCCTATAGTAACTGCAAGTATATTAGGATCTAGGATGAATGAGTGAAAGGAGCTGAACATGTAGGCTCCTTCATTTTTATTTTGAAACTATAGATAGCTTTGCAACACCAAAGAGACAGCAAAAGGCAAAAGTTCCTTTATCTCATGCCCTTATGAGTCCACCCTTTTTTCCGACAGTATTCTTCCTAGATGCCCTGAGTAAACATAAATGTCAAGAGGCTAGTCTGTTGGATTGTCTCCCCAGGTTCTATGATTCATTCTGCTAAAAGGGATTTTGGCTTTAGTGGACACTACTCACACTCTTCTCTTAAGTGATGCCGAATTGAAACCATGAATACTAGTTATAACTAAATGAAGCTACCAGGCTTTTTCTCCCTTGGGGAGACTCTGCATATGAAAACTGAAAAAATGTCTTTTGATGTTTTTTTTTTTTTTGTTCTATGTTGTAGCATTGAATTGTACAGAATTTGAATATTTAATCAAATGATTTTATTTTCAGATATTTAGTGAAATCAGAGCTATGAAATTCCCTTTATCATCTACAGCAACAGCAAAAACTTACCATACAGTAGGATTCTGTGCCATCTGTGCACCAGGGAACAACGCTTCCAGTTGTCCCTTTGCACAAGCACAGGGAAGGGCACAGGTGGTGGTTTAACCACAAAGCTTGTGAACTGTGTGGCTTCTCTGTCCCAGAAGGACATATAAGGGGATGGGAGATGAACAGGCTCCTGGTTACTATTCCAGCCAGTAATGGATACACAATTGTTGCACACCAGCTACTGCAGATTGGGCCTAAGGATTCCTTTCCTTCAAGTCAGCAGCACTGTTATGGGTACCCGCATGGTCCCAGAGTATGCCAACATTTTTATGGCTGACTTAGAACAACGCTTCCTTAGCTCTTGTCCCCTAATGCCCGTACTCTACTTGTGCTACACTGATGACATCTTCATCTTCTGGACCCATGGAAAAGAAGCCCGTGAGGAATTCCACCATGATTTCAACAATTTCCATCCCACCATCAACCTCAGCCTAGACCAATCCACACAAGTGGTACATTTCCTGGACACTACTGTGCTAATAAGCGATGGTCACATAAACACCACCCTATACTGGAAACCTACTGACCGCTATACTTACCTACATGCCTTCAGCTTCCATCCAGGACACACCACACGATCCATTGTCTACAGCCAAGCTCTAAGATACAACTGTATTTGCTCCAATCCATCAGACAGAGACAAACACCTACAAGATCTCTATCAAGCACTCTTAAAACTGCAATACCTACCTGCTGAAGTGAAAAAACAGATTGACAGAGCCAGAAGAGTACCCAGAAGTCATCTACAACAGGACAGGCCCAACAAAGAAAATAACAGAATGCCATTGGCTGTCACCTTCAGCCCCCAACTAAAATCTCGCCAGTGCATCATCAAAATTTACAACCTATCCTGAAAAATGATCTCTCACTCTCACAGATCTTGGGAGACAGCCCAGTCCTCGCTTACAGACAGCCCCCCCAACCTGAAGCAAATACTCACCAGCAACCACAGACCACACAACAAAAACACTAACCCAGGAACCTATCCTTGCAACAAAGCCTGTTGCCAACTCTGTCCACATATTTATTCAAGTGACACATAGGACCTAATCACATTAGCCACACCATCAGGGGCTTGTTCACCTGCACATCTACCAATGTGATATATGCCATCATGTGCCAGCAATGCCCCTCTGCCATGTACATTGACCAAACCGGACAGTCTCTACGCAAAACAATAAATGGACACGGATCTGACATCAGGAATCATAACATTCAAAAACCAGTAGGAGAACACTTCAACCTCTCTGGCCACTCAGTAAAAGATTTAAGGATGGCAATTTTGCAACAGAAAAGCTTCAAAAACAGACTCCCAAGAGAAACTGCTGAGTTTGACTTAATATGCAAACTAGATACCATTAACTTGGGTTTGAATAGAGACTGGGAGTGGCTGGGTCATTACACATATTGAATCTATTTCCTTAAGTTAAGTACCCTGACACCTTCTTGTCAACTGTCTAAATGGGCCATCTTGATCATCACTACAAAAGTTTTTTTCTCCTGCTGATAATAGCTCATCTTAACTAATTAGCCTCTCACAGTTTGTATGGTAACTTCCAACTGATCTGTATGTGTATGTGTGTATTACTATATGTTCTATTCTATGCATCCAGTGAAGTGGGCTGTAGCCCACGAAAGCTTATGCTCTAATAAATTTGTTAGTCGCTAAGGTTCCACAAGTACTCCTGTTCTTTTTCCTCATACCTGTGCACATGTACAACCTGAGTGTACAACCTAGTGTCTCAGGCTCTTTGCTCTCTACCAGGATTTCACTCTCAAAGCACCAAAGAACAATCAGAAGTTGGGCTTGGATTAGGGAAATTTCTCGTTTTTAGATTTTGAAATTCACAACATTCCACCAATAATTGTAAGGTGACTGCATTTTTTTTCAGGCATTGTCCACTTCTAATTGGAGGTAGTACCATGCGTGGACTTGATGTAGACACACTGTAGATCAGTGGAAGGGTGCTGCATTGCTATTGTTTTCTCTTTCTGACTCTATGCCTTTGATTGTTAGGCATCACCTTTATGGCAGTGGTGGATTTAGAGTTAGTGAAGACCTGTGCGCAGCTTCATTTTTGGGGCACCCGTTGGGACCCAGCCAAGAAAAAGAACATTCTCTATCTACCCCCCCCCATTTATCACTCTCTTTTTCTTCATCCTCCTCCTATATTATAAGTAAAGGTAAAGGTACCTTGATTGGGGCAGGAGATTGAGGTGCAGGAGAGGGTATGGGGGCCGGCTCTGGGAGGATGTTTGGGTGTGGGCTCTGGTCTGGGGCAGGGGATTGGGGTGTGGGAGGGGGTGAGGGGTATGGGCTCTGGGAGGAAATTTGGGTGCAGCGTGCAGGCTCTGGGCTTGGGCAGGGGGTTGGGTGCAGGATGGGGGAAGGGGGGCAGTGCTTACCTTGGGCAGCTCAGCTCCAAAAGCGACCTGCGCACCCGGCCCTCTGGCAGCAGCTCCTAGATGGGAGAGGGTTAGGGAGTCTCCGTGTGCCACTGCCTGCAAGCACCACCAGGAACTGCGTCCAATGGGAGCTGTAGAGTCAGTGCTCAGGGTGGGGGCAGCGTGTGGAGACCCCCCCCCACCAGGGGCTGTAGGGACATGCTGGCTGCTTCTGGGAGTGAAGCAGCATGGAGGGAGGGAAGCAGAGTGTGCAGAGAGCTGCCTTAGTCCTACTGCTGGCACATCTCTGCGTGCCCCTTGGTGGGAGAGGGGCAGCGGGTCTCCGTGTGCTGCCCGGGGTGGGGGCAGCATGCGGAGCCACCTCCCCCCGTGCCAGGGGCATGCAGAGGCATGCCAACTTCCAGGAGTGGTGTGGGGCCATTGGCCATGGCATGCAGGCAGCCTGCCTGCCTGAGCCCTGTTGCACCACAGGCTTGGACTCAGGGGCAGGTTGTCAGATATTTGCCCTGCATTTTGGGGTGCCCCCTGTTGTTGGGGGTCCCGTGCCACCGCACGGTTTCTTTCATGGTAAATCTGCTCCTGCTTTATGGCCCTTCTGGTTTGTTCTGTCTCCCTGCCATCAGTTTCCATCTTCATCCTAGAAGTTATTATAAACTGTTGGAATGGCTCCTTCTTCAAAGATAACAGCCAATGCTAGAGCAACTGGTCCCAAAGAGCAGGCTGTGAACAGGTGACAGCTGCTGTGAACAGGTGCTGGCCTTAACCAGCTACATAGAATCCCCCAGTTACCAGAGAAAATTGAAAAAAGCCACAGCATTCTTTGATCTTTCAACTACATATGATACTGTATGGTGCACAGGTTTCCTGCTGAAGTTATCATTGTCTTTCCCATGTCCATCAACATAGACTCATCACCAAGATGCTGAGTAACATAAGATTAACAATACACCTTGGTGAATCTTCCAGCAAGTTATAGACAGTGATCAACAGCATCCCACATGGATCCGTGTTAACACATACACCGTTCAGTCTCTAGAGCAGTGACATTCCAGGCACATTATCCCATAAATTCATATATGTAGATGACATTGTGCTAGCAAAGCATCCTCTCTGAAGGCCACAGAAACAGTAGTGAATAACAACATCTGGACTCCTGAGACATATTTCAAAGCTTGGTGATGAAACCCAACACTTCAAAAGCGCTTTTCTCTGGCTTCCACTTGAATAACCATGAGGCCAAAATGTTGCTGAAAGTGTACTTTTGTGGTCTGTCTCTTTTTCATGACCGCAATCCATGGTACTTTGCAGTTACCATCAGCTCACCAATACCTCAAGAACACATAAAAGAAGATGATAAAGAGAAGGATTGACATCATCCAGAAGCTCTCTGGCATACCCTGGTGATGTGAAGCATACATCCTTCAAACATCAGTACAAGCCCAGTCTTGGTGAGCATTGTGACAGCCAATATCAGTTGTGGGCCTCCTGTGATGTCCCAAACAGACCTGATTGAAAATCCAATGGAAGAAGTCCTGTGATTCTGCCTTCCAAGTAGGTAGTGGACTGCACTCAATTGCATTTGGACAACACACAGAAAGTGTGGCTATCTCCTCCACAAATGGAAAATTAAAGAATCACTAAATTGTGACTGTGGTGAGGTATAAATCATGTAAACCATCATGGATAATGGACCCATTCATGCCTACAGTGGTGGCATAAGGGGGATCCACCTATCTATCCCAGAAGCATTAGAACATCTTCAAATCTTAAGATTCAACTGCAATCTCAGCCCATTTCTTTTTAAATGCCATACAGAAGAAGAAGACCAGGACACACCAACTCAAAACAACACCAGATCCTGCCAGAACAATAGATGCGAAACCTGTAGATACATCTCTACCGTTACAAAGATCAATACACCACAATACACATTTGAAGATCTATGGGAATTACACTTGCCTGTCACAACGTGGTGTACCTCATCCAATGCATCAAATACCCCAGCAATAACTATATGGGTGAAACCAATCACTACCCTCTTAAATGAACTCACACAGAAAAATGAGACAAAAACATTGCATCACCCACGGCCAAACACTTTTCACAAAGCAATCACTCCACATCTGAACTTTCAGTCCTTGTCCTCAAAAGAAATCTGCACTATACCTTCAAAAGATAAGCTTGGGAATTTAAATTCATAACTCTGCTAGATACTGTCAGACACACAGATGGATATGATATGTTGGGTAAGAGTCCACATGGCCTATGTAAAGGGTAGTCATGCCTCACCAGTTTAGAATTTTTTCAGGGTTTCAACAAACACCAGGGCAAGGGTAAAGCAGATTATATAGTATACTTGGATTTTCAGAAAGCCTTTGACAAGATCCCACACCAAAGGCTCTTATGCAAAGTAGGGAGTCATGGGATTAGATAATGTCCTCTCATGGATCAGTAATTGTTTAAAAGATATGAAACAAAGGTACGAATAAATAGTCAGTTTTCACAGTGGAGAGAGAGAAATAGTGGGATCCCTCAAGGAGCCGTATTGGATCAACGCTGCTCAACATATTCCTTGAAGATCTGGAAAAGAGCGTAAACAGTGAGGTGGGAAAGTTTGCAGGTGATATAAAATTACTCAAGATAGTTAAGTCCAAATTTGAGTGTGAGGAGTAACAAAGGGATCTCACCAAACTGGGTGAAGGCAACAAAATGGCAGATGAAATTAATTGTTGATAAATGCAAAGTAATGCACATATGAAAACATAATCTCAACTATACATACAAAATGATGGGGTCTAAATTAGCTGTTACCACTCAAGAAAAAGATTGTGGAAACATTACGCAGAGTTCTCTCAGAAGATCTGCTCAGTTGCAGCAGCAGTAAATAAATAAATAAAATAACACAATATTAGAAACCATTAGGAAAGACATAGATGAAAGACAGAAAATATAATAATGCTACTGTATAAATCTATGTAATGCCCACACTTTGAATACTGCATGCAGTTCTTATCTCCCCATCTCAAAGAGGATTCAAGAGAACAGAAAAAAGTACAGAGAGGGGCAAGAAATAAGATTGGGATATGGAACAACTTCTATATGAGAAAAGATTAAAGAGACTGGCACTGTTCATCTTAGACAATAGATGACTAAGGAGGAATATGACAGAGCTGTATAAATATAACAGGGTGTTTGGGGGCCAGGTGATGTAGTGGTTGGTGTGCTTGACTTCTGGCCCGTTGTTTTCCTGGTCAAGGTGGCTCAGATTTTCAGGCAGCTGGGGTAGGAGGACCCAAGCCCTCCACTTCACTGGGTCCCAGTCCTGGGACATGAGTGAGTTGATCTCTGAACAGGGAGCACTCCAAGCATGGAATCTAAATCTACTGCCCTGATCTACTTTCTAGCAGCGTCCCTTCAGTTTGGGGTGTGGCCCTATAATCCAATTTGCTGGAGTGGCTTGCCTCCCATGGCCCCTCTTGGGGATCTTGGGTGGCACCCTGCCTTGGTCCCAGGCTTCTTCAGGCATGGCAGACATAAGTTTGGTGAAGCTGAACCCCACAATGTCTCTAGGCTTCAGTCACCCACATACCTCAGTTGCTGAAGACAACCAGTCTCTTTCCTGCCTTGGCTAGCAGGCTGGTGATCCTTCCATTTGGGTAGGGCAATAGCTGTCTCCAGCCTCTTTGCCCCCTCAGCCCTGAATGGGGCTTGACTCTCTCCTTATGTTCCCACTCAGGCTTGGCACTGGTTGCAGGTATAACGAGGCAGGGCTAGCTGAGCCCAAAGCCTCTCCTTAACCCCTGCCGTGCTAGGGTAGTTTCTCCATTTCATCTCAATAAAATCATGAATGATGTGGAGAAAGTAAATAAGGAAGTGATATTTACCCCTTCACATAAACACACACAAGAACTAAGGGTCACCCAATGAAATTAATAGGCAGCCGGTTTGAAATAAACATAAGGAAGTACTTCTTCACACAACACACAGTCAAACTGTGGAACTCATTGCCATGGGATGTTGTGATGGCCAAAAGTATAACTGGGTTAAAAAAATAGATAACTTCATGGAGAATAGGTCCGTCAATAGATATTAGCCAGGATCATCAGGGGTGCAGCCCTATGCTTGGGTTTCCCTAAACCTCTGACTGACTGCCAGAAGCTGGTACTGGATGATAGGGGATGGATTACTTGACAATTGCCCTATCTGTTCATTCCCTCTGTAGTATCTGGCACTGGCCACTGTTAGAAGACAGGACAATGGGCTAGGTGAACCATTGGTTTGACTCAGTATGGCTGTTCTTATGTTCTTACTAAAAAACTTGAACTAAACAGAGACAGTCACAGGACTCTTTGCCGCTTTTACAGATCCAGACTAACACGGCTACCCTCTGATACTAAATAGAGACATTGTTTTTTGGCTCATTACATCCTGCTGCCTGCTAACTTTTAATTGCCAGCTTCATTTGAAGTGGTCTCCTTCAGCATGTGTCAGCCCCTTATGCTTAACAATCTGTTCCAATTTGTATTTAGTTCAGACACTCTGGTTACCTTCCGCAGACTGGATGAAGTTCTCTGTGAAGCTCAAAAGTGTGTCCCTTCCACCAACAGAAGCTGATCAATAAAAGATATTACCTCACCTATGTTATCTCATCAAATATCTGGTATTCATTTTTTCAGGTGCTAGATATATCTTCAGATTATTTGTTGGTGAGTATGGAATTTACTTGTTTTAGTTCTGCCCATCTCTCTCTGGAGTATAATTTTGAAATTCTCAGTTGCCCTTTATCTATGAAACTTTGATGTTCATTAATAGGTGTCATGATCTCATCACAAAAATTGTTTTCAAAGAGAAAGAAAAGGAGAGTCTAATTAGTCTTTATCACAATTAATTAACCTCTGCTTAAACAGCAGAATTAATCAGCACTTTCACTCATTTGCTCAGGCTTTGAAAGCTCAGTATATGAGTTTATAACTTTTTTTTTTCATTACATGTATAACAGAAAAATCAGACAACAGGAAAACTAGGCTAAAGCCAGGTATTATCAGACATTCAGTAGTCATTTGTAGTGACGAAATATTAAACATTACAATGACAGTGATGGTAATAGCAGCACTTGTACCCACAAAAGATTTTTTTTAACTTGTGCCCATTGGAAGACAGATGTCTAGATACTGCCATTTCAAAACTTTGAACTTAAATGTTTTGGTTCAGAAAAACTGGACTTTATGTAGGCAATCCATAATCTAAATCTCTTTATAAAAATGGCTTTCATATTTGCCATTAGGAAGCACAGAACTGGACTAGGAGAAATCTACAATTGTTTTTTTCAGATTGCATAATCCAGTGTTGTTCAATTCAAAATCAATTTACACCTCAAGTTTGTATTTTAGAGCAAATGGACACTTACTCATACTTATTATAGCTTCATCATACCCACATCATATCTATTCTGTTCTATATATGTTCTTATTCCACCCTTATTACTGTAATATCTGAGTACTTTTTTCACTAACATCTGTCATGTGTGGTTAGTTTTTTCTCTCATCCTTTCCCCAAAGGGATAATTTTGTGGGTTTTGTATTTTTTATTATGGTAAGGTTTTAATTTCTGGGATTTCTTTTAAATATACGTATTACTTTGTGTCTGTGTTAGAAAAGGCAAGTTGAAGAACTGTGCTTTCCATTTGGGGTGCAAGGTGGTGAGGTTTGTGATGGATGTTAGTTCCTGTGAGAGTTTGTTCCACAATCTCAGCCCTAAGAAAGATCTGTCTCCCATAGAAGCAAACCTTACTCTCATGGTGGAAATTTCCTTTGTACAAGAAGAGCAGAGTTGTCAACCACAGCCTTCATTCCAGAGCTCTAGGTAATATTTTAGATATGTTTGGGCCCTGGACATTGAACACCTTGAAGATAAGGACTGAGACTTTGAACTCAATTTGCTATTCCACGGTAAACCAGTGTAGAGAGCTGAGGACACGTTGGATGTGCTTACAGTAGTCTGTGATGCTTAGGAGATGTGCCACAGTATTCTAAGCTAATTGGAATTTCCTATGATCTGAGGACTTCATACCCAGTGTAGCCTATAGAATAGTTTTGGTTAAGAAATAAGTAGAAGTTAAGTTTTGTGCCTAAGTTAGCCTACGTGTAGAGTGTGGAAAACTGAATTGCTAGTGTGAGAAAGTTAGAGATAAGTTGAAGAGAGAATATTATAAATAATAAGAGTTAGCAAGGACCTAAAGTTATGTTACCATTATGTTTTGGTTATAACTGATTTGAGCAAGATTTTTAATCTGTTTAAGGAATTGTGAATATTTTAATAAAATACTACACTGATAATACTTTTAATAATAAATAATGTAAAAAGTAATAAAAAATATCAAAATGTCAGTATGGTAAAAACTGTTTAATGTTCATTAGTATTATATTAAATGTTAATTAATATAATACAGTTAGTATAATAATGTTAATTAGTATATGAGTTTATAACTTTTTTAAAGGAGTAGCCTTGCTGAGTTTCAAGAGAGCTCCAATTATTGTCAAAGGATACTGTTAGGTTCCAGAATTATAAGACTGAACTTCATTCTGTTCTCAGTAGACTGATCACCCATTGATACACTATTTCATCTTTATGTGGGAGGTATAATTGTAGTATTGTATACGTGGTAATTGCTTTCCTGTTGGCTCAAATAATAATTTTTTATTTTTCAATAAAATGTAGTTGTATCATGCAAAGTATTCTAGTGATTCTTTTCTAAATTTTTCAGTAACCGACCTAGAGGCTCAAACCTGCACACTAAGTTGAGTTTTATTGCACACTTATCATTTAACACTTAATATAAATTGAGAACATTTCAACATAACAGTTACAAAAGGTTACATCAGATATATTGTACTGGTATAGTCCAAATGGGAGGTGACGGTGGTATGAATAATTGAAGCCGGATCATCATCCATGAAGATGAAATGGAGTCTCCTAGCTGACCAGAAATGGTGGAAAGCATGACTCATGGATGCTGTTACGTGATAGTTTAGTGTCAGCAAGGAATCCAGGATCACTCCTAAACTACAGTCTGAATTGACCTATTGTGGGTGGGAACCTTCAAATAAAAGAGAAGGTGCTATGGCTGCAAACTCTCCTAGTGCTTTCCTTTGTTCCACCAGCATCACCTCTGTTTTCCAAGGGTTCAGCTACAGCCAGCTGTTCTTCAACCACAAGCTTTTTTCATTTAATCACTGGATCATCTTGGAGATAGTGGCATGGTCATATGTGGTGAAGGATAAGTACAGCTGTGGTAACAACTGTACTTATCAGGAAGGGTAACATACAAAAGCCAGTAAGAGAACACTTCGATCTTCCTAGACTTTCTATAACAGATTTAAAAGTAGCTATACTTGAACAAAAAAACTTCAGAAACAGACTTCAAAGAGAAACTGCAGAAGTAAAATTCATTTGCAAATATAACACCATTAATTTAGGCTTGAATAGGTACTGGGAGTGGCTGGCTCACTACAAAAGCAGCTTTGTGTCTCCTGGAATTGACACCTTCTCATCAGTTATTGGGAGTGGATTACATCCACCCTGATTGTATTGGCCCTGTCAACACTGGTTCTCCACTTGTGAGATAACTCCCTTCTCTTCATATGTCAGTATATAATGCCTGCATCTGTAATTTTCATTCCATGCATCTGAAGAAGTGTTTTTTTACCCCGAAAACTTATGCCCAAATAAATCTGTTAGTCTTTAAGGTGCCACAAGACTCCTCGTTGTTTTTGTGGATACAGACTAACACGGCTACCCCTGATACTTAAGTACAGGTGTGTGTCATCTGCACATTACTGGTACTTGAGTCCATGTTATCTTACCAGTTCACTTAATGGCAGCATATAGATGTTGAATAGGACAGGAGAGAGTAGTCAAGGAGAGTAGGACTCCACAAGTGTTGGGTATAATAGTGGAGATGCAGTTTTCCATCACTAGCCTCCCTGCTTGAAATCTTAGCTGAAAATCCTCTCTTGGTGGTAGGCTCCTATGCTGTTTTGGGAGAAGAGGTCCCTCAGAACTTTTAGCCCAGGGGTGAGAGTACAAACATGGAATGTGGGAGGCTCCCATTTCAAATCCCTTCTCCCTATCAGATGGAGGGGGAATTTGAACAACAAACTGCTACTTCTCAAGTGCATGCCTTAGCTAGTTGGCTAGAGGATATTCTACTGTGGGGCTCCCTCTGTCTCATCTGTTGAAATTGTTTTACTGTGGACAAATAATTTTTAAAAAGTCACTGGAGCAGGGGGATTGGATCGTGATCTGCCACATCCCAGGTGAGTGCCTTAACCATTGGGCTAAGAGTTAGGAGGCAGGCTCTTCCCCTTGTCCCAGTCATTTTGGGTAAATTCTTCTGCAGGGCTGCAATCCAGTGAGTGGGTTCAGAGGTTGGCTATTAGATTGGCCCTGTCAAATGAGTTAGGCAGAGAAACACCTATTTTCCCCTGGTTCTTGCATCACTCTGGGGCTTAGGTGTCCAGACGCCTGGTGTAGGGCTGCAGTGTGCATGCTCAGAGGCAGGAACGCAGGTGGCTATTTTCCTGCAAACATGTAGATACCATGGGTTTAGGTCCCTACAGGGTAGGGGGGATGGGCTGCTGAGGGTGTGCGTGAGATGTTAGGACCTGATTCTGGGATTTAGGTGCTGAAACCTGCAGTTAGATGCCTAAGTCCTTTTCTGAATCTAACCCACATTGCCTAGCACAATGGAGTCCTGGTCCATGACTGGGGCTCCTAGGTGCTAGGATAATAATAATAATTATTATTATTATTAATAATAATAATAAATAATTAATAATAATAAGTGTAAAATTCCATCAGGTAGGTCTCTCCCCCCACATCCAGTACGGAGGGAGGGAGGGAGATGGAGGGAGAGTGGGCCATGGATTTCTTCTTTGATTACAGAATGAATATACCTGTTTTTCTAAAGCTTTGAAATTTGTGCTCATTTGCCTTCCTACGTTATGATAGACGAGTAGCCTTACAAAGGTGGTTGTTGTGTTCTGTTGCAGATTTAAATAGTCAGGCATGCAATTCACTCAGAGAGAAAATCCTCCAGCTCCCTGAATAATTATGGTGAAGCCCACAACATTTTTTTTCTGAAATTGAATATCTGATCCCTTTTTTGCCTCGAAGAACCATTGAAATCAGCAAACATTGTGTTTGACTGTATTATATATTGCTATAAAGGTGATAAAACTAAGCGCTCAGCGAAAAACCATACAATTATCATTCCAGTTATGAGATGCTAATTTGACTTTTTAAAGCTAGAATTGCATAATTAATTTTAATTTTGGATGCTCCTCACATTTTTTTCTTTCGACATTATCAGTGTAGAATTATAAGCATGATATTTTTCTCCCTTCAGCCATACAGTATCTTGAATAACAGAATTCTATTAGCATGAATATTTGGATTTTTCCAGATGGGTGCATTTGAAGAATAGTATCCACTGAATTTCAGAGCCATTTGGACTTCTTTCCAAATAAGCTGGGTGAAATTAATGAGGAGTGCTTCTTTTTGCCTGAATGGTTTCTTTAGGCAACAGATTGATTCGGAGGAGAGATTGTTTAAAAAGTTCTTTTGTATTCTTACTTAATCTCATGTCACCTCTTCAAAGGGGTTTCTATAATAGAGATCCAGGACAATATGTAATAGCTAAAATATATGAATAAATAATTAAATTGAACAAAATAATATCATTGTGACATATTTCATATACTGTTATTGTAAGTAGTGTTCCACCGTACTGTGAAAACAACATAGTACAGAGCCCAGGTATATCTACTTCCTGAGGCTGAGGTTTACTGGAAACTTAAACAAAAAAATAACAAAATATAAACTTCAGCCTAGGATTTCTCCCCAAGCTCTTACTAAAATTTCCTTACAGGTCCTTCTCAATTCAAGCTCTTAATTCCTTCTACCTCAGAGAAAAATATCAGCCCCCTTACATTATGGATGCAGCTAAGAGGATTCACCAGCCAACATGAATTAGCAGTAATAACTCGACATCTTAGTACAGGATTCTACCAGCTGATCTAAGAGTAACTTAGGGAGACTTAGTGATCTAATGGGGAGAGCAGTAGATTGGGATTCAGGAGATGGGTTCTATACCTAGCTTTGCCACTCTTGTGCTGGATGACCTTAGGGGCAAGGATGTTCACTTAGGTGCCACAGTTTCACACCTGTAAAACTGAGATAATGATACTTATCTCCTTTGTGAAGCGCTTAGAGACCTACTGATGAATAGCACTGTATAAGAACAATGAATCATTTTTATTGTTTTATTAATAGAAGAAAGACCTGCATCCTTATGCAGTATTCCAGAAACTGCTGTCTCGATGTGCAGAAGCGGGGCTCAGATACACTCAATGAAGCCACAGCAGGTGTATAAGTATAACCAGTTTTATTGCCAAAATATAATAAGCTTTCCAGCCTTTATGCATTATTAAATATGTGCTTTTTAGCAATCAAGCAGGCAAGCAAGAATCAATGCTTACGCCCCTTCTGCTACGGATAGTCCCAGACCCGCCAGCCTTGTCCTTGAGGGCTCGTAGCAGGTGTTGCTCCAGCGTGGGGAGTTTCTGGGCACCCACAAGGCCAAGGTCCACAGGTGAGACTGTTCGTTAAAAGCTATTTTTATAGCCATTTTTATTATTATTTTTTTTTTTTAGGGGGCATATACATCCACAAGCAGGCTCTGGCAAGAAACACTATTGCTTTTTATTTTTGCACTTAACATTTTTGGGCCCCACTTATCTCTTCACTTGTTTATTTAGTCAGAGTGGCTGCAAGCCAACCAGACCAGTCAAATCCAGTTCATGACTAGCTCCACCCGGACCATTTTGTAATAACAGTAATAACAGGCCAAGGTAACTTGCTGTCAGTCCCAACACAGGTACATAGATAAAGAACAGAGTAATGCCAATTTTGAACATGGCAATTTTCTTAATGCACATTTGAGGACTTAGGCCTGAAAGAGCCACAGGAACCTGATTAACTGCTACATGCTTATGCTATTGAATATTCAGCCTAATTATTGCTTTTACACTTAGAGCTCACATTGGAGAAACAGGAATGTGTGAATGATCCATCAGAGCTGTTGTCACTAAAGTCAGTACGAGTCAGTCAGAACATCTCCAGAACCCTAAGAGAGTGGATGACAGAGTGGGAGCCCTGACGTAAGGCAAAGGTACTGTCCCGTTCTCTGGCCCTGCACTCTTCCCCTTGTTGATGTAGAAGGGGGATGAAGTCATAGCAATAGCTTCATGCGTCCCACTTCGGGATGTTGAGCAAAGAAGATCCAGCATCTATTCATATGATAGATGTTTTCTTTTCTTCCATTGCTTGTTTTTTACCTTTTAAAAAACCCTGACCTTCCATAAAAAATTAAAGGTAGCAGATGCCAAACCTCACCAAAGTGAATTATTATTGAACATCTGCCTTCAACCTACATAAGGCAGGACATTCATATTTAAAGTTAAAAATCTGGGCCACCATTTAGTGTTTAACTTGTGCCACTGGTAATAAAGGTGAGAATGAAGGCATGCAGATGTTCAGAACGGAGCGATAAGCTCCATTTTTATTGTTACTTTTTTGTTCAAACGCTAGTAGTAAAGGATTACTAAATTTAGTCATGCGGTGCTCACCTAAGTAGTCCCATTCATTTCTATGGCCCATGATTGAGTAGCCTTCAGACGGATGGCTCCCATGAGTAAAACAAGCAGAAATAGACCTCATGTCTTTAACAGTTCTTTCCTTTCTTGGGAAAGAAGGGGTGGGAAGAATTAGCATCAGAACTGACCTCATTGTTTTGTCATTATACTTTCTGTCTTCATGTCTGTTTTCATAAAAACAAGGGAACCATTAAGCTGAAAATCATTTCCCTTGTATTTAGCATCATCTTCATTTCTATGCCTTTAAGATGTTAGACTGGAATGTGAAGGTATTGGTGTCAGAATATACTCACCTAGTATATACTGTAAAGACAAATTGGGATTGATGGCTTTTTCAAGCAATTTTAGATAGGAAAGGCTCTGTGATACATAATCCATATTTTAGTTTGCTTACTGCTCAAATCATTGTTTTGTTTGTTTTATAAATCACTTGCTACCTGCGTATCTTTGCTAGTTCTTAGGGTTGATGGTTAGCTATATGGCAAAGGAAGAAAGAATGTTCAACCTTATCAGCTCAATGTCATTTTCATTGGTGCTTAATACTAGAAGCTTTATTTAAAGCTAAATTTGCAGTCTAGTTAATAAACACATCTCTCTGTGTTTCCTAGGTCTCCTAAAGGTCTCTGTCTCTGCTGTATGAACACATTTAGTGTGATGCCAGAACTGCATAGGAAATTAGAGTTACCATCTTCACCAAATAATTTTTACTCCTGTTTTAACACAGAAAATTTCAGGTGAATGGAGAAGGCAAGTCAGTCCTTTTTACTGTCTCCTCCCTGCTACCATAATGAAGCAACTTCCCATACTTTTCCATTCTACAATATAAGACCTTTTCCCTCCCTTCACAGCTTGCTCTAATATTGGGCTCCTATATCACCTATATTTAATCCAAATGCTAAACTAGATATCATTGTTGTCATTGTTTATGCTACAGTGTTGGTCACCAATATGAGAACCTAGCCAGATTAATTTCAGAGTAGCAGCTGTGTTCGTCTGTATCCATAAAAAGAAAAGGAGTACTTGTGCCACCTTAGAGACTGACAAATTTATTAGCGCATGCTCTAATAAATTTGTCAGTCTCTAAGGTGCCACAAGTACTCCTTTTCTTTCTAGCCAGATTAAATAACTTGAACCTGATGTAGTTGCATACGTACATAACCAAGTCAACTAGCAATAGTTGCAAGCATTCTGTCTATCAAATGGATCAGAATACAATAACATGACTGCTCAAAAAGATGCAGCCTTCAGAAACATTTATAATTGAACAAGATAATTTTGTGACAATCCCTGTATTATAGCCTCCTTATGCACTCCTTTGCTTAGCTTACTCCTGCACTTTTTTTGTCTCAAATTTGCCTGTGCCACCTTCTTCCATGGCTAACTCCATTGTATGTCAAATCATTACCTTCTGGAGGAGAGGCCTGATTCTTCATTGCCCTCCACCTTGTTCACTGATGTCAGAGCAAAGTGGGTGCAAAACACCACTAAATCAAAATGGAAATTTTCACTCACTTTGCGCTCATTTTGCACAGATGTAATTGGCTTCACAAGGTGAAAGGCAATGGAGAATGTGACCCAACTTATCCACTATATTATGTGCTTTAATCTGTTTTTCCTCAAGAAATGTATACATATATACAAAGTACACAGAAATAGTGAACTACAAAAAGAAGGACCTCATCACTTCCGTATCAACTGATTACAAAATTTCAGGGAGTACTTTGTTTGTTTCTATGTTTAGAGACAGGGGTGAAGGGAACAAACAAACTGTGATGGTATCCCCAGGGTGCAGCCTGGGACTGTGGGACCACTGCGTCCCTTTAACTCTCCAGCCTCGGCTGTCTCTCATAATGCTTTGCTAGCGACAAGCAGCAAACCTCTCCAGGCACTGTGATCACTCAGCACTACAGCACATGGAGCCCCACCCCCAGCTAGATTGCATGAATGCTCTCAGAGCCACTCATGAATCACACAGCGAAAGGCACCAGCCAAATCTCCCCAACCCCAACCTTGTGCCTCAGGAATATGCTATCTTGCACTGCTCAAGATGAACAGTGCAAATTTATTAATTAGTTCACCACTTCATCAATGGAAAGTGGATATACACTAATCTTTGCAAACCTGAGCAGATTTACTACACACTTCAGTCAAACTCACTGGCAAAGATAAACAGTAAAACAAATGTATTGACTACAAAACAGATTTTAAGTGATTATAAGTGATAGGCAAAAAATCAGAGTTAGTTACCAAAATAAAATATAAGCACATAGTCTAAACTCTCAACCCTATTAGACTGAGCTACATCTAGATTAAGCTGTTTTTCTCACCCCGCTGGATATTGCAGTCATTAATATACAGGTTTGTCCCTTAAATCTGGGCCAGTCTCCTCTGTTAGAGTCATCAGTCTTCTTCTGAGTGTCTTTTTTGCTTGCAGCATAGATAGGGGCAGGACAAAGGCATAGAATATAGCCACTGTATTCCATTTTATACCTTTAGTCCATGTGCTTGGAGAACACAAGTCCAGGCATGTCTGCTGGGCATTGCTGAGTCCCCAGGTAAGGTTGAGCAATTCCCCTGGTGTGGTCTCATGCAAGTGAGTGATTGAATTGTAGCTCCCTTCCTGGACAATGGCTGTTAATGGTTGTTTGACACCCCTCCCGGGCATTGATTGCTTTCCTTGTTGTTGTCTCTGGGGAGCTAATATCTGGCTGATTCCCCGATTTACAGCATGGTTTAGTGACAACCATACAATACAACCTCATAACTTCATGTGCACTAAAGATATACATATTTAGATAGAACAGTGACTTTCAGCCAATCATAGCCTTTTCTCTGATACCTCACATGGCATGCTTTATATGCAATATCACAATTATAGACAGATGAGGAATATGGGGGTTACAATATATTCCCCCTAGGTATAATATGTCACACAAACCGCAAAGCCATCACAACAATATTGCATTATATGTTTTGGATTCAAGAAGTGCACGCACTACAGTAACATTAGGAAGTTGGTTTCATTTGGCAAAGAGACAAATGGGGCTGTGTCCAGAGAATCTGGAGAAAGCCAATATATATACTAGAAGGGAAGTTGGTAAGGTTAGTACGTAGCAAGCTCGTTATGGGGAGAAAAAACAAAGGGGGAGAGAGGTCGCTTGGGTTGCTCCTGTAGATGAGGTTTGGCATTAAGAGTTGCCAAGTATGTGGTTAGTAGAGTCAATGTTCCCACAAAAGACCCCCCCCCACAAAGAGTTGGAAAGAAGAGCTCTTATAGAATTATGCTTTCTCCCCAGACGATAAGCATCTGGTTATCAAGAGCATTGTGCCGCTCTGCTTTAGAGGAGTCGCTGCCAGAACTAACAAAGCTTACTTTTAAATGCTGACATTTTGATGCTAAAAATATTTAGGGTGTTGTCTCCTGACTCCTGGTTCTTTCCTAGTAAACATGGTTTTGCTTTTCTTCCTCTCAATGGAGTGGTGGGTGTACAGAGGTAATGAGGGAAAGCAATCAGCTAAGTAGCAAAAAAAATCTTTTGAATAGCATAGTTCTACAAAATAAAGCTAAAGTAAAATCAAATATCATGTAAATTATTGGTGTGGGTTGTACTGTGATACAATAATATTAAATCATATTAACTGAGATGCACTGTAGTTTAACTGAGGAACTGCAGTGGCCTTTTCCACTACCAGCTAACTTCTTTTAGGGCAGATTAATGTTAGAGAGTGTATGCTGTAAGAATGACAGTTTAATCAAACACAGCTACATATAAAACTTGGTTCTAATCACAGCTTTAGGGCAATAACACCATGAACTAATGCTTTTACTAAGATTTAAGGAGGGTTAATTCTAATTGATTTCACATTAGCAATGCCCTGATTCACTTTCTGAGATAGTTATTCCTGATTGTAGAAAGAACATTTTTCTTTTTAGTGCATTGAGTTTGAGAATAGGGTGGTTTTTGTTAAGAATACAGGTTCATGTAGCACATCTGGAGCAAAAGAAACTGTAATGACTAAATTAGCACTCTGTCAGGGTGACTAAATTAGCACGCTGTCAGGCAATACGGTAGGAGAAGTCTAAAATGATCAACCACATTATGTTCTAGGTTTCAGAGTAGCAGCCGTGTTAGTCTGTATTCGCAAAAAGAAAAGGAGTACTTGTGGCACCTTAGAGACTAACAAATTGATTTGAGCACAAGCTTTCGTGAGCTACAGCTCACTTCATCGGATGCATTGTTATACAGATTGGGCTCCCATTACATCACAAGGAGCCCTCACTGTGTAGCTGAGAGAAGAATCTGGACCAATAAGTACACATTTGTTTATATATAAGAATTTATGTTTTCTTCATTTGAAATCATTAATCTTAAAGGTGTATGCTAACCAAGGTTCCCTCTAATTTTTGACAGGCCGTGTGTGCAAAAAATTTCTTCTGTGTAAATTGTTTTGCTTCTGTGCAAATTTTTGTGCGTTTTGCTGTGTGCGCAGGGTTTAGGATCTGTGTGTACATGCACACATATGCACAGCTTAGAGGGAACAATGACGCTAACCCTGAACATCCAGGTATAGGCAAGCTCCTGACGCCTCTCACCACCATTGTCACGAGCAATGAAAGAGCCTTTCCAGAAAGCACCAGCCACACCGCATATCTCTATTTGGGGAAAGAAAACTGGGAACGGGGTGCACAAGATCTTTTCCACTTCTTGGTTAATCTTTAAGGAGGTGGACATTTTCAAAGATGCTGAGCACCTGCAACTTCTATTCACTTTTGTGGGAATTTTGGGTGTTCAGCAATTTCCAAATCAGGACACATTTGGTTAAGGTGTGCAAATATGGATTCAGGAGTATAATGTTTTGTACCTGAGTTTGAAAATGTTGGCCACTATTGGGTAATAAGAGTAGGTAAGTGGAGAAAGCATTGGACAGGGACTCAGGATACCTGATTTTGCTTCCTGTTTCAGCCACAAATCTCTGTGTATCCTTGGACAAGGTATTGAATCTACTGTGTGCCTCTCTTCCCAATCTATAAAATGGTACAATATCTCTGTATCTCACAAGGGTGTTGTGAAGATAAAGTTCACTCACTTTGAGATAGGCTCAGGTGCTACAGTGCTGAGGCCCATAAAAATACTTAGCAGATAGAGGTTCCAGGAGGGGAAAATGTCTCATTTCTGCTTAAAACCAATATTCCGAGTGAAAGCAACCTCCATTTTCCATATAGTAATGTGGTGTCACTATAACAGGCTCAATAGACCTGCTGCATTTTTAATAGCCTTCCAAAAATGACACCGAAAAATAAAACCCTCTACCTATGTGGTAGGGGAAACATAAGCTTCCTAAATTATATGCCACCTGAACAGAACCTCTGAATCAAGTAAAAGAGTTAAGCAAAACATTTAAAAAACTTTTTAAAACTCTTTACCTCCTCCTGTACTTTGATTTGTACTGTTTCATATTTAATGACACTGTGAGTAACATGACCTAATGCAACACGGCACACTTTCATTGTCTTTTGAAAATGGAACAAGGCAATATGGTAAAGCATGAAATACCCTGGTGTGCACCCTTGATTAATCACTACTCAAATTCACTTTATACTAGTTACAGTCTCTCCCACCCCTTGCACTGCATTTACAGACTTGTACTTTTTAACTGGGTATTTTTTTTTCATCCTCATATGTTGTAAATCTTCCTGCTATATTAATCAGAATTCACCACTACTGCTTTATCTGAGAGTGAGCTAAGGTCATCCTTTCAGATACACAACTGTACTTCCTTTACAACAGTCTTCTTAATCACGTTTCCCATAGTTTTAATTGGTTTTAAGACCAGAAGGGAACATGATGATCATCTAGTCTGATCCCTTGCTAACACAGGCCATAGAACTACAACCAGTAATTCCTGCATCTAGCCCATATCATCTGTTTGAGCTGTATCTTTTAGTAAGAGATCCTATCTCTATTTAGAAAACTTCAAGTGATGGAGAATCAATGACATCCCTAGGTAAGTTGATCCAGTGGTTAATTACCCTCACTATAAATAGATAGGATAATTAACTCTTTTCTCTCTCTCTCTCTCTCTCTCTCTCTCTCTCTCTCTCTCTCTCTTGTGTGTGTGTGTGTATATATATTTATATTATTTATAGCTGACTTTTTTTCTAGCTTTAGCTTCTAGACATAGGATATTGTTATGCTTTTGTCTGCTATGTTGAAGAGACCTCTATTATCAGAAATATTCTCCCCATATAGCTACTCATTGACCATGATCAAGTCAATTCTTAATCTTCTCTTGTATAAACTAAATCTGTTGGGCTTTTTTTTTAGATTCCTCTTGTAAAGTAAATTTTCCAGACAAAGATTATTCTTATAGCTCTTTTCTGAACCCTTTTCAATTTTTCAACACCCTTTCTGAAGTGTTGAACCAGTATTCCAATAATGATCCCAATAATGCCATGCACAGTGGGAATAACCTATCCCTTCTTCTGTTTATACATCCATGAATGACATTTGCTTTCTTAGCAATGGGTCACACTGGGAGCTCATGTTCAGTTGGTTATGAACCATATCCACTAAATCCTTTAATGAGTGAATGTTTCCCAGCATACATATGAGCACCCCTTAAGGGTTTAGTTTTCTGTAAGAAGCGTTCGGTTATCCTGATGTCTTGTGAGATGCTAAGTCAGTTCAGGGAATATCAGGTGGTTGTACACCTGGGGAAGGGACTCCATAACTCCATGTGGAGGGTCACGCTTATACAAAGGTATTGATTACCTTTATCTGGTAGGCCATATTTTTTTTAACTGGCCCTGGAGGAATTAGTGATTTAAGGGTGAAGGAAGATTTTCTGCTTAAGTAAATGTTTCTTGTTGATACTGAAACCACTCCTGTCATAAATATAAAGGGAAGGGTAAACCCCTTTGAAATCCCTCTTGGCCAGAGGAAAAACTCCTCTCACCTGTAAAGGGTTAAGAAGCTAAGGGTAACCTCGCTGGCACCTGACGAAAATGACCAAGGAGGAGACAAGATACTTTCAAAAGCTAGGAGGAGGGAGAGAAATAAAGGGTCTCTGTCTGTCTATATGCTGTTTCTGCTGGGGATAGACCAGGAATGGAGTCTTAGAACTTTTAGTAAGTAATCTACCTAGGTACATGTTAGATTATGATTTCTTTAAATGGCTGAGAAAAGAATTGTGCTGAATAGAATAATTATTTCTGTCTGTGTATCTTTTTTGTAGCTTAAGGTTTTGCCTAGAGGGATTCTCTATATTTTGAATCTAATTACCCTGTAAGGTGTCTGCCATCCTGATTTTACAGAGGTGATTTCTTTACTTCTATTTACTTCTATTTCTATTAAAAGTCTTCTTGTAAGAAAACTGATTGCTTTTTCATTGTTCTCAGATCTAAAGGTTTGGGTCTGTGGTCACCTATGCAAATTGGTGAGGCTTTTTATCCAACATTTCCCCGGAAAGGGGGGGTGCAAGTGTTGGGGGGATTGTTCATTGTTCTGAAGATCCAAGGGTCTGGGTCTGTAGTCACCTAGGCAAATTGGTGAGGCTTTTTACCAAACCTTGTCCAGGAAGTGGGGTGCAAGGTTTTGGGAAGTATTTTGCGGGGAAAGACGTTTCCAAACAGCTCTTCCCCAGTAACCAGTATTAGTTTGGTGGTGGTAGCGGCCAATCCAAGGGCAAAGGGTGGAATATTTTGTACCTTGGGGAAGTTTTGACCTAAGCTGGTAAAGATAAGCTTAGGAGGTTTTTCATGCAGGTCCCCACATCTGTACCCTAGCGTTCAGAGTGGGGGAGGAACCTTGACAACTCCAAGTAAAACTCATCCCTTTTGATGTATTGGCACTGCCAACATCAGTTTCAGCCTGCTCCAGAGAAGGTCAGTCATTATATCCCTGATCCTGCATTGACTTGTTCCACTACTTAACTTTATATACTGAGAATAATCCCACTGATTTTGTTTGGGCTTCTCGAAGTGTGTAAAGTTAAGTGCATGTGTACATCTTTTCAATATTGGAACTTATGTTTGGTGTTTGATGGAGGGAAAATAAGCTACAAAAATATATCAAACTATTTAAGATTCTTCCATTAGGTGCTCCTATGAGTCTCCCATGAACTTTAGTGGAAGTGCCATATGTATCTTCAGGAGCAGGATTTAGCTCTAAATGTTTTTAAAGCACTTCATATGTATGTTAAAGAGGGCTGAGGTGTCTTAATTGAAATTTTAAGGTCCTATTTCCACAGGTCCAGAATCATTTTACAGCGATAAAGTGGGAAAGAGAAGAAAGAGTGAGAAAAGGAGGAACAAATGGGGGACAAAACAAACATTTTATTAGTATTATTTATTTATCTATTAGTATAATTATTGGATATGTGAGAAATTTTTGAAAAACGCTGAAAATGCTTCAAGTTTTCACTTTTGGGGTTGTGATGCATATGCTAAAATGCATTGTTTCCTGTGATTTTGCATTAGCAAAAATGACTGATTTGATGACAACATCATCAAAAAGTCAGCACAATTAGTGCTGATGCATTTTCAAATTCTGAGATAGGTTATGGTTATTTTTGTCCCATGATTCAAGTTGTGTTATTTCTTCAGGTTTCCTGGTTGAATGAGCATAGCTCGTACGCAGAGGCAGGTCTGCAGAAGACATCTGAATGTGTTTGTTCACAGCACATATTAGGAATGAGATGTTTCAATTACCAGAGTGAGCCTTCACCAAACACATCAGAGGGCAGTAACAGCCCATCCATTCTCCTCACCTGCAATAACAAAACATAGGGGGCATTGGGGTTATCTGGTAAAGATAAAGGGAATTTGTATGGATGGAGGGATTTGTGGCCTGGTGAAGTCATCCAGGTTTAGATGTTTTGGGGTATATCTGGGTACTAAACTCTTGTTACTGATCCAATCCAAACTACTGTATGAACACTTTAAAGTTACCACATGACTAGATTTATATGAACTTTTCTAAAGTTGAGAATATTTTACTATGAGCGGACAGTATTCAGTATTATTTTTGCAGTATTCAACATGCATAGTAGTGATACCAGCAGAACTAGTAGGTGGGAGTATATCCAACACCTTTAAATTAGAGGGGAAGATGCTGTAAGAAAAGGAGAACGAGGAGGAATATGCTAGAAAAAACCTTATAAGAGATGTCAGAAGCAACTCCAAAGTCCTCAATCTTTGATGTGTGAATCTTCTTGACTCTGCATCTTCAGTGTTGTCTTCTATTTGCAGAATAAAACAGTAAGCTGTAGCATGGCTGGGACTCATGTTCACACAGAGGTATTCAGGCCCATGTACCTATGAACTAAAATGTTTGACTGTGGAGGCATGTCGTTATGAGGCCATTTTTAAATACTAAATCTATTTTAAAAGTATCAGTACCGGACAAGGATAATTTCTGATCCTGAGTCAGTCAGCAGAGCAACAGGGGAAGGAATGGGAAAGAGTGAGGACAGTTGGGGGCAAAACTTCAGGGATGAATCCTCAGCTACACCAAGCTCATGCTGAACACACCTAAGGAGAAGGGTGTGAGGCTGAGAGATAGCTTGGCTGCACGACTATGGACCAAACTCTCCTCCTTCCCTCCCCATTCCTTTCACATTCCCTGTGTGAAATGGAAGGGAGCAGATGGCTATGCTGGGCTTATGATATCTGAAGATTTCCACAAAGTAGGAGAACCTTTAGGGCAATCTTCAAGCTGCTTCACCTCAGCAATGCAAAGTAGTCAGAATGGTGGCTGAGGATTTGTTTCCCCAAGCTGATCATGAAACAAAAATTATCCTTTTCAGTACAAATGAATACATAATTTTCTCTCTGTGTCCCTCATTCTGTCCCTTTTCCTTCTTCCTGCCAATTCCTCCAAGCTGTCAAGAATTAATATTTCTTCTGTATAATATGCATACCTGTCTGTCATATGTGTATAATGTGAGTGTGCTTAAGGGGTGAAGGTGGGTGTGCATGTATGTGTGTGTATACACACTACTCATGATCCACATACAATGCTTGTCACATGGTATTTCTCTCCTCAGAGTGCATTTTTTATGGCTGTCTATTCAAATGACATAAAAATGACATCACAACTGGGAAAAATGGCTTTATGGATACTTTGAAGGTTGCTGTACCTGTCTCTGTCTAATTTCTACCAAAACCATCTGTCATCCACTTGGACAAATTGGCAGAGCTTCTGACTGTGACTCAAATTGGAGAGATAAAGTAGTATGTGGAAAAGAATATTGTGAAGGGAAGGTGGGGGGACAAGAGAAGGAATGCTAGTTAGGGTAATGCTAGTTAGGGTAGTCACATTAACATTAGCAGTAGTGTTTGCATAAGTAACCCAATGATCTGTGTACTGATTGCAACACAGTGGATAGCATCCAACCTTCTTTAATTCATTTCCAAATGTGGTATCAAAATATGCATGACTGAAAATGTTCATGATACAATTAATCCCCAGTAGACCCAGTCCAGAAGGAGTCTTCCACCTAACACAAGTTTTTTAGTCATGAATTGACTGTATTGGGTGACCACAGTATGTGAAAAAAATAAAACAAAAAACATACAACAGTGGTACTAATTAAACTGTCATGTAATATTATGCCTCACACAAAACTAAATCTGACCCAATATTCGATGAGACCTCAGGCAGTTACTTTGAAATAATTTCTGATGGTCAAAACTATAACTGGGTTCAAAAAGAATTAGATATATTTATGGAGGATAGGTCCATTAGCCAAGATTGTTAGGGACACAAGCACATGCTCTGGGTGTCCCTAAATCTCTGACTGCAAGACTCTGTGAAAGGATGACAGGAGATGAATCACTCGATAATTGCCCTGTTCTGTTTGTTCCTTCTGAAGCATCTGGCACTGGTCACTGTCAGAAGAGACGATGCTGGGCTAGATGGACCATATGGTCTGACCAAGTGTGGCAATTCTTATACTTTTATGTTGTTAGCTAAGATATCTGGCAAAAGTGTAGATTTGTTTTACAGAAGGCTATCTGAAACCCTAATGCTAAATTGGTGGTACACCCCTATAATAAGACCTATAATTCCAGACCATATATTCCTTCAAATTATTTTGATATTTTGAGCATTCCCAAATAATTATAGCCACCTTCTCTTGTCTTTTCCTTGTATTTGCTCCTGAGAGATTAACTTGCAGCTAGGAAAAACAACGAGAAGTCCTTGTGGCACCTTAGAGACTAACAAATTTATTTGGCCATAAGCTTTTGTGGGCTAGAACCCACTTCATCAGATGCATGGAGTGGATAATGCAGGAGCAGGTATAAATACATGAAAAGATGTGAGTTGCTTATGTATTTATACCTGCTCCTGCATTTTCCACTCCATGCATCTGATGAAGTGGGTTCTAGCCCACGAAAGCTTATGGCCAAATAAATTTGTTAGTCTCTAAGGTGCCACAAGGACTTCTCGTTGTTTTTGCTGATACAGACTAACGGCTGTACGGCTACCACTCTGAAACTTGCAGCTAGGAGTTTTCTAGACTTTCATTATGTAGCAATCTGTTTGTGACTCTAACAACCATCCAAATGCAACAGGGCAAGGGGCTCGCTGATGTCTGGTAGTAAGTTTCATCTGGTCTGACCAATTCAGTGTACCCCAACTCATTGGTGTCATAACCTGTATCTAAAAGGTGTCATGTAAGACATCAATGGAAGGCTAATAACATAATGATCATTAAGATTATTACATGATGTACATATGGAGGACAAATGCAAAATTAAAAGCATACTGGAAATTATTTTATCAAAGCATATCTATCAGGCAAGGCTAAAGTTACTTCACCCTAGAAGAACATAGTTCTGGCACTTGGAAGGTACTTTAAGAGACAATGGGAATGCAATTTACACAGAAGGTAAAGAGGACCATCAAGCTAACAATGGGAGGAGGTAACACTAAAGCATCACAACAGGGGGAGGCGATTTCAGGAAACAGAATAATTTGCATTTTAGCAAACAACTGTGGGATAAGAAATTAGCAGAAATCACCAGACTCCATGTTGCCTTCCTCATACCTTGAATGAACTTTACTTTGTGGGGCAATAGTCAGAAGAATCCATTTTGAAGGTTGACCAGAGGAAAAAGAAACGGGCGAAGAACCACAAGGGACCTTTTTCTAAGAAGACAAAGGAACCAAGCACTTTGGACTTTGTGAGAGATCCTGACCAAAGGGTTGGTCAGTCACTTTACTGGAAGGTAGTATGATAAAAAATCTCACCTTGAACAAAGACCGTAGTTTTCTTAAGTCTTATGCTATAGAAAGCATGTTTTCACTTTTATGTCCTTGTAGCTATTCCTAATTCTACCCTTTATACCTGAACTCTCTTAAAAGCATATCTCCTTTTGTTAATAAACAACTACAGGAATACCTCACTACTAAGTGTAGCAGGAAAAGTTTTTGCAAAATTCATCTTATAAACTCATAGAATCATAGAACTGGAAGGGAACTCGAGAAGCATTAGTAGGGGAAGCAAAAGTGGATGGGAACCTGGGAGACAGTGACCATGAGATGGTCGAATTTGGGATCCTGACATAGGGAAGAAAGGGAAGCAGCAGAATACGGATCCTGGACTTCAGAAAAGCAGACTTTGACTCCCTCAGGGAACTGATGGGCAAGATCCCCTGGGAGAATAACATGAGGGGGAAAGGAGTCGAGGAGAGCTGTCTGTATTTTAAAGAATCCTTATTGAGGTTACAGGGACAAACCATCCCGATGTGTAGAAAGAATAATAAATATGGCAGGCGACCAGCTTGGCTTAACAGTGAAATCCTTGCTGATCTTAAACACAAAAAAGAGGCTTACAAGAAGTGGAAGATTGGACAAATGACCAGGCATGAGTATATAAATATTGCTCGGGCATGTAGGAATGAAATCAGGAAGGCTAAATCACACCTGGAGTTGCAGCTAGCGAGGGATGTTAAGAGTAACAAGAAGGGTTTCTTCAGGTATGTTGGCAATAAGAAGAAAGCCAAGGAAAGTGTGGGCCCCTTACTGAATGAGGGGGGCAACCTAGTGACAGAGGATGTGGAAAAAGCTAATGTACTCAATGTTTTTTTGCCTCTGTCTTCACAGACAAGGTCAGCTCCCAGACTACTGCACTGGGCAGCACAGCATGGGGAGGAGGTGACCAGCCCTCTGTGAAGGAAGAAGTGATTTGGGACTATTTAGAAAAACTGGACATGCACAAGTCCATGGAGCCGGATGCGTTGCATCCGAGAGTGCTAAAGGAATTGGCGGATGTGATTGCAGAGCCATTGGCCATTATCTTTGAAAACTCATGGCGATCAGGGGAAGTCCTGGAAGACTGGAAAAAGGCTAATGTAGTGCCAATCTTTAAAAAAGGGAAGAAAGAGGATCCTGGGAACTATAGGCCAGTCAGCCTCACCTTAGTCCCTGGAAAAATCATGGAGCATGTCCTCAAGGAATCAATTCTGAAGCACTTAGAGGAGAGGAAAGTGATCAGGAACAGTCAGCATGGATTCACCAAGGGCAAGTCATGCCTGACTAATCTAATTGCCTTCTATGATGAGATAACTGGTTCTGTGGATGAAGAGAAAGCAGTGGACGTGTTATTTCTCGACTTTAGCAAAGATTTTGACACGGTCTCCCACAGTATTCTTGCCAATAAGTTAAAGAAGTATGGGCTGGATGGATGTACTACAAGGTGGGTAGAAAGTTGGCTAGATTTTCGGGCTCAATGGGTAGTGACCAATGGCTCCATGTCTAGTTGGCAGCTGGTATCTAGCGGAGTGACCCAAGGGTGAGTCCTGGGGCCGGTTTTGTTCAATATCTTCTTTAATGATCTGGAGGATGGTGTGGATTGCACCCTCAGCATGTTTGCAGATGACACTAAACTGGGAGGAGTGGTAGATACGCTGGAGGATAGGGATAGGATACAGAGGGACCTAGACAAATTAGAGGATCAGGCCAAAATAAATCTGATGAGGTTCAACAAGGACAAGGGCAGAGTCCTGCACTTAGGACGGAAGAATCCAATGCACCGCTACAGACTAGGGACTGAATGGCTAGGCAGCAGTTCTGCAGAGAAGGACCTAGGGGTGACAGTGGATGAGAAGCTGGATATGAGTCAACAGTGTGCCCTTGTTGCCAAGAAGGCTAATGGCATTTTGGGGTGTATAAGTAGGGGCATTGCCTACGTGATCGTTCCCCTCTATTCGACACTGGTGAGGCCTCATCTGGAGTACTGTGTCCAGTTTTGGGCCCCACACTACAAGAAGGATGTGGATAAATTGGAGAGAGTCCAGCGAAGGGCAACAAAAATGATTAGGGGACTGGAACACATGACTTATGAGGAGAGGCTGAGAGAACTGGGATTGTTTAGTCTACGGAAGAGAAGAATGAGGGGGGATTTGATATCTGCTTTTAACTACCTGAAAGGTGGATCCAAAGAGGATGGCTCTAGACTATTCTCAGTGATAGCAGATGACAGGACAAGGAGAAATGGTCTCAAGTTGCAGTGGGGGAGATTTAGGTTGGATACTAGGAAAAACGTTTTCACTAGGAGGGTGGTGAAACACTGGAATGCGTTACCTAGGGAGGTGGTGGAATCCCCTTCCTTAGAAGTTTTTAAGGTCAGGCTTGACAAAGCCCTGGCTGAGATGATTTAGTTGGGATTGGTCCTGCTCTAGGCAGGGGGTTGGACTAGATGGCCTCTGGAGGTCCCTTCCAACTCTGTTATTCTATGATTCTATGATTCTATGTCATCTAGTCCAGTCCCCTGCCCTCAAGGCAGGACTAAATATTATCTAGGCAATCCCTGACAGGTGTTTGTCCAACCTTCTCTTAAAAATCCCCAATGATGGAGATTCCACCACCTACCTAGGCAAGTTATTCCAGTGCTTAACTTCTCTGACAGTTAGGAAGTTTTTCCTAATGTCCAACCTAAACTGCCCTTGCTGCAATTTAAGCCCATTGCTTCTTGTCTTATCCTCAGAGGTTAAGAAGAACAATTTTTCTCCCTTCTCCTTGTAACAACCTTTTATGTACTTGAAAACTGTTATTATGTCCCCTCTCGATCTTCCCTTCTCCAGACTAAACAAACCCAATTTTTTCAATCTTCCTTCATAGGTCATGTTTTCCAGACCTTTAATCATTTTTGTTGCTCTTCTCTGGACTTTCTCCAATTTATCCACATCTTTCCTGAAATGTGCGCCCAGAACAGGACACAATACTCCAGTTGAGGCCTAATTAGTGCAGAGTACAGCGGAAGAATTACTTCTCGTGTCTTGCTTACAATAATCCTGCTAATACATCCCAGAATGATGTTTGCTTTTTTTGCAACAGCATTACACTGTTGACTCATATTTAGCTTGTGATCCACTATGACCCCCAGATTCCTTTCTGCAGCTATCCTTCCTTGGCAGTCATTTCCCATTTTGTATGTATGTTTGTATGATTGTTCCTTCCTAAGTGGAGTACTTTGCATTTGTTCTTATTGAATTTCCTCCTATTTACTTCAGACCATTTCTCCAGTTTGTCCAGATCATTTTGAATGTTAATCCTCTCTTCCAAAGCACTTGCAACCCCACCCAGCTTGGTATCATCCGCAAACTTTATAAGTGTACTCTGTATGCCATTATCTAAATCATTAATGAAGATATTGAACAGAACTGGACCCTGAACTGATCCCTGCGAGACCCCACTCATTATGCCCTTCCAGCATAACTGTGAACCACTACTCTCTGGGAACAATTTTCCAACCAGTTATGCACCGACCTTATAGTAGTTCCATCTGGGTTGCATTTCCCTAGTTTGTTTATGAGAAGGTCATGCCAGACAGTATCAAAAGCCTTACTAAAGTCAAGATATACCATATCTACTGCTTCCCCCGCATCCACAAGGCTTGTTACCCTGTCAAAGAAAGCTATCAGGTTGGTTTAACATGATATGTTCTTGACAAGTCCATGCTGACTGTTATTTATCATCTTATTATCTTCTAGGTATTTGCAAATTGATTGCTTAATTATTTGCTCCATTATCTTTTCGGGTACAGAAGTTAAGCTGACTGGTCTGTATTTTCCCGAGTTTTCCTTATTTCCCTTTTTATAGATGAGAGCTATATTTGCCCTTTTTCAGTCTTCTGGAATGTCTCCCGTCTTCCATGACTTTTCAAAGATAATTCCTAATGGCTCAGATATCTCCTCAGTCAGCTCCTTGAGTATTCTAGGATGCATTTCATCAGGCTCTGGTGATTTGAAGAAATCTAACTTGTAGTAGCCCTGGTCTACACTGGGGGGGGGGGGGGGGATTGATCTAAGTTACGCAACTTCAGGCATGTGAATAATGTAGCTGAAGTTGAGGTACTTAGATCGACTTACCGTGGTCTCTCCACGGTGAGTTGACTGCTGCCGCTCCCCCGTTGACTCTGCCTGTGCCTCTTGTGGTGCTGGCGTACAGGAGTCAATGGGAGGGCGCTTGGGGATCGATTTATTGCGTCTAGACTAGACGCGATAAATGCATCCCCGCTGGATCGATCACTGCCCACCGATCCAGCGGGTAGTGAAGACATACCTGAAGTAATGTTTGACTTGTTCTTTCCCTATTTTAGACTCTGATCCCCCTATCTCATTTTCACTGGCATTCACTATTTTAGACATCCAATCACCACCAACCTTCTTGGTGAAAACCGAAAAAAAGAAGTTATTAAGCACCTCTGCCATTTCCACATTTTCTGTTATTGTTTTCCCCCCTCATTGAGTAATGGGCCTACTCTGTCCTTGGTCTTCCTCTTACTTCTAATATATTTGTAGACTGTTTTCTTGTTTCCTTTTATGTCCCAAGCTAGTTTGATCTCGTTTTGTGCCTTGGCTTTTTTAATTTTGTCCCTATGTATTTATGTTATTTGTTTATATTCATCCTTTGTAATTTGATCAACTTTCCACTTTCTGTAGGACTTTTTTTAGTTTTAGATCATTGAAGATCTTCTGGTTAAGTGAGGGTGGTCTCTTGCTGTACTTCCTATCTTTCCTATGCAATGGGATAGTTTGCTCTTGTGTCCTTAATAATGTCTCTTTGAAAAACTGCCAACTGTCTTAAATTGTTTTTCCCCTTAGACTTGCTTCCCATGGGATTTTAACCTACTAACTCCCTGAGTTTGCTAAAGCTTGCCATCTTAAAATCCATTGTCTTTACTTTGCTGTTCTCCCTCCTACCATTCCTTAGAATCTACCATTTCATGATCACTTTTACTCAAGTTCCCTTCCACTTTCAAATTCTCAGGCAGTTCTTCCCTATTTGTCAAAATCAAATCTAGAACAACCTCCCCCCAGTAGCTTTCTCCACCTTCTGAAATAAAAAATTGTCCCCAATACATTCCATGAACTTGTTGGATAATCTGTGCCCTGCTGTGTTATTTTCTCAATAGATGTCTGGGTAGTTGAAGTCCCCCATCACCACTAAATCCTATGCTTTGGCTGCTTTTGTTAGTTGTTTAAAAAAATCCTCACCTGCCTCTTCTTCCTGGTTTGGTGGTATGTAGTAGACCCCTACCATGACATCAACCTTGGTTTTTATCCCTTTTATCCTTACCCAGAGACTTTCAACATGTCTGTCTCTTATTTCTATCTCAATCTCAGTCCTAGTGTATACATTTTTAATATATAAGGCAACACCTTCTACCTTTTTACCATGCCTGTCCTTCCTGAGCAAGCTGTACCCTTCTATACTCATATTCCAGTCATGTGTATTATTCCACCAAGTCTCTGTGATGCCAACTATGTCATAGTTGTGTTCATTTACTAGCATTTCAAGTTCTTCCTGCTTATTCCCCATACTTCTCACATTAATATACAGACATCTAAGATACCAATTTGATTCCCCCCAAGTTGTCTTGTCTCTCCCTTTCCCTTCTATAACAGCCCATTCTCCCCCCAGATTCTGATCCTTCTCCCAGGTCTCCATGTTTTTGACTTACCTGTGGACTTTGGTCACCTGCCCCTGTTGAACCTAGTTTAAAGCCCTCCTCACTAGATTAGCCAGTCTGTAGCTAAATATGCTTTTCCCCTTCCTCAATAGGTGGACCCCATCTCTGTTTACCAGTCCTTCTTCCTGGAACAGCATCCCGTGGTCAAGGAAACCTAAGCCCTCCTGGCGACATCATCCTTGCAGACAGGTATTCACCTCCAGGATGCATTTGTCTCTGCCAAGACCCTTACCCTTGACTTGAAGGACTGAAGAGAACACCACCTGCACTCCCAACTCCCTCACCCTTACTCCCAGAGCCCTATAGTCACTTCTGATCTGCTGAGGGTCATACCTTGCAGTATCATTAGTGCCCACATGGATGAGTAGTATGGGGTAGTATTCAGAAGGCTGGACGATCCTTGCATCTTAGTGCAACTATAACATTGAGAAACCCCAGTCGTCATCGGCAGGATTGAACCTGAGGCTTCTGGAGCTTAGTGTATGAGCCTCTACTGCATGAGCTAAAAGCCATATGGCTCTTGGTAAGGCTTTAGTGCAGACGCATTAATCTCTCTAAGTCATCTCTGTGCCAGTAGATGGGACAGAACACCACACCCAGGAAGTGTGTGGGTTACACAACTACAACAGTTAGCTAATCATGTCTATCCTGAATCACAGTGCAGATTCAGGGCTGGAAGATCAACCATAGACATGATATTTTGTCTGCATCAACGCCAAGAAAAGTGAAGAACAGCAAAACGAGCCATTGCACATTGCCTTTCTGGACCTAACCAAAGCATTTGACATAGTCAGCAGAGCAGGTCTATTTGCAGTACTATAAAAGTTAGGGTGCCCACCAACACTGTTAAGCCTTATACGTTCATTCCATTACAACATGAGAGCAATTGTCCAGTTTGACGGATCCACTTTGGACATCTTTGAGATGAAAATAGGAGTGAAGCAAAGATATGTTCTTGCTCCTACACTCTTTGGAATCTTCTTCTTGGTACTCCTGAAATGCACATTTAAGGACATGAAAGATGGAGTGTATCTCCACACAAGATCAGATGGGAAACTCTTCAAACTGTCATGACTTAAGTCAAAGACTAAAGTCAAAAAGGTGCCAATCAAGGAACTTCTATTCACTAATGATGCTGCCCTTAATGCCCATGATAAAGATCTACAACAAGAACTCATGGACCATCTTTCAAGTGCTTGTTAGCCATTTGCTCTCACCATCAGCATTAAGAAAACAGTTGTATTAGGACAGGGGGGTTCACAAGATTCTTCAATTAGCTTAAACCAAACCAGCTAGAAATAGTCCAGAAGTTCAGCTACTTAAGTTCTACAGTGACCTCCGACCTCTCTCTGGATGAAGAACCAAATGTTCACGTTGGAAAGGCTGCCGCCACCTTTAGCAGACTAACTGAAAGAGCATGGAACAACTCAAAGCTTACCATCAAGACCAAAATGCTATTGTGCCAAGGTTGTGTCCTCAGCACTCTCATGTATGGTGTGGAAACATGGACAACTTGTGCTCATCAGGGGAAAAGGTTAAACAGTTTCCATCTACATTGTTTATGCCACATACTCAACACCAAATGGCAAGATAAAATCACCAATGCACAGGCCCTTCAAATGGCAAATTTACTAAGTGTGACAGCCCTGCTCAAGCAAAGATGACTGCACTCGCTGGGCCATCTGAGTAGGTTGGAAGACGAATGCGTACCCAAGGACATGCTATACGGGAAGCTATCAGAGGGAACAAGAACAGGACATCCCAAGCTTTGCTATAAAGACACATGCAAGCAAGATACGAAAGAATTTGGAATCGGTCCTGACCGATGGGAAATCTTGGCAAGTGATCATAACAAGAGGCACCATTGTCTCCATCAGGCATCAAAGCCATGGCAGGAGCTGGCTCTTACAGCTTGAAGAGAAAAGAGCTTGTAGGAACCAAGCAGCCCCCAAACAAGATACATACATTTGCAATAACTGCCAAAGATCATGCAAATCTCAAATTGGACTATTCAGTCACATGAGACATTGAAAACCATCTACATCATAGGCTGCAATTCCCACCATCTCTAGCAGATGAAAGGATGCCAACAACTTTTTAATTAAACCAATCTAGTACTGTGTTTGATTTAAAGTGAATGTTAATTCCAGTTAATGTGGCAGGAACAAACAAATGTTAATATGTCTCTGAAAGGTCTAGGAGAGGGCTGGACATTGCAGACCAGATGGCTTTGAGACAATTCAAGACTGGGGGTGTTTGAGTCATCTTGCTAAGTGTAACAAGAATGTGGCTGGGTTGTAACAAACAGGCTGCTGGAATCAGAGCTGTTTAACACACACACACTCAGTCCAGGCTTGTATGCTGGCTGGGAGCAGCCAGGCAAGGGCTATGCAGCAGCAGAGCAATTTAAGGCATCCAGGGTAACAAGGCAGCAAGTGACACAACCCATCACTGGTCTGGATTGCCCCCCAGAACATGACAATGTTCCATTTAATTTCTCATCATTTGTATGTCTCTCTTTTTCATCCAAATGGCCGTCTCTCTTAAATAAAAGTTGTGTCATAAGAACAAAAAGTAATATTCTTCCCCCCTTTGCCCTGGTAGATCCCTGAAAGATGATAATAATTTGACAGTCTAATGAAAAATTAAGTAAGACAGCAGGGCAGAGTTTCTTTTTAATTGCTATCATAGGATATGGCTTTTTGGTTTCTTGTCAGTAATGTGTCAGTGCTTAAAATCTAAATGAAATGCTGACTTCTGATAGCATGAGAAACTTCTAGCTGGGGAGTAATGGAATGAAAATGTGTGGGAGAGACTTAACTAGCTCAATTATTTGAGGAGGCTGTCAGCTTTCTTAATTCCACAACACATCAGGCATGAATCCACTTTAACAACTGGAGGAGGAAGCAGTGGTAGCTAATTTTAAGACTCCATACAATCAGATTGAAATAAGTCCTCTTATTGGTGTGTACTTAGCAGTCCACACCAATGCCTATGCAGGAAACAGTGCTAAGAAGTAATAAAATGGCAACCATCAAAGTGTTAGTTATGTGTTTATTCTACAAAATTATTTTTGGATTTTTTTTCTTTGAGTATCCTTGTGTGAAGGACAGTCTGAAAAGGTGCTTGAGAATACCTTATTGACATTTCCTGTAGGTTGTCAAGGCTAGGCCTACAGTGCTATCATTTTTTCCCTTTATGTGCTTCTTAAAATGGATATATTTTAATAGCTTACTGAATTTATTTAACTATGATTTTGCTAAGATTTTAGCCATCAGCTGTAAAATCACAAGACCATTTAGTAAATGACGGAACTGATCACAATCTGCAGGGTCACCATTTGATTAAATTATTTCACAAGATTTTTCTTACATTTGCAAGCCAGGCATAAATCTGTGTTCTCTGTACCATCTCCTCAGTAAAGTTATTCTGAAAGTGTCAGGAGGCACTTTATAGCTGATCTACACCTCAATCTTTTGCAAACCTGTTCGCTGACTTCATAAATAAAATGAATTCTCTCTCACTGACTCTGGTTCCGATATTAAGTTCTGTGCAGTTTTCCTCTGATATCTTTTTTATAGTCAGATACAGGGTTGGGGCTAACACACATGCAATGCAATCTAAATATATACACAAACAAGCAAGACCGCCTAAGGTTTTTGGAGAATGATTTCCAATCAGCAATATGGTTACCAATAGTTTAAAGGGGAATTGATTCTATTTCAGTCTTATTTACTCTATTCTACATAAGTTCTTATATCCGCCAAGTACCTTCCAATATCACATGAAGTGATGTGACTAACATCTGTCATGTGTGGTTCATTTTCTTTCATTATGGCTGATCACATTCTGAGTATCTGTGTGGTTGTGGCATAACCTTCTTATTGAAGTTTACATTGCACATTTATGTCAAAGTGTGAGTTTTTGCTGGCATTTCAATTGCTCAATTACAAAAAGAGATATAGCTTTCCTCTGTGTGTAGGTAGCATGTGCTTACACACATTTCGTATGTGAAAGTGAGAGCCATGTGTTACATTACAAAGGCATGTGACACATTTATTCGTCATTCACCTATGTGCATTCATTTGCTCTTCATCCACGAATCCACCACAGCAGTATTTACTCTAACATTCTAGACCACTGAGCAACTTCATGCAGCTGCTATTAAAAAAAAAAATAGACACAGAAATCTTTCTTCCTCTTCCCTGCAAAAGTGGAATTTCTCCCCAAAAATTATACTTGCCTGAGTCCCAGGATGGGCAAAATCCAGTCCTTCTTCAGCAACAGATTTTCTACACATAAAATAATCAGATCTTTAAATCTGTGATATGTCACCAACCTCAGAGATGGAAATAAGGGGGCTTTTCAAGCGGACGAGAGGATTTAGACACACATTTACAACCTATCCTGAAGGATGACCCAACACTCTCACAAATCTTGGGAGACAGGCCAGTCCTTGCCTACAGACAGCCCCCAACCTGAAGCCAATACTCACCAGCAACCACATACCACACAACAGAACCACTAACCCAGGAACCTATTCTTGCAACAAAGCCCGTTGCCAACTGTGCCCACATATCTATTCAAGGGATACCATCACAGGGCCTAATAACATCAGCCACACTATCAGAGGCTCGTTTACCTGCACATCTACCAATGTGATATATGCCATCATGTGCCAGCAATGCCCTCTGCCATGTACATTGGTCAAACTGGACAGTCTCTACGTAAAAGAATAAATGGACACAAAGCAGATGTCAAAAATTATAACATTCATAAACCAGTCAGAGAACACTTCAATCTCTCTGGTCATGCGATTACAGACATGAAAGTTGCGATATTACAACAGAAAAACTTCAAAACCAGACTCCAGCGAGAGACTGTTGAATTGGAATTCATTTGAAAATTGGATACAATTAACTTAGGCTTGAATAGAGACTGGGAGTGGCTAAGTCATTATGCAAGGTAACCTATTTCCCCTTGTTTTTTCCTACCCCCTCCACCCCCCCCCCCCCCCCCCCCGTTCCTCAGACGTTCTTGTTAAACCCTGGATTTGTGCTGGAAATGGCCCACCTTGATTATCATACACATTTTAAGGAGAGTGATTACTTTAGATAAGCTATTACCAGCAGGAGAGTGGGGTGGGGGGAGAGAAACCCTTTTGTAGTGGTAAACACCCATTTTTTCATGGTTTGTATGTATAAGAACATCTTCTGTATTTTCCACAGTATGCATCCGATGAAGTGAGCTGTAGCTCACGAAAGCTTATGCTCAAATAAATTGGTTAGTCTCTAAGGTGCCACAAGTACTCCTTTACATTTCCCATAGTCAGGAAGTAGCCATAAGGAAGGTCTGTCATCCAGTTCTTTCATGGCACTAGTAGGCACCAGAATGGGGACCAAGAACATGGGTTTTTTGAAGAGCTGGAGGCCAGGAGGTTAGATGGAGGCAGGAGACTGTGTGGTGGATGGTTTTATAGAACTGAGGCTTGGGGAGGGGACTTGTAGGGCTTGGGGGACTGGTATCCAGAGGATTTAAGGTTACGGTAGCAGATGCAGTTAGGGCAGCTAGAGCTAGGGGGGATTTGGGGAATGTGGTTTGGGATAGCTGAAGATTGTGGAAGTTTGGGTCTCAACTTTTATTGAACTAGAAACGAGATTTGGGGCCTGGCTTGTGGAGACACTTGGTGGTTGGAAATGCCTTTCAGAGCAAGGAGCATGGTCCAGGTGGAGCTTCACACTCGTGAAATGAAGCACAAACAAGACCCCTGACTTTCTGATGTTTGGGATCCAAACCAAATATAAAAAATGGCTTCCCTGAAGTTTGGCTCTGAATTCAGATTTGATAGTGTGCTTCAAATTGTGCTGGTGTGGTGGTCTGTATTTCTGGTTCAGGCTAATCTGCACATTTTATTTTTAAAAGTTCTTTCTCTCTTTCTCTCTTTCTTTCTTTCCCTCCAAAATAGTTAAGATTTTGCTTAACTATTCAAATATGATTTGAAAGCTTCTTTGGTTCTTTCCACTCTGTATAAGATCCTTGCAACAACATCTGAGAGAATAAGCAACAGTGTCTTGACAGCTCAAGTTGGAGCAGCACAAAAAAAAAAAAGGAGCATTGAACTAATTTGTCAACAGTTCTAATTCCACTGTTATTCATTTTGTTCTGATGAGACAGCCCCAGTGAAATCAAATTGTATTCCATGATTCAGTGGTTAACTTAAATGCATGAAAACGCAAGGCTGTGGCCTTGAATGTCAGTGTGGCACAAATCCATTCCACATGTTGATTACCGGGTTATAAGAAGCATTGCGAATGCATAAATATTTAATTTTACTTGGTCAAACAGATACGCTTGTCAAATACATTTCAAAACATAGATAGCGTATGAAATTGTTTCAGACTTCTTTTCTCTTTTAAACTGCCTTTTGATAATTCCATCAGTAAAGATAAGATTATGTTATGACTGCACAGCAATAAATACCATGTGAATTGCTGTACTATTTACACCATGTTGTTCTGCTCCTGCGCCAAAAGCCATAATAGAATAATCAAATGCATCCATTGATTTTTACCATAGATGAATTTGATCTATTGTGTATTAAGGGGCGTGAACTGACAGAAGGAAGGATCAATGCATGTAAAGTAGGATTTTCAGAAGTCTTCAGTTGCCATTAACTTCAGTGGGACCAGAGTTAGGCTGATGCTAAGCATATATTAAAAGACTACCATTAAGGTCCTTAGTCTAATTTTTTTGCATCAGTTTTCCAGACAACCCTGTCCTGACCTTTTATGACTTCTGCATGGATGGCGCAAAAAGTTAAATAAAATGGTTTTTCATTTAAGGTGGCTTCAGAGTTAGGGTTTCCATGGTTTTTTGTTTGTTTTTTGTTTCATAGTAGACTAGAGTTGTAAAGCACAGAAGGATTTTTTGTGAAATTTTAATGCATATGGTTCTCTAAAGATCTTAGATACCAGAGAAGAAAATTTCTTCAAATAACATTTTTTTCAAAATATTTCCCTGTATCTTTCCTAAAAACTCCACCTGTCCCATAATAGTAATCTATTAAGGCATTGGCTCTCAAAAATGGATACTCTCATAAAAAAACAACCTTCCACACAAACTTCCTCGTGGCTGGACTTTACTAAAACTAGACAAGCCATTTACAACACACACTTTGCTTCTCTACAAAAGAAAAAGGACACTAAACTTTCTAAACTACTACATGCCACAAGGGGCCACAGCAATGGTTCCCTCAACCCACCCAGCAATATTGTTAACCTATCCAACTATACTCAGCCCAGCAGAAGCAGCTGTCCTGTCTCGGGGCCTCTCCTTCTGCCCCTCCATCCCCACGAACATGATACAGTTCTGTGGTGACCTAGAATCCTATTTTCGACGCCTCAAGGAATATTTCCAACATACCTCTGAACAACATACTAATCCACAGAGACCTCCCTACCAACACTATAAAAAGAAGGATTCTAGGTGGACTCCTCCTGAAGGTCGAAACAGCAGACTGGACTTCTACATAGAGTACTTCCGCCGACGTGCACGGGCTGAAATTGTGGAAAAGCAGCATCACTTGCCCCGTAACCTCAGCCGTGCGGAACACAATGCCATCCACAGCCTCAGAAACAACTCTGACGTCATAATCAAAAAGGCTGAAAAAGGAGGTGCTGTTGTCATCATGAATAGGTCGGAATATGAACAAGAGGCTGCTCGGCAGCTCTCCAACACCCACTTTCTACAAGCCATTACCCTCTGATCCCACTGAGAGTTACCAAGAGAAACTACAGCATTTGCTCAAGAAACTCCTTGAAAAAGCACAAGATCAAATCTGCACAGACACACCCCTGGAACCCTGACCTGGGATATTCTATCTACTACCCAAGATCCATAAACTTGGAAATCCTGGGCACCCCATCATCTCAGGCATTGGCACCCTGACAGCAGGATTGTCTGGCTATGTAGACTCCCTCCTCAGGCCCTATGCTACAAGCACTCCCAGCTACCTTCGAGACACCTTCGAGACACCTGACTTCCTGAGGAAACTACAATCCATCGGTGATCTTCCTGATAACACCATCCTGGCCACTATGGATGTAGAAGCCCTCTACACCAACATTCCACACAAAGATGGACTACAAGCCATCAAGAACACTACCCCCGATAATGTCACGGTGGCTGAACTTTGTGACTTTGTCCTTACCCATAACTATTTTACATTTGGGGACAATGTATACCTTCAAATCAGCGGCACTGCTATGGGTACCTGCGTGGCCCCACAGTATGCCAACATTTTTATGGCTGACTTAGAACAACGCTTCCTCAGCTCTCATCCCCTAACGCCCCTACTCTACTTGTGCTATATTGATGACATCTTCATCATCTGGACTCATGGAAAAAAAGCCCTTGAGGAATTCCACCATGATTTCAACAATTTCCATCCCACCATCAACCTCAGCCTGGACCAGTCCACACAAGAGATCCACTTCCTGGACACTACAGTGCTAATAAACGATGGTCACATAAACACCACCCTATACGAGAAACCTACTGACCGCTATTCCTACGTACATGCCTCCAGCTTTCACCCTGACCACACCACACGATCCATCGTCTACAGCCAAGCTCTGCGATACAACCGCATTTGCTCCAACCCCTCAGACAGAGACAAACACCTACAAGATCTCTATCAAGCATTCTTACAACTACAATACCCACCTGCGGAAGTGAAGAATCAGACTGATAGAGCCAGAAGAGTTCCCAGAAGTCACCTACTACAGGACAGGCCTAACAAAGAAAATAACAGAACGCCACTAGCCGTCACCTTCAGCCCTCAACTAAAACCCCTCCAATGCATTATTAAGGATCTACAACCTATCCTGAAGGATGACCCAACACTCTCACAAATCTTGGGAGACAGGCCAGTCCTTGCCTACAGACAGCCCCCCAACCTGAAGCAAATACTTACCAGCAACCACATACCACACAACAGAACCACTAACCCAGGAACCTATCCTTGCAACAAAGCCCGTTGCCAATTGTGCTCACATATCTATTCAGGGGACACCATCACAGGGCCTAATAACATCAGCCACACTATCAGAGGCTCGTTCACCTGCACATCTACCAATGTGATATATGCCATCATGTGCCAGCAATGCCCCTCTGCCATGTACATTGGACAAACTGGACAGTCTCTACATAAAAGAATAAATGGACGCAAATCAAATGTCAAGAATTATAACATTCATAAACCAGTTGGAGAACACTTCAATCTCTCTGGTCACGCGATTACAGACATGAAAGTTGCTATATTACAACAGAAAAACTTCAAATCCAGACTCCAGCGAGAAACTGTTGAATTGGAATTCATTTGCAAATTGGATACAATTAACTTAGGCTTGAATAGAGACTGGGAGTGGCTAAGTCATTATGCAAGGTAACATATTTCCCCTTGTTTTTTCCTACTCTCCCCGCCCCCCAGACGTTCTTGTTAAACCCTGGATTTGTGCTGGAAATGGCCCACCTTGATTATCATACACATTGTAAGGAGAGTGGTCACTTTAGATAAGCTATTACCAGCAGGAGAGTGGGGTGGGAGGAGGTATTTTTTCATGCTTTGTGTGTATATAAAAAGATCTTCTACACTTTCCACAGTATGCATCCGATGAAGTGAGCTGTAGCTCACGAAAGCTTTTGCTCAAATAAATTGGTTAGTCTCTAAGGTGCCACAAGTACTCCTTTTCTTTTTGCGAATACAGACTAACACGGCTGTTACTCTGAAACCTGTGTTTGAGTTGAGATTCTGCCTCTGAGAGGAACGGGTCCTTCCTCAGCCTCCCTATGTGCATGGGGAGTGTACAAAGCTACACCATCCTACATCTGGTCCATTTCTCCCTTACCCTATGGGGAACCCTGGGGAAGTAGTCCACACCCCAGGGTTTCCATGGGGCCCACAACAGTGGAGAAGCTCCTTCCTTTATCCTTCCATGTGCATCTCACAAAGGCAAGTTAGAAGCTGACCCTGGGTGTGTTAATTTTGATTGTGACAAACATTGGTTTTCATGAGTCGCAGGAAAATTGAGGCTGTTATAACTGTACATAAACACACTGCAAACATCATATAAAGGCTTCCACTGGTATGGACATTTAATTGTTTTTCATATTTTGTGGTGTTTTAAAGATAGGAAGCAGAGCTACATTGACAGAAGATGACACAGAGAGGTCACCCAAAGCAAGTGATGTGTTCATCAATAGCTAACCTTGAGGTTAAGTGGTAAGCATCAGTGGCATTCAGCTCGACAGACATAGCAAGAGATCATCTCACACTGCTGCAGTTTCAGAGATGTGCTCTCCAAAGCAGATCAAAGAAAAAGACAGACATACCAAAAATATGTTTTAAACTATAAAAACCTTTTAGTCACTTTATCATTTATCACCTGGCCACTGGATATTGTGCCATGTTCCCAATGAGGACAATCCTGTTCCACAAGTCTTATTCAATTCTCATATTTACAGGTATGACATAAAGCTGTTTCTGCTGGAATCTTTATTGCCTAGAAAAAAGGGATAGCCACACTCTTAATTTTCAGAAATGGCAGAGTTTTAATTGGGAAAAATTGTGTCAATGGCATCTCATTATGGGGAATAAACTGTTTGCATACATTTCTGTAAGGTTTTTTTCATTGCTGGCTTTCTCTTCCCCGCCCGCCCTTAAATGAAGTTAGTTTTCATGGAAGTTGCCTGACTGACAGATCAGGAGAGACAAGGAGCATGAGGAAATATCTTTTATTGAACCAACTTCTGTTGGTGAAAGAGACAAGCTTTCAAACAGGAGAATTAATTACTTTGTTTATGCAGAGAAGTAGGACAGCAGAGGTAGTAGAAGTACAAGCTTCTCCAGAGCTCTTTGGGGCAGCAAGTGTTTCTTACTATGTATTTGTGCAGTGCTTAGCACAATGGGGCCGTGATCACTGTTAGGCCTCCAGGTGCTACTATTATACAAATACTGGTAGAAAAACAATAAGGTACCCCAATCCTAGATATTCACTATAAGAATGGCCCTGTCTCTGAGGGGCATAAAAGACATTCAATAAGATTTAATTCTGTCATTGTAGAAATGTATTTCAAGAACAAAAAACTACTTGTACCTACCTACATGCAGCATCTGTCTAGGATACTTTGTTCAGGGACTAAAATAGTCATTTTTTAAAAGTTCTTCTGCTCCAGAGTAAGGTATCAGAGTGATAAGAAGAAAGGTGGACAGATTACCACCCATTATCTGTGTCATGCCTGCACACTTCTGCAGCAAGAGATTATTAAACACAAAGCTCCTAAAAACGACTTGAATTAATTACAGTGGCAACTCTCCCTGATACACACTCACTCTTCAAGGATGAAGGTTGCATTATAGACATCTTCCTGCTGGGGTTTAGGGTGGAATAGATTGGTAAAAGGAATGACCATGAAAAGAAAATTAGTATGTCAACATTTGACACCCATTTTGCTCAAATGTAGATAACTAAACTAGGTGCAAGGTAGTGAGAATTAGACCCCATCGTCTTACTTTGGATGTGATGTCATGAAGTTATACTTGCTCCTATTTTTCTGTGTTGTGATATCCCTGCTGTGTGACTAATGAACAGGCTCAGGGAATTAATTTTAAATGATTTGCTGAGGGTAAAGCCCTTTGGACTTGACAAATGCTTGAATCTGGATATTATTTGTTGTGTATGTCCAGTCTAGTCAGAACAGTCATTCCAATATCAAAAACAGTTTCACTGATTATTATACCATGTCTGTTAAGTTCCATTCTTATTATCAGCATTGTCATCAGTGCTGCTATTAGCATAACCTATCTTTGAGTTACTAACACTTGCCCACAGGTTTTTGGTGATCATTTAGTGGAAACATCATGTGATTTTTGCTTTGTTCTGATAGGTTACAACAAATCCTCTTTCCCCTACTCCCCCTTCATATTGTTGCTGCTCCTAAAGTGTGCTGGATTTTCCTACAAAACATTTATAGAATCCATCTGTAACTCACCAGTCAGTATGTGTTGTGTCCCCTCTGTGCCAGATCCACTCCACAAATCCTCATCAATAAAGCCTGGCTTTTTATCTCAAGCTGTAAAGATTTATACATTTCACTTTAGAGGTTTCCAGTTCGGTCCCTGGTGTCAGTCAAGAAGACAGCTGTCATGCATCCATTTTGCTGTGAAAACCTTTGTCCAGGACCTGGTTATTTCTTACTTCAGTCACTGTGTTCTCTTCCTTTTTGACCACCTGGATTCTCACCTGGCCCCTGATGAGGGCAAAATAATTTGATGCAAATGATGCAAAATAATTTAATTTAAAAATGTATTCAGTTTATCTAAAGAACATAAGAGCTACCACACTAGGCTGACCCAGTAGATGATATGAGAGAAAGCCTATTCACCCTTGATGACTTTGCACTCACTGCTGATCTAAGACACTTCACAAGAGATGGGGCTCTGACTCAGAGTTGCCCTCTGTCTTTCAGAAACACCTGCAGTTCTGTGGATTGATGCTGTGAGTGCAGATGCTCCTGATGAACCCTTTCTTCTGTGACCATCTCACTGTCTTTCTTATCCATCAAGCCCAAGACTAAATGGTCTTGTGTGCACAGGCTGTTCAGCTTTAGTCTGAGTTAATCAGCTCTTTTGCTGTATTCTGGCTCATTGTAAATCTGATCATTCCCAGCACTGACTTCTCACTCCTCAATTGCCATGTCAAACAAGTGTAATTTAATCTAGTTATTGACTGACTAACTCTATAATCCATAATCTTTTCTATCTTTCTCATGCTCCCTTGCTCTGATGCTTGGAGTAAAATCTGTTCAGTGTCAGGCTAGGGAGGCAAAGGCCTCCAGCGAAAGCATAAAAGAAAGGGCTCTGTCGATGATCGGGACAGAGCAAGCTCATAATGTATTAATCCACTGATACTCCATTGCCAAGGCTCAGGGGAATGTTTTTTTCTCTGTTTAGATAAGGAGGTTGAAAGTGCTGCCACCCTTCAAATTGTGCTGATGATACCAGAACTTAGTACTGCGGCCTCAGCATTAAGCCTGCCCCACGCTGTCCGTTGTGTTTATATTTAGCATGCCAGTGTGCATTGCATCATGAAGTATATCCAATGATCTCTCATAACATAACGCAACACAGTAACATGCTAAATTCAAACAGAAGGGGAACTGGGGCCAGACTAGGCCTCCATCTGCACCGCCTGGTTCAGCTTTGTCCTGAATTCAAGCGCCCCTCAGATGCAATTGTGGGTTCAACTACTGTTGGCCCAGACCCTCTGTAAGCCAGGACTCTGCTGAATTTTCCATCCACTATTTGGATGGAATTTTTGAGCATTGAAGTGCTAAAGGCCTCCTGGAAGATTCCTTTGTACTCTTGTAGGTCCGTGAGAATCTTTTCTGACACTTATCTGATCGAACCACAACCCAGGCAGTCTGAGCATTGCTCCTTCTCACCACTTCTTCTTGGCATGACAAAGTTATTTGTAACTCTTACTCAGATTTCTCTCTTTTGGGACAAATTGTAAAAGAAAATTGCCTGTGAAACAATGATTTACTTTTACAAACACTTCAGTGGTTAATGAAATAGGTATTCTTACACAGACCATTAACATCAGAAAATATTCGCTCAAGTTCGTTAGTGTCACAAGTTGGCAATAAATTCTAGTTTGTTCCTTTTAGTCTACTCCTCACTACCTTGGAACTGTTTCTGAGCCCATGCCTTTTTCTAAGCCTGTAAATAGTTTTTTTTTCCTAATTGCTAAATTGAAATATGAGGCGTTTTCACTATAGTTCCTTAACGTTAACATAAACCATAATGCACTGACTACATATACAAAAAACTAAAGATTTTAAGGTATAACTGGTTAATATTTTCTTTTTTAATGTTTAATTTCTCTATCTGCCTGGGTTCTTTTGTGTGTGCTCCACACTTGCCTAGCACAGACTGCCACCTTATCAGGACTGTTACCGGTTACCTACAGACCAATGCAGCAGAGAGCATACAGTTGGCTTATGCATGCCACTGGAAGTTCTGCAGTCAAAAGGTCAGTCCCAAAGGAGGAAAAGACTAAGAGCTCTACATGCTGCACAACTGGTAAGCCACTTCTCTGCACACAATGCATTTTACTAATAAGAAAAGGTAAGACATGGCCTTTAAAGGCTTTTTATAATTTGTTCTTTTCAGAGGTGAAGTATCCAGCAACATAGGCTGAATTCACACTAGAATGCGCTTCACGTAGCACTTGTTACTAAACCACTCCTAGAATACAGGTACAATCTGTTTCTTTTGCATACTTTATCCTGGGAACAAACCTGTCTACTCAGTGGCAGAAAAATAATATATTTTCCTTTTCTCTTGTTCTCCTGGTTTGTCGTTTCTTTTTTTCCTGTACCTTAGCTGCATTGTCTGTTCAATTAGTCTTCATTCTCATTTCAAGAGTATTGTCTATACTTCCCCTCACCCCTTACATTCTCCCTTTCCTCCTGATTTCCTTGTCATTTGCCTAGGCTGCCCAACTTCATGGTGTTTTCTGAAGACTCAATATTGTTAAAGTCTGATAAATAGGTATTTTCACATGGGAGCATATTCCTTGTCCTCTAAATCCTCAGTCCATCTGCTTATGACAGTGACTCTTGACTACACAGCTCCACTGGCTTTTCTGTCAGCACTGTTTGACTGTACTGTGGTTGTGGACAGATTTACTATCTCACAATTTGGATTATGAATGTCTACACTGAAAAAAAAAATCATCATGCAGCAGTGAGTCATAGAGCCTGGATCAACTGACTCAGGCTTGCACTATGGGACTAAAAATAGCAGTGTAGACAGTGATGAGCTGCCAGAAGCTGAAGAACCATTTCCTTCAGTCGCTCCGGGTCTTCGGCAGTACTTCAGCGGCACGTTCTTCAGTTGCTCTGGGTCTTCGGCGGCACTGAAGGACCTGCCACCGAAGTGCTGCCAAAGGCCCAGAGTGAGTGAAGGACCCACCGCTGAAGTGCCATCAAAGGCCCAGAGCGAGTGAAAGAGCTGCCGCCAAAGTGCCGCCAAAGGCTCGGAGCAAGTGAAAGACCCGCCGCTGAAGTGCCGCCGAAGGCCCAGAGTGCCGCTGGGTGAGTAAAAATTCTCAGGGGAGCTTCCCCAGCTGAGAGCTCAGACGTGATGGAAAGGACGGGCCCGCGGGCCGCGTGTGGCCTGCAGGCCACAGTTTGCCCACCCCTTTAACAACTGGTTCTAAACCGGCTTCAGAATTTAATAACCGGTTCGCGCGAACTGGTGCGAACCGGCTCCAGCTCACCACTGAGTGTAGACATTCCCAGTTGGAGTGGAGCCTGGGCTCTGACACCCTTCCTGCTCACTGTGTCTCAGAGCCCAGTCTCCAGCCCAAACAAAGACAGCTAAAGTGCTATTTTTACTGTAAGCATGTCAGCCCGAGTCATTTGACCTGGACTCTGAAAATCACTGTCATTTTTTTGAAGTATAGACATACTTTTGATATCTGTATAATTTTTAGCACTTTTAGTCTAGCTTTGTAGGTTTGTAGGTGCACTAAAAAAAATACGGCCACAATAATTCCTTAGTGATGCTGCTTTCTGAGCAAGCACATATTAACAGAACACTGACTCCTGCTACCCTTAAAAGAGACACTTTTCCACATTAAGATATATATGTGTGCATAAACTGGAAAAAATACAAAGGATCAAATTAACTGCTGGTTCAGATCTGCTGACTTCACTGGATTTTAACCAGGAATTAATTTAACCTAATGTTTTTGTGTAATAGAAAACACACAGGAGAATACCTAAAAATGGATGATTGACCATTACAAACCACAACACTTGTCTGAATCATGGTTATGTGTTTTTTTATTAATACCTACCTGTGGCAGGGCTAGTACCTCGATGGCCCCTTAAGTCAAGGGAGCGGGAGGTAACACAGCCTCTCTACACGCAAGTCTGAGTTCTAAACCCCTCTGTAGTTAGCACAGTGTGGCCCAAGGGCCAGAGTCCATCTACTTCCCCTTCCCTAGTGGGATAATGCAGCCATCCCGGCTCTTCTCCTGTCGGACTGTCATCTGGGGCTTGGCTTTCATTGGCTACTTTGGGGTCTCCCGATGTCCCCTCCACGGGGTCCTGTGGCTCTGTTTGGCCTAACAATCCATGTCTCCCAGGGCGGATTCTCCCCTTCTTCATGGGCCGTCCGCTCCACCCCCAGAAAGGTCAACGAAACCCGGCCAGTCGTGCCCCAGAATCACCAGGTAGGCTAACCTAAGGGCCACCCCAACTAGGCACCACCCCTCCTGTTGGGCTGCTGCTAGTCACACCCAGATGATGGGGTAAGATTTCACATCCCCATGTATACATTGCAGCCGTATCGGTGCCCCGGTGAGGCCGGAGTGCTCTACTAGTCCAGTGAGGATGACAGTCTGGCTGCACCCTGAGTCCACCAATGCCACAGTTGGAGTTTCCTCTACTCTCACGAGGATCACAATCTCCAGGCTCTTCGGTCCACTGCTAGGGCCGGCTCATAATTGCAGTCCATGTAAGGACACTCTCTCCTGAAGTGTCCTATTTGTCCGCACTTGTAGCACTGGTCCTGGCTCCCCTCGATGGGTGGAGTGGTTTGTAGTAGGCCCGATCCTCTCAATGATTCCTACTGGGCCCAGGGCAGGCGTGCCTCTGAGGGGCCCCATGTTCTGGGGGTTGTCGGAGACCCTGTCTGCCCGGCATATGACCCAGGGCTTCCCCTTCCTGTCTTACATAACCCTCCATCTGGAGGCCAGTCCCCCCTTCCTGAGCTCTTTGACTTGGGATCGCTCGCTTCTCCTGCTCGGCCGCCTTGTAGTCTTCGGCAAGGGATGTGGCCTCCGCGAGGGTCTTTGGGCGGTGCCACTGCACCCACTTCTTCCCTCTGGTGGGCAGGATCAGAAGGAACTGCTCCAGGGCCACAGCTTCGGCCACTTGGCAGCTAGTCCAGTGTTCCGGCTCTAGCTACCTCCAACAGAGGCTGCGGACCCACTGCGCCACTGCCCACGGTCTGGCCCCTGGCAAATATTTCTTTTGGCGGAGTCTCTGCCCATATGTCTCTGGGTTGATACCTGTCTAGTCTAGGATAGTGGCCTTAACCTTCTCATAGTGCAGCGCCTTCTTTGGATCAAGATTGCGGTATGCGGCCTGAGCCGATCACATTAAGTATGGGGCTAGAATAGTGGCCCAGTGTTTGGGGGGCCACTGATTGGCAGTAGCTACCCTCTCAGAAGTCACCAAGAAGGCCTCGGGGTCATCCCTGGGCCCTGTCTTTATAAGACACACCGGTGGTCGCCCAAGGCCATCCCCAGGCCCCGCTCCGGATTGGGTGGGTGAGGGACTTCGAGCCGTCCTCAACAAGGCTGCCACCTGTTGGAAGCTTTGGTCCTGATTTACTTGCTGCTGGGTGGCCAATTCCCAAAGCAGCTGTTGCTGTGATTGTTGTTGCTGTGCCGCCTGTAGTTGCCGCCTGCTGTTGCTGGGCAGCTTGTTGCTGCTGGTTTTCCAGCAGCCATTTCAGGAGCTTCTCCATCCTGTAGGTGTGGGTCCTTCTAGCAGGCCCTGGTCAGTGCCCACATTCTCCACCATGTGTCGCGGGGCTAGTACCTCGACGGCCCCTTAAATCAAGGGTGCGGTAGGTAACACAGCCTCTCTATGCCCAAGTCCACGTTCTAAACCCCTCTGTAGTTATCACAGTGTGGCCCAAGGGCCAGAGTCAATCTACTTCCCCTTCCCTAGTGGGATAATGCAGCCTAGCAGCCGGAGTCCATACAATGCACCCCTAGGGCAACGTGGCCCAAGGGCCAGAGTCCATCTAATTCCCCTACTCTGGTGGGGTAATGCAGCCTAGTGGCCAGAGTCCATACAAGGCACCCTTGAAGTCAGGGCTATGCAACCTAGTGGCCAGAATCAAAGAAGTAGGCCGCCACCTGGGGGTGGGTGGTGGCAGAGGTGGTAGGGGGGGACGCAGCCTCTCCCTCTCGACCAGTTCCCAGCCCAGGGCCCTGTCAGCAGTGAGCATGGTCACCACCCAATCAGCGGGGATCCTTCCTCAACACACTGACCTTCTTCAGGTACGAGGTATCACTCACTCCACCCCCCTGGGCCACTTCCTACCATGTGTCCTGAAGACAGGGTCCATTCGTCATCGGGGTCTCCAAGCTCTCTGGTGCAGGTAACTTGTTGGGACTCCGACTCCTGTCGACTAACTGTGGGCAATCGGTCTCTGGTCTGGGCCTCAGACTCTCTGGTTTCTGCAGTCTGGGGCTGAAGCGGCTCCCGGGCTGGAGCCCCCACCAAGCGTCCTTCTTCCCTGGCGGTCAGCCCTGACTGAGCAGCTTTGCAGGCTTTTATACCTGATTTCCAGGTGGAGCATACCCAGCGGAGCCTCAGGGGCAGGGTTTCTTCTGTTAGGAGGGAAGGATTAACCCCTGCCATACCACTGTGTGACCGATCTGCTCCATCACACTACCCCACAAAACAAAAATTTCATCCCAGTAAAACACTTGGAAATTTAATTAATGTGATTTTTTTTTTGTTTTGATTGTGGCTATACAACAATTTGCAGACTGATTTATCAGACTGCCCTGCAATTGCCTCCAGAAAGCAAACCAATTAAAGAAGCATATAAAAGCCAGAACATATTTCTATACTTCACTGAAATATTCCTAAATTTATATATCAAATATCTTTTACTGCAGTGAAGTCCCACTGCAGCTTTGTTGCAGTAAAGATAAAATTACAATATGCTATAAAGAGTGCTTCTATTCAATTTTAATTCACGGGACAGACAGGTAACTATGAGGCAAGGCACTTTAGCAGTAAATATGGGGTGACAGGTCATTAGACCAAATTTACTGCAATAGCAGATTGTAAGGAAGTGGTACAGTTGAAACACAGTAGCACTTTGTTAGATGACTACCTCAATTGTTAGCTTGAGACTAGTTATCACAAAGCACACTAGGCCACAGAATTTTTATATGTATTTTTTGCATATGCTTGTGAATATAAGGAGAGAGAGGGATATGGACGTATTGTGCATATGTCCATAAAATTTACTGGGGAAAGGTATACTTATTTTTTAGCTGTTTGGGGTTTTTGTAAGCACATTTCACCTCTGCAAAGGACCCTTTCTCTTTTTGAGATATGGGTGCAATTTCCTGTACAGTTACACCAAAGAGAAATTGGATGGATCTGAAAGGTCTTGATCCTGCAGCAATTTGCACAATAAGAATCACGGTGCATAAGGCTGTTGAAGTCCATCACATTTGCCCCAATCCACAACCGCCACCATGTTTGATAAGCTCTGCTACTCACAAGTAAGTTGAAAAAGGAGCAGGTTTTCTGAGAAGATAATAAATTAAGAATAGTCCTCATGATGTGTGTCCCTCCAATCCATTACTCCTGATACTAGCAAGAGTAATTTGGCACTTGAGCAGCAGCGCTCTCCTCAGTGCAGGTTCAGATCCTGCTGCATGCTGGGTCTACTTAAATTTTACCTGTTCCTTGTATGTGTAACACTCCACACTACAGAATATGAAATCAGGTCTTATGTCACAGCTCAGCAACTGACCCAAGGAGCTTCCCCCATGGGAAATGCTTGGAGATAGGATCTGTGAATGATCCAGCTCCACCCTGCACTCCCTCCCTGCACAAGTTTCCAATCCTCACTGCAGAGCCAAACTGCACTGGTTACGGTTGCACAGGAACCATCTGCAAAGGAGTGGGCTGGTTTTGTTGCTGAGTATCATCTACATGCAGTATTTGTAAAAAAAAAACTCCAGTATTTACAATGATTAGACGTTTCAAGAACTACTCAAAGATTCCTGAGAATTACAACCAACGAAGATTCCTCTTTTATGGAGAAGTACATCTTATTTAGAACCAAGTGCATTTTTCTCAGATTTTCTTTAAAACAATCATGGCAAACATATCCTCTTGCTTGTATTTTTCTTAGAATCTATGTAATGCAAAGACTGCATGTGCCACTTATTTAAAAATGCTTTGTTAAGGTTTTGTTGTGAAGCAATTGCTTGTGTCTGTTCACTGTTGAAAACTTAAGTCTCCATATCTTCCTAGCTTTAGTTTATCATTCAGAGTTTATAGAATCAATGTCACACCAAGGAAAACAACTTTTCCTTTTTCATCTCCCCACTGTGTGTCTATATCTGTTACAACTACTGGTTCAAAGCTTTTTCTGCCCCTTCTGGGTCTCTGGTGAAATGGCTGGATCACTGACATTTTTCATCCTTGATGTTCTCAGCAATTTTTTTTTTATTACATTGTAAAGATCATCTGGTTCAGTTTCATGTGTGACAATAATTCTTCTTGCTCCTTTGCCTTTGCATCTAAAAAGTGGCAAGTTTTTTTTCCTCTTCTTTCATGGTCAGATAAAGGATCTTAGAGGCTGCCTTTGGGATTATAGGAGGGTTTTTCTTGAAGAAACTATGCACACTTTCATTGCGGGCTTAGGATTTATTGTCTTTTTGGGAGTGGAATGTTGAACCACTCATATTTTATGTACTTGAATTTGTCGGAAGCTATAAAACCATCCTAAGGGATATTAGTGGACTGCTAATGCCCCCTATGGAACCAGGACTGAAAGACAGAGTTTTATTTTGACAAAGACCAGGATACTGGGAAATATGCTGGCCTACCATCTTCTAGAGAGGAAAGATAGGCTTGTGGTTAAGGCACCAGGCTGAGACTTACGCAATCTGGCTTCAATTTCTGCCTCTTCCATGGACTTCTTCCGTGACCTCAGGGGAGATTTTAAAAGACACAAATGACAGGCACCCGTGAAAATCAATAATATTTAGGTGCTTAACTGTCACTTTGAAAATCCCTTTGAAAATCTCCTCCTTAGTATCTGTGTGCCTCATCTCCCACTCTGTACAGTGTGGGTATTACTACTTCTTTCCTGTCTCTGTCTCAACTTTTTAGACTAAACTTTCCTAGGCAGGGACCATATCTTCATGTTTTTGAGGTCAGTGCCTTGCACAGTAACCCCCTTCCACAGACACACACATATTTTGGGGCCTCTAGGCTCTACTGTAATGCAAATAATAAAAATGTCTAATACCTCTGTTTTTACTAGTATTTAACACAAGAGCTAGAGTACTTCCTAAGGGATGACTCAGGATTCACAAGTTGCACTCCCTGATCCCTGATGAGGTGCAGTGATGCTCACACATTCTTGCTGAACTACACTCTGATCTACACTCTGAGATCCTGATGCTCTACACTGGTTTTACACTGTGCCCACTCCAGTAGAGGCACTCCTGCTTTACAGCCATGTAAGTGAGCTGAGAATCAGACCTGGGTTGTGCTTCAACCTACATTTTTAACATTTGAGTTCCTGCCAGCAACAGGGGGAAAATTATCTGTTTACTTTTAATAAAATCACATTGCTTTCTAATTTCTTCATTATTAAAAAAAAATCTCACAGTTTAAAAAAAACAAACTTTAGGTATTCTAAAAACATTTAGAACACAAAACTCTTGAAGTTTGTTCTGCTGAATATATAAATTGGTTTATATATATATATATATAACAATGTGTTGAAAAGTTACCAACTGAATCAGATCAGCATAGGTGCATTGCTAGATACATATGGTTAAATTGTAAATTGGAATGTAGAAAAGGAAGTAATGTTCAATAGCTAATTCTGTTCTGTATTTGGAATGAAGCAGGAGATTGAATCTATCGCATATGATATTGTAGACACCAAAGGAAAATTTACCATCTGTAACAAAGTGAATGTGAGGCAGTATCTGCTAAAATTAAGTATTTTCGAATCACCAAGCCCAGGTAACTTATCTCCATGAGTCTTAAAGGAACTAGCTGAGGTGCTCTGTGAACCCCTGATATTTTTGTTGTTATTTTTTTAACAAATCTTGAAAATTTTGGGAAATGCCTAAAGACTGGAGGGCTGACAACATCGATCCAATATTTAAAGAAGGGTATGACCCAGACAACTGTAGGTTCCTTAGCCTGATGTCAACCCTGGGTAAAATAATGGAATGGTTAATTTGGAACTCTGTTAATAAAGTTTTGGAAGCTAAAAACATAATCAATGCCAGTCATCACTGTTTCATGGAAGGTAGGTCTTGTCAAACAAATCTGTTGTCTTTTTTTGATAAAATTACAGGCCTGGTTGATAAATACAGTTGTGTCAGTAGAGTATAGTTGGATTTCACCAAGGCATTTGACTTAGCACCACATGACATTTTGATTAAAAATAAATCTTACATTATATGAAATTAACAGGGTCCACATTACATGGATTACAAACTGCGTTCCTAACACACTTCAAAATTTAGATGTTAATGGAAAGCTATCAATGAGCTGCACCATTTCTATCAGGGTCCCCCAGGGATAAGTTCTTGGTCCAACACTATTTAATATTTTTAGAAATTATCTAGACAATGACACTAAATCTTTACTTGTAAAGTTTGCAGATGGCACAAAGATTGTTGGGTTTGTGAAGGAGGAAAAGGAGGAGGAGTTAGTATTACAGAGTGATCTGAATTTTCTGATTAAATGGTCACAAGCAAAAAATCATTTTAATGTTGCCAAATGCAAGGTAATATATCTAGGAATAAAGAATGTAGGCTATACCTACAAGTTAGGAAAGCAGTGACTTTAGAGAAGGACTTAGAGGTCATTATAGATAATCACCTCAGCATGAGTTTTCGGTGCAATGCTTTGGGAAAAAAATGTTAATGAAATCCTTGGATGTACAATAGAACCTCAGAGTTACAAATACGTCAGGAATGGAGGTTGTTCATAACTCTGAACAAAATGTTATCGTTGTTCTTTCAAAAGTTTACAGCTGAACATTGACTTAATTCAGCTTTGAAACTTTACTAAGCAGAAGAAACATGCTGCTGTTAGCCATCTTAGTTTAAAGGAAACATGCACAGAAACAGTTTCTTTACCTTGTCAAATCTTTATTTTTAAACTTTCCCTTTATTTTTTTAGTAGTTTGTCTTTTACACAGTACTGTACTGTATTTTCTTTTGTGTGTGTGTGTATGTCTCTGCTTCCTGATTGCATAATTCCAGTTCCAAATAAGGTGTGTGGTTGATTGTTTGTAACTCTGGTGTTCATAACTCTGAGGTTTTACTGTATAACTAGGGGAATATCAAGTAGAAGTAGGTAAGCGATCTGTACACAGCATTAGTAAGACCACTACTAGAATATTGTGTCTGGTTCTGGTGTCCACACTTGAGGAAGGATGTAGAAATACTTGAGTGAGTCCCAAGGAGGCTACAAAAATGATCTAGGAGGTAGAAACAAGCCTTATGATGTGAAGTTTAAAGAGCTTGAATTTTTCAGCTTATCAAAGAGAAGGTTGAGAGTGACTTGATCATCGTATCTAAACATTGAACATTTTTGATAGTGGGGGCACATTTCAACCTTGCTGCTAAAGGCATAACAAAAGAGAGTATCTGGAAGTTGAAGTTGGACAAATTCAACCTTTAAATAAGATGCAATTTCCTAGCAGTAAGGGTAATTAAAATTTGGAACAGGTTACCAGGGGAAGTGGTGGACTTGTCATCAGTATGAGTCTTTAAAATAAGATTACGCATCTTTCTAAAATATGCTTTCATCCAATTCTGGGAGAAATTGCAGGGGGGTGGGCTGGATGGTCATGGTGGTCTCTTCCGTCCTAGGAATCTGTGAATTGCCCTGGTTATCCCTTTCATTCATGGGGAGAACAGAATTGCCTGCATTGCCCTCAACGTGCTCATAACCCATAGACAATTACTATAAGGCAATCACATGCTTCAGGGGTTCAGGGGTCAAGAAGGATTTATTTCCCTTGTGGACAACTGGCCAGATGTAATCTGGGTGATTCCTCACAACCTCCTTCATCTGAAGCATCAGAGATTGGCCATACCTGGAGATAGGACACCAGATAGGGTGGACCAGTGCTCTGAGGTGGTACATCTAGGCATGACTCACTTAATAATTTCCCACTATTGCAGGGACCTTTTGGCTACTGGTGGCACCTTGCGTGCTCCTGTTCTCTGACTGTAGCACATACCAGTTCAGTCTTCAGTGGACTAAAGATCTTTAGCCTAACTAAAATCATTGGAGTTTGTATAGGGGTGAAATTTAATATTCTGTGATATACAGGAGGTCAGATTAGATAATCTAATGGTCACTTCTGGCCTTAAAACTCTATAAAATCTCTATGACATCTATGAAATATTCCACTGAATCAAGACCCTGCTTATATTTATCAAGTCTTTTTGCACAAGTGGGTTGTATTCATTCATCTTTCCAGCATGCATCAGATGGCTTCGTTCTGTTATAAAAACCCTGATTAGAAGCCCTTCTTTTTTCTTCTTTGGGTACAGTCCTGTATTACATTGATCAGTTGTACTCAACAGTTTGAAATAAAGTTTTTATACTTCATGAAAGATGGGTCTGTTGGGTCTAAGTTTATATAATGGAGTCTGCTTATTGTGAACTTGGTCATTTTTCAGTTTTCATTCAGTTGAACAATTGAAATAGTCCATGAGAAAATTCAAAGAAAACAAGCATTTTTGAGAGAAAATAGATAGAATTTTTCTATTTTTCTTCAGCTCTCAAGATAAGCTACAGCTGCCATGATGAAAGAAGGTGAACACATCCAATAGTTTTGCATATGAAAAAGGCAAGTAAAATAATTATAGTGTTTTAATAAGGATGTTTAATGAGTACTTCTTGGGTTCCAAATTCTCCCTAAGTGACATTTAGCTTTTTGAGTGACAGAAGATTTTCTATGGCGTGCTTGAGTGAGTGGAGCAAGTTTTTCAGATTCAGTTTTCCTATCACTACTAATGATAGATTAAGGCTAATGGTACATAACACTTTCCAACCAAGTCCCCAATGTTATCTGTCCAATATGACAGAGCAAATCCTTGGTACAGCTAGGACCCTGATTCACAGTCCCATGAATCACCAACAAAACTATCTTCTAACAATAGCTATTGAAGACATCAGATAGACTGTGACAGGGGTTAAACCTTCAATAAGCCTGACCTATGTCATGTGTTTGGGCAGGGAATAAAGATGGGCTCTTAACAGTACTTCTGTGTGCCACACCTTCATTAAATCATCCTCTCTTTATTTGTTTGGTTTTTTTTTTTTAATTTAATTTATTCCATTCCCTATTTTACCACTCCTATTGATGTATCAGCTAGAAGCCCCTGTCAGAAATCAGGACCCCATCATGCTGGGCACCATATAGACCCATAACAGAAAGACAGTCCCTGTTTCAAAGAGTTTGCTCTTCCTGTTTTTTCCCTTCCACAATTGTCTTTCTTTGCCCACCCTCTGATCTTTCTCTTCCCATCCTCCTGCAATAGTCTGGTGTCCTCTTCCCTTAATCTTCCCTTTCAGTTTGTCTCCTGCTCTTCAATTTTTGTTCCCTCCTGGTTCTGTCCCCCTCTCCCTATTTTATCCAACCCTGAAGGGTTCATGTTTAGTTATTCCACCTGGAAGCAGGCAGGGCACACCCTGACTGTTTTGTAGAAGCAATGCACACATTGCTCTATCCAAGGACAAGGGCTAGATATGAACCATGAGAACTTGATTATTGGGACAGTGACTGTGGGAAGCTTTCTTAGCCTGGGCTCAAGGCCTGAGAACCAGGATTGTAGTAGATAAAAGATGGTAAATAAGTATATTAATCAACGTCATACATTCCTTTGTGTATCTTTTTGCGGTAGCAGTGTGTAATGCTTAGGGGGGAGAAATATAATAAAAGGAGAAGGTGGAAGGCGGGGGGGCAGAACAGCCCATCTCAGCTGACCAGCCTGCTTGCTTGCATAAAGCTGTGTTCTGTCTCATCATTGAACCGCCACAACTGGCGCCCAAACGTGGGGCCCTCAGCACTCACCTCGCCCGGCAAGGGTTTCAGACGCGTCACTCATCCGCTTCGTGGATCCCGGTGAGTATTTTTCATTGTGGTAAGTATGGGAAACTCCCTCTCTGCTTTGCAAGTGCAACACCGCAATGAGCTGCAGTATTTGCTGCGTAAGACTCAGCATGACTGCCCCACTCGAGCACTTACTCTCCTGCTACAGGAGGTGAGTGCCCAGTGCCCATGGTACCCTGAAGTCAGAAGCCTTAAGCTAGCGGACTGGGAGCGATTGGGCCAGACATTGCACGAAAAGCCTCGGGCGCCCGTGCAGGCTTTACATGCCTGGCACCTCTGTCGCGACGCGATACAGCGTGTCACCTCGGATAGGCCCTCTCTCACGAGGCTGGTGATCTCGCCACGCCCGTCGGCTCCTGTAGCCATCCCCGTTGCAGCTCTCCCCCCTTCTACCGATGCAACCCAGCGTGTCGCTTCGGAAAGACCCTCTCCCGTACCCACAGCCCCCCCTCTCCCTGCTTTGCCCCCAGTGTCTTCATTACCACCGCCTCCCTTGCCTTTCCCACCGGAGCCGGTGTGTGATCACCCTCCGTCTGTGGGGCCCCATGCTCCGGGGCCCCCCGGAGGGTCATCTGCATCTGCTCAGAAGCTTTTGCTGGTGCAACAAATGGTTCACGCAGCGAAAGCTCGATCAGATCTTACAGCGGAGGAGCTGGCTGATCTGGTCTCAGTTTGCCCGGTGACCTGGAAGAATGATGACCAGGGCAACCCCGTGGGCACCTGGACCACTTTGCCATACTCGGTGGTTAGAGAGGTAAAGAAAGCAATTCGTGAGTTTGGCCTGACTAGCACCTTTGTGCGTGGTCTCATTGAAGGGATAGGTACTGGGTACTCCCTAATCCCTGAGGATTGGAAAACGCTGCTGCGCATGATGTTATCACCCAGTCAGTATGTTATTTGGATTAGTGAGTATCGGCAGATGGCAGAACGCCAAGCTCAGGTACATAGAGAGCACGGTATCATTTATGAGCATTTGGCAGGGGAGGGCCCGTTTGCTACTATTGAGATGCAGTCTCAACTCCCTCAGGCCGTCTTCCCCATTATTTCCACCTGTGCCCAGCATGCTTTCAAGAAGGTCCCGGATTCAGGCAAGCCTACCAAAAGCTTTGTCAGTATCCGTCAGGGTGCCTCAGAGTCCTTTTTGGATTTTACCAACAGATTGCATGAGGCTATCCTCGGACAGGTGGATAACACTGAGGCAGCTCACAAGCTCCTGTTAAAATTGGCAGTTGAAAATGCAAACGAGGATTGCCGCCGTGCTCTCCAGGCAGCACAAGCCTCTGGTATTTTAGAGCTCTCAGACATGCTGCGGGCGTGCCAGAACATCGGCACACAAGCCCACAAGGCTGGAGTTCTGGCTGCCGCCCTGAGAAAAACCGGGAAGGAGGGGAAGCGTTGTTACCGCTGTGGTAAGGAGGGTCATTTTCAGCGGGAGTGCCGCTCATCTAAGGCACCAGCCCGACCCTCCAAGAAGTGCCCCAAGTATGGGAAAGGTTATCACTGGGCTAATCAGTGTCATAGCGGGTCGGGAAACCGCGCGACGGGTTCCCCCCGAACCCAGGGCCAAAGGGGGGTGTTTCCTACTCAGACAATCGCTCCTCTGCCTTGGAATCCGTAGACTCTATGAGAGCGGCGACTGCTGGAAGTGCGGGGCTTGATTTGATCATGCAGGAGGACACTGACTTTCGGCTGCCAGGGGAGGTCTGTGCCATACGTACACAGGTGACGGGACCTCTCCCTGCCGGCTTTGTCGGTCTTGTTCTCCCTCACTCACATGCTGGGAAACAGGGCTTTTTTGTCATTCCAGGGGTCATTGATGCTGACTACACAGGCATTATTAAGGTTCAGGTGTGGACTCATCTTTCACAGTCGCTCCCGCGTGGACGGTCAATTGCACAATTGATTTTAGTCCCCTATCAGGTGCCAGCTGCCGAGGATCGAACTCGGGGCGGAGGCGGCTTTGGATCGACGTTGTCTCACTCACCATCTCACAGCGCGTCTTCTCCACTTGTTGCTCTGACAATGTCAGTCCGCCCCTCGAAACCTCAGTTAACACTTCTCTTAAATGATGTTCCTTTTACAGGGCTGGTGGACACTGGAGCTGACGTTACGGTGATTCGTGATCTGGAGTGGCCGGTCAGTTGGCCTATGGTTCCTTCTAAAGAATTGTGGGGGATCGGGGGTAGTAAACCCGGGCGCCAAAGTTTGTCTTGGGTCACAGTCTCTAAACCGGGAGGCCGTACCCTTGCTACTATCCGCCCTTTTGTACTCCCTGTCCACCTCAATATTTGGGGCCGTGATTTACTTACAAAGTTAGACACCACCCTCAATATTAACAGCTGATGGACCAAAAACCTCCCTCACCCACCGTGCCCTCCGCATTACCCTTGGTATGGCAATCCTTAGAGCCCGTATGGATTGACCAGTGGCCCCTCCCTCTAGAAAAGCTAAAAGCGCTTCATTCGCTTGTGCAGCAGCATTTGCAAGCACAGCGATTGGAGAGCTCAACTAGTCCCTGGAACACCCCGGTGTTCGTTATTAAGAAAAAAATCGGGTGCTTGGCGGCTGGTACATGATTTAAGGGAAATAAATAAACACATCCAACCTATGGGTCCCTTGCAGTTTGGCTTACCAAATCCAAATTTAATTCCTCAAACCGATCAACTTTGTGTGTTAGATTTAAAAGATTATTTTTTCACCATCCCCCTTTGTCCACAAGATCGCGAAAAATTTGCATTTACGGTGCCACAATATAATAATCAGCAACCCTCTCAAAGGTATCAGTGGAAGGTCTTGCCCCAGGGAATGCAAAATAGTCCAACCTTATGTCAGCTTTTTGTGGATCGGGCCCTTGCCCCTTTCCGTGCCCGGTACCCTACGCTAAAGGTCTACCATTACATGGATGACATTTTGCTTAGTGGTCCCCGGGTCACGGCACAACAGCTTGAATCTTTGTCTCAGATTCTCGGCCAAAATGGCCTGTTAGTGGCACCAGAAAAAATCCAACGCTCTTATCCCTACCACTACCTCGGACATAAGGTTTTACAAACCTATGCTGCTCTGGTTCATCCAGAATTAATTCTACCTCAACCCCTAACCCTTGTTAAATTACAACAGATTTTGGGTCATTTAAATTGGATTCGGCCCTACTTTCGTCTCCCCACTTCAATGCTGCAGCCGTTGTTTGAGCTCCTGCGTGGAGCCCAGGCACCGGGTGCAGTTATTGCCATCACTGAAGAGCATATTGCCTGCATTCGACAGATCAATGCAGCATTGAGTCAGCAGTTTGTGGACAGACTCCCAGAGGTCCGTCCCTTACGGTTGGTTCTTCTTGCCACCCCTCATACGCCAACTGCGGCTCTGTTTGTACCCCATACAGACACAGCCGTCTCTATTATAGAGTGGCTATACCTTTCATCCACCCCTCCTCAAAATATTTATCCGTATTTAGATGCCCTATCTGATCTTGTTCGTAAAGCCCGCCACCGTGCAGTGCAACTCACTGGCACTGATTTAGTTGCCATTGTGCTCCCCTTGTCCCGTACTGAATTTGACTCCTTGTGCCACACCTCCTTGGCCTGGCAGGTTGCTCTTTGTGATTATGTGGGAGAGATTTCTTACAATCCTCCAAAAGATCCTCAGTTGGTCATTACCCAAAAGGTGCCCCTAATTGTTCATCATCTTAGCCGCTCTCAACCCATTGTTTCCGCTGTCACTCTTTTTACTGATGGCTCTCCTCACCGAGGTGTAGTCACTTATCAGTTGGGTGACCCCCCTCATTGGCATTCTCATTTTACACTGCCTCAGCGTTCTGCACAGTGTTCAGAATTGGCTGCTGTTATTTTGGCCTTTCAACTTTTTGCTGATTGTCCCTTTAATTTAATTGTGGATACCCATTATGTTTATCAGGTAATTGATCATTTACCCCTTGCCCTCATTACCCCTCAGGTTGATGCGGACCTCCTTCGCCTGTTTTTGTCTTTGCAGCATCTTATTGCCACTCGTCATTTCCCTTACTTTGTTGCTCATATTCGCAGTCATACCCCTCTGCCTGGGCCACTCACTGAGGGCAACGCACGCGCCGATCGCGCGTTGCGTGGTCAGGTAAATTCCCTTTTTTCTGACCCCATTGAAAGCCATGCCTTTTTTCATCAGTCTGCCTCTGTTTTGGCCCGGCAGTTTCACATTCCTGCTGATCATGCACGTTCCATTGTTCGTTCCTGCCCTTACTGTGCTGCTGCTGCTCCTACCTTTTCTTATGCCGTTAACCCCAGAGGTACCGCAGCAAATCAGCTGTGGCAAATGGATGTTACTCATGTGCCACAATTCCGCCCCTATTCATTTTTACATGTTTCCATTGATACTTATTCGGGCTTCCTTTGGGCAACCCCACAACGTGGGGAAGCCACTAACAAAGTTATTCACCATTTGCTGGCCTGCTTTTCTGTTATGGGTCGCCCCTGCCAAATTAAAACAGATAATGCCCCAGCCTACTGCTCTGCAGCCCTCTCCACCTTTTGTGCCCGCTGGGACGTCCGTCTTAAACACGGAATCCCTTATAATTCCACGGGCCAAGCCATTGTTGAACGTGCCAATCGCATGCTCAAAACCTTGCTTGATAAACAATTGAAACAAGGGGAGCTGCGTCTCCGAACCTTAGGAGACATTCAACAACAAATGCATATCCTCTTGTTTACTTTAAATAATTTAACACTGAATGCAGATCAGCAGACCCCTGCGGATCGGCATTTTCACAAACCTGAGGTACTGGAAAGACCGCGTGTCTTTTACCGTCAGCTGCCCGATCCACAGTGGCTGGGCCCAGTACCTCTAATCACTTGGGGTCGGGGATATGCTGCTGTGTCTCTCCCTGCAGGACCGTTGTGGGTTCCAGCTTGGTGTGTGCGACCGGCACTTAAACAACATGGCATGGCACCAGGGACTGTCGAATCCCATACCAGAGTTTCAGCTGACTTTAGAGGAGACCGCGTTGCCCCCCGAGTCGACAACGACGGGACGGAAACGGAGGAGGCGTAGTGTCCCAAACCGGCCCGACATGGGGAGCAGTAAAAGCATTGGTCACCGCGGCCCAACGAAGACTGGCAGCAGATCAACAGCCAGAGACTCCTGAGACTTTGTTTGTGGCGATTCTCGCCCAAATCACTGCTAATTCTGTGATGATTGTGTGCCTTTTGTGTCTGCTATTTCCTGTAGGGGTTGGCTCGGAAGCGCTTCCCCCGTTACGAGCCCAAATGACATATAACATATGGGAAAGATTGGCTTCCATAGCAAATGTTACCCACTTTTGTCTATCTAATTCTGTAGCAGCCGGAGATTTGTTAGGTACATGCCTTATTCCAGTATGTCATCACCCTGAGGAGATGGAAAATAAGACACTGTTTTCTGCTTATGCGAATCTTTCTTCCCAGTACTCTAGCATGGCTAATTGGGGTCTGGCCAACTATACTCTGCCTCGTACGGCTATATCCCTCCACACACCGTACCCGGCCGGGGCTGACAATGTCACCTGTGCGCGTGTAGTTAACTGTACTAGTACAAAGGTGCCCTTGGGCTGTCGAAAAATTTCTCAACCCCTTTTAAATTGTTCCCATGATGTTAATGTTTCATACAATTATGGCCATATTATCCTACCATCAGGATAGTTTTTTACTTGCGGTTCACGCACCTTTAATTATATTCCTGCAAACTTAAGTGATGGCACCCTTTGCTGTCTTAGTAGAATGACACTTATATTGCCTTTTGCCGGTCAAAAGCGTAGTAGAAGAAGTGTACCCCTTTCAGATGATTGTATTGCAGATGTTGAGCTTTTTAGTCGTGTTGAGTATACTGCTTTAGCGGCCTCTATTGTTGAGGTCCCCGCGCTTGCCATGTATTCAGCCAGAACTTTAAATAACCTGGCATGCTTTGCAGCAAAGGCAATTAATACAACATCCCAGGCTATTGCCTTATTTAACACAGAATAACACGAATTAAGGGATGCAATCTTGGATAACAGAGCAGCCATTGATTTTCTGCTCCTGAAACACCATCTAGGCTGCTCCACGTTTCAGCACATGTGTTGCTTTAATTTAACTGATAATAGTCGCTCCATAGAAACTAGACTGGCTGAATTGGCCAATCTTACAACACACATACGCCAAGATCTGGGGTTTGAGGGTTTTTGGAATTGGCTTACAGGTTGGCTGCCCTCTCTAGAATGGCTGCGACAGCTTTTCGGTTATGCTGTGTTTGTAATCATTGGGCTTATTTTTTGCTGCTGCTGTGTACAATGTATTCCTTCCTTGTTAAGACTTTGTGAAATTTCGCCCTGGAAAGCTCCCCAAGTTATGTCCTTGTCTGTCTGGGAGTTAAATAGCATGACAAAACAAATTGACGGCTACCATGAGATGGCCGAATATCATTAAATAAAAAACGGGGGGATGAAGGGTTCATGTTTAGTTATTCCACCTGGAAGCAGGCAGGGCACACCCTGACTGTTTTGTAGAAGCAATGCACACATTGCTCTATCCAAGGACAAGGGCTAGATATGAACCATGAGAACTTGATTATTGGGACAGTGACTGTGGGAAGCTTTCTTAGCCTGGGCTCAAGGCCTGAGAACCAGGATTGTAGTAGATAAAAGATGGTAAATAAGTATATTAATCAACGTCATACATTCCTTTGTGTATCTTTTTGCGGTAGCAGTGTGTAATGCTTAGGGGGGAGAAATATAATAAAAGGAGAAGGTGGAAGGCGGGGGGCAGAACAGCCCATCTCAGCTGACCAGCCTGCTTGCTTGCATAAAGCTGTGTTCTGTCTCATCATTGAACTGCCACACAACCCCCTTCCTATCTCTCCCCACACTGTTTCCCTGTCAGGTCCTGTCTCTCCCAGCCACACATGTGCAGTGTCCCTCCCCCATGAAGCTCTGCTCAGGGTGGTATATGCGGCTTCTGTTCTACAAGGCTACATGTTCTGCAAGGCTACATGAGTAGGAGGTAGAAGATGCAGGTATCTCTCTCTCTCTCTCTCTGCCTGCCCACCTGCCAGCCCTACATTGATGCAGGAAGAGGTACAGTGGAGGTAAATCAATCACCAGCAGGAGCAATGAGTTGGGCAAAGAAGCCTTGTCTGCCTGCTCAGCAGTACTGAGAGTAGTCTTCTAGTGTCTGGGAGGAGGAACTGCAGGGGAAACCTCACTCCCTGCAGCCCCGTTCAGCAGTAACATTTCAGATAGGATGACTGATGGTAGGCCTAATGCAAAGCCAGTTCAAGTCAATGAGATTTTTTCCATTGACTTCACTGGGCTTGGATCAGTCTCATAATGTCAGAAGGAGACAATGTGTGACCATTATATCTAATTATTAGTATTAATTATTTGTATTATGGTAATAGCTATTACAGTACTGTCTACAGTCCCAACTGAGATTTCAGCCTCTTCATGCTAGCCACTTTACAAATAGATGCTAAGAGACAATTTCAGGCTTGTATCGCTTTCAGTCTAAATAGACAAGAGAGACAAATGGTGCGCAAAAATAAATCCTGCCCTTACATAGTGTGGAACTGAGGCAGAGAAAGATTAAGTGACTTGTCCAGGAACACACACAAAGATCGTGGGAGATTTGGAAATCCATATAGAAGTGCAAATTATGGATGTGTTTGTAAGTGGTATTTCAAGGAAGTACAACTAAAGTTACAGATCAAATCAGAGCTAACACTAGAAGAAGCTGGTAGAATGCCTTGTTAATTGAAACTTATTAAGCAGAAAAATACAGTGCTGGGAACAGATGGATGATGATACTTATTAGTCAATTCAATTAAAGCAAGCAAGCGAGAGAGAGAGAGAGAGAGAGAAGCAATCAAATAAGTTCCAGAAAAGTGGAAGATGGGGAACTAGTATAAGGCCAGGTTGTGTCATGTGCTGACTGTAGTTGCAAGCATAGGCTGGGGGAAAACTGCTCAGCAGCAAACAAGAAATACCACAGACAGACTGGGCACTTTCAGGTGGCTGACTATACTAAAATGGGGAGTGAAGTAGCTGAAAGTAGACAGGAAAAGGAAGCATTCTTTTTTGGGACTGATTACATGTGAAAAGGATGCAGATGCATTTTGGCAGGTGTAACTACAGCTGTTTGGCAAAACGGTGGTATTCAAGATTGACAGAGCAGCAGATTTCAATATAACACTTATAAAAGATAACAGGGCCTCACACAGCAAATATAGCTAAAGACTATAGTGATTCATTTTTAAACCAATGCAGGGAAATTACAGTATCTAGAAAAGTTCATGGCACAGACAAAATGCAGTAAAAAAAACCTATGAATTGAATTAGTGACTTCATGGTGTCAGTTACGTGTATAAACAATTGACTGGGGCCAAAGCATAGCTGTGAAATGGGTTTTGTGCATGGAGGAAGTACATCTAGATGTCTTTGGGGATATCGGTTTGGTTAAATGAGCCAGTGAAAAATTAACCTAAAGAAAACGCTAGTGCCTGTAGTGTTGCTTACTCCTGGCCTAGTGCCATTTTCATTGCTTTCAAAAATGTGGAGGAAGAAATAATGAAAATGAAAAATGTGGATGTCAAAGAGAAAGTTAAGAAGACAGCTGATTGATGTGCACCTGTGATTCCTGTGACAAGAGAGAACAGAAGAGTAAAATTTGCTTAGATCTTGGGCAGTTGAATGAGAAAGTAGGAAAGATGTATTCATCTGTCATTAGAAGATGCTGCTGCAAAAATAGCTGGGGCCCATGAAGTCTCTTCACTTCAATTCCTAAATGCTAATGGATTTTGGCAGATCTGATACTTTACATCTATGCAGTGAGAGAACTAAATTCACTCTGGGCCAGATCCTCAGCTGGTCTAAATTGGTGTATACTCATTGAAATGGAGTTTTGCTCATTTACACCTGCTGAGGATCTGGCCCCATATTTATTTCCCCGTTCTGGAAATTGTTCTTAATTAATCCCATTTGGAATCACCCCGTACCAGAAATATTCCAGAGGAAAATAATTGAGATGTGGGAGGAGCATGCGGATGCAATAGTTAATGGCATTATTCTACACAGAGAGGGATACAGTGTGCATTTACCTAGTTAATATGTAACCCTGAGAGAATCTGAATAAAAATAATTAAAACAAAAATGGAAGTTTAAGGAAAGTGAAATTGAGTATTTTTACAGAGTGGAGTAAATTTAACCCAGCTGTTCCAGAGCCATCCATACTCTGGTATCAATAGAGTTATACCAATAGATTGATAAGATTAACTTTCTGGCAGATTTTTCTACCACAGTTTAACTCTCTATGATCTCTTTCAATAATTCAGATGCTGGGGAGATCATAGAAAGGATTTGTGCCAGCACATAGCATTCTGTGATATCTGAAGATTGACAGTGGTGAGAACCAATTTAGTTTTGGTGCAGTACATGGGGAAAGGCTTCTTCCAACTGTATTTTGTTCCCAATCATTAACTGTTTCAGAAAAGAAATGCTCAGATAGGGAAGGAATGTTTAATAGGGGTAGGGTTCAGTGAGCAATTTACATACCATCTATATAGATCATAATTCTTCCATCTTCTAATAAACCACATACTACTAGCCTCCTTGATCAAGACCCCAAAAATGGCACTCACCTGCCTCAATGGGTGGGCGAACTTGATTGGGCCAATTAGGGACAATCTCAGCAGCGAGGGAGAGAGACACTTGCTAAGGGACACCAGGTAGTTCCTCCTCACGTGGAGTCTCTGGCAGCCATTGGCCAGCTTGCAGGGGTGTGCGGGTTGGCCAGCATTCCCAAACTCCCTAGATTTAACCCAGTGTAGAGGCCATATGGAGCTTCTTCCAACCCTGTTCCAGCAGTGACACTCTGTCCATCCTGAACTATGAATGGGAACCTGTTCTGACAGATGCTGCAGATCTATCCAATCACATGCTTGGGGGTCAAGAAGGATTTTTTCCTCCCATTGGCAGAGTACAAGGGAGTTTTTTGCCTTCCTTGCAACACCTTCAATCCACAGTGTAAGTAGGTATGCACTTAGTACCTAACTGAGATACTTGGGTGGAGTTAATTTATTGCAACTTGTGGCTGGTTTCCAGTGAGATCAAAAGGATAAAATGAACAGTCTCCAGAAGTAAAAGACCTGGGATTTTGTTGATGGGCCTTGGTTCATGGTTAGGGTAACACTTTCTGGCCTTCACTGGCTAAGGTTCGACCTTGTGGCCCTCCTGGGACATGGCCCCCCCTCTTCTGCAGCCTCTGCTCCCCTCATGGTGGGGAGAGTGCTAGGACTCAGAAAGAGCTGAGTCGTGGGGGTAGACTAAAGAATTATTACCCCAAATTATGGATTATATAATGTTACCCTGTAATGTTACCTGCACAATTTAGGGCTCCCACCCCCTACCCTCCCTGGGTCTGGGTTTGAATGTCCCCCTACACTCTTGTGGGTACTCAGGTTGTAAGGGACCCACCTCTATGGGTCTGCAGGATCTTTTCCCAGTGAAAGAGCCTTGCACAGTAATATCCTAAACTTGTATTTATTAACAATTAATCAATAGAATGCACTCACTAAGCATATAATGCTCAACACTTCTGATAAGACAGATGAGCTTCTCCCAATGGCCATTGGAATTGGATCATCTGGGGGCTCTGGCTTCGGCATGGAATGGTCGTGCGGGTTATCGAGTTCTGGCAGCTTTGATCTTGGGCTGTGTCCTGTAGTTAGGTTCCAAAGAACTTCCTTTTGGACCCCATTTTATATAGTTAAACTTAGGTCCTGCTTATCTGTACCTTAACAATCAGTTTTACTAAAGTATTATGAATCAATATTTTAACCAATCCTAGCACATTATGAAACAATTCTTTAGCCACTCCTAGAACATTACAACCTACATACAAGAGTTAATGCAAATGTGGTGAAACCAGTTACACAACAGAAAGAAACAAAGACAATTAAACAATTTAAGGTAAAACAAAAAGGGAAGTATAGATCTTCTCAACCAAAAAGTGGTTCTGCTAGGCAGAGTGTTATCTTGCAAAACATCTTAATGTCTGCCTGTTGATGAAGCCACTCTTGGTGCTTATACTTCCTTAGGGCAGGAATACTTTCTTAACAACCTGTATACAGGTTTAGATACAGTTTAGATGGTTTTGATACAGTTTAGATGGGACATGGTTCCCCTGCTTTTAACTAATAGCTGCTGATCCGTTACTGCAGAAAAAGCCTCAGATCACAATTCCCCTCCTTAATGACACTTTCACCAAACCTGTAATTACCATTACAGGAGTCCAATACTTAGACCTTCTGAGCTTGGGTTTGCCTCCTGGATAAGATTTACAATGGGCTTATTTGACTTTGTATGTCAGACTCTTGTGTTTTCTGAACAATTCTTTTCATCCAGCAAGCCAAAGCTATCATGCCTACCAATAAAGCTCATTGGATTCCAATGATCAACACAATGGGGTGAACCATTGTTTAGCATTCCAGTCACAGAAGGCGACCACTTTCATATTTTCCTACCAAGAACTATGTCCTGTGTCTGCAATAGTTTTCAGCACTTGGGTGATGTCTGCATTATCATGTTGTATTTCAGTACATATTTGCTCTCCTGTCTGTGCAATATGTTGTAGATGTGAATGTAACCTATGATGGAGCAACAATTTCCTTATCATAGTCATATTCATGCCTAAATTTACAGGCATTATACTGTGATACAACTTTGGTTTAAAACTTAACTAGTTTACAGTCCAAACAGGTACATAGAATTCAAAATCAATTCAATTCAATTCAAAACTCTTAATTTTTGTAATGTTGTAAAAACCTCTATTAACTAAATAAGTCATAAACTACAATTCATTATTGTCTACTACCTCCACGGGACAATGACTTCTAACACAAATACATCCCTTTCCTGCATATACAACAGGTGACTTTTGCTCAGTAAATATGTCAGACATACATCTTTGGGTTCCTTTGTTTCTAACATAAAAACATTGATCCCTTTCTTGTAAATTTTGATCCTCACATAAAGGACAACAGTGAGCATGTGCAAGATTGGCAACTATTGAGCATGCGTAATAAGGGGTTACAGAAAGGTCAGTTAGCTAAGCAGCTAGCTGGTCAGAGCCCACTCATTCCAGTCACAACTTGTTTTAAACGTTAGAGCTGTCAACCCAAATTCTGAGATAAATCAAAACTGAGCATTTGCAAGTGAGGTAACTGTTGCTAAAAATAGGTATATAAAGAAAGAGCTACAATGTAGCATAAAAGGCCAGCTACCAGCAACAGTCTGAAGGCTGTGTCTGAGAAGGAGAGAGGCATGCAGGGAGAGCCGTGAAGCCGGCAAGAGAAGCCAAAGAAAAATTGCGGCAAAGAGAAGAGAAAAGAAAGCTGGAGCAGCCACTCCTAGCACTTTACCGTCTATATACAAGAGTCAATGCAAATGTTGTGAAACCAGTTACGCTACAGACAGAAACAATTAAAGCCAATTTAAAGCAACAATTAAACAATTTAAGGTAAAACAAAAAGGGAAGTATAGATCTTCTCAATTGAAAAGTGGTTCTGCTAGGCACAGTGTTATCTTGCAAAGCTTTTCTTTAATTCTTCTAAAATATTGACCAAAAATTGAACAGCAGAAGTTATTTGATTTTTAAAAGATTTATAGAGTAAGCTTAATATTCTTTTAATTATAGTTTAGTATAAGGATAGGATAGGATATAGGGTTAGTATGTGTATGCTTGAAATATGGGTGTCTGTTTTATGTTTTAATTATGTTTTACTTATGTAAACTTTAAAGCAATTTAAGATCTGCTTTCAGCAATTTGTTGCAAACTGGCCATTTGCAACAAATTGCTTCATTTGGAATCATTTAAACTTTATGCTTTTGTAGTTTAAGTGTTCTTTAACTTGCAGTAAGGGATTTGTGTCTCAGGGATTTTGTGCTTTGTTAAGTATTTTTAGATTATATTGATGTAGGGATTATTAGTTACTTTAATAAAAAGATAGGTAGTATTCTTTCTGAAACAAAGTTTGTCAATTATGTTATTGGAACGTTATATCTGTGTCCTTTGTTGTTTTCCTTATCAACCCCGGGAACTTTTATCTCAGGAAGAATAGATTAAGTGGGCAATAGGCAGGTTATTGTAGCAGCACCCCAAAATTCATTTTTTGGGGAACAAAGTGACCCCTGGGTTAGAACCAATTAAATGCCTGGTATGGGTGATGGGCAGGTAGTCATCCATCTCCTGTGGTAAAGTTTAATAAAAGTTGTGACCTGCTGCTTATTTCCATGCATGTGTCTGTCCTCATTTTGCCACTGTGTCCACATCAATATAGATGAAGCAACATCCTGATGTCAGCAACTTTTGATATCACTTATGAGACCCAATGCTAAGGCAAAACAAATGCCAAGGAGAAGTCTGATTGTCACAGGGACATATTCAAGGCCTTCTGTGTGCATTAGAAATAGCAGGAGTACAATTCACCTGGATCACCTGGATTGACTAGTCTTCAGCTGTCTTTAAGACTGCGCTGATCACAACACGTCCGCCATTCTTCTCACACTCTTGCTTTCTTCCCAACGTTTGTTCAAAACGTTTAACTATGTCATCTTCCCATCTTCTTGGAGGCCGACTTGGTGGTCTTTTCTGTTCTCGCATCTTATCCTTTCTTCTCCTCCATGAGATGGTTTAACGTTTACTCCCTCACCAGCGATCTACAATTGTAAGTACACATGGCAAGGGTTGTCCTTTTCCATGTTGGCCTAGCACCTGATATTTTTAGCAATCTTTCATTGTTCAATTTCTACTCCACCACCATAGAACGGTTCAATGATGCGCAGGGAACTAAGACCCATTTACTCATGTTGTTTTAACTGTTAACTTCAAGCCATCCCACTGGCTAGGTGGGCAGGCATGCATACCTCCTCAAGCTTAGCTAGCCTTCAACCTCTAAGGAGAAGGAAAAGCACTCTTTCCTCTGAGAAAGCAATTCCCCTCCCTGGACTGGATAGTCCAACACCTTTGTAGCATGGTTAGACCTACCAGGGCATATGCCCCACTACCATAGCTGTCAGACAGCCAGGGTCACTGCTGCGCCACGATGAGGCGCTGAGGTAGGATTTTGCAGCAACATAGCTGTCAGATGGTCAGGGTCACCACTGCACCATGATGAGTACAATTATTTGTGCAAAAAGTAAATTAGTGCCAAGAGATTAAATAGCGCTAGTGAGAGAAGCAATACAAGATGTGAAAATATACATTTTGTTACCTTGTTTTTTACTAACAGTCCCATAATGCTTAGCACCTAGAAAGCAGTAGTGCTCTTGATCTTCAAAGCCATTTATAGACATTAACCACATATCAGGTTAGTGCTTGTGACTGTCAAACAATTGAAATGAGAGATTATCAAGTGCTTATGAAATATATCTTTATGCTGTGAAATTCCATTTTTTCCCTTTGTCCTGTAAACATAAAAACAGAAAGCCTAACCTGTAAAGAACGTCTTAAAAAGAAAGAAATTAGCAATTGTGTTGTGATCCTTCCTCTCCACTTTCTTTACAGACAGGGAAATAAAGGAACAGTTTCTAATACTTAAATAAACCCCTGTTATTGTATCCTCTCCCTAGTATTGTGCCCCTCACAGTATGGCCCAGTCTCAGGGAGCTTTTAAGAGGCAATGTATTCCTTTCCAATTGCTCCATCTTCACTTTCTTTGAGGAATCAGATCATGAGGATCCTTTCATTAACTTATAACCTCTAGATTTAAAAGTCTTAGATATTTCAGTTCTCCCCACAGAGCTGATGCAGTCAGATTTCTATTTCTAATGTCAGAACTTATGATCTTGAGCATCCCATTGTCATGTTAAATATTCTGCTCCAGGGTACAGTAGGAGCTGATGTGCAGAATCAAATGTGCCAGCACTAAAAAGAAGGTAGAGATTCCCTTCCACCTGCTGCTTTGAATTTTTGTTGATGTCATGAGCTACTTTAACTTAATCTAGATTTACACTAATAAAAAGTCTATGTTGAAAGTTGACCCCCTCCATTAGACTTCCCATGCTATTAACACATTGAAGCGCTTATAAACTCAGCCTTGTAGAAAATTTTCTCCAATTATAAAGATCTCCATGGCTCTTTGCTTGCTCAGAAATTCTGTCATTTTGTTTCCTTTTCCATTGTCAATTTCTATTCCAAACAAACCCATAACTCCTTTTGTTTTCTTTCCCCATAGCCACTTTTAATATTAAAGTCCAAATTAGTAATGTTCAATGTTTTAAATCAATCTAGCTGAAAATCTTAAAGTCCTTACATGTACTTTTCAAAACAGTGGTATTAAAACTACACTTCTTGATTTAGATCCCACTGTTGTTGGGTTTTGTTTGTTTGTTTTTTAAATATTGCTTATTTTTACTATGCTTTCACACAATGCTGAGTTTCCACATGGTATTTGTAAAGGATGAAACCATCTCATGCATTGCTGTCTGTAACAATAAACACTCTTTCTTTTTCTCCCTTAGATTATATCTTCTCTGATCATTGATTTTAATGCATCAGGAACAACATCTGTATTGCCATTATAGAGCAGACCAACAATATACTCAGTTCCTAGTCTTGTCTATAGTGGTAAGCCATATCTGATGTGTCAGAGGAACTTGAAAAAGCTTATAATGGACTTAGCCAGTGTTGCCTTGATACTAATTGGCAGAGGACAGAGTGTATAGGGTTTTACATGGATCTCCTGGGTTGGATAGCAGGAGAGTAGGTCACCAAAGGGTGGCATGTGAGGTCTCTACCAACAGCCAGCACCCAACTGGTCATTAAAATAATTGCAAAATGTATGGATAGATAATATTTAATGAGTTATACATCTATACTGGAAATCATGTTCTTAAGGTCTTGGAGTTAAAGCATGCCACTGAGAGGCAACATACCTTGGAAATGTTACTTTCATGCAGGAAATAACAGACGCCTATCTTCCTATTTAGCCATTTCTGTATTGGGTGGCTCACAGTATACGCCTATCTGCAGACCCAGCCAAGTGCAGACTGAAAGATTGCAAAATCTACAAGAGAAGAAATCTACAGAAATAAACAAACAGCCTGGGGTGTCCTGTTTATGAATAAGATAATGGATTGGTCTGTTAGATTTTGGAGTGCAGAGAGAGAAACTGAATCATTCACTGAGGAGGCAAACTAACAGTGTACTTATCTCATAAAGAAGGGTCACAGCCAGCCTGACTGTAAAGCACTAAATGGATTTTGGATGAACAACACTCTACAAGACTTAAGGTATCCTGTTAACTAAGTCTACGCTCAAGAATAGATGTTATGATTCAATTTTACATGCAACCATTTTCCCAATACTTCTACTTGCTACTTCCTGAATCTATGTTTTGTTAAATAGATTTATATTTGGTTTCAATATAAATGTATCGAGGTTCTGGGTGTTAAGCAGAGTGGTGATCAGAGATGGAACTGGTAAGCTGGGGTGTATTGTTTCTTTGAAAGCAGCAAATCTGTGAATACTGCAAGAGTACAATTGACTAGGGGCTGGATACTCTGGGAAGATGCTCAGAGGGGTCAGTGGTTGTGATGTGCCAATCATTAACCTCTAGAGTGACAGTGAGGACCACGAGGCCTAGAGGAGTGCTTGGGTGGCCCGTGGCCAGTGGAGTTAGGGAGCTGAGCCATGGCAGGCACAGACAAGGCTTCTGCACACTAAGGATAGGTGGTAGCAAGGTGCCTCACAATCCTGGGTACTCCCAGGAAGCATCACAGCCAGTTGCACAATACATAGCGAAACAAAGTTCTAACCAGCACCTTTCTTTCCCTGTTTTATGTCTGTAATGACAAAACAGGCCTATTCACTTACTGACAAACAAACATTGTTGCATAGCAGACGTAACTGCATATGCCTTTAGTTTAAAGAGGCCTGTTATAAACATACAATTCCTGGACTGTTCTGTTTCATGAATGCATGTCTGCTGCCTATTTTTTCCAATCGCCCTCTCCTCTCTCCCCTCCTTCCCCCTCCCTGCACATGTATCAACAATGCACAAGAAGCTGCCTTCTTTTAGATGGTTGCCCCAAGGCTGAAAAAAGAGGAGACATTTCAAGCAGTGTCAACCCTTTCCACTTTAGCTACACAGAAAAGTGAGGAATTCCTCTCTCACGTTCAGACCAGCCAGTGTTACAGAGACTGTAGTTTTCTTTGGTGTAAATGACAGAAGGAGAGAGACACTGTAGCTGTATTTCAAATTAAGTCTACATTTGCAAGAGAAACATTCAAGTAACAGAACTTTTCCTTCTCAGGTGGAGATTCCAGTCCTATTCTCCTCCATTCTTTCTCTTCCTAACAGAGGTTGCAGTTCTCTCTGCACTTTTTCCAACCTCTTCTCCTCCCACATCTGCCACAAGATAGCATAGCTGCAGCTGGGGTATCTTTGTCCCTCTATCCTAGAGAAAGAGGAACTCCATTATTCCCAGCACATTACAATAAATCCAGAAGACACGGTGTCAAGGTTCCTCCCCCACTCTGAACTCTAGGGTACAGATGTGGGGACCTGCATGAAAACCTCCTAAGCTTACTTTTACCAGCTTAGGTTAAAACTTCCCCAAGGTACAAATTAATTTTATCCTTTGTCCTTGGAATATCCACTGCCACCACCAAACTCTAACTGGGTTTACTGGGAAACGTAGTTTGGACACGTCTTTCCCCCCAAAATCCTCACAACCCTTGCATCCCACTTCCTGGGAAAGGTTTGGTAAAAATCCTCACCAATTTGCATAGGTGACCACAGACCCAAACCCTTGGATCTGAGAACAATGAAAAAGCATTCAGTTTTCTTACAAGAGGACTTTTAATACAAGTAAAGAAATCCCCTCTGTAAAATCAGGGTGGTAGGTACCTTACAGGGTAATTAGATTCAAAACATAGAGAATCCCTCTAGGCAAAACCTTAAGTTACAAAAAAGACACACAGACAGGAATAGTCATTCTATTCAGCACAATTCTTTTCTCAGCCACTTAAAGAAATCATAATCTAACACATACCTAGCTAGATTACTTACTAAAAGTTCTAAGACTCCATTCCTGTTCTATCCCCGGCAAAAGCAGCATATAGACAGACACAGACCCTTTGTTTCTCTCCCTCCTCCCAGCTTTTGAAAGTATCTTGTCTCCTCACTGGTCATTTTGGTCAGGTGCCAGCGAGGTTACCTTTAGCTTCTTAACCCTTTACAGGTGAGAGGAGTTTTTCCTCTGGCCAGGAGGGATTTTAAAAGGGTTTACCCTTCCCTTTATATTTATGACAGACGGTCCCTGCCATAAGGAGTTTACAGTCTAATTTAGATACAAATAAAACAATTCATACACATGTTATACATGGTGGTGAGTATGGTTGGGTGATGGTATCGGAATCTTACAGCAGTCAATGCTATTATTGACTTACTTCCTCTTTCCTGCATTCCTGGAAGGGGGTGCTGAGCTCAATTTGCTTTGACAACCCTTCCTGTCTTATGATAAGGAATGCTTGGGAGAAATGTACTGCAGTGGTCCAATCAAGGAGATGAGGAAGGCTTGGACAAGAATTTTAGTTGTGGAGATGGAGAAAAAAACAGTTGATTTTGAAGATGTAGTGGAGGAAGAAGTGAAAAGATATTGTGAGAACTTGGGTGAGAGAGAATGAAGGAATAAATCAGAAATGACCTTAGTGATGTGAGCAAGAGTGGAAACTAGTAAAGACAGTAGAGTTGTCAGAGTTGGGGAAGGATGCAAAGTTCAGGTTGTTTTTTTTAACCTGTTCCTTTGAGAAGCAGCAGGCATCCTTGAGGATACATTGTCGATTGAGAGATTCCAGGTGAGAAAATAGATCTCAGAGTCGTCAGCTCAAAAGTATAACTGATACCATCAGAACAGATGAGATCGCCTGGTGAGTGAAAAAATGCCATTTCATTCAGTTTTGCTTGTTTTGAAGTCTGAAAATTGACTCACAGCTCAATGACTCAAGCACCTTGGTTTTGATTATAAATTATCTATCAGACAGTAGAGGTGAACTACATTTTCCGTGAGCTACTCTACACTCAAAAAATTGCAGACTTCTACTAGATTCTGAATGTTAAGCTTATTTTCCCTCATAATAATTCTTCCAAAATTCATATGTAATATAATGGTGGTAAATGAACTTTATTTGTAAATGTGATTATCTGTGCCAATTCATGTTTTTCTCTGCATCCATATACCTATTTTTAGTAATTGGTGAATACTTTCTTGGACAGTACTTACAGATGTTGTAAGAAGGTAGTTTACTGAACTTAGCCTCCTAAATTGTTTTAATTAAATATAATAATACCTGTCACAGGGTGCATTCACTCATCACTGGTCTGGCAACTCCTCCTGGTTGCTCAGGGGATTAGCTCTTGAGGCCAATGCCCCCATCTGCGGTTTGTATGCCATCACTCTCTCTCTCCCTGTGCTCGGAAGCTCCTCTCCCACTCCAGCACCCTCAGCATCTCCTTGTGACTTAGCCCTACAGATCATCCAGCATTTCCCCCTTCCTACTGCCTCAGTTCTATGCCATACCCTCGGTGACAATCTGGGCCTACCCTCTTCTCCGGGTTCCAGTCCAGGGACCCTCAACTCAGCAGTTCTGGGCTTCCTCTCTCTGCCCTCACTACTCCTTCTCGGGACTGCTCCCTGCCACTCTGGTTCCCCTTCTCTCTCTGGGTGTACCAGCTCCAAGAACTTTCCTCCCTCTTTCCAGGGAGTGACTGCTGTCTGCCTTTCTGAAGCCTTTCCCAGCCACCCCATCTGTAGCCCTCTACCTGGCTTTCCTATATGCTGCTAAAAAAAATGAGCCTCTCTCTAATTAGTTGGCTCCTGCCTAATGTTCCTCTGTTTGCAGCCTGATTCATTAATTGAGTCCACCTGGCCCAATTCATCTCTTCCAGGGCTAGTGTGGGAGGACACCCCCAACACAATACCCCATACATATTGCCATTTTAAAAAGACAATTGCGGAAATTTATATGATATCACTATGAAACTCTGTATGAATTAAAACATTAGGGCCATCTATTTGTTCGATGAAATACTAAGATACTGTAGAAATATTTTGACTACATTAAGAGTTGCACTAGCCCAAGATTTCCAACGATAAGTCACTTCTCCACTCAAACAGATTATTACATTTATAATTGTAATAATAATGTAGACGTATAATGTATAATAGTTCACTATTCGTAAATTGCTAGGCAGAGATACATTATGTATCTAATTATTAGATCTAAAAAAAAAAACAACAATGCCTAAAAGCAGTGATCAAGGTACAGTTACATGATACATATACCTTGTCTATCAGCTGTGCTGTCATTTCTAGATAAAATGTGAATGATTGGGACAGCTTGATTTTATAAGGTACAATGTGCAATAAAGTAAAGGTGAATGATAATTAAGTATAGGTGACAGGATTACACGAGGGACTAAGTGGCTTTAGAATGGATTAATCTTCCCAGGGTTATTTAAATCAAGAGAAGAATATTGCCTATTATATTGTTCCTCACAAAAATACAGTTTTACCTCATGCTACTTCCTTATTAAGCAAACTACTACATTTGATCTACGCTAGTATGATTGAGATATTAAATGCAAAGAAAGTCAAGGAAATCCAAGTCATATTTTCTTTGGGAACCATAAATCAGCACCTTTTCAAATATGTAGAGTTTTTTATTACTCCAGTGCACAATATTACATGGGGTGCTAACTGGCATGGTTCTTATGTGTGTTTTTTTCCACTTGTATCCTCATGTATGCTGCATATGCTACTGATTGCTTTAATATATTCCAGAACAAAAAACTTTGTTTCAAAACTCCGTTATAAGGATGCTGAGTGAGAGCAATGTATCATCTGACATCATTTACAAACCCCAAGCACTTAAAACCAAGAAAATCAATAAATCAGAAGATCAGAAATGTTACATTGTCTACACAAACAGATTATTCTGATCAAATAAATTGAATAATATTGTATCACAACCTTAACTCTGACCCAAAGGGAAATACAGTAATATTCTTTCACCTCTAATCTTCATATAAAACATGCAAAAAAAAAAAACCTTTTGAAAAATAAAAACAACCAAACACCTAACTCCTACCCTGGGATGGCCTAACTTTTCTGTATTTAACTTATTTTATGCTCTTTCCTGTCCCCTACAGTTTAACCCCTTCAGGATGACTATCACCATGGCCACAACAATAATGCCCACAAAATGAGCACCCACTCAGCAAAGTGTACAGTCACCTTGTACTCAGAAGAGTCACCTCTGAAAACACCATGAGCACATAATAATATCAGCTCCATTAAGTGCACAACTTCACATTTAGATGCCTATCTTGGACTAGAAATCTGGACCTATATTTTTATTTTAAAGTCATGTCTGAGCACAAAGGTTGAATGCAATAAAGTGTTCAGCATCTAAGAGGTAACTGGGAACACTTAATTCCCATCTATTAGCAGGCTTTCAGCATGATGCAGGATGACACCCCTAGATTGCTTCTAACTTGAAGTGATTTAACACCCCCAACATCCAAAGGGCGTCTAGCTTTTCTATTGAGATAGCACTATTCAGATTTGAAATATTCCATTTTATACACTCAAAATGGTAAACATTTCATGATTTTCTTAGTTTTGGCTTATTCTTTGGGTCTCATTGAGATCTACGAAACAAACCAAGTTATATATTTCCATCTTCAAATGCCATTTTTGTTATCTGTGCTGAAAATTTCCAATCAGAGCATATTGGGAACAATATTTTTTCAGTGCCTACCTATGAAACCCCTAGGCAGCCTTCATTCTGAATAGTAGGAATGAAAATTTGTGCCCTGAGGAATTAGTTTGACAAACTTATGATCAAAAGTAAAAAGGAAGGATGAGAATGAAATTTGGAACTCAATCTCAACTATAGCCCTTTAACCCATTTCACCCTATATGTTTCTGCTGTTATAAGCATATATAGTAACCGTTTTTTTTTTTTAATAGATATAAGAGGGTTTTTTTTATTTTGGAAATAATACTAGGTTACGATATGAACAAGAGGATGAAAGAAAAGAAATTATGGTCTGGATAGCATTAAAAATAGGATAAAAGATAAATGAGCCAGTAGTATCCCAAAGGAAAGATTGACAATGATTTTACTAATATCCTTGATTGTTGTGCTATCATTTATAGAAATGGTTTATAAAAAAAAAACAAGATAAATATGTACTCTCTGATTGGTTGATGACTTTGCTGTGACAGAAAACTTAGAACTCTGATCTGCATTATTAGTAGATCAGGTCCTCTTTATAACTCGGGTACAATTTGCAACTTAGATTTTGCCAATTTCAAGCCCCATTAAGCTTTCTTGTTAAAGTGATAAATTATATGATCCACTTCGAAACACTCAATTCATTAATGTCTGTTTAGATATTATAGAGGTCAATAAAGCCCTATTTTCCCACAGAGGTAAGAGTAGATAAATAGAATAAGTACTGAAAATTTATATTTATCTTTTTGAACTGTCATTTTGCAAATTCTGTAGTGTTTTCTAAATAGTAAAAAGATTATTTTAGAAAGTAAGCTGGAAATAAACACTCTCCTAAATGTCTGACTAATACTAAAAAGTCATCATGGGAAGTGGGTTTGTTATCTGTTTGGTTTTATTTTCTTTGTTATGTAGCTTTTTTTTTTTCTTTTTTCTTTTTTTTTTTTTTTGGTTTCTAGCATTTAAGGGTTAGGAAATAATTGGAATTATTCTGAACATGATATATCTTCGGTAAAGTTACTCTTTTTTTACATTGATCTGAGAAGAGCATGAAGTCCAGTGAATCAAATAATATTGCTCCATGACTATGGAGATGAAATAAGTCAATGAATTTCAGTGGAGTTACTGCATATTGAAACTGGTTAAATAAAGCAGACTTTGGCCCAATCAGTCAAATTCTGTTTAATGTTTTGGCACTATGTATTGTTCTGTTTGTTTTCATGGATACAACCTGAAAGCAGAAGTACACCAAAGAAAGATTCTTACTGAGAGAGGTTTAGGTAGAACACATTTTATTGGTAATATATTGGAACAAAAAAACCCCAAAACCAACCAACCAAAGCAAAAACAAAGAACAAAACTGTCACAGCCAACAAAAGGTATTTCTTCAAGATCTAACCTCCTATGCATTCAAGCAACCAGAATTTATAACATTTTCTATATCAACCTCATCTCATAATTTCTGACAATGTTAAATATTGAAAATAATTGAAAGTAACGTTGATCCATTTTTTTAAGTAATAGCCCAAAAGACAACAATAAAAAGTTAGTTGTAAAGAAATACGTCTTGAATAAAATAAAATTAAAAATACTTACCTGCCAGATTGCCTTGCTATTAATATCATAGCACAAAACTTGAAGGCAGGAAGACATTTAATAATAATCTGACTTTTCTTGAGCACCAGAGACCTTTCCAGAGTCAGTGGTAGTATGTTATGCACTATTTTGAAACATTCCTGGAAGATTTTGTTTGTATTCAAGTTCATCTTGTATTTTTTATATATACAAATGACTCTTTCTCTGCTTAGCCCCCTTTGGGAGTCATATAGCCATTAAATCTAACAGGAAGGAATACAGTCACTTGTGAGGTATATTAAAGTTAAGGAATGGGTGAAAAAATGGGTATACAGAGTTGTTCATCAAAGTTTTCAACTCCTTGCATGTAATGTGTTCTTGGATGAAAACCACTGTTTATGTCTTAAGCATGATTTCCTTAGAGAATGTCACATCAAGATTATGATAATTAGAGAAAATTCCCAGTTATGCCATGAACTATGAGCCTCTAACCCACAAAAATACTAGCTGCTCAAAATATTAGGTAACTTTAAAGCACCAATGTCACAGCCTCATTCTGAATTAAGACTTTTGTTCTTGTGCACGTGAGTGCCTGTGAGGTTATGTGAAGGTGTCCCAAGAGGCCACGGCACTCACATCACTGGGGACCTGAGAGGCCATGGCATATATATATAGGATATAGGATAAAGTAAGGAGAAAATCCCCCACAATCTTTCATCAAAACAATGTTCCAAAGAGTCAGATAAGTTTAATGCCCAAAATCTCTTCGGAGGCAATTCTAGAGGACAAAATACCTTCCTTCCTGTAGTCCATTCCTAGATGGTCCCATTTCCCCAGGGAGACCTAGAGAGTCTCTGCATTCATTAAGCTTGCAGACATTTTGTATGTGCTAAAGAAAATAAGTAAGCTACTATCCATGCTTTACCCCAGGGAAATCTGGCCAGGGTTTCCACTCAATGTCTCAATTCAGCAAAGCACTGGAGGATGTGCTTCATGGTTGACAAATGAGTAATCCTGTTGGTTTCAGTGGAATTACTCAAATGTTTAAAGTTCAGCACCTGCTTTGGTGCTTTGCTGGACTGGAACTAAACTGAATGAACATCCTGTGGTCCATGCTCAGGGCCATCCTTAGCCACAGGCAGAACAGGCAGCTGCCTAGGGCACCACTCTGCCTAGGGTACCACTCTGCTGGAAGTCCAGACAGACAGGAAGCAGTGGAGCATGTAAGAGCAGTGATGCTGAGTCCTAGAGAGAGCCGCATGCAGCAGTCTGAGGGAGGGGATTGGCTGCTGGGGTCTCTGGGAACGGGAGGGGTTAAGGGTGGCGAAAGGAGGAACTCACCTGTGAGTGTGACTCTCTCCCCCGGAGTGAGGTGGGGCAGGCTCGGCGCCTGCAGTATCCTTTGTTGCCCCCCCCCCCCAAAAAAAACATCCATTCTTCTCCCCTCCCCCCCCCATGGAGCATCCCCCCTTCCCTCCTCCCCTCCGGCAGGGCTGGGTTGGGTGAGGGGAAGGGGGGGGCTGAGTGGGTGCATGCTGAGGAATGAAAGTGAAAGTAACTAACTTCCTCCGCAGCCAGCCAGGATTGGAAAAGTCACAGGCAGCTGGCTGGGCCAGATAGCATGTGTGAAAAACCAGTATGGGGGTTGGGGTAGGGTCACCAGATGTCCCACTTTTATCGGAACAGTCCCAATTTTTGGGTCTTTTTCTTATATAGGCTCCTATTACCCCCCTCCCTCTGTCCTGATTTTTCACACTTGCAGTCTGGTCACGCTAGGCGGGGGTAATTGGTGCCTCTATAAGACAAATCCCCAAATATCGGGACTGGCCCTATAAAATCAGGACATCTGGTCACCCAAGCTGGGGAGTGCGTCTCTCCCCTGGGCTGGCAGCAATCCATCTCATCCGGGGGGAGCTGCGCAGTGCAGGACGAGCTTCTGTGGCTCCGGGGTGCCCCGTCCCTGAGATCAGATGCTGCGCTAACTTCACCACGGTCTGTTGGGCTGCTGGTGGTGCCCATCGGTGTGTGATTGGACCTGAGGCTTTGCTGCTGCTCTTGCTACTCTGCCCCCCAAGAGGTGGATTTAGGGGTACTGCAGTTTTCCACCTATCTCCTCCTCTACTGCAGCTGTTGGACCAGCAGGCTGGGACGTGAGTGAGCTAAGCATGAAAGCAGTACTGTGTTGCCATTTAGATAGTCATTTATTTTTTTTTTTTTTGCCAAAAATGCTTGCTAACAATCCTGAATCCAATTTCAATATTTAAAAAATATATAAATCAATATCTTATCCGAAAACAGAAAATTAAGTTGTTGACAATTATTAGTGACAAGTTTGGTTTGGGGCATGGAGTGGGCCAGTTTTCATCAGAGAAACAAAAAATGTTGACTGGCTTTCCTATAGCCCTGTTACTGCTAAATGGAGCCCTTCAACAACTGTAATATGCTCAGCTCCTTACTAGTGTATAGAGTGACCATATGGTGTACGCAGAGTCTCTTGCTTTTTTACCCAGTGAATCAGTGTAGCTTCTGCCAGCCCAGAGGCTGGGCTGCCAATGTCTTACGTTTTCACAATGTTTTGTCCAACTTTCATAAAGTAAATACATGGTTAATATGAGTTAAAAAGGCCAGGGATGCTTCCTTGTGAAGAATCTGTGCAGCAGATCATGCTGGAGCTGTGAAAATGTCAGTTTTTGATGGAACTTTAGAAGCAGTGATTTGTCATGTATTTCTGGCTGTGCCCAAAATGTGCTGCTATTGCTAATGTCTTTCCAAACAAAAATAAGGCACAATAGGACTCCTGTCACATTTCTGTGCTGCCTTAATCGAGAGGAGATGATTCTGTGCTGACTTCATTTTGGTCACTTTGTGCTTTACCTGAAAGTAAAACTAGGGTAATATTTTGCCACTTTGGAAACCCAGCTTATTAAACTGGATAATGCCATTGACCTATTTACGGTGTAAGGTTGATAGAGAGTTGTAACTAACATTAAGACTGATGCCCACTATACATTTAAAACTAAAAAGTGGCTTTGTAAAAATGACTTGGGTTTCCAACTCTACTGTGTCTCAGTCAGGGCGGAGCGCCTTGTGAGGTGTCTTCACACTAGCTCAAGGTCACAGACTCACAACTATCCTATATTAGTTATTTTAAATAATATTTCTGATAATCTGATAATTTAAACAGCTATTTCTTTAAAAAAACCATCCATATAAGTTATGTCATATCGAAAACAACTTTCCAGGTCACAAAAAGGGAAATGGAAAGATGAAATAGGATTAGCTGTACAAGCACAGAAGGGTTCTATACTTAAGTTTGTACGTCATGAAAACAACAAAGTTGATCGAGATCATCAAGTAACTGCCGAAGAAAATATTTATGCAGACGAAGCTCAAGAAACGCAACAACACACAGAACAATCATTTAAACAGATACAGACACAAAACAAGAAATTACAACAGTTGAAACTGTACTAGCACGGGATATAGATGACATTGGCACATGGCCGCAATCTTTAAACAACGCATTCCATTCCATTATACTTGAGAGAGGCCGTGGGAGAATAAAAGGTCTTGAATATCCTAAAGACATTAGAGATAGGAAATTCACAGAAAACAATTACTACAAAAGACTTTCTAATGGTGAAATTGTTAACAGACGGTGGCTTGTGTACTCTAAATTCAAGGATGCTGTATTTTGTTTTCCATGCAAGCTTTTCAATAGTTGCAATTTTAATATAGCAACCATGGGTATTAATGATTGGAAAAATCTTAGTCACATATTACTGCAACATGAAAAGGCACAACACCACATTGAAAGTATACACAAATGGTGTGAGCTGAGTGTAAGGTTAAAAAATCAGACAACTCGTGATGCCCAAAATCAAAGATTGCTGGAGTCAGAGAAGCAGCATTGGCATCGTGTTCTTGAACGTCTATTATCTATTGTTGAATATCTATCAACAAACAATCTTGCTTTTAGAGGAAGCATTGAGAAATTATTCCAGCCCCAAAATGGCAATTTTTTGGGCCTTGTACAACTGCTGGGAAAATTTGACACAGTGATGAGTGACCAAGAATTCAAAATGAACTGATCATGCTAATGAGTGATAAAGTGAGAGACAAAATTGTTTCATTGGTTACTTTGGCAAAATATTTTGCCGTAATTCTAGATTGCATTCCGGACATAAGTCATCAAGAACAAATGTCATTAGTAGTGAAATTTGTCGCATTAGTGATTCAGCACAGATTACAATTAAGGAATCATTTATCACATTTTTAGACGTAGAGGACACTACAGGTTTTGGACTTCTTCAAGCTCTCCTTGATGAACTAAAATGAATGGGATTGTCCAAAATGAACATTAGAGGACAAGGCTATGATAATGGTGCCAATATGAGAGGATGCATTTCTGGCGTGCAAGCTTGCTGGCAGAAAATCCATGAGCCTTTTTTGTTCCGTGTGCATGCCACAACCTTAATTTGTTTTTGTGTGATATGGCCAAGTCTTCTGTAGAAGCTATTTCTTTTATTGGTTTGCTGCAACGCATTTAGCTCTTTTCAGCTTCCACTCAACGATGGCAAATATTCAAAGCACATGTCAATGGTATTACCGTTAAGCCTCTATCTGAGACACGCTGGGTAGAAAGTGCAAAAACGTTGAGATATCAATCTGAGGAAGTTTACAGAGCACTGGTTGCTATTTTGGAAGAAGCCAGAGATCCAAAAGCTAAAAGTGAAGCACAGTCATTGGCCTCTGAAATATCCAGCATCAAGTTTCTAACATCTGTTGTAATCTGGTATGACATTCTTGTTAAAATCCAAGTGTAAGCAAAATAATGCAGAGTCCAATGATGCAGCTTGATTCAACATTTACCTTACTAAACAACACACAAGACTTTTTAGTGAAATACAGAGAAAATGGATTCAAAGAAGCACAGGTTACAGCAAGAGAGCTTGCACAGGCACTTGGTATAGAACCAAAATTTCCATGTCCAAGTGTGACACGAGTTTCAAGGAAAAGACGGCAAGAGGAATACGAAGGCGCAGATGAGCCCACAGACAATCCAGAAAAGAAATTTGAGGTTGAGTGTTTTAATGTTGTGATGGATAAAGCAATATCTGCCATTGATGAAAGGTTTAATACCTTACGAGCACACCATGAACGGTTTGGATTTTTGTATGACATAACTAAAGTCAACGAAATAGGAAAACAAGAGCAGCAAATGACAAAGTGCAAGAACCTAGAGAGCCTCCTAAAGCACGGTGATAGTTTTGATTTAAATGGACTTGAACTGTGTGAAGAATTGAGTACATTGTCATCAATGTTGCCACATGCAAAATCGGTGACGGACATTATACAGTTTATTCATATCAGCAAACTTGTTGACATATATCCTAATGTGTACATTGCCACTCGTATTCTACTGTCAATTTCTGTAACAGTAGCATCAGGAGAACGGAGTTTCTCAAAACTAAAGCTCATTAAAAACTATCTCCATTCTACAATGAGTCAGGAATGATTGACTGGTCTTGCTATTCTTGCAATCGAACAAGACATCACTTTGTCTCTGTCATACGATGACATTATTACTGATTTTGCAGCCAAAAAAGCCAGAAAGATCACTTTTAATTAAAAACAAATCCTTGTTTCAATACCTCTTCGTAGAAATTTCTAATAAAATGTTGACAAATTAAAAAAATTATATTATTTGCATCATTCTGTCAATAAATCAGATTTTTTTCTGTTGCACTACTTCTTTAGTGCTAGTCCACCAGCATTACAGGGTGCTTAATTAACTTAAACTGTTTTTAATAAAGTGCATGTGGCAAGTTTTCCAATACTGTAAGCTTATATTTGTGTTGCTAAGAGCAAGTCAGGCATAGGGGCACCAGATTAATAATCCCGCCTAGGGCACCATAAATCCTAAGGACAGCCCTGTCCATGCTTCCCTCGGACTCAGCAGAGCCCCACTGAGCCTTTTCTTTCTTCTGGGCAGTGTTTAATATTCAGGCCCCTGGGATTTAGTACTATCAGACATAAAAGAGATTCTCCCTCTATCAGAGAAATTAGCATTCTGCAGTCTGCCTCCTACCACCTCTTTTTCACTGTTCCTTTCCTGATCATTCCATCTAGTTTGTTACGAATTATTCCAGTTAGGACACGTACAGTTCGTTTCTAGGCTGAGGCAAACAAATAAAGACAGACTGCAGAGTGTCTTAAAGTTTGTAGGTTTATTACGCTCGAGCGTGGTACCGCTCTGTTATGCAGAACGGGACCCCGATTACAGGTTACACAAAGATTATATACTGTTGGCAAAACATCCTGCCTGTGTGTTTCGGGGGGCCTAAACCAATAAACAGGCCTTCTCCTTATCTATCACCAATCCCCTGCAGCCACCTTCCCCATGCAAAAAAGTTGAAGCGGCAACTATTTCAGGCATGTCGGCTGGTTCCTGTCTCCTTTGTTTCCCTTATCTTGAAACTGTCCAGCTGTCCACCTTGAAAGATCCTTCCTTCCTTGGTACATGGTGTGCTCGCTTCTAGTTAATGGCTGACAGGAAACTCAAAATGGAGTCACATATGCTAAGTAGGCTGATTTCCCCTAACAGTCCCTCCTTTTCTTATGTACGTCAGTAAACTATACCAGGGCAGAATAACCTCGATGCAAGATTAAAATTTGCCGACAGCACATACTACAGCATACAAAGAATAATACAAAAACAGAAACAGCCATAAGAATGAGGTACAAAATACGCCTTCCCCAAGCCCCCAAGTCTGGCAGCCAGGAGGTGAGCCAGCTCCAGGCCTCATGGAATCTGGTACTGGTGTCATCAAGGGTGACACGGTGAAGCAAGGTGGCCTGCTGCATAAGGGTGTGGATATCGGTTTCCACCCTGCGGTGTTGATTCACAAAGACACAACAGCTTGAGTTAACAAGAGCACAACCCCCCGCCCACCCCACCCCCCACGGTTTGCAAGGAGATAATCCAAGGCTAAGCGGTTCTGCCGTGTGGTCTGAGATAACTGAGTCACCTCAATTTGAAGGGTAGACAAGGTGTCTGCGGTGGCATTTGCCATTAATTCTAAGGCTGCAGAAATATTAACTATAGCCTTTTCCAATTCACTCACCCCCACCCAGGGCAAAAACCAACTAACAAAGGAGTGAAAGGCTGTAGGCCGTTCAGAGAGAGGGTTTAATGGGACATTTCGTTGGTTCCTCCATACCAGGTTCTGAATCTCCCCTTGGCCAGGGTCTGGTGTACTGCAACAGCGGGTACTATGGCTCCTAACGTGCATGTACCACACCAACCTGCCGGGAGGACCTTATAAGTTGTGTGGTTGCACAACCAGAACCAGCCTGATCCCTCAGGGACCGGCCATGGCGCCCTGGAATACTTGGGGGAACTTGCTGCACCAGAGCCAATGCTGGTGGTATCTTTGCACCCTACAAAGTTACCCACAAAAACAGTATTTTTGAAATTGTTACGTCGTGACACACATAAAGCATAACTACCTTGGACCACCATATCAATAGACCAAGTTTGGATTGTAACATTCCAGTTAAATGGAGTGTCTGTCCATAATCCTACCTGGAGGGTTCGGTTGAGAGGGATAGGCACCCCTACCAATGGGATTCCCTGACCTATGTACGTGGGGGTATGAATACAGACTCAACACTGTGTTCGGTTAACCCCCTGTGCTATAGCCTGGATTAAATCCAGGAAGCTGTTGCCTTCCCATCCGTGTACCAAACTCGGGAATAGAGAGGGAATTCCACAGGCCACCCATACCAGTATTTGCATCCTCCCGTGTACCATGCAAAAAACAGGACAACAAATATAAGTCCGAGTAACAAGAAAACAAGAAGTCCTGATGGAATCTCGAGATCCCAATAGTTGGGGAGTTCAGCCCAGGGACTGCCAGAGGTGTTCATTCACGGGGCGGCTTGTCAGACAGCTCGTCGGGCCCAGGCGGGGGTCCCTGTGCCAACTTAGTGTGACTGTGATGGATCCAGGAACTTCTACCTGCAACTTTTAAAGCAGAATAAGTATATAACAGAACCTGGTATGGCCCCTCCCATAAGGGTTCCAAGGGGACTGTACGGGGGAATTTTTTTACCACCACCCAATCCCCTGGTTTGAAGGAATGATCCTGTAACCCCAATGGCGCAGTTTGAAACAACTGAGCAGCAGACTGGTTATTATTGAGCTCTATTTGTTCGATTCATGCGCTCCACCTGCCCTGCCAACTGGGTGTGATAAGGGTTGTGAAGTTGTCTCGCAATCCCCAGCCCCTCTAAAATCAGGTACAGCCCCTCTAAAATCTTTGCAGTGAAGTTGGATCCTTGATCCGAGACGATGACTTCAGGTACTCCAAATCTGGGCACGATGTCTTTCAGCAGAAATTTTACCACAGATCTGGCATCTGCTTTTCTGGTTGGTACTGCTTCGGGCCATCCGGAAAGTTGATCCGCTATTACAAGGAGGTGGCGAAACCCCAAGCTTTTAGGCATTTTTGCATAGTCCATCTGTAATCGCTGAAATGGGAAGTTAGCCCAAGGTCTCCCCCCAGTGTTGGCATCGAGCCAAGACCGAGCAGAGAAGGCCAGGCAAGTAGAGCAGGAGCCAAGAACTCGCTTCACCGCCAGATAGACATGAGATGCTGCCCAACATTTAAGAATAGCAGCTGCCATGGCCTGAATGCCGTCATGACCCAAAGAATGAAAATACTGGGCGGCTGGGAGCAGATAGTGACGGGGGAGAATAGGTTTGTTCCTGATTCGCCAAACCTTATCGACACCTTCAGAGCCTTCCCAACGTTTCCAGTTGTGGAGCTCATCAGGCGGCACATCAGCATACAAGTGCGTCCAGTCTGTCAGCGGGAAGGACATATCCAGAAGAAGAGTTGCTGACACTGGGAGGGGCTGAAGGGCAGCAGTCTTTGTGGCCGCATCAGCCAAGGCATTACTTTGAGAGACAGGATTCTCAGACTGCTGCTGAGCATAACAGTAGACAACAGCCAGTTCGAGAGGACCTTGAATGGCGCCCAAAAGTGCAGAGATTAAAGGGCCATTTGCAATCTTACTTCCTGAGGAGGTTAGAAACCCTCACTGTTTCCAGAGCTGGCCCGTAGCATGGCAAACCCTGAAAGCATATCTAGAGTCTGTATAAATGGTAACAGATTTCCCAACAGACAACAAGCAAGCCCTAGTAAGAGAGTGCAATTCCGCTCCCTGAGCACTAAAGGAAGGTGGAAGGGGGGCTGCTTCTACAACAGTTGTCTGAGTAGTGACGGAATAGCTGGATACCCACTGGCCCTCCAAATAGAAGGAGAAGCCATCGGTAAAAAGGGACAGGTCTGGGTTTTTCAGAGGGAGGTCGCATAAATCCAGGCGAGGCTTACCACTCTCAGCAACGAAGTCCATACATACATGGTGAGGCATGCCATCCTCCGGAAGGGGTGTCAGTGTAGCGGGGTTGAAGACGTTGCAGCGGCGAAGGGTGATGTTGTCAGCGGCCAGCAGAATCAGCTCGTATTTGTGTGCCCGCTGCGGAGACAGCACCTACATTGTATGCTGTTTTAAGAGAACCTCAACCTCATGGGGGACCCAGACTGTCAAAGGGTGCCCCAGAACAATAGGGCGTGACCATTCTACCATAAGGGCTGCAGCGGCAATGGACTGCACACAGGAGACTGATCCCCGAATGACAGGATCTAATTGTACGGAATAGTAAGCTATGGGGCGTGGCCGATCCCCTAGGTACCGCAATAGGACACCACTGGCCACTCCCCGCTGCTCGTGACTGAAGAGAAAAAATGGTTTACCGTAATCCGGGAATCCCACGGCGGGTGCAGAAATCAGGGCTTTCTTTGTGGATGCGAAAGCGGCTTCCATCTCCGGGGTCCAGAGAACAGGATCAGGGTTAGAGGTTGTGGTGGCCTGGACTAATGGTTTCACCAATTCCCCGAAGGCCACTATCCAGGGTCAGCAGAACCCCGCAGCCCCCAGGAAAGCCCGCAACTGCTTTTTGTAGTTGGGCGCGGGTAATACTGGATTGCCTGCACCCTATCAGGGGAGAGTAAACGCTCTCCAGGCCGAATCACAAAACCTAAATAGATCACCTGGGTTTGGCACAGCTGCAGCTTGGATGGAGATAGCTAATGCAGTAAGCAGAGTAACAGAATCAGCTAAACACGCATTATAATCAGAGCTAGCAATCAACAAATCATCCACATATTGAACGAGAACAGAGGAGCTAGCAAAACAATGTCTTTCAAATCATTGGCTAGAATTCAGGAAAAAATAGTGGGGGAGCCTGAGAACCCTTGGGGGAGGCGCATCCAGGTTAGCTGCTGACCCCCCAAATGAATGCAAACAGATATTGTGAGTCGGGGTGCAAAAGAATACTGAAAAATGCAGCACTCAAGTCTACAACTGTGAAACAAGTAGCCGACTGGGGAATCAGTGTCAGGATAGTACTCAGATCAGGGACTACTGGGTGGGGGGTTATAACATAGCTATTTATCGAATGCAGATCTTAAACGAACCGATAAACTGGGCACCCATCCAGGCCTGGTTTGGGTTTTTCACAGGAAGGATAGGAGTATTACAAGGAGAACTGCATGGAACCAAGACCTCCTGGGTTAAGTAGCTAGAGATAAGAAGGGAAATACCTTCCTCTGCCTCCTTCGGCAAGGGATATTGTTTTACAGAGGGAGGTGGCCCATCCCTCACCTGCAGACTGACTGGAGTACCTGATTTAAGGAGGCCCACGTCGGTGGAACTCACGCTCCACAAATTGGGTGGAATGCTGGACAATTCTGTGGGGAGATCGGGAACCGGGGTAACCAAGGCCATAAGAGAAGCAGCTGCCGAGTCCAAGACGGACATGCGAAACCCCTCAGGGGCACAATGTATGTGGGCTCCCAGCTTGCTAAGCACATCCCACCCAAGAAGGTTAGTGGGGCCTTCTGGCATAACAACAAATCTATGTGACAACTTTAAAAAACCCAGCTCCACAGGGATGTGGCAGGATAGGAGAGCTGAGCACGGGTTGCCCTCAATACCCTGCACCCAGACCTTGGTATTAGAAAGAGAGCCCGAAACAAAAATTAAAGTGGAAAGGGTGGCTTTGGTATCCACCAAAAAGGGTACAAACCGTTCCCCAATTTTCAAGTAAATTTGCGACTGCAATCCAAGATCCCACTCCAACTCTCCCACGGCTCCCAAAATCTCCGCCTCTAGTCACTGGGGATTAGCAAAGTCCTGGGGAGCGTTAGGGGGAAAGGAGGAACTGGTATCCGGCTGATCCTGCCAAGGAGCCCCTCTTGGAAGCAGGGGGCATTCCCTTTTCCAGTGCCCCAGTTGCTTACAATAATTACAGTTCCCATTCCTTGTCCCACCCCAGCCTCCTCCCCGTCCTGTCCCGCATCTGCGTTCCCTCCCCACTATATTCCCGTGTCCCTGCTGGTGCTGATTCCCCAAGGGAACCTGCAATGCGGCTACCAACATACTTACTTCCTCCTTCTTTTGCTTACATTTTTCCTTAGCTTTTTCCTCGTCCCTACCATTAAACACAAAAGTGGCCAGGCGAACTACTTCACTTAGGGGTTTCCCTGGCCAATCGGGAACGTGTTTAGTTAAATACTTCTTTATGTCCGGCGCCGCTTGATCGACAAAGTAAGAGACCATCATCGTGCGGCTAACCTCGGCTTCTGGCTCCACCCCTCCCCCATACATTCTAACAAGCGGGCCAAAAATGCAGATGGGTGCTCGTTTAGGTCTTGCTGGCACTCTCTAATTTTTGACCAATTTGCCGTCTTACTACCCGCCCTACGGATGCTCTACAGGAGCCCTTCCCGGGCAGCTGAGAGGCTGGCCCGGCCATTGGGGTTGTCAGGATTCCAACCTGGATTGGCTTAGGGCCAAGGGGTGCGATTCTCAGCGTCCCCCGCCCAACGCCGATTAGCGTCTAGAATAGAACACCTCTCGTCGGGGTAAATAGGGTTTGCAAAATAGCCTGGATGTCTGCCCAGTCAGGTTAAATGCCGTAAAGACTGAACGGATAGTCTGTAGGACTCTTTCCAGATCGTCGCGCAACCTCGGCATCTGTGACTGCCAGGTTACCAGGTCCCCAGGGCCAAAAGGGCGGTGGACCGTGATGATAGTGACACGGTCATTGCCCGTCGCAACGGGCTGTTGTATCAGGGGCGCTTGAAGCATAACAGGGGGTACGGTTAGAGACGGGTATTGAGGGGCAACAAGAGGAGGAGGAGGGGGAAGAGACGGAGGAGGGAAAGCAGCATAGGGTGGAGCAGAACCCGCAAGCGGCATGCAAACCTTAGATCTGGTACCAGAGCCCAAGTTGAGGGGCGTCCCTTATCTCGGGCGTATGCCCAATTATTCCATACATATCAATAATCCATTTGAGCTGGATGCTTGTCCTCCAGCTGTTGTCTAAGGCAGGTTAATTCATCCTGTCCAAAAGTTCTGTCAGGTGGCCATCCAAAGGGCATCTGAATAGTCAGCGCTGGCCACTCAACTTTACACAAAATTACAGCTCTCCTTTTACCTAACCTATGGGTACCAGAAATATTTTTGCAATTCTCGAGAATCTCAGCCAAAGGGGTTCCCCTGCTCACCCTCTGCCCAGAGCCCATTCTAGGGCTACCAAAAGAATGCCTAATGTGCCACCTTATCTCCTAAGCGATGGCCCACACTCCCGTTCCTTGGAGTTCTTGAAGGTGAACTCACCCGGTGCCAGCTGGAGTTGTCCGAGGGAAGGAGTGTGGCTTCGCTTACAAGGGCGAGCCTAGAGTCCCATCTGGGTCGCCAAAACTGTTACGAATTATTCCAGTTAGGACACGTACAGTTCGTTTCTAGGCTGTGGCAACCAAATAAAGACAGACTGCAGAGTGTCTTAAAGTTTGTAGGTTTATTACTGAGTGTGGTACCGCTCTGTTAAGCAGAACGGGACCCCGATTACAGGTTACACAAAGATTATATACTGTTGGCAAAACATCCTGCCTGTGTGCCTCGGGGGGCCTAAACCAATAAACAGGCCTTCTCCTTATCTCCTTATTACCAATCGCCTGCAGCCATCTTCTCCATGCAAAAAAGCTGAAGCGGCAACTATTTCAGGCATGTCGGCTGGTTCCTGTGTCCTTTGTTTCCCTGACCTTGAAACTGTCCACCTTGAAGGATCCTTCCTTCCTTGGTACGTGGTGTGCTCGCTTCCAGTTAATGGCTGACAGGAAACCCAAAATGGAGTCACATATGCTAACTAGGTTGATTTCCCCTAACAAGTTGGAACAGTGAATTTATTACATTTAAACAATGGACTAGTTATAATACTGTTCTTATTCTCTATATCATAACATATTGTTAGTCCTGCCTTTTTAATGGAAACAAAACCCCAACAACAACCATGAATGTCACTATTTAAGGAGATTCAGTATGCAGCTCCCCTTATGCAAATATATGTGGAGTTTATCTTTTTGTGGCACAAGAGTAGCACATATGAAGTAGCTAGTGGCAATTCTTTGCACAGAAATCTGGAGAGTTTGTTTCATTTTGATGAGCAACCAAAAGTATTATGTCACATCATTAGCATATTATTTTGCTCTTGGAATGTGTGGCGAATGAAATTGTAGGAATAAATATTTTCCCAGAGAGTTTTACTAGATAAGTTACATCTTTGGAGTGGTACAGTAGAAAAGTATTTGACTAGGTTAGTTTACCTTAATAATACCAGATGGCTGTGTGCATTGTTGAAAATGTTAGACACTTCTCATATAAGGTTTTTTGGAAGAACTCACTGATAGAGGAAAAGTTATGTTGAGAATAGATTGTTAGACTGGTAGTCAGAAAAACAATATTGTTTTCTGACCACATTACCTGTCTCGATTAACTTTGTCAGTATTTGTGTAGCAGCAGGAGAAATAAGGTTTCACAAATATTCCATTAGAATTGACCTTGATGATATAGAATAATATGTATATTATACAAAAAGGATAATGAATAAGTTGAGGGGCAGGCAGCTGGGTAGAGCTGAAGTCAATTAATTTACTTAATAAGATGCATATACTGCATATGAATAATTATGTATCTATAATGAAACCAATATATATATAATACATATAACAGTGATAACTATATAATGTAACTAATGCATACTATGTATATAAAAACTGCACACAGTTTGATTACATACTTCTCCATGCTTGGCTTGCATTCTTAGATTTTAAGCTCTGTAGGACAGGGACTATGTGGGCAGCATCTATCTGCAATAGTGCACAAAGTACGCAATTAGAATGGAGCCCCATTGGGTTCAGTGCTGTAAAAATCCCCAAGAAACACGTCACAGGGAAAAAAATCATTGTTATACATCTCCGTAAGACTAAATGAGCAAAGATGCATGATAGCTACCAAGTTATTGTGTGTACTAATTCATTCATAGCCCATATTGACAGAGATTGCACACCTTCATGAATGACCTACTCCAACCAAAAGAAAAGGAGTACTGCCACAAGACTACAGACTAACACAGCTGCTACTCTACTCCAACATTGCACCAAAGCAGTCAGTTCGTCAAGTCAAATTATGTTACTGTATAACTTATAATGTCAAGTTTGTTTCTGAGATAAACCTGTTGCTTTGTGATATGCCACATAATTACATTTGAGCCGGATTTGTGACTGCTTCATGAGTAAATATGTACAGGGGATGATTTTCTTCTACAGCAAAGTTTCAACAACACTGCTCACCTAAGGAATCTTTGAGTTAAACTAATCAGGAACAACTCAGAATATTCCAAGGCAATATGTTAAGTGATCCTGACACAACAAAATTGACAGGTACATATTGACAGATAGTATGTGTCAAGGTCAAAATCAATTACTTGTAAAAAAAACCCCTGTGTTTTCCCCTTTGCCTGATTTGACATCAGTATGTTGCCATATATGGATTTAATCAATATTTGGTGAGATAATTTAATTTTTATGTACCTAAATCTGTTAACTAATTTTATGTACCAAAATATCACCTCATATATTGTACACCTAGCAGTAGATTTCTTATTGGTTACTTTTTAGCTAATCAATTATACGGTTTATAAGGAGTGTATACATTTCTTTTCATTTAGTATGAATACTGCCATGCCCACATTTCCTGTGGAATGGCCAAAATCTACTGGAGAAAGTCAGGACATAGTTCAGGCAAGAGTCTCAGTAGATCTTCAGTAGTCAAGGCAGCCCACCAAATTACATCAGCTGAGGTTATAGCCTCAGACTTCTCCCAGAGGGACTTTGGCCCACTATGGACTATGGAGCTGAGCTATATGGTGTCTGACTCAGTGGTGCTTAGAGAAGAGAAATGGTTTGAACTGGATGGGGTAGGCTGTGCCCATGGCTCTACACTCCAGAAACTTACAAGTTACTCCTGACTATGATGATTTTCTTCCAAAGTTCTATGTGCAAGATTCATCCCTGTTACTCATTCTCTGTTATTATTTTTAGAGATTCATCCCATAAAACTACTAAATCTACATATGGGGCCTAATTCTTTGCTCTCAACTCAATGGAGCTACACCAATCTAATGTTCGTGTGAAATCAGAATCAATTCTGTATAAAATTATAGCTATGTATAAATAATAGTCTGGCTCTTATATAAAGCTAAATTTGACTAAATATATGCATGTCATGTCATAAAAAACTAGGCAGATTGATTGGTTTATTAGCATTTTGCTAATTACTGCCATATGCAACTTTTATAATGAGTACACCTGGAAGTAACAGAATATCAGACTAAATAAGATTTGCTTTCATATAATTGCAATAGGAGTCAAATTGATGTGGCTGAGCAATAAAGAGTAAGAGTATAGAAAAAGTTTCAGAGTAGCAGCCGTGTTAGTCTGTATCCGCAAAAAGAACAGGAGTACTTGTGGCACCTGTTCTTTTTAGTATAGAAAAATCCATTCACCAGAAATCAGATTCCCAGGCCAAATATCATTACTGAAATGGAACACAAGTTAGCCAAGGGAATGTGGGAATTTCAAATAGTCAAATATATCAAGATAATTTTAAAAACATCTTCAAATATAATTTACTTTAAATGGAATTACTGGTGCTTAGCACCTCTGAAAATTAGATCCTCAGTGTCTGAACTTTTGCACCTAAAATTGGAAAACACTTTTGGGAGATATGACCCCAAGTTACTTGTCTAAAGCAACACAGCAATTACATAGCAGAGACAGGAACAGAAACACATGACTCTTCTTCTGAGGATCTACTTTTTGCACACATATCTTCATTTCCTGGTTGTGTGAGTGGTCTGCAGCTGAAGTACCTCACTGCATCCAGAAGTCTGTTTGAACAACACATTTAGCTCAACCAAAAGTAGGGGGAAGAGGGATAAATAAATCAGAAGAAACTCTGTTCTTGTGTCACTTCCAGCTCAAGTTTCAAAACTCAGAGTGGCTAAGCATGCAATATTTTAGGTGTTTATGCAAATGAAATCACTGAATTTTTTTTAGATTCATCCATTGGTATTTATTTGCACATGTTAGCATGCATATATAGAGATGGAGCAGATATCTTACTTAAACTGAAGAACTTCTCCTTATGGTAATTATTTCAACATATTGAATTTATGAACTGAAATTTGGTAGAAATGTAAAATGTGTAGAGGACTGAGAATTTGACTGGGAGATAAGAATGCCTGGCCCTGATTCTGGTCCCATGTACACTCATGGGCACTACATAGAATCATAGAATATCAGGGTTGGAAGGGACCTCAGGAGTTCATCTAGTCCAACCCCCTGATCAAAGCAGGACCAATCCCCAACTAAATCATCCCAGCCAGGCCTTTGTCAAGCCTGACCTTAGAAACTTCAAAGAAAGGAGATTCCACCACCTCCCTACGCATTCCAGTGCTTCACCACCCTCCTAGTGAAAAAGTTTTTCCTAATATCCAACCTAAACCTCCCTCACTGCAACTTGAGACCATTACTCCTCATTCTGTCATCCGATACCACTGAGAACAGTCTAGATCCATCCTCTTTGGAACCCCCTTTCAGGTAGTTGAAAGCAGCTATCAAATCCCCCCTCATTCTTCTCTTCCGCAGACTAAATAATCCCAGTTCCCTCAGACTCTCCTCATAAGTCAGGTGTTACAGTCCCCTAATCTTTTTTGTTGCCGTCCACTGGATGCTTTCCAATTTTTCCACATCCTTCTTGTAGTGTGGAGCCCAAAACTGGGCACAGTACTCCAGATGAGGCCTCACCAAAGTTGAATAGAGGGGAATGATCACGTCCCTCGGTCTGCTGGCAATGCCCCTACTTATACAGCCCAAAATGCCATTGGCCTTCTTGGCAACAAGGGCGAACTGTTGACTCATATCCAGCTTCTCGTCCACTGTAACCCCTAGGTCCTGTTCTGCAGAACTGCTGCCTGGCCATTCAGTCCCCAGCCTGTAGCAGTGCATGGAATTCTTCCGTCCTAAGTGCAGGACTCTGCACTTGTCCTTGTTGAACCTCATCAGATTTCTTTTGGCCCAGTCCTCTAATTTGTCTAGGTCCCTCTGTATCCTATCCCTACCCTCCAGCATATCTACTTCTCCTCCCAGTTTAGTGTCATCTGCAAACTTCCTGAGGGTGCAATCCACACCATCCTCCAGATCATTAATCAAGATATGAACAAAACCGGCCTGAGGACCTACACTTGGGGCACTCTGCTTGATACCGGCTGCCAATTAAACATGGACGATTGATCACTACCTGTTGAGCCCGACGATCTAGCCAGCTTTCTATCCGCCTTATAGTCCATTCATCAATCCCATACTTCTTTAACTTGCTGGCAAGAATACTGTGGGAGACGGTGTCAAAAGCTTTGCTAAGTCAAGGAATAACACGTCCACTGCTTTCCTCTCATCCACAGAACTAGTTATCTCATTATAGAAGGCAATTAGATTAGTCAGGTATGACTTGCCTTTGGTGAATCCATGCTGACTGTTCCCGATCATTTTCCTCTCCTCTAAGTGCTTCAGAATTGATTCCTTGAGGACCTGCTCCATGATTTTTCCAGGGACTGAGGTGAGGCTGACTGGCCTGTAGATTCCCGGATCCTCCTTCTTCCCTTTTTTAAAGATGGGCACTACATAAGCCTTTGTCCAGTCGTCCAGTACCTCCCCCTATCGCCATGAGTCTTCAAAGATAATGGCCAATGGCTCTGCAATCACATCCACTAACTCCTTTAGCACTCTTGGATGCAGCGCATCCATCCCCATGGACTTGTGCTCATCCAGCTTTTCTAAATAGTCCTGAACCACTTCTTTCTCCACAGAGGGCTGGTCACCTCCTCCCCATGAGGTGCTGCCCAGTGCAGTAGCCTGGGAGCTGACCTTGTTTGTGAAGACAGAGGCAAAAAAAAGCATTGAGTACATGAGCGTTTTCCACATCCTGTCACTAGGTTGCCTCCCTCATTCAGTAACGGGCCCACACTTTCCTTGACTTTCTTCTTGTTGCTAACATACCTGAAGAAACCCTTTGTGTTACTCTTAACATCTCTTGCTAGCTGCAACTGCAAGTGTGATTTGGCCTTCCTGATTTCACTCCTGCATGCCTGAGCAATATTTTTATACTCCTCCCTGGTTATTTGTCCAATCTTCCACATCCTGTAAGCTTCTTTTTTGTATTTACGATCAGCAGGGATTTCACTGTTAAGCCAAGCTGGTTGCCTGCCATATTTATTATTCTTTCTACACATCGGGATGGTTTGTCCCTGTAACCTCAATAAGGATTCTTTAAAATACAGCCAGGTCTCCTAGACTCCTTTACCCCTCATATTATTCTCCCAGGGGATCCTGCCCTGAGGGATTCACAGTTTGCTTTTCTGAAGTCCAGGGTCCAGATTCTGCTGCTATCCTTTCTTCCTTGTGTCAGGATCCTGAACTCGACCACCTCATGGTCACTGCCTCCCAGGTTCCCATCCACTTTTGCTTCCCCTACTAATTCTTCCATTAGCTTTAATGCAGTTACTCCAGATTGACACCAGTGTGTATGAGAAATGAAATAGGGTTGTTGAGTAATGGGCTTCTGCTCAAATTATAAAAAGAGGGCTCTGATTTTGGGTTTTGGGTCAGGCCAGATGGCTACAGGAGAGTGATAGAAGGCAGATATATTAGCCCCAGGTTAAGTAGGTCCCTTTTCCCTGGGTAAGGTAACAGGGAAAGTTCCAGAACAATCAGGAACCTTCTGGAAACAATGAATACAGACAGGCTGATTAGAACACCTGCAGCCAATCAAGAAGGTGCGAGAATCAATTAAGGCAGGCTAATCAGGGCACCTGGGTTTAAAAAGGAGCTCAGTTCAGTTTGTGGTGCACATGTGAAGAGCTGGGAGCAAGAGGCGCTAGGAGCTGGGAGTGAGAACGTGTACTGTTGGAGGACTGAGGAGTACAAGCATTATCAGACACCAGGAGGAAGGGCCTATGGTGAGGATAAAGAAGGTGTTGGGAGGAGGCCATGGGGAAGTAGCCCAGGGTGTCGTAGCTGTTGCACAGCTGTACCAGGAGGCACTCTAGACAGCTGCATTCCACAGGGCCCTGGGCTGGAACCTGGAGCAGAGGGTGGGCCCGCATTCCCCCCAAACCTTCCAACTCCTGGACAGACACAGGAGGAGTTGACCTGGACTGTGGGTTCACGAAAACGGCCAAACTGAGGGCTGCTGTGAAGCTCCAAGGCGAGCAAATCCACCAATAAGCGCAAGACCCACCAAGGTAGAGGAGGAACTTTGTCACAGTACCTTAATTTTAGATGCAAAATTGTAGATACCCTGCGCCTCATTTTCAGAGGTGCTGAGGACCACCAACTCCACTTGCAGTCAATGGGAGCTGTGGATGTGATGTCTGAAGCTGGGCACCCAAAAATTCAGGATCTCAAATTTAGAGTTTACTTTGGAAAACTTGATATTTAGCCTTTCTGTGTTTCAAGTGTGCTTCCTATATAATAGGGCTAATGATAATCACCTCCTTAATAGGGATGTTATGAGGATCAAGTAGTTTGAAAACAAAATTGTCATTATTATCGAACAATTTTGTTGATCCAGTGCTCTGAGGACCCACTCAGGATCAGGGTTCCATTGTGCTCTGCAGACAATGGTAAGAGACACTGCCTGCCTCAGGGAGCTTACCGTCTAAGAAGACAAATAACATCTAAATAGAGAAGGGAGAGAGGAAACAGTATGCTTCAATCTATACAATGTTTATATACAGCTGTACAGATGAACTGTTTTGTTTGTTAGTTATCAAATTAGAACCAGTTATCCCTAAGAACCAGCAACACAGCCATCACTCATTGAATAATTTCTTTTAACCTTTAAGGCAAAGTTGGGTCTTCAGAAGGGATTTAAAGAAGGATAGCCCTATCGACTTATAGAGGAAGGAGGATTGGCCTTTCAAATGTAAGGGAAAAGAAAGCTTGGAGATTTTTGTGTGAGAAGCTGATAGATAACAAGTGGCAGAGTTCTTTGGCTGATGCATCCTGTTAGCCAATGCTGGAACTTCCTTGATTTCTACAGACAAAATGTTGTAGCTGTGATTTTTTTTTAACTCTACGATGCATATATAAATGGAGATAGGAATGGTCTTTTGGATAAAGGCATTTAATGTCTAGTCCACAAAAGTCCAATAGGAGGAACCCTAAGGACAGCCTGGTGAGAAGTCATGGAATATATACTGTATTGTTTCATTGTTAAAGCCAAACCTCAGGAGTTGGCGAGTTTGACCCTATACAGCACATACTGACTTTATTTGGAGCAGGGTTGGAACACCATTGATTCAGAAAATATTAAGTTCAATTACTTTTAGGAACAAGACTTTTTAGAGGCTGCAAAACATGTTTTGGTGGAGAGTCCTTATTTTCACTTTTCCCCCATTGTCAAAATTAGAATAGTGAAGTAAAACATGTCTGTCCAATGTGCACATAAATTGAAGTATGCCTTTTATTGTCAAATTGGGGGGGGAAACATTTCTCGTTAGAAGGAGAATGCTTATTAGAATGCTACAGAAAGAAATGTTTTATCTGAACTTATTAAAATTCCTCATTACAGTGTAGCTACTGAATATTTTTATTTAATGACAGAAACTATCATTTATTAATGGGGGTCAGGACTGGAAAAATACACATTTGCCATTTGCTGTTATGAATTTTGGAATATATCATTGAGAACATTGAAAGGTTATAATGAAGATTAGAACAAACCACAATGGTAAAAATGTGACAGTCTGAAGAATACAGAGATTCTTTATTTCAGAATACATTGTTTCATATTTGACATTTGAATGTAGCAGTCATATTGATACAGAGGTCAAATATGAACTTGCAAATCAGAATGCATGAATAAAATGTCTGAGTTAAATGTGTTTGAAAAGAGCTAAAAATGGGGGAGGAGAATGCCAACAAACTATTTTTTTAAATGTAAGCATACTGAACAGCCTGTATCAGAAGAACCTGACTGTTCGACAGTAATAGCCTAAAACATTGCAATATCACTACTGTAAGCTGTAATAATTTAGAAAATATCTGTAGAAAACTAAATATTTTATAAGAAAAGTAATTGTAACTTAAAGGGTGAATAGGAAATGACTACAGATGTTGGATGATGACATTGGCAACACTTGGTCAAACTGCCAAAAAGATATGATTTATTTTTATGAGATAAACTCTGAAGGAGCCTTTTTAGAGGGTTGTCCATAAAACGACAGCTACAGAATTTACTCTAACCTTGCAATTCGGAATTAATCCTAATATGTCTAGGTAGGTGATTGGTAGTGTAGGTGATTGGTAGTGAAGTTTGGCTAAGTTTGGATGAGGATCCAAACTTTGGAGCCCTCCTTGAAATGTTCTGAGCATTTCTTGTTTGAGCCCTTGTTCTCTGAAGGCTGGCTATTGCTACTGAAATGTGGAACTTGGGTGTACAGAACTGTTTCTACAAACATGCTACATATGGCTATTTAAAGGGAAGCAAGAATGGAAATAGTTAATATATATACAGAATTGTGTGCTGTTGTGGGGTAAAATATAAAATGTTAATTTTCAGATCCTTTTCCAGTATCATGGGAATTCAAACGATAGGTTGGAAATATAGCATTCTTGTTAGCGTGTTCTAAGTTCCTAGAAAATTCCAACATTTGCTGGATACTTTCAGCTTTTTACATATTTGTAGCAGGTAATTAGATGAAATTGAGGCAATCAATGGAATGCTTTGGATTCAATGCCAACATAATTTTTTACATACCTTCATAATATCAGCTGGGTATTCAGTTCCCTTACAGTTAACACTTTCTTCTCAAACTTTCTTGCTTTTGTAAAACTGGACCAACTGGCTTAAATTTGACTGGGAGAATAAGTTGCTTCAATTTACACTCTGATGCTGTGCTGTTGGATAAAATCAGAATGATTGACTTTTTAGGGTTTTATTCTTTTATCTGATGTTATTTAGTTATAGCAACCACAAAGTCAGTAGAGTTCTTGATGTATGTACAAGTTGATACATACATACCTTCTCATTGGAAGGGCAAACTGAGACAATTAAAACAAAAATCTATGTTCTAATGATATTTAAAAGTTCAAGAAGTTCATATAAAGGCCCTTTCCCTCCATATCTCAGTTAACCTTTCTACTGCTTCGCACCCTCAATAGACCCTCCCTTCAGCCTCCCCTACAAATCCATCAGCAACCTCCACTTTCCATATCTGCCCAGCAGCCTTTCCCTTAAGAGGAGACTCATGCTCTCTATGAACTCTTTCCTAACTGACCAATAGGGTACCTTCCTTTCCGATCAATGGGAGCCCTGACTCAGATAGATGTCTGTGATAACTGCTAACATCCACAAACAGCAGTTACCTCTCAGAATAATATAATACAACACCTTCTGAAGGTATCAACATCTTGTAGCTTTTAACACCATGTAGCACCCCACTGAACCCAAATAAATGTTTCATATGTATTGGGGGGAGCGGAATGTTAACCACCCCTTCCTCCCCACATTATAGTTTAAAGTTGATAAGTTGTGGCCTTCCACTTTGAGATACAGGCACAGAAATATATTTTATTGTCCTGAGTGTCCAGGCCAAGCATCTTAAAGAGTCAATGGGATTTTTGTTCCTAACTCCCTTAGACATTTTTGAAAACCCTAAATAAATCCACATCGTACAAATATTTGTAACACTCTCCCTTTGTGCAAATTAAATTTCTGCTACACAAATGTTCGCAGGAAGTGAATTTAAAGGGATTACAAATACAATCAATGTAAATTAGTCATGTTTAGTCAATAAAAGTTTGGATAATTTTGAAAATGAACACTTCAAGCTGGGTAAATTCTGCTCACTTCTTGTTTATGTTTACATCTGTGTTGTCAACTCAAACATCATGACTGTGGGGACAGCTGATCCAACATAGTATCTACTGAAACGACCACTGACTGGAGATAGAAACAAGTTTGCAATTAAGTTGTTAGGGAGTCACTGGATATTGCCCTAATCTTGGAGAATGATGGGTTGCTTCCTTTTTCTGACCTGCTTTATAGAAAAACAAGAGAATTTATGGTTATTTTTCTATGACCATAGTAACAATAAATAGTTTGAAGTGTATGATGGAGAACAGAGTAGTCTATTGAATTGCTATATAAAGTTAGATGGAAAAATACATTTCAGAAATCAGGACATCAAACACAAATACCAAACCATTGCTATACTAAAAATAAAGCCTATTCAGCAGAAAAACAATATACTATCCCCTTTTTTTGTAGCCACTCAAACAAACTGAACCGTTAACAAAGAAGATTGATAATCAAATGAATATAGTTCATGTATAATGCTGCAGTGTTTGCAGTTCCAGATCTTTGGACATACAGGGGAACCATTTTTAAAATGTGCAATATTAGGCCCAGGTCTCACATTATTAATTACAGAAGCACACTTTACATTAAAGCTGTTTGAATTATACATGGCCAGTTATTTACCAGATAAACTTAGCATCCCCTTTTCAATGTTTACTTGTTATCTGTGATCAAGCTGTGATTGTTATTAATGTGTTCCTTATTTATAATTGCTCCACTAATAGTTTGTGCATGCATTTGTTAGGCTATGGTTTGGTTTGTAAACTGGTTGCTACGAGTAAGTTGATTTACTACCCATGTCACATGTGGATCTAATTCACTTGATGGTGTTTGTGTTCCCTCAATGAATGACCAAAGCCTTGTAAAGAAGAAAAAAAAAAAAAAACCCTGGAAACCTCTGTGAATGCTTTGAATGTATGGTACAGATAATAAAAAAGAGCTTTTCAAAATGGCCCTGAGAGTCCTTGACTGGAAATATATGGGCCCATACTGAGGAGGACACAAGCAGCTTTCTCACCCACCCCTTTTATTATACATTCCCATGCAAAGGCCAGAGCAATTATAGAACAAAACTAGTTCACATAATTATTCCTGACCCTTTTGTGGTCCATGATTGTTGTGAGTTACAATTTAGTCATTTGAATATTTACAAGGAAGCTCATAAACCAGCCAAGGATGCTGGAAAAGTACTGACAGGTTTCTTTTGTAAAATTATTTGCAAATACAATTTTTCATCATGCACCTGCACTACTCTTTCAGAAGAAAATGTATCTCAGGGAGCTGCAAGTGTAAAACAGTACTTATGTCCTGTTGTAATAGCTGAGCCTAAAAATTTACCCTAATTGTGACATGAACTTTGAAAAAGAGAGTTCATAAAATGTCATAATAGCTCATAACACTAAACAAGGAAAGTTGTGAAAAAGAGATGGAGACTGAATTATCCAAAACAGAAAGAGACCTACTGATATAAATCAAGGACTGTGTCAAAATTATGCCCGATAAACAAGAACAGTGTGAGACAGGAAATCAAGTAACCAAAATTTGTGTGTTGGGAATTAGGCCTAATGAGTGGACAAAATAATGAGGGGATGGGCTACCCATCTCTCCCTTTTGGAGTTTATTTGTTTTTAAAAGGCTTTTTGTTGCGGGGGTTGGGGGAGAGCTGGCTATGGTAAATGCTAGCTGACTAAAAGATTGAGGAAAGGGAAGGAGCAGGCTTTACCATGCTTGCCACTCCTCAGTGTCTCCTGGCACCCCAGACCTTTATCACCTAATCGTGAAAGATGTCTTGACTAAACCGGGCCAAAGAGAGGGAAACAGATGAAAGTGCCACTCCATCAGTGCCACTAAATTCCAAACACCACCTGGGATGGAGACTTCATCTTCCCACTCCAAAATGTGTTCTTTTTCTTCCCTACCTTATTTCTTCTCTTTCCCATCTGTCATCTTTTCCCATCCATCTAATAAGTGTCTGGGTTAGCCAGCCACGATTGCATATTTTGCAACACTACTGCAAGCCTGTGACTAGAAAGGCCGCTCAGTGCAATACCCTGAACAGCCCAATGCTGGTACAAGTTAGTCAGCTCTCAGAGTGGCTGATAAGATTGTGTGCAGTGCCTGTGTTTTTCCAGCAGTGAGATTACAAGTGAGAATCAATATCAGAGATGGAAGCTGCATTTTCTGTCTTTGCTGTTCTCCTCTTTTCCCTTTTGTGTGTTTGGTTTTTTTTGCCTTCCAGGAAATGGGATCGGACTTTAACAACAATAGCAATAACAACAGTTCCAGCCCATCTCTACTAACTTCTCTTCTTTTCTCCTAAAAGGACAGTTATTACCATCATTTATACCATCTAAGAGACTGTCAAACAAGAGCTTTTTTCCCTTCTAAATATTCTTTCCAGCTAAAGGGAAAGGGATGTTGTTAAAATAAAATTCTTACTTAAGTTTAATTGTTTTTCCTTCCTTTTCTTTATATTTAACAGCAGATAAGAATAACGTTTAATGGCTTGTTTGCCATGGTGCTAAACAGGCTGAAGGCTCTGTGTATCAAAACCTGAACCTTGTTTAAAACGGTTTAATGTTGGATGTGACTGAGTCATGTAAACCCCTTTAACTCTTTGGGCCCATATATTTCAACTACATTAATACATCAGCCCTCTTCTGCCCTGTCTTATACTAATATGTGTAAACAAAGGACAAAGGCACTGTGTTACATCTGTCCACAAGCAGATGGGGTGAAGAGATAAGGTATAGAGCGAGTTAAAGTGTTACAGGGTATGGTGGGAGTGTACTATATGAGCATACACTGGAAGGCTGCCTGGCTCCTCTCTCAAACCAAGGTCAAGCAGCCAGTTAGGAGGGGCAAAGGGGGCGTGGGGGGGAGGCATAAGAAACGCTAAAAGCCAAAGAAAGGCCTGGCCTTGGGCAGAACACAACATCACTTCTTACCCCTCTCATGAGGTAGAAAAGGGGTGGGATGAAGACCACAGACCCATAACCTCCCAAAACAAAACATGACCATAAATTGTAAAAGGTCTGACTAGGGGCGTGCACTGCAGGTATATTTGGGCCTGCTGAGGAGGAGGAGGGGGATAGGGAAGGGGGAATAGGGGACAGGGACACAGGCAAGGCTCTGAGGCGTCAGAGTTGGGAAGAGAGATATGGAGTAAAGACTCTCTGGTGTCAGAGCTGGGAAAAGAGATAGGGGGTAAAGGCTCTGTGGCATCAGAGCTGGGAATGGAACACTGGGAAACAGACTCTGCCAGCGTGTAGAGCTATGGATATGCTTGCTTGGAAACTAACCCCAATAAACATTGAATTGCCTGCACTTCGGACTTCTGGTCTTCTGCTTTCTGTCCACATGACAAGAACCAAAGGAAGGGGATGAAGGGAAAGCTCTCTAACATCCTGTATTGTCACAATGGTCCACAATTCTTCTGAGAATTCTTCTGAGAACCATGAGTGGTTACTTTGATTTTGTGTGTGTGTGGTAATTTGCACACTAATCTTTTTTGTTAATGTCTCAGTTTAGGGGGTAATTAATGGAATGTGCCATAACAATGGTGATAATGGAAGGTTTCCCTGAATAAGACTGGCATATTCCTACCCTTTACCTGGGGGATAAAGTTAGCAGGGAGGGCAGGGGTTACCGGACCAGGGGGCCATGGCCCTCCCACTTTTTACCATAAGGGAGAGCGATGGGGGAGGAGGGATGAAGAGCAAGCAGGGAGGTGGGATTTGGGGGGGAAGGTGGCACAGAAGCAGGGTCTTGGGGGAAGAGACGGTGTGAGGGTGGGGCCTCAGTGAGAAGGGGTGGGGCACGGGGGGCCTCAGGGGAAGAGGCAGGCAAGGCCTCAAGGAAAGGGTGGCATGGGGAAGGGCCATGGTTTGGGTGCTAGTGGATCCCCCTACTTTTAGGGCACTTCTGCTATCCCACAAAATCCAAACCAAATCAAACCAAAAACATCCAAACACAGTTGCAGGAGATAATGCACATAGTTTCTCACAGACACATTAGACTATTATCAGTTGTATAATGGTCTTAGGACCTGATCCAAAGCTTGATAAAGTTAATTGAAATTCTAGTATCTGAATCTGGCCCATAGTGCAAAACTTTAATACCGCAGAGTCTTGTAAGTGCTCTGAGTCATACGGCAATCACAGCTCATCCTAATCATGTAGGGAAGGACATTACATGTACATTATGGGCATTTTTCACCCAGTGGATAGTCACATCACACAACAAGCACTCTTGGCTTGAGATCTTCATAGTCATTTCAATCACACAGCATACCAGGGTTATTTCACCATTAGATCATGTTACATTTATCATTTTATCTGATTGTACATTATGGTCACCTCAATCACAGTTATCCAGACTGTTCTCACTACAGATTTCAGATGCTTTCCACATACCAGTGTCCAGTGACTGGGCCTGATTCTGATCTCATTTTCACTATGCTAACCCCAGTGAGATCAGTGGACTTACTCCTCATTTCTACCTTGTAAGTTAGATCAGACATGAAGCCCACTCTTCTCACTGCATCTAGGATCCTCTACTTGTAGTGCTGTAGATGTGTAGAGATTGTCTCTCCAGTTTATGGGACACTGCAGAAATGTCTAAAGAATCTATAAAGTATATTATGTAGGTTTTATTCCTGTCTTTGCTAGAATATAGCAGATATTTAAAATGTATCTGATATCTATTATCCTCAATAATAAAGCTATAAACCAGAGTGAAAAAATACTTGTAATGCTGTAACCTACTGGTGATTGTATGTTACAGGTCCTCTCTGTGCCAAGTTGTAGAGGATATGAGTTGATGGTAGAGCACCCAACTGCAGTGCCTTGCCTCTTTAGCTCATGGGTTACACTGCCATACTTCATCTCAAACAGAGACCATTGGTACATGGTTTGTTTTCTAGTGCATAAAGCCCAGAACACCCCCTTTATCATGTGCAGAACCTTTCATCCCAAGAGGGATCAGTTCTGATCCATTCCCTCCCCCTGCCAGTCTATTGGCATGGTCTAAGTGATAGGACTAGTATTCCTATTAAATATTTTTTTCTCTGTGCAGAACAAATGTCCGCCAGAGCTAATTTAAAACTGATGAGGACAGTCTTTCCCATTCCAATTTCCTGCCCTTCTGATCCTCCTTTCCCCCCCATTTCTTCTATCCCCTCATTCGAGATTATCATTGTCATTACATTATTATATAATGTAGCATTGAAAGGTCTGTGTTATGCTTGTGTATTCCACATTGATTTTCTATTCACTGATGCCTTAAGAGTGATAGTATTGTTGGACTGAAACTGAGCATATTGGAAAGGGTATTAAGGTGCTGGTGCAGTTGAATGTTGTGAAGGTAGTGGAATAATACTTGAAAATTGAACGGCATTGAATATAGATATATGATTTCCTTGCTTTTTTTTTCCCCAGTGTGAGGACAATACATGAGAACTGAACATCATGGTTTACAATTTTTTTCTTCTGTGTGTGAATTATCATGTAGTGCAGTAGGCAACAAACGTTAAATAATAAAGGGAAAGACTAGCAATAAAAGCAGCACTGAGATCAACAATCACTTTCATTAAGGTGATCCATATCATCAGGGGAAGCTGGATCCAGGTTTCTGTTCTTTTGACCTGATATCAACATACAATATTTGAAATATACAAGTGAAAAGGGTAGGAAACAACCACAAAGGGTTAACTCTTAACAAGAATGATGTTCCTAAAGGGAAAAGGATACAAACCATAGAGAAATGCATCAGGAATAAATAATTCTATGTGTGATGTCACTGTATGTCAGATAATTAAACAATAACAAAAATTGAGAGTTAGCACGGCAGATTGCTCTCTTGAACAGAGCCCTGATTAAGGAGCCATGTGCTACAGACAATGGATACAACTACTACAATCTCACACAAAACACTTGGTCAACTAAGGCTGTGTCTATACAGTACCATAGTGGACCAGAGTATTGAGGTCTAACTGCCCTGTGTGGACTCTGCTGCCGCAAACTAAAAGGTACCTAGTTCATGTTAACATAGTCCTATTTGAAACAGGATTATGTTAATGCCATTCACACCCCTATAGTCTGCATGGTGGTGCAGTGTAACCAAACCCTTAGAGTTAAGGCTGCTCATATGCATGTCTATCAATTAAATCACTGGAAATTTAGAAAATCATTAGTTAAGGAAACATTAGCATCCAGATAACCCACATATTACCTATGTTTACAACCACACATACCAACAGTACACAACCACATTCATAGAATCATAGAATCATAGAATATCAGGGTTGAAAGGGACCCCTGAAGGTCATCTAGTCCAACCCCCTGCTCGAAGCAGGAACAATTCCCAGTTAAATCATCCCAGCCAGGGCTTTGTCAAGCCTGACCTTAAAAACTTCTAAGGAAGGAGATTCCACCACCTCCCTAGGTAACGCATTCCAGTGTTTCACCACCCTCTTAGTGAAAAAGTTTTTCCTAATATCCAATCTAAACCTCCCCCACTGCAACTTGAGACCATTACTCCTCGTTCTGTCATCTGCTACCATTGAGAACAGTCTAGAGCCATCCTCTTTGGAACCCCCTTTCAGGTAGTTGAAAGCAGCTATCAAATCCCCCCCTCATTCTTCTCTTCTGCAGGCTAAACAATCCCAGCTCCCTCAGCCTCTCCTCATAAGTCATGTGTTCTAGACCCCTAATCATTTTTGTTGCCCTTCGCTGGACTCTCTCCAATTTATCCACATCCTTCTTGTAGTGTGGGGCCCAAAACTGGACACAGTACTCCAGATGAGGCCTCACCAATGTCGAATAGAGGGGAACGATCACGTCCCTCAATCTGCTCGCTATGCCCCTACTTATACATCCCAAAATGCCATTGGCCTTCTTGGCAACAAGGGCACACTGCTGATTCATACCCAGCTTCTCGTCCACTGTCACCCCTAGGTCCTTTTCCGCAGAACTGCTGCCTAGCCATTCGGTCCCTAGTCTGTAGCAGTGCATTGGATTCTTCCATCCTAAGTGCAGGACCCTGCACTTATCCTTATTGAACCTCATCAGATTTCTTCTGGCCCAATCCTCCAATTTGTCTAGGTCCTTCTGTATCCTATCCCTCCCCTCCAGCGTATCTACCATCATCCGCAAATTTGCTGAGAGTGCAATCCACACCATCCTCCAGATCATTTATGAAGATATTGAACAAAACCGGCCCCAGGACCGACCCTTGGGGCACTCCACTTGATACCGGCTGCCAACTAGACATGGAGCCATTGATCACTACCCATTGAGCCCGACAATCTAGCCAGCTTTCTACCCACCTTATAGTGCATTCATCCAGCCCATACTTCCTTAACTTGCTGACAAGAATACTGTGGGAGACCGTGTCAAAAGCTTTGCTAAAGTCAAGAAACAATACATCCACTGCTTTCCCTTCATCCACAGAACCAGTAATCTCATCATAAAAGGCGATTAGATTAGTCAGGCATGACCTTCCCTTGGTGAATCCATGCTGGCTGTTCCTGATCACTTTCCTCTCATGCAAGTGCATCAGGATTGATTCTTTGAGGACCTGCTCCATGATTTTTCCAGGGACTGAGGTGAGGCTGACTGGCCTGTAGTTCCCAGGATCCTCCTTCTTCCCTTTTTTAAAGATTGGCACTACATTAGCCTTTTTCCAGTCATCCGGGACTTCCCTGGTTCGCCACGAGTTTTCAAAGATAATGGCCAATGGCTCTGCAATCACAGCCGCCAATTCCTTCAGCACTCTCGGATGCAACTCGTCCGGCCCCATGGACTTGTGCACGTCCAGCTTTTCTAAATAGTCCCTAACCACCTCTATCTCCACAGAGGGCTGGCCATCTCTTCCCCATTTTGTGATGCCCAGCGCAGCAGTCTGGGAGCTGACCTTGTTAGTGAAGACAGAGGCAAAAAAAGCATTGAGTACATTAGCTTTTTCTGTCACTAGGTTGCCTCCCTCATTCAGTAAGGGGCCCACACTTTCCTTGGCTTTCTTCTTGTTGCCAACATACCTGAAGAAACCCTTCTTGTTACTCTTGACATCTCTTGCTAGCTGCAGCTCCAGGTGCGATTTGGCCCTCCCTCTAGTTCATATCTATAGCCTCCCAAAAAGTTTATATTTGGTTACTGAAAATCAGATGCACATCCTTCATATAATATGAACAGGAAGTATTTAAAAGTGGAATGTGATGGGGGGTGACAGGAGGTTGGACAGGCAGAGAAAGGTGTGGGTCAGGAGGACATGCAGGGAGCTATGAAGCGAGTATTAGTGTCTTTAACTGGGAAGCCAGTGTTGGGAAGCTCAAAAATAAAGTTTTGACAACCACAGAAAGTGCCTCCTTAGCACAAACACCAGTCTCTGTGCCACACTTTCCTATCTCCCTTCTTAGTTCCAGTTCCACCAGTGAAGCACTTTATTGAGTTTATGGATTTACAATAGTCTGCCTCAATAGCTGCCCGGTCCAAAGAACCTTACTAAATCTGTTTGATTGGGTCCCCTTTGAAGCTTAGCAAGTCTGTGGGAAGCTGGGTGAAGGGGAAAAAGGAGAATAAACAGAGAAAACACAGAGGAAATCGAGGGGTGGGCTGACTGACAGCTATAGTTATGGAACAGGTCTGGAAGGGCAGTGTCATCAGCAGGACCAGCATAGACGGTGAAGCATACTATGTGCTGTTAACAGGTTGTTTTATGGAGGATACATCCTCTACTGGCTCCTTTGGCCTAGAAACAGTGAGATTTATAATGTTAATAACTTTAGTATTATGTAACTCTTCTGCCAGGTGGTTAATGGCAGCAAAAAGGGCCAGTCAGTAAAAAAGTTATGGGTAGGTTGAAGCTCTCTATGGCAGAACTTTTCCCTTTTCACCAATAGAGGGAGTAGAGAGTTCTTTCCCCTCTGGATCTTCTGGCCATTAGGCTTACCATTGTATTTTAATTAGCCTCCTCTACAGTTAAATTAGACTTAAATTTGAACTGCTATAACCAAGTCATTTGTTAGGTAAAAAACATTAGACTACATATCTAAATTTCAAAAAGGAGTCATCTTTAAATGCTTGTCAATCTTAAACTCCTGAAAGGATTTACTTTTATTTGTACTGCAATGGAGGAGTATACAAGGAACTGGTCAAAACATATGAAAAAGATTTTGTGGAAATTTTGAAATTTTGAAGGTGTTTGTATTTTGCATAGTTGTATTTTGCATACCTCAAAGAACATTTTCTATTTTTGTGAAATGTTCTGTTATTTTTTCACCATTTTTACTAAAATATTTTTTAGAAATGTGTGTGTGCGTGTGTGGAAAATTTCATGAAAAAACTTGAAATTTGGATAATTTTGACAATTTGTGTGAAACCTTTTGTTTTTTTGTGAAAACCGAGTTAAAAATTTTAACCAGATCTAGAGCTGAACAGTAAAGAAGAATCAGGCCCCAAGTCTCTATTCTAAGTGGAAGTATTTATATGTTTCCTGCTAATATATATTGATTTTCACACATAACAAAGGGACTTAATCCAGATGTAACTGCAAATCTCAATACAGCCTTAACAGTGTATCCTGCTCTTCTCTTGGAAAAGTTCCATTGATGTGAATGAAGTCTTGTCTGTTTAAGAAATGAGTTATAATTTCTGTCTTTGGCCATATATAAATGGCATTATTAATTATTATTATTATTATTAATATTCATCTTAATATTTATTATTAATGAATTTAGAATTATATCTGGATTCTGATCTGATATGGGCCTTCTTGCATGCCTTACCCCCTTGCATGGCCTCATAAAAAAGGCACTTGCAAAATGTTGGTCTGGGTTCATGCATTGAACCCCTAAAGATTTAGGGTTGTATTGATACAGGGATTTGACCATTTTCCATTTATTTTATTATAAAAAATTATATTATTTTTCCATTGGGAGTCAAAGTTTTCTAAAGGAAAACATAATTTCTGTTTTTCATGAAAATTTGATGTACATTCCTACTTTGAAAAATAACTGTAAAAATAGCACCTTCATACTTAGCTGGTTTTTTATTTATTTATTTATGTATTGCACATTTCACTGGACAAAAAAATGTTTAATATATTTTATTCCTGTTAGGCCTCCAAAGCCAACACAGGCCAGAGGGAAGTATTTAGAACATTTTCTTTCTTTTGTATCATCAACAGAATTGTTTATTAAGTTCTAACAAACCACGGCTATGTAAATCCTCTTAAGACAAGATGATTGCATGATTGTCCTGCAGAAACATTTACTTTTGATGGAAAGATCCTCAGAGCTCAGGCTCTTTATACAATTCTAGAAATTTGTGGGGGGAATCATCTTTTTGTTTTTTACTGCAAAATGAGTATATGTGTTATAGAAGCTTTTGAGATATAATTAATGTGGAACCTCATACTGGTGTTTTTACAAGGTTACTTTTCTGAGTAGGCACATTTTACTGAAAGTCCTTTGACTGTTACAAATAAGAATGGATTTTACAAAGCAATGGAAAATGTCCAGCTAATTTCCACATCCTGAGTTTGTACAGACTATATCATGCAGTGCATAATCCAATTAATCACCAGGGAAGTTGAAATCAGGAGGCATCAATTATTTGCTATTTTAAAAGATTTTTACTAAAGCAATAATTAGTTTTATTAAAACAGTGGTGATATCTGATATAAAGAGATTACCTGACATGCTGAAACTCTATATGTCAAACATAGTAAAGAATGGTAGCCCTTTCCACATTACAAGTTAATTGAATAGCTTTGGTAGTTCCTGTGTAAGGTCATTAGTTATTCTAATTTGAAGATACAGATAGAAAAGAAAAATAGTTAACTGACTATTTAATGGTTTATAATACAATCAGCTTGACTGAGAAAAAGATCAAAAACCCATACAGAAACATGAACAGAATGATGACGCTCCACAGTAACGCATGCAAAGCGAAGAGTTGAAAAAGTTAAAATTGAATCTCCAACCTTAACTCTGGCTGGTATACAGATTAGATAGATACATGGATACATATAGAGTGGGTGTGTCACCAAAATTATGCCAATAGTTCCAAAAGTCTGGCCCAGTGTTAATAGTCATTTGGGCTCCTACCTAAGGGTTCAAGTGGAGGTTGGGGGTCCCAGGGGATTTTCAAAGCTGGTGTTTGGCCATACCCAGTGTGATGTCCTGTTCCTCGGGGGAACACTCTACACCCCCATGTTCATCCTTACAATATGATTGTGTGGTATCTAATGCAATCTTTATCATGCCAGGTGTCTTTGGAAGGCTCATGCTGCACTGAGCATTGTTGTTACAATAATGTTATAGTAACTGTTGTTATAATAATGTTATAGGTTGTAATTTCATGTATATCGTTATGAGGCTGAAAATGTGTCCTCATGGTTTAAAGCAAGCCCAGGCAAAAACTCTCCAAGTGCATAGGGGCAGTTCACACCTCATCAGGGCATGTATGGCACAAACCCAGCCCAGTCTCAAAGGAACACCTAGGCAACAACAAAGGATATGTTTGACTCTCGAGTGAGTCACCCCCTTCCTTTGGTCAGTTTGGGGCTACGATGAGGTAATGCTCACCTGACTCTGAAGGGGGGGCCAAAGTCAAGAGGGAAGAAGGGACATGATAAAAGGGAGAGACATTTGCCATGCTCTTCCTCTCTCTTCTGCCTCCATCTACAGACATCACCACCAAGCGACTGAAGCACTGATCGATGGGGAGAGCCTGGCTGAAGGGCAACCAGCCAGCCTGTGGTGAGAAGCATCTGAGCTTGTAAGGGCATTGAATGTGTTAAGATCAGCTTAGAATGTGTTTTGCTTTTATTTCATTTGACCAAGTCCAACTTGTTGTGTTTTGACTTATAATCACTTAAAATCTATCTTTGTAGTTAATAAATCTGTTTGTTTATTCTACCTGAAGAAGTGAGTTTGGTTTGAAGCATGTCAGAGACTCCCCTTGGGATAACAAGCCTGGTACATATCAATTTCTTTGTTAAATTGATGAACTCATATAAGGACATGACTACACTGGCAGATGTAGAGCGCTTTCAGTTAAACCTGCCTTCGGAGAGCACAGTAGGGAAAGCGCTGCAGTCTGTCCACACTGACAGCTGCAAGTGCACTGGTGTGGCCACATTTGCAGCATTTGCAGCGGCTTTGGGAGCGGTGCATTATTGGCAGCTATCCCACAGAGCACCTCTTCCCATTCTGGTGCTGTGGTTTGTGGGAAGGGGGGGGGATTCTGGGTCCTGTCCCAACGCCCCATGATGCATCGGTTTTCATCCCAGCATTCCCTTTTCTTCAGTCCACATTTGGTGCCATCGTTCAACTTTTTTTGGACTGCGCGCTCTGTCTTTCCTTTCGGTCTGCGGGAATGGAGACTGAACTGCTGAGGAGTATGCTGATGAGCCTCACCAGCACGTCACGTTTGGCAGTCGAGTTACTCCTTATGATCCAAAGTGACAGTGAGGGCTCAGATGATGATATTGACTCGAGTAACGCATATGACACGAATTTGCTTTTGGCATTCACAGACATGCTAATACCGCTTTTGGGCTCAGGAAACAATCACTGAGTGGTGGGATCACATTGTTAATCAAGTCTGGGATGATGAGCAGTGGCTGCAGAACTTTTGGATGAGAAAAGCCACTTTCATGGGACTGTGTGATGAGCTCGCCCCCATCCTGCAGTGCAAGGACACGAGATTGAGAGCTGCCCTGATGGTGGAGAAGCAGGTGACTATTGAAATCTGGAAGCTGGCAACTCCAAACAGCTACCGATTGATCACTAGCCAGTTTGGAGTGGGAAAGTTGACCATTGGAATTGTGTTGATGCAAGTTTGCAGGGCCATTAATCCCATCCTGCTCAGAAGAACCATGACTTTGGGTAACATGCATGACACTATGGATGGCTTTGCACAAATAGTTTTCCCGAACTACGGAGGGGCAATAGATGGCATGTATATTCCAATTCTGGCACCAGCCTACCTAGCCTCCAAATACATTAATCAGAAGGAGTATTTCTCTATGGTTCTCGAGGTGCTTGTTTCAGAGTAACAGCCGTGTTAGTCTGTATTCGCAAAAAGAAAAGGAGTACTTGTGGCACCTTAGAGACCAACCAATTTATCTGAGCATAAGCTTTCGTGAGCTACAGCTCACTTCATCGGATGCATACTGTGGAAAGTATAGAAGATCTTTTTATACGCACAAAGCATGAAAAAATGGATGTTTACCACTATTAAAGGTTTTCTCTCCCCCCACCCCACTCTCCTGCTGGTAATAGCTTATCTAAAGTGATCACTCTCCTTACAATGTGTATGATAATCAAGTTGGGAAATTTCAGCATAAATCCAGGTTTTCTCCTCCCCCCACCCACACACAAACCCACTCTCCTGTTGGTAATAGCTTATCTAAAGTGATCACTCTCCTTACAAAGTATATGATAATCAAGGTGGGCCATTTCCGGCACAAATCCAGGGTTTAACAAGAACCTCTGGGGGGGAGGGTAGGAAAAAACAAGGGGAAATAGGCTACCTTGCATAATGACTTAGCCACTCCCAGTCTCTATTTAAGCCTAAATTAATTGTATCCGATTTGCAAATGAATTCCAATTCAACAGTCTCTCACTGGAGTCTGGTTTTGAAGTTTTTTTGTTGTAATATCGCAACTTTCATGTCTATAATCACGTGACCAGAGAGATTGAAGTGTTTTCCAACTGGTTTATGAATGTTATAATTCTTGACATCTGATTTGTGTCCATTTATTCTTTTACGCAGAGACTGTCCAGTTTGACCAATGTACATGGCAGAGGGGCATTGCTGGCACATGATGACATATATCACATTGGTGGATGTGCACGTGAACGAGCCTCTGATAGCGTGGCTGATGTTATTAGGCCCTGTGATGGTGTTCCCTGAATAGATATGTGGGCGCAGTTGGCAACGGGCTTTGTTGCAAGGATAGGTTCCTGGGTTAGTGGTTCTGTTGTGTTGTATGTGGTTGCTGGTGAGTATTTGCTTCAGGTTGGGGGGCTGTCTGTAGGCAAGGACTGGCCTGTCTCCCAAGAAGGATGGTGTTATCAGGAAGATCACCAATGGATTGTAGTTTCCTCAGGAAGTCAGTGGTGTCTCGAAGGTAGCTGGGAGTGCTGTTAGCGTAGGGCCTGAGGAGGGAGTCTACATAGCCAGACAATCCTGCTGTCAGGGTGCCAATGCCTGAGATGATGGGGCGCACAGGATTTCCAGGTTTATGGATCTTGGGTAGTAGATAGAATATCCCAGGTCGGAGTTCCAGGGGTGTGTCTGTGCGGATTTGATCTTGTGCTTTTTCAGGGAGTTTCTTGAGCAAATGCTGTAGTTTCTTTTGGTAACGCTCAGTGGGATCAGAGGGCAATGGCTTGTAGAAAGTGATGTTGGAGAGCGGCCGAGCAGCCTCTTGTTCATATTCCGACCTATTCATGATGACAACAGCACCTCCTTTGTCAGCCTTTTTGATTCCTGATAACACCATCCTGGCCACTATGGATGTAGAAGCCCTCTACACCAACATTCCACACAAAGATGGACTACAAGCTGTCAAGAACACTATCCCGAATAATGTCATGGCTAACCTAGTGGCTGAACTTTGTGACTTTGTCCTTACCCATAACTATTTTACATTTGGGGACAATGTATACCTTCAAATCAGTGGCACTGCTATGGGTACCCGCATGGCCCCACAGTATGCCAACATTTTTATGGCTCACTTAGAACAACGCTTCCTCAGCTCTCGTCCCCTAACGCCCCTACTCTACTTGCGCTATATTGATGACATCTTCATCATCTGGACCCATGGAAAAGAAGCCCTTGAGGAATTCCACCAAGATTTCAATGTTTTCCATCCCACCATCAACCTCAGCCTGGTCCAGTACACACAAGAGATCCACTTCCTGGACACTACAGTGCTAATAAACGATGGTCACATAAACACCACCCTATACCGGAAACCTACTGACCACTATTCCTACCTACATGCCTCCAGCTTTCACCCTGACCACACCACATGATCCATTGTTTACAGCCAAGTTCTGCGATACAACCATATTTGCTCCAACCCCTCAGACAGAGACAAACACCTACAAGATCTCTATCAAGCATTCTTACAACTACAGTACTCACCTGATGAAGTGAAGAAACAGATTGACAGAGCCAGAAGAGTTCCCAGAAGTCACCTACTACAGGACAGGACTAACAAAGAAAATAACAGAACGCCACTAGCCATCACCTTCAACCCCCAACTAAAACCCCTCCAATGCATTATTAAGGATCTACAACCTATCCTGAAGGATGACCCAACATTTCACAAATCTTGGGAGACAGGCCAGTCCTTGCCTACAGACAGCCCCCCAACCTGAAGCAAATACTCACCAGCAACCACATACCGCACTACAGAACCACTAACCCAGGAACCTATCCTTGCAACAAAGCCCGTTGCCAACTGCGCCCACATATCTATTCAGGGAACACCATCACAGGGCCTAATAACATCAGCCACGCTATCAGAGGCTCGTTCACGTGCACATCACGTGATATATGTCATCATGTGCCAGCAATGCCCCTCTGCCATGTACATTGGTCAAACTGGACAGTCTCTGCGTAAAAGAATAAATGGACACAAATCAGATGTCGAATTATAACATTCATAAACCAGTTGGAGAACACTTCAATCTCTCTGGTCACGCGATTACAGACATGAAAGTTGCGATATTACAACAAAAAAACTTCAAATCCAGACTCCAGCGAGAGACTGTTGAATTGGAATTCATTTTCAAATTGGATACAATTAACTTAGGCTTGAATAGAGACTGGAGTGGCTAAGTCATTATGCAAGGTAACCTATTTCCCCTTGTTTTTTCCTACTCCCCCCCAAAAGGTTCTTGTTAAACCCTGGATTTGTGCCGGAAATGGCCCACCTTGATTATCATACACTTTGTAAGGAGAGTGATCACTTTAGATAAGCTATTACCAACAGGAGAGTGGGTTTGTGTGTGGTGTGTGGGGGGGAAAGAAATCCTGGATTTGTGCTGGAAATGGCCCAACTTGATTATCATACACATTGTAAGGAGAGTGATCACTTTAGATAAGCTATTACCAGCAGGAGAGTGGGGTGGGGGGAGAGAAAACCTTTTATAGTGGTAAACACCCATTTATTCATGCTTTGTGTGTATTAAAAGATCTTCTATACTTCCCACAGTATGCATCCGATGAAATGAGGTGCTTGTGGATCACCATGAGCATTTCACTGACATTAACGCAGGCTGGCCCGGAAAGGTGCATGATGCACACATCTTTTGGAACACTGGCCTGTTCAGGAAGCGGCAAGCCAGGACTTTTCCCCCAGACCAGAAGATCACCGTAGGGGAGGTCGAAATGCCCATTGTGATCCTTGGAGACCCCGCTTACCCTTTAATGCCATGGCTCATGAAACCCTACACAGGGAGCATTGACAGCAGCAAGGAGTGGTTCAACAACAGGCTGAGCCAGTGCAGAATGACTGTGGAGTATGCTTTTGGCCATTTAAAGGGCCACTGGTTCTCTCTGTATGGGAAGCTGGACCTGGCTGATGACAGCATCCCCGCGGTTATATCCGCATGCTGTACCCTCCACAACATTTGTGAAGGGAAAGGTGAACTATTCATTCAGGCATGGAACTCGGAGGTTCAACACCTGGAGGCTCAATTTGAACAGCCAGAGAGCAGGGCTATTAGATGGGCCCCAGCGCAGGGCTGCAAGGATTAGGGATGCCTTGAGGGAGCAATCTGAGGCTGAAAGCCACCAGTAACATCTGGTGCCCTGCACAGGAGTGAAGTTCAGTGGTTCCAATGTTAGTAGGAATCTGTGTTTGCTATGCTGACTTGCAGTGCCTGTTTCTTTCCTGGGATAAGGAATTTTTTACTTTGTGCAATAATAAAGAATTTTTTCAAAGCCAAGAAATCTATTTATTGAAAAGAAAATTCATTTATTGAAAAGAAACACAAGTGCTTGCGAAACAGAAAAGTCAACGGGATGAGGTGGGGAACAGTACAATCACAGATTTGCATATGTCCTGTTCTCATACTCAGCCTTCCTGTCTGGAGTGCTGTGCAATGAGTGCTGCACTTCAGCATGGCTATACTGCATGGTGATGGGGGTTGAGTGCAGTCGGTAAGGGTCGTAGTTTTCAGGGCTGGGTGGTGAAGCTACAGGTGTTGGAGGCAGCTGGTGGTGGTAAGAACCCAGATGTTGGGGAAAGTGGGTTGGAGGTGACATGGGGGCACAAGGGAAAGAGTTTTGGGACAAGGGCTGCTGGTGGCGGTGGGGGATGGGCGCTGTAGTGCTCCGCCTGCATGGCTACAAGCTCCTGCATAGAGTCCGCTTGGCGCTCCATTATGCTTATCAGCCGATCCGTGCTTTGCTGCCGGAGCACTGTGCTTTTGTGCCAGTGCTCTTCACTCTGCTGGCGGATCCTCCTTTCACTGTCCCGCCACTTCTGCACTTTTTGATTTTCATTACTTGAATGCTGCATTACTTCATGCAATGTGTCTTCCTTGCTTCTATGTGGCCTCTTTCTGATTTTTTGGAGTCTTTCGGCCGGTGATAACACGGACAGCTGAGATCTCAAGGTTGCATCTGTAAAGGCAAAATGCAACACTTAACAGAGGCAGCATTGCTCACACCAGACAGAGCAATCATTCTCTCGTACTTAAGGGCAAGCACAGTCTACACAATAGCATAATTTGCCTGTCCCAAAGCAAGTGCACATAACCCCCAGGAGCCCCAAAATGGTGAGTCAGCACAGGGTCAAGTGTGACTGATTGATTGTTTCATGGCTGTACTGCCCTCTGGGTTTCTGTGCCTTGGGGAGAGCCAACAGTGGCAGGGGGCCCCTATACTGAACATCGTCCCCACATTTTCCACGGGAGTTTGTCCTGGAAGATATCTTGCTTCTGAGGGTGACCTCGGAAGCAAGGGAGGATCTTCTACTGCAATGCAGCTTCTGCCCTGGCCCATATGCAGTTTGCCTGTGTGCAGCAATGGTCCACCTGCCCCTCATGGCACAGTGGTGCAGACAAGTTAGCCTTACTGGGACAAGAACCACAGTGGTTCTCTCACAAAACCTGTGCAAGTGCATTGCACAAGTTCTGGATGAGACATTTGAAGAGATCACTGAGGCCGATTACCGCGATGTGAGAGAGCACATCTATTCTGCATCTAGACATGCATGCAGCCCTAACCCTCCTCACCTCAAGAGCCCGCACCGACTAACTTCCTTCCCAAAATAAAAGCCGCTTACCGGGAACCTCCTCTGGTGTTTGTCCTTCCCCAAGCACTGGCTGCCGCAATTGGCTACCTTCCTCCTTGCTTGAGAACAGCTCTTGGCTGCATGCATCTAGGGATTCTGGGGTGTCTTCCTCCGCCTCAGCACCCTCGCTCCTGCTTTGTTGCACTGGTCTCTGAAGTGTCCATGGTGGTCCTCAGAATGGAGGTGGGGTCACCCCAAGTATCACGTCCAGCTCTTTGTAGAAATGGCAGGTCGCAGGGGCAGCACCGGAGTGGCTGTTTGCCTTGCGGGCTTTGCGGTAGGCATTCCACAGCTCCTTCACTTTAATCCTGCACCGCAGTGCGTCCCGGTCATGGCCCCTTTCCATCATGTCCCTTGATATATGCCTGAAGGTATCGTAATTCCTACAGTTGGAGCGCAGCTAGGATTGGACAGCTTCCTCCCCTCAAACACTGATGACGTCCAGCACCTCGCCATTGCTCCATACTGGGGATTGCCTAGAGCGTGGAGGCATGGTCACCTGGAAAGATTCGCTGAGAGCACTCCACTCCTGGGTGAGCAAACAGGAAGGAGAATTTAAAGGGTGGGTCTGATGGTTGGTTACCTGAGGGCAGGGAAGTAGAGTTCAAAGTGATGACCAGAGTGGCTAGAACAGGCATTGTGTGACACTTCTGGAGACTGATCAGAGCGCACTAACAGACCAGGGCATCCACACTGGTGCCACCGTGCTCCAACAGGGGCACACAAAATGTTATTCCACTCTCCGAGGTGTTGTACCAGGAGTGCTTTAGCTGCAGAGTCAGAGCTCTCTGCGAGCCTTGCCAGTGTGGACAGGTAGTGAGCTAGTGCTCCCGGAGCACCTTTAATGCACTCTAACTCGCAAATGTAGCCAAGCCCTAAGCTTGCAGTATCCGGCGGGCATAACTGGACACTGCAAGATGGAGAGATACTGACAAGTATAATTTGGTTGTACAATCCATGGAGCAGCTTACATGCCAGAGGCTGTGGGTGAACAGCCCAGGAGTGGGGGTTCTCACAGCAGAGCAGGGCAAGGCTGGCTTCCAGAGTCAAGGATTGGAGTGACCTGCAGATCACTGGTCTGGATAACTCCAGGGAAACATCACACCCAGTTCCTGAGCACTCATTGCTCAGAGGGCTTTTCAAAAACAGTTATACAGATTACTGGGGGTGTTGGAACTGTGCAAAAAACACTCAGCAGGTACACATTCACATATGTTAATATATCTTTATGTATCTTAACAAGGACTATATTGAGACATATTAACTGGGGAGTAAAAACAGACTGTTTTCAAATGTCATTGGGAATAGCCAAACCCATAGGATTTGGAGCATAGGTGATGGGAGAGATTACAGAGAGGATGAGAGGGAGAAGAGATTCAGAAACTGACACCTCAACTACAGAAATGAACCCCTTAAGGATGAAGGGCTAGGCAACATCCTCCCCCACCCCCACCCTGCAAAAGTAAAACAAAAGTTACAGGATCAGGTTGTAAACTGGGTAAAGGCTATAGGGTGTATCTGGATATAATTCCTAGAATGATCCTGGACATATAGCCATCACTTCCATAAAGCCATCACCTTTGCATCACATACACCCATTATATTGATTATTCAGAAATGTATAGGTCATTTTTCTATTTCTGTAGCACATATTGTCTGACTTTATCTCCTCAGGGATATGGGAGACATCTACAGTTCCAATTAGAGATAGGAAGTTCTCCATGGCATGGAAATCTTGCCTAATTTATGGTCGGGTCTGCCTCCTTGTGTGCAAGTGAATGTGTTCTGTAGTCCTGCAAATAATAGAATTTATGAAGCCCTCTAAGCATAGAAAGGCAGCTAACTGGGCAATGCCAATAATATCCTCAATGGTTCTTTCAAAACACCCAAGACTGTTGAGTGCATTGCTGGCCATGCTTGAGACAGTGAGGTCATCTTTCTTAGTTGGCCACTCTAGCTCTCGGCTCTCCTTTTAGCTCCTCACAGTTATGCTAGATTACTTTAGGGATAAGCATGCATTTTGGTTTGATCTGTCCCTTAACGAGATTGAGGAATGTTGCCTAAGGCTCAGAGACCCTCTTAGGAGAGAAAAGGTGACTCCTTTCCTGATCTTCAACCTCCCTTGCATGATGCCTCTTTTTCAGCAAGTGATCTCATGATATACCTACAAACATGGCTAGCTGCAGTACTGAAACCTCTTCCTGGTGCTGCTGTCCATCCCTTTGACATGCAATCCACCAAATGATCTTCCTGTGCTGGAGCCCTGATATGTGTGCTCCAATTCTTTCCAAAATTGATGGGGAGAAAATTGTTGTGTAGTTTTAAACCTATGAAGGTTTAAACTTGGCAAGTTATTACTAAAGAGTCATTTTACAAAAGTGAACAGGGCAGAATTATTTCACTTCATCATTGTGTTGTTATGGTTTTGCAATTTAGAAAATCATCTACTTCTCTGTGTGGATAATTTATATGGCAATCTTCAAGCTTCAATGCTCAGCTATTTGTGTCTTTCTCCATCCTATAAAAACTGAGAACAATTCTTTTCCATAAAGAGAAAATATTTTTTCACCCTTTAACAACCACAAAATAGATAAGGCTTTTTTTACAGACATTTCAGCCCAACAGAACACGTTTCAGTTAGTCATGACCAACTGAAAACAGTGTTTATAATGGGAACTGCTTTGCTACTGTAAGTGCTAGGCAAACACTGTATTATAATCACAAGTTAAAACAATCTACCTATCATTGGAAATACAAACAGACACAGTTGAGTAAAGGTAAACCTGGTATCTTTGATATTCCCATTTCATGGTCTGAGCTGGTGGTTGATGATTCTGACAAGCTGTGATTCTATCTATTTAACAGAGCCCAAAGTATTCAAGCAGTTATACAACAGTGGTTTTCTGATATTTTTGATACAAGAGTAAGTATTATTAGAATATAAACTATCTTTGGGTACTGACATTCTTGTGTGTCTATAGATGGATATGACAGCTGGAAAAAAATGAGCCTACTGTAGTTCATTCTGTTTAAAAACACTAAATATGTTGTTAGTATGTAGCAAAAGAGAATGTTATTGTAATGGAGGGCTGATAGTATAGATGTTCTCTAGTTTTATAATATATGCCTGCCAATAAAACATAGGCCCAGGCCCTCAAGGAATTTGAGGATCCTTTGAGGATCTGGGCCATATAGTATGGGAGCACAATATCCAAAATAAGCTTCTAATTTGCATACATGGGTGCAAACAGGAAAAGTATGGGAAATATTCAGTTAAAATATGATCTGTTTTATATATGATCTGTCCAGTTATTGACTGTTTTATATGCCATAGATTCATGAAGTCAAGGAAATTAGAACTTGAAAAGACCTACAAAGTCATCTTAGGCCACTCCCTGCCAATAAAAGGCTATTCCTGTCATACATTTATTGCTGTTCTACCTTGTCTAGTTTCAGATGTCCCAGCTGATGGAGTTTCTACCATTCCTGTTGGGATAATATTTCATAACCTAATAATTCAGATTGTCGGGAATAGTGTTATGACGTCTTAATTTTTACTCTTCTTTATTTATCCCATTATTCCTTTTAAAATCCTGAATAATTCCTTTTTTCTGGTTGGTGTGGTAGCACCATTCCAATATTTGTAGGTGTTTTTTTTAATATACCTCCCTTCATCATCTCTTAGGCAAGCTATGCTTATTTAACTTTTGTCTTCCCTCCTCAATCCATCACTACAGGGTGCTTATCCATTATGCTGCTTTTCTCGAATCTCCCTCCCTTCTAATAATGTATCCAGAAATGCAGGTAATGTTCCAGATCTGATCACACCAAAGCCATATGGAGAGGAACTGTTTCCATTAGGTGACACATCCATGTTAGTAGCTCAGAATTGTATTAGGCATTTTTTGCTTTCAGATCACATTGCAAACTCGTATCTAATTTGTTGTATGCTGTGGCACCTGAATCTCTTTAGGCATTACTGATAACCATTTTTCCCTTCCATTGACTATCTGAGGTGTGGATTACCACCACCACCACCACCACCTCCATTAGTATGCATTTTCCACGCATACTTCTAAACTCTCAAGTTTCCTTTATATTTCTCGATCCTTCCTGGTGTATGTTTCACCTCCTAATTTAGCATTATCTATGCATGTTATAAATGTGCTCTTTAATCTGTCTTCCAGATCATTAATGGCAGTATTAAATAAACAAATCCTGATGGTGCCACACTGACACCTCCCTCCAATTTATAGTAATAATTTGCCGTTCATCATAATCCTTTAAAATTCCTCAGCCTTTATCAGTCCATATGACATTGTTCATATGCAAGATGATTTAAATTATTTTTTTCAAATAAGTTGTCATGAGACAATTTCAAATGCTTCAGTGAAATCAAAATACATTACTTTTAGGCTTTCCCTTTATCCAGTAATTTTGTAACTATCAAAAAAGCAATTATATGTATCTGGCAAGATCAGTTGTTTAAGCTTATTGCTCATAGTTCTCTTATGTTTTCTAAGAGTCTTGCTTACTCCCCTTAACTATTGCTTTAACAAATTCTGCTTTTCTCTCTCTCTTTTATTTCTGTTCATGGACCAGATTCTCACATGCTGTGGTACCAGGCCAATTTAGCTGAGTGAAAATTTGGTCCAACTATCTTTTCCTGTGCATCCTGCATGTTGAAAATTGATTCCTTACTAGTTAATTCAAATAACTCTCCATCACTGATGTTTCAGACTTCTTTAATGTTTTTTCCTATCTTCAATTGGTTCCTTGCATCAGTTAGCAGCAAACTGTTAGCTTTGCCACTCTTTGAAATTTCAAACTTCTGCATCATATTAGAACATTAATGTACTTAAACTTATCTATTGTTTTGGAACAACTCTATCTTCTGCTTCATTTTGTAGCGTGGGTGTATCAATTAGGTTATGTGAGTTAATCAGTTAACCAACTCTTCCTACTTAGTAAAGTCTGGTTAAGCGGAAGCAATCAAATTTTTTTTTAATTTTATTTTTATTATGGTCATGCCTAAGGGCTAGCAAAGAGTGGGACCCCACTATGCTAGGTAAAGTACAAGCACAGCATAGTAAATGGTCCCTGCTCTAAAGAGTTTACTATCTAATAGGCAAGACGGTCACAGGGTGTGGGAAGGGCACACAAGCAGAGTGGACCATGTGATGGCAACAAACATGTTAATTCCATGGGTTGTTTTTTTTGGACAGGTGGGGGTGAGTTGGGTTCACTCAGGAGGAGATCAGTTAAATTGAAGGAAAATGAGGTGCGGGGGACAGCAGAGGAGAGAAGAGGGCAGAAGGAGCAGGTGTGGAGTGAAACTGAGGTGATGAGACTATGAGGAAGCAGGGTTGGAACCAACTATAATCTCAACTATACATATAAAATGATGGGGTCTAAATGAGCTGTTATGTATCAAGAAAGAGATTTTGGTATCATTGTGGTTAGTTTTCTGAAAACATTTGCTCAATGTGCAGTGACAATCAAAAAAGCTAACAGAATACTGGAAATCATTAGGAAATAATATGACAGAAAATATCATAGTGCCTCTATATAAATCCATGGTACACCCACATATTGAATACTGTGTGCAGATTTGGTCACCCTATCTCAAAAATGATAATTGGATTTGGCAAATGCACAGAAAAGGGCAACAGAAATGATTAGGGGTATGGAACAGCTTCCATATGAGGAGAGATTAATAAAACTGGTACTGCCAAAAAACTAGAGTTTTCAAGTCCCTAAGTAGGCCCTGGAATCACGGGTAAAGTCCCCACCCCCACACACCAAAATCTGAAATGATGCCCCTGAAAATCAACCAGTGTGAATCCTGAATAGCCACCATAGCATGACAGAAAAGACACCATGTCATCCATGGAAGTGGGCTTTAAAGCCCTGGCAATAGTTGCACATTGAGTTTTCAGACAGAAATAAGCAATTTTACTTAGTAGTGGTTGATCCTTCTTCTTGGTGGCCAGAGGTGGGGCACATAACAACACCCTCTTCAATAAAAGCAGCTGAAATGCTTTGCAATATGTTTACTCATCATATCACATTGCAATATGTTTACTCATCTATTTGTTACTTAAGGACCTTTTTCAGATAACTGTCCATCAATTATTTCTGACATTTCTATGATAAAATCTAGTGAACCATAATAGGTCAGTGTGGTAGGGTGAAAACTCATCATGGACTGGAAAGTGGTTAATATTCCATGAATTATAGCATAGATGCAATGGGTGCATCTAATTAGTTGCTTCTTAGCCAAACGGGTGGGATGTGGAGCATCTGGTGATAAATTAATGGACACCCTGGGCCCCATAAGGTCTGACTGAAGGGAGGGACCGCAGGGTTTTCTGTGATGGATCCTATGCCTGCAAGAGAGCAGAGATCTCAGAGATACTCATTCTGAGAGGTCAGTGATCAATGCTGGAGCTAAGAGAGAAGACTCTGGAATAGATGAAGAAGGAGATGAACCCAGAAACCAGAGAAGGGTAGATTTTTTGAGAGACTCTGATGACTAGTTTGAGCTTTTGTTGCCTGAAAGGGATGGACTTGGATGCTTGTTATCCAGAGGACTGAATTCGGCACACAAAGATGACCATCAAGTGGTTCTAGAGATGCATCTTCTTGCAGCGTCACACCCTAATGCCACGGGAGCACTCTAGTCGTGAGTGTGGTATACAAAGTGAGATTGACAATGACCCCCCATCTCCACAGGAAAGGAGGCACAAGAGTCAGATTGAGGTTTATTTATTTTTATTGTTGTCAGACGATGAGCTGGCTAAATAGAGGAAGTCTATCTGTCACCCTGCATCAAATGGATTGGCAGAGCATTTTGAGGAGACATTGAAATGAGTATTAGACAAAAATGACAGAAGACCCCTGCCACATTGTGCTGCAGTTTCCCTGTTCTCATCTAGATCTACCCCATAGTCTGCAACTCAGAAGACTGCAGTGAAGTTGTTTATAAGGTGTCAGGTATATACTAGATTTGATTTAATTAGACAAGATTTACCAAAAGCAGATACCCTCAAAATTCTGGGTACTATGAATCCAAATCTCATCTCAGCACCATCTTTGCTCTGTATCTAAAAAAACCCCTCCATTTTTTATACATTTTTTCAGTAACTAGTGCCAGAAAATTGGGAACATTCTTTTCCTTGAGACATATTGAAACAGAACAAGAATGTGTATTATGGAAAGCTAGAGGGAGGGAAATCTTTTCTAACAACATTTTTCCAAAGTTCTCAATATGAATTAACCTCTTCCATCGGTGGATTTCAGTGCTGTGCTCATATTCACAAGGACAAAATGGCTCCTGCTATCTACTGTGTTATAATACTTCATACAGTAGATGTACCATTGTGAAAATGATAACAAAGTACAATAATCTCATGTCTTTCTTCATAAGAATTCTCATTACAAATGGCAAATTGATTTTTCTTTTTTTTTGTAAATAGGTTGTCTTACTGCAAGCATCTGCCTGAATTCTGTACTATTTTAAAGATTTCTACAAAGGACTCTGTTCTTGTCTATATGTAAAGTGGATTTATGCACTCCAAGTTCTGACAGCATAATTCAGCCAACTATAACTGTGACAGGGATAATAAAGTAAATTCTTAGCAATGCTTTCCAATAGTTCTGTACAGTGATCTAAAACAATTTATGTGTTTCTGTATAAATCTCAATTATTAATCTAACATTTATATTTTCAGGTAATATTCTGAATTTTCCTGGTCATTTCATATTTCCAGTCTTTGCTGTTCTGTTTTGCTGGGAATTTCTTTTTATGGCAGTTTATCTACTCTCTCTATTTACTTTTGAGAAGATTCCTCTAACTGAGGGATTTAGAAACTGTTACTTAACCTTTTACAAGATGTGTTATACTGTGATCATTACATAATCTGAGTCTATAGGGTGATGTACAGATCTTTGCTATACAAGATATGTTGTGCAGAAACACAAATTATTCCAAATCTGAAAATATTTTTTTAGGGTTCTCTGGGTAAACAGATAGAGGGGTCAAATAAGTTCTGACTAGCCATAGTTTTTTTTTTTTTTAATTTAATTTAATTTAATTTAATTTAATTTAATTTAATTTTATTTTTTTAATGACTAAATTGAATAATTTACTTGATATTTTTGTGATTTTTTCTAATAAATTATATTTATTCATCCCACTGATAGCCTTGGTTAAATGATTGAAATATTTGTGTGTACCTATTATACACTTTTTTCTAATACCATAGTTAACATTTCTCTCTTAACTGATGAATTGTATTCAGGATAAAGAAAAGGTTTTGCAGATACAGACTAACGTGGCTGCTAATCTGAAACCTGTAATCAGGATATAGTCTTTGAGCAGGGACATGAAGATTGTAACTTTGGAGCGTATATTGTTTATATTGGTTATTTGCTGTATTCAGTGTTAGGGAAGTTGTAGATGAGATGCACCAATAGGTGATTTTCACAAAATATTTAGCAAATTTTATTCATTCTTCAGTGTCCCTTTCGTCTTCTCTCACCTGTCAAGGCTTTCCAGTTGAGCTAGAGAGAACGTTTATTATAGCTGACAAAAGTGCCTTGGGCACAGAATTTTTCTGTCAGCCCTAAAAGTGGGGGGGGGAAGCAAATTAATTTTGCCAGATTTGTTATAGGTGTGAAGTTTTTCACACCTCTGGAATACATGTATTTTAAACTTCTCTTATCTCACACAAGGTAATTGTTTGTTTGCAAATACCTTACTCAAGTTTTCATTAGTTTAGCATCTGGCGTCCCATCTGCTTCTGGGTGGTGTTGGTTCTAATCTGTAAAGTCACAAAGGTTTTGGGACCTTGGTAATTCAGAGAACATCTCTATCTCTGTTGGAGATATTGTTTTTACTGTACACTGAGGCAGTTTAAACTAACATTTGTAACTTTAAATTTGAGTTGCACCTAGATTTCATGACTAACAATAGTTTTTAATTAAACTCAAGAAACCGTATCCATAACTATCCATAAAATGCTCATGTTTTACAACAAGATAAATTCTTTAGTTAAAAATCTATTTTAGCTCGTTCAAACCACCTATGCAAAATAAATGAGAAGACTATGGAGCATTTTCACCATTTTGGGGCATGTGCAGTCTCTGAAAGACCTGTGTGAATTTAATACATCTACAAACATATAGTGAACTGTGAATGTAAAGTCTCTAACATAATTTTAAATGTAGTTCTTGGTTTATCTGGACAGAGGCTGTTTTATGTTCAGTGGCAAACTGACAGCTGGTGTTTGAGAAAACTAGTCAGATTTTATGACAGTCACTCTTTCTGGTGCCCTGTTTCATAACTAGTCTTGATTAGGAAGATACATTTACTGAAGCTTCTGATTCTGATAAGATATATTAAATGCAAAGGGCCAGATCATCCACAATTATGTAAATTGACATAATTTCATAGACTTTAATCACATTATGATAATTTATACCAGTTGAGGTACTGGTCCACAAAGTGAGATACTATTAAGATTATGATTGAAAAAACTTTGTATATTGAGGGTAACTAAAAGCATAGATTACTAACAGAGCATTATTACACATTTAATGTAGCTGATATCTGCATACACTAGCCACGGCATGCGGAGTAAATCTTCACAGCAACAATTTTCAGGCCAAAAGTAAAAGAGAGCTCTATGTTAAGCTTAATTTCTCGTCACAATAGAAAGTCTCTGTAATGAGAAAAGGAAAAGCTACAATGGCATGAGCACCTCCAGTTTCCAAGAGGAACTCTGACCTCTCACACTCTCCCTTTCCCATCCTGGTCAGGTGAGACAGTAAGCAAAAAAATTAGGTTGTTTTTTCTAAATTTGGTTTTAAATTAATCTGATCTTAGTCTGAGACCATGCGTAAGGAATTGTAGTCAAAGGAAAGTGTTGTTATAAAACCTTGAAAATCCAGGTTCCTAAGTAGTAACTGTCACAATTCAGGGCAACTGTAACTGTATTTCCCCTGTGTGTTATTCCACAGGCACCCGCTTTAATCTCCTGGCTCCTCAGCCATCACCTCTCTTGGGCAGAGACCTGAGTCTCTCTCCCTCCTGACTGGGGTTTTTCCAAGTTGCACAGTTTCCTGCCTGCACCGCAATATTCCCAACAAACCAGACTGCATTGTGCTTTCTCGTCAGAAGCTAAGAACAGCACATCTTCCTTCAGATGCAAGTTACCACACAGCTCTTTATAAGCAAGCACTGTTATTCTTAAGATGAAAGCATTACCAAGAAAACAACATTAAAAATTATACACATGCTAAAAGCTTACCAGAAGTTACCCCAACTCCAAATTCAGGCTTTGATTGGTATCAGTTCTTCAAAACCCACAGCTGGGTCTCAGATTCAGAACAAGAACAGTTATGATTAGTTCAGTCTTTCCTTTCTATAGCTTAGGCCTTTGATCTTGGCCTCATGTAATGGTGATCAGCAGACAATGCCCTTTCCTCAGTGTGTAGCTTTAAATGTCTGGGCTTTTGCATAATCAAAGGTTGGGAATGCTTTGCATTCGTTGTCCTTGGATATTCTTCAGGAAAACCACTTAACATTTTTTGTTCCAAAAGTCCATTCTTGTCTGGCTTATTGTTCAATACAGTCCTTTAAACCTCCAGGTCTCACATCTGTTACATCTCCTCCCTTGAAAGATTACATACAATACCAGCTCACAGTAGTACAAATCATTCATTTAATAACATTCATTTAATATAATAAATGCCAAAGATACTTACAATTAATTCAGTAAGGTCTCCCAAGAGTATGGCAGGAGATTGTCATATCTGTCACAGCAATATTTATGATATTTCATATATGGAAGTAACAATAGATCCATATCTCTATTGGTACTTATAGACACAACTTTAATACAATACAATCATATCTGTCTTAGTACATGATAGATATTTCTCGTATATCAACTTGTCAAGGGAAAGACTGAGTATTCAACAGATTGGATGAGACTATGCAGCTTGTTCAGTCTCTGTTTTATTGTATTTCCTCTAAATTAATCTCAGTCTAAAGATGGCAAGGTGAACCTTCATTTTTGGAGGTCAAATAGATATTATTAAATGCATGGTCTACAAGGCATTCGATTTCCCATATAACTCTAATGATCTGGAAAAAAAAGAAATCTTAATGGTAAAGAAACCATTTTATGATGGGATTACTGGTTCTGTGGATGAAGGGAAAGCAGTGGATGTATTGTTTCTTGACTTTAGCAAAGCTTTTGACACGGTCTCCCACAGTATTCTTGTCAGCAAGTTAAGGAAGTATGGGCTGCATGAATGCACTATAAAGTGGGTAGAAAGCTGGCTAGATTGTCGGGCTCAACGGGTAGTGATCAATGGCTCCATGTCTAGTTGGCAGCCGGTATCAAGTGGAGTACCCCAAGGGTCGATCCTGGGGCCGGTTTTGTTCAATATCTTCATAAATAATCTGGAGGATGGTGTGGATTGCACTCTCAGCAAATTTGCGGATGATACTAAACTGGGAGGAGTGGTAGATACACTGGAGGGGAGGGATAGGATACAGAAGGACCTAGACAAATTGGAGGATTGGGCCAAAAGAAATCTGATGAGGTTCAATAAGGATAAGTGCAGGGTCCTGCACTTAGGATGGAAGAATCCAATGCACCGCTACAGACTAGGGACCGAATGGCTAGGCAGCAGTTCTGCGGAAAAGGACCTAGGGGTGACAGTGGACGAGAAGCTGGATATGAGTCAGCAGTGTGCCCTTGTTGCCAAGAAGGCCAATGGCATTTTGGGATGTATAAGTAGGGGCATAGCGAGCAGATTGAGGGACGTGATTGTTCCCCTCTATTCAACATTGGTGAGGCCTCATCTGGAGTACTGTGTCCAGTTTTGGGCCCCACACTACAAGAAGGATGTGGATAAATTGGAGAGAGTCCAGCAAAGGGAAACAAAAATGATTAGGGGTCTAGAACACATGACTTATGAGGAGAGGCTGAGGGAGCTGGGATTGTTTAGCCTGCAGAAGAGAAGAATGAGGGGGGATTTGATAGCTGCTTTCAACTACCTGAAAGGGGGTTCCAAAGAGGATGGCTCTAGACTGTTCTCAATGGTAGCAGATGACAGAACGAGGAGTAATGGTCTCAAGTTGCAGTGGGGGAGGTTTAGATTGGATATTAGGAAAAGCTTTTTCACTAAGAGGGTGGTGAAACACTGGAATGCGTTACCTAGGGAGGTGGTAGAATCTCCTTCCTTAGAGGTTTTTAAGGTCAGGCTTGACAAAGCCCTGGCTGGGATGATTTAACTGGGAATTGGTCCTGCTTCGAGATGACCTTCTGGGGTCCCTTCCAACCCTGATATTCTATGATTCTATGAAAGCAAAGCTTTGGATTTCTGTACCTCAGTGGCAGAAACTAATTAATTAATTTATTATTATTATTTATTATTTTTTGTTTTAAATTCTGGAGAAACATCTGTGAATATCCTGTGGAATGCTACAGTACCCAATCAAAACAAAAACAAAACACACACACTGTTTAATATTTTATCTCAACTCAGAAAGAATAAAGGATGAACATACTTATCCATATATATATATATATATATAAGTGCTGATAAATTATATAAAAAAATTGTGAAGTGTGTGTGTGCATAATATAGTAAGCAGGATGCAGAAATGATCTGGAAATAGTGGGCAGTTGATAAACTTATATTTATTCTGACTTCAGTTTTAAAAAGAAAACATGGGTAGGAGAATTCCTTGGATTTAGATTTAAAAACAGACATTTTGGATCACACCTTATTCACCATAGGATGTCCATCATCTCAATAGAGATAATCTGTAATCAACTATACATGTCTAAACATGGTACATAGGAATAAAGGAACTGCTAGACCAGAAGACAACTGTTCCATTTAATACATTGTATTCTGGGCAATCGTAATGCAAAAATCTAGGTGATAAAATCTGCAATTGTTTTCCTTATTTTTCCAGTGGCTAAAGTATGCTAGATGTTTCCCAAACAATTTAACTAACACACACAGCCCTTGCCATGAATTGCTTACAATCTAAAGACACAGGAGTAGTAGCAGTTAACAATGTGTAGAGGAGGACACAGATTATTATATGAGGAAGAGACCTGGGAGGATAGAGGAGCTGGGAAATTAGAACATCCACTCCCAAGGGCCCTGATGGGCACATGAAAAGGGCACATGTTGCTTAGGCAAAAATATACCGGAGTTTAACAAAACATCCAGCAAATGTTTCAATGAACCTGGTGGTATTTTGGACTAGGTTTCAAACCCTCAACCAGTCATATTTCACTTGCTTTTACACTACACTTTCGCCCAGACATATTAGGAATCCCTTTAACCAGAAGGGCTTTGTCTTTCCAATAGGCCCTGTGCTCATCCTTACCTAAAGTTGTCTTCTAGATAAAGTTATCTGAAGTTAGTTGCCTGTATCCTTTCTCCATCCTGCAGCCTCAGGTCTGGAAAGGCTGATCCTGGCTGTATTGCTGCCACTGAATTCTAACTGCACTATGTGACTAACATGCCCCCATAGTGTAGAAGTTCCTAGCAGTGTGATGCGCTCTAGGGCATCACACTGCATCCGATGAAGTGAGCTGTAGCTCACGAAAGCTTATGCTCAAATAAATTGGTTAGTCTCTAAGGTGCCACAAGTACTCCTTTTCTTTCTGGGGCAGTGGTTCTCAACCTGGGGTATGTGTACCCCTGGGGGTATGCAGAAGTCTTCCAGGGGGTACATCAATTCATCTGGATATTTGCTTAATTTTACAACAGGCTACATAAAAAGCACTAGTGAAGTTAGTACAAACTGAACTATCATACAGACAATGATTTGTTTATAGTGCTCTATATACCTTACTATACACTGAAATGTCTCAGTACAGTGTTTATATTTCAACTGATTTTTTTTTATAATTATATGGTAAATATGAGAAAGTAGGCAATTTTTCAGGAATAGTGTACTGTGTCACTTCTGTATTTTATGTCTAATTTTGTAAGCAAGCAGTTTATAAGTGAGTTGTAACTTTGGGGTACACAAGACAAATGAGCCTCCTGAAAGGGTACAGTAGTCTGCAAAGCTTAGAGCCATTGCTCTGGGGTATTTAAAGGAGTGTTTCCAAGTTTCCTTACAGCAGAGGGGTGAGTAAGGAAGCTGTTCCCGTCCCTCAGGATATCTGAGACTTTTGGGGAATAACTGGGTTATTGTCTAGCCCCGTGCAAGAGTGTACTCACTCCATATGCATCCCCTCCCTTGCCAAGAGATATGCTGACCCTGAAGTTATTTGTCTCTTCCTGTGACTTAGCACTTCTGGCCATGTCACTTTTTGTCCTTCCTCTTCCAGGGAAACCGAAGTCCAGTACGCCAGTGGTCTAGTAGCATCATACCAAAGGGTTTACTCTGGAGAGATATGTTTATAGAAGATTATAATTTAGAGACACTCCCTCATGAGAGACAGTATTATGAACATATGAATTTGGAAATGTGCCCTGGAGGTGAGGCCCGGGAACACCGCGTTACTATGTGCAGCAATTCACCAGAGAGGCTCTCCAGTTTGTTTTATTAAAAGTTTTATTCCTTTCTCATTCACTGGTTTGTTGTTTAATGAATGGCAAGATCATTACAGGTCCAATTTCAGTTCTTATGGTGTCTGCTAGCCTTTGGCTTTGGGGTTTTCCTGCTCCTGCCCTTGGTGGGATGGTAGAAGAACCCATCCCAGGACCCTGTACGAAGGAGAGAAGGTCTGTTTCTTCCCAGGGCTGCTTGCTACCATGCCTTCAGCTAGGTCTTTCCTACAATCTCTACCTCATCTGACCCTTCTTCAGATCCCAAAACAAACTGGTTTTGAGAACCAAAAGAAACAACAAAGGTCCTGCACCAGATCTAACTTTCCCAAGGAAGTTCTAACCCTTTGGAATCTCTGGTGAGGTTCTAGCCCCAGTTGTTCTTTCAACTCCCAGGCAGTTTCAAGGGCAGTTTCTGGTTAGGTTATAGTTCCAGCCAGGCTTTCCTTCCCATGGCTACATCAAGAAGTCTGTTTCCTCTCTGTATGTTGGCACTGAGCTGGAGTTTTCCTCCTTATATCTCCTCCTTTAGGCTTGACACCTTGCCCAGTTGTCATGGGATGGGGCTAATTGGACCCACAAACTTTAATTTACTCCTTCCTGGCTATTGTGAGATCTGAATAACTCATCACAGCTCCTAGAAAGAGGAGATATAGGTCAGTCAAACTTTCCTAAAGACAATGAACATGAAGAAAGGTAGTAGGTTTTCCCCAAGGATATCAAAATACTAAGTATAGAACCCTTGGGGATGGATCACTGTGTGTCGGAGGATAGTCTGGTAAGTTTAAAATGATTTTGTGTGGTTTTGTATGACTATTTAGTTTAAGATTTAGGGCCACCTTCTCCAGTCCAGGCAAACCATGTTTAACACATGACCAAAAGGGATGCGGGGTCAACGGTAACTTTGAGCTGGTCTCTGTCCTGCTGGGTCATGTCCACCAGTCCACTCATGGAAGATATTTTAAAATATTCAACTATTATTATAGTTCCAGATACCTTGGGTTATTTTTCTTTCTTATCAAGGTTAGATCATTTATAGCCTCAGCTGTAAGTAAAATATGAAGTAAATAAAACTCAGTAGCCTGCTTTTGATGATATGTCCCAAACCTGGCAGTTTCACAATAGCTTTCATTGAGTGGGCTTGCAAAATAGAAATATACTATTATATTTTCTTAAATGTTTCCTATTTTATTGTTACAGATTACAGTAAAAAAGCATGCAAGAAGTACAGATATCTGATATTTTCCCATTCTTTAAAAGCATGTTATGATATTTTGCAGAAATGTAGTATCTTTTGCCTGGATTCTTAAAGCACATTACAAATATCATTTAAATAATTGTGTGGAATAGTTATGTATTTTACCCATTGTATGGATGGTATTACTGAGGCAGTGCGAAGTAAAGTGACTTGCCCAAAGCTTCAAAGATGAGGTACAGATTTCTGTCTCTAGTTACTAAAGGAACAATTTTTTCTTAAAAAGACATTTCAAACTTTTAACGGAATAAAAAGGTAGAGAATGTTTGTGGAAATCCTCACAATTACCTGAAAGGTATTTTCATAGTTGAGAAATCTTTCTCCTCAACTTCCTTTCTACTTCAATTTCAAATAATATTGAATTACAATGAGGAAATTGAATCTTCCCACAGGAATTAATATTTTAATAGCCATTCAGCTTTTCTCATATGATAATGACTTTTCAAATTATGAATTATGTTTTAAGCATGTGGGCATAATGCTTTGATTTTCCTGTTCAAATGTAAACATTCTCAGTCGGTAGCTGAGACTTCCATACGTTGATGAATATTTATATATATTCATGAGGCCTGACATCTGTCATGTTGTGCAGATTTAGTTTCTATGTAAGAGTGCTTAAGAGAGATCAGATAAAATGAAGGACTGTTCACTTAGTACTGCAGTTTTTGAATTTCCCTAGATAGCTCTGGAACATATGACCTTGTTAGGCAAATATCAAATACTGGGAAGAGCACCTCTGGACATTGTCTGGCTAGCCTGATAAGGAAAGCTTTAAACTAGGTCTTTTGGAGTATGGTGACAAAAATCTGGCCAATGCACATCTAAGCTCCAGTAATGAAGACAAGGGAAAGGGACTAAATTCTGGAGAAGGGACTAGAAACCACAAATGAATTAAAGAGACAAGAGGAAAAGCAACAGGGCAGTCTGCAAATTATCTTTGATGCCTGATATCAATCCAAGGACTATAGGGAACAAGCCAGATGAACTGGAAGTCATAGTATATGAAGAAAATTATGACTTAATTGGCACTACAGAAACTTGGTGGGACAACTCCCATGATTGGAGTACCAGCATTGAGGGATATAGCTTGTTCCGGAAGGATAGAGATGGGAAAAAAGAAGGAGGCATGGCATTGTACAGCAAGAATGTATACACTTGCTCCGAGGTTAAAGAGGAAGTGAGCAGCAGATCTACTGAGATGACGATAAAAGGGGAAAAGAATAGTAGCAATGTTATGATAGAGGGTCTATTATAGACCACCAAATTAGGATGAGGACGTGGATGAGGCATTTTACAAGCAGGTAACAAGATTAGCCAAAGCACATGAGCTAGTACTAATGGGGCATTTTAACTTCCTTGATATTTGTTGGAAGACTATTAAAGCAAAGCGTAATATGTCCTACAAGTTCTTAGCATTGTAGGGCACAACTTTCTGAATCATACATTTTGCATATGGTTTTGATCAACAAGGATGAATTAGTTGTGAATGGGAAAATGATCAGGAACTTGGGAGGAAGTGATCAAGATCCTAAGGATAAGAGGACATGAGAACAGCAAAACAAGAAAACTGGACTTCAAAAGGGCAGATTTCAATCAATTCTAAGAACTAGTAGGCAAGGTCACATGGAAAGACCAATTAGGAAGAAAAGAAATTGAAGGGAGCTAGCATTTCCTAAAATATGTAATACTAGAGGCTCAGCATCAAGCTATTCTGATGCAGAGGAAAGATAAGAAGAACCGCAGGAGCCAATGTGGCTGCCCAAGAAACTTTTTAGCTATCTAAACCCAAAAGGGATATATACAGGAAACGGAAGAGGGGTGTGTCACCAAAGAAATATATATGGGAATATTACAAGTGTGTAGGGACAAAATTAGGAAAGCCGAGGCAAAGAATGAGTGGAAGCTGGCAAGGAATGTTAGAAACAAATATGTCAGACAAAAAAGAGAGATCGGGGATGGTGTGGGCCCACTGTTCAATGGAGAAGGTGAGCTGGTAACAGAAGATGTTAGGAATGTAGAGCTGCTCAATGCCTACTATGCTTCAGTTTTCTCACAAAAAATAACATGTGACTGGACAACTAGTGAAGCTACCATAGACAATAAACAATAGCTGGAGTTGGTCCTGCTTTGAGACCTCCTGAGGTCTCTTCCAACCCTAATCTTCTATGATTCTATGACAAAAGGGAAGGGATGCAAAATAGAATAAAGAATACATCAGAGATATTTTGATCAATTTGAATGAATTCAAGTCAGTGGGGCCTGATTCTGTTCTCCACAGGGTGCTGAAGGAATTAATTGAAGAAATCTCGGAGCCACTGGCAATAATATTTTCAAACTCATGGATGACAGGAGAGGTCCTGGAAAACTGGAGAGTGGCTAATGTAGTGCACATCTTTAAAAGGAGGTGGGAGGAGCTGGGGAATTATAAATCAGTCAGCCTGACCTCGATACCTGGGAAGCTACTTGTGTTACCTAGCAGCAATGTGTTCTTGGGGAACCATGATGCAGTACCCACCCTGTCTGACTCATGAAAGACCCACCCCGACAGCCTCTGCTTTAACTAAAACTGCATCAGAAGAAAGACTTACAAAAAGCAGTGAAAGGGCAGTTGGAGACACAAATAAACCTCTGGGATAAGGATGACAGGATTAAGGAAACTCCCGTAGCTTCATCTGCATCAAAGATGGGACAAGGAGACATCTCTATTAGCATACAGAATAGAGAACTGAGATTCTAAGGCAAAAACCGCCTGCAACTCTGGGACTAGAAAAGTAGGGAAGCACTGCATGATGGGTGATGTCTGCTTCAGATGTTAATGAACCCACACCTGCACACACCCTGCTCAGTAGTTATCAGACCAATTCTAGTAATAAAACCTTTATCGGTATCCAAAATAGTGAAGCTCCTTAATTGCATTGTGAGCTCCCTCCAAGGAACACCACCCAAAGACAGGAATGGTCAGCTCCCATGGTCTAGCCTGAACAAAACAACTTTGGTATACTCCCTTGTTTACATAAATACAAATCTAGTGTTCTCCCTTGAACCATTGTTGTTTCTCTACAAAAACCCCTAATTGTGCTCAAGTAAGTGTTCTGAAGCCTGGATCCAAAATCTGCATCAGTTCAATTGGGACTTCATCTTCTCCTGACTGATCATGGTGGGGGCTCTGCCTTCTCCAGCACTCCAGACCCTCACCTACGACCACCACTTGGGACCCTCGATTGATTCAAGCTTCACGGAGTGGTGAGAACCCAGCTCTCTCTCTCTCTCTCTCTCTTTCTCTCTCTAAGTATAGCCTTCTGACCCTGACTTGTGTGATCAGTTATAGTTTTCTAAACCTGACTTTTATAATCAAGTTTAAGTTAGACTTAATATTATCACTGTTTTGTTTGTTTGGCTCCCCTATGATTATTACCTGGCAATAAATAACTTTTATGATTAAGCTGGTTGCTTCTCTCTCTCTCTCTTTCTCTCCCTCTCATGGGTGTTTTTTTGGTTTCCTCATTCGCTCTGCAGCAACGCTTCCCGTACCTAAGCTGAAAGATCCCTGCAGTCCCCCAAAATCCTGTGGAGTTTGCTCATCAAGTGGGTAACAACCAGAACAACTGTAACGTGAAAGTGGGGATAGGGATGTGCTGAACCTGGGAAACATGTGGGTGGCAGCTTGGAAGTGCTGCTCGACCCAGCCTGCTGAGTCCAGGGACATACAAGGGGTCAGCTGAGGAGTGCTGATTAACCCGGCCCTCTCAGACGCTTTCTGTTAATGTGTGTGTGTGTTTGTCTGATTCTGCGGCTGGAAAAACCCATCCCTGGGGAACCTAGGTCCTGCAGGATAGCTTTATTGGGAGGGACCTTGCAGCAGGTAGAAGTAGAGCTCCGTATGAGAACTCAAGTGGCACAAGCAGTACATTAATAGAATTACAGAATCCCCAGCCCCAAAGAGTAACCCTAATAAATGATCAGAGGGGTAGCCATATTAGTCTGTATCCACAAAAACAATAAGGAGTCGGGTGGTGCCTTAAAGACTAACAGATTTATATGGGCATAAGCTTTTGTGGGTAAAAAACCCACTTCAGATGCATGGAGTGAAAATTACAGATACAGGCATAAATATATATTGGCACATGAAGAGAAGGGAGTTACTTTACAAGTGGAGAACCAATGCTGAAGGCCAATTTAGTCAGGGTGAATGTAGTCCACTCCCAATTATTGATGAGGAGGCGTCAATACTAAGAGAGGGAAAATTGCTTTTGTAGTGAGCCAGCCACTCCCAGTCCCTATTCAAGCCCAAATTGATGGTGTTAAGTTTGCAAATGAATTGTAGCTCAGCAGTTTCTCCTCGAAGTCTGTTTTTGAAGTTTTTTTTGTTGAAGGATGGCTACTTTTAAATCTGTTATTGAGGGTCCAGGAAGATTGAAGTGATCTCCTACTGGATTTTGTATGTTACCATTCCTGATATCTGGTTTGTGTCCATTTATCTTTTTACTTAGAGACTGTCCAGTTTGGCCAATGTACATGGCAGAGGGGCATTGCTGGCACATGATGGCATATATCACATTAGTAGATGTGCAAGTGAATGAGCCTCTGATGGTGTGGCTATACTTACCTACATGCCTCCAGCTTCCATCCAGGACACATCACATGATCCATTGTCTACAGCGAAGCCTTTGCTCCAATCCCTCAGACAGAGACAAACACCTACAAGATCTTTATCAAGCAGTCTTAAAACTACAATACCCACCTGGGGAAGTGAGGAAACAGATTGACAGAGCAAGACGGGTACCCAGAAATCATCTCCTACAGGACAGGCCCAACAAGGAAAATAACAGAACACCACTCCCCATAAGGTACAGCCCCCAGCTAAAATCTCTCCGGCGCATCATCAACAATCTCCCACTCTCACAAGCCTTGGGAGACAGGCCAGTCCTCACCTACAGACAGCCCCCCAGTCTGAATCAAATACTCACCAGCAACTACACAACACACCACAGAAACACTAACCCAGGAACCAATCCCTGTTGTCTTCTCTGTCCCCATATCTATTCTAGTGACACCATCATAGGACCCAACCACACCAGCCACACCATCAGAGGCTCCCCACAGCTCCCCAGTCTCCACTGGTGTAGGGGGAATCCCCCAGAACTCCCCAGTCCCCACGGGCAGCGGGGGATCCCAGGCAGCTCCTCAGACGCTGCCAGTGGGCGAATTCCCCACAGCTCTCCAGTCCCTGTGGGTGCTGGGGACCCCCAGAGCTCTCTGGTCCCCATGGGTGCTGGGGACCCCCGGCAGGTCCCAGCCACTGCTGGAGGTGGGAGGAAACCCCCTGAGCTTCCCATCTGCTGCAGGTGCAGGGGAATCTCCCGGAGCTCTCCAGTCCCAGCAGGCCACAGGAAACCCCGCAGCTCCCCTGTGTGGGGAGAATCCTCCAGACTCCCCAGTCCCTGGGATGTGGGGGATCTTCTGCACCTCCCCAGCCTTCCACAGGCAGGGATCCCTCCCAGCTTCCAGCCATGGGGCCGGGGCCGCAGCTCCCAGCCACAGCAGGGCAGGGTGCTGGACCCTTCTCCCTTCCTCTTTTTGTCATGGACATTTTTTAGTAAAAGTCAGGGACAGGTCACAGCTTCCATTAATTGCCCATGACCTGTCCCTGACTTCTACTAAAAATATCCATGACAAAAGTGTAGCCTTACCCAAAATGTATCATACTCATCTGGCTCTGACCTGTTACTCCCATTGAGAGTTTAATTATGAAGCAGAAAATTATCTGATATTCTATTTTGAGACCAGTAGCATATATGATGCATGAATGGACTAAAATTAGCACTTAGAGGATTTTAAAGAATATTATTTAATATTGCTATAATTAGTCATTTATGGAGTGCTGCAAATGTACAAGGTATTTTCCAAAAAAAGAATAAATCTGTAATTATTTTAAATATTGTCAAATGATTTATAGTTATATAGGAAAGATTTTCCTTGTGAAAAAGTAGTTTAAATTTTAGTAGGGATGAAACCAACATGATTCTATAGAAATTTAATAGATTTATATTGAAGTCACTCAAATATAATAGAGAATTATATCCTTTCTACAAGTCTTTTTACCCATCCTATAGAATTCTGTGGCATTCTTTATGGAATTCAATGTGATGGTTCAAAAAGGGTTATCATTTTCTGCTAAAATCTGTAGGACTTTACCTTCAGGGCTTTTTCCAGTAAGAATTTTTCTTTGAATAAATAGAACTTGGATTCCTAGAATATCTATTCAAGTTATAAAACAATATGCTGCCAAAGGTCACATCTACGGGTATTTGTTAGAAAATGCATGAGCAGAACTGCAGTAAACAGTTCAGGTAAGATGCAGTGGCATAATTTTGTGTCAGGGAAATTAATTAGACTCTATTTTTGGTTACATTTTTTACATAGCTTACTGATGTTTTCATCTTAGAAACGTTCCATCTTTGTCCATTTATATCATTTCACAGTTCTGGGGTTCCATTAGTCCCCCAGGAAGGAATAACAGCATAGCTGTCAGCATTATTAAGCATTGTTCTAAACTACTGAAGTATATTTTTAACTTGCTTGAGCCAAAAAAAGAAATCTAGCTAAACATTCTTTTCAAAAGAAATAAAATGGTTATGTTCAGATTTATGGAAATAATGTACACGCTGAGAAATAATGCAGGCTTGAAAGCATTTAACTGAATGTGTATGGAAACTAATAGTAACTTTTGGAGCCTTGCAGTTCTAATAGATGTCCAAAATTCCAACTACACAATTTCTCTTTATTTTGACACTGATTGTTTGATTTAATCTTTTCCAAAACAATTGCAAGGAAACATGATAGTGAGAACATCAGGATGAATCTTAGACATACCATCAACCCTGAAAGCTTCAAATGTAATTTGTTCAGAAATATTTACCGGTATATTAAAATAGGTTTCAGAGTAACAGCCGTGTTAGTCTGTATTCGCAAAAAGAAAAGGAGTACTTGTGGCACCTTAGAGACTAACCAATTTATTTTAGCATGAGCTTTCGTGAAGTGAGCTGTAGCTCACGAAAGCTCATGCTAAAATAAATTGGTTAGTCTCTAAGGTGCCACAAGTACTCCTTTTCTTTTTATATTAAAATAGTTACAGTATATAAAGGAATGGTTACAAAATAAGATACAGATGGTTTTAGGTGTTCAGAATAACTCAGATTATAAATTCATAAATTATCATAGAACAATTAAGAGAAAAAATCCTGTATTATCCCTCTTTACATATTTCATAAAGGGAAGCCATGTTGCTAAATATTTCCTGTTTCTGCCTTTCCTAAGCCAAGTGACTTTTTCCAATAATGTAATGTCCCACACTTTCATCAATTAGTTATTTCACAAAGGGGCATGCTTGGACTTCTATTCTTTGGCTACCATCAGACTCGTAGCCATCAACAGTAGATAAAGAAAGTGACAAGAACATGTTTGACTGGTTTACTCATCTATTCCTAGAAGAACAAGGCCAAGGGAATAAATGAATCCCCGTTTCTAGTATATGAGAGCAATGATGAAGAACTTGACAGCTGAATATTATTTATGCTGGAGGGGGGATGCAGAGGGAACACAGGCCCTCCCACTCCACTGCGTCCCAGCCTGGAGCCCTAGCAGTGGCAAAAGGCCCGCTGCTGAGTCAGTGGGGATCCTGACCGCAACACACTGACATACGCTCTGGCAGTGCTACAGCCAGACTAGGGTCAGCTGCCCCCGGGGCTACTTTTTAACTCCCACTGTAGAGTTACCTGGGACCGGATGGTGTCCTCCGGGGGGTCAAGCACCATGGGCTCCTCAGGGTAACTGGTGAGGGGCAGTCTTGACAGCTCCCCCAGGCTCTGATCAGTGTCAGGTGTTGTTCAGGTGGGTCAGTCTTTGGGTCCACCGCCAGTTGCTGGAATCTCCCAACCAGGAGCTAGGCTGCAGGTGTCTGGCCTCTCTGGTGGCTGCTCCTCCAGTGAGCTCTGCGGTTGGACTTTTATACTTCCTGTCTTGCGCCTTGATCTATGGGGGGGCGGGCGCAGGACTCATGGGCTCTGCCCACTTTGGTGTCCAGAGGGACTCGTCCCTCTCTGGGGTGGTGAGGGACCACACTGCCTCACTGAACAGCTAAATCAATGTAAAAAGTGTTTACCTGTCTTTTAGCTAAACCTGACCTAACATTGACCTCATTTTCTAAACTAGGCAAACATTAAATTAATAAAATAGAATGATAATATTACTTATTTCAGCATACCTTAAACATCCTCTTTGTTCTCAGCTCTAAATTGCACTGGATGCCTCTCATACAAGGGGCCAATTTGGCCATGGAGGATTACCAGAGTCTGTTTTAGCAGAGCCAACTGCACGGGAATTAGGAGGGAAGCTACTACATGGCTCTATGACACTCAGAGATTCCTCAACAAAGCGGGAATTCACAAGGTTTAGAGCACCTTTCTGGTTTAGAGCAATTCTTCCAGTACAAATTCAAAAGACCAGTACAAAATTAGGCTAATGCTGAGCTGAACCTGGCCTCTCCATTTATAACCATAGATGCTATAAAAATGAAATATAAATTTTAATTCTGACCTGTCCTGCAAAGTCTCTTCTGCTTGTCAGGTTTATGTAACTGAATAGAACTGATTAATGCCACATTACTGCACTGAATCATGTAATCAAACAATCCCATAATTTCTTTACAGATACTGAAGACTTTCATGAGTATTTAAATGATAAAGTGTAGGTACTATCTACAAAGTTTCTTCAATTTTTTTTCAAAATGAGCTACAACAGAGCCTTCATAGTACCAATATCAAGTTGGACACCAAACTAGGCCAACATGTATTATTTGTATCTTGGGTCTTGTCTACACTAAAGGGAAAAGTCGATCTAAGCTATGCAATTTGAGTCACGTGAATAGCGTAACTCAAATTGATGTAGCTTAGGTCTTCTTATTGTGGGGTCCACACTATGCGATGTCGACAGGAGACGGTCTCCCATTGACTCCCCTTAATCTTCTTAATCCACAGGAGTACAGGAGGCAACAGGAGAACTATCTGTGCTCAATTTAGCGGGTCTTCACTAGACCCGCTAAATCGACCATCGATGCATCGATCACCGCACGTAGATCCCCAGGTAAGTGTTGACAAGCCCTTGAAAAAATACAGTGTTGGGATTGGGGGAAGTACCTTGCTGAGTAAAACGCTTATTTTTTATGCATGTCAGGTCTCTGAAGAGAGATGAAATATAATCAGTGTGCTTTGATGGTTCTCAGCTATTTCCAGGTTTTGAAAGAGGTTAAAATAAGTGACATCTGACAATATTTTTAGCATATTAAATGCTATATGTATAAGAATGAGAGGAAAATAGGAGACAGAAGGAGACACATCATTAAAACCTTTTATTTTAAGAAATCTTTACATTTCACTTTTTTTGTATGCCAAGGAACCCATATTTAACTTTTAAACATCCAGATGTTTGGCTAAGCAAAATATAACCTTTTACTCTTTCCAAAAATCATGTGCAAAAGAATGCAAGAGATTGGAAATCTCCAGTGCTGCAAAACATATTGTTAAGATGTAGAATGTGATCAAATGGGGACACATTTTATCTACTATATTTCTTGATGCAATATTATAGAGAGAAGGTCAGTGAGATAATATATTTTATTGGACTACTTCTGTTGGTGAGAGAGAGAAGATTTCAAGCTTATAAAAAACTCTTCTTTAGTTCTGGGAAATGTATTCCTCTTAAATGCAGTTTTGTTACCAAATACTCAATGATCATCTTAGCTCTCAAATGATCTTGAAATTAGGTTAAAAATCATGAGGTTTCTTTTTTAAAAAAAAACTAATGAAAGTTCTGTAAATTTTATTTTGGTTTCTGAGCTTTGAGAGTACACTCATCTCATGTTTGTAAGCTCTTCTCCATAACCGGGAGGACAAGAAACTAACCTTTAAAAAAAAAATGACAGCGGAATGTCATGTAGTCACAAGAATCTAGAATTTGTGGCTTTATGGAGAACACTAAGTATCACAAGACATGATTAAATCATGAGACTTGACAACACAATCAGTAATGTAATATAGGAAGTTTGCTAGGCTATCAGGACATTGTGCTGTTTGGAATATGTTTTATTCCTCTAACATAATCTGAACATTAGATTACTTAGGTTGTAAATGCATCTAGATGGGAATTGTCTTTTCGGTATGTTTGTGCAGCAGCAAGTACAATGGTATCATGTTCTATGATTGGTGCCCAGAGGCACTACTGTAACACAAATATAAAGGTGGCAATTTTGCAACAGAAAAGCTTCAAAAACAGACTCCAATGAGAAATTGCTGAACTGGAATTAATTTGCAAACTAGATACCATTAACCTGGACTTGAATAGAGACTGGAAGTGGCTGGGCCATTACACAATGTGAATCTATTTCCCCATGTTAAGTATCCTAACACCTTCTTGTCAACTGTCTGAAATGGGCCCTCTTGATTATCACTACAAAAGTTTTTTTTTCCCCCTCCTGCTGACAATAGCTCATCTTAATTAATTAGCCTCTTAGAGTTGGTGTGGCAACTTCCACCTTTTCATGTTCTCTGTATGTATATGTATTTTCTTACTATATGTTCCATTCTATGCATCTGATGAAGTGAGCTGTAGCCCACAAAGGCTTATGCTCAAATAAATTTGTTAGTCTCTAAGGTGCCACAAGAACTCCTGTTCTTTTTGTGGGTACAGACTAACACGGCTGCTACTCTGAAACAAAGAATATATATTACTAGTAATAATATTTAATGGTCTTGCTATCACTGAACTCAATGGGAATAGAAAGCCCACAATTCAGTGTACGGTATAGGAATGATTAGCAAGTCTGTTCTAAATTGAACAAACAAAATGAGATAGAAGATAGCCACAAAATCACATGAGAAACCCAAGTATTGAATAATTGTGCCAGGAGGAAAAATAATGACCATGTTTTGTAGATCCCCTAATGGAAACTATGTTTATAATAGAGCTGTTCAAACCATTGTTATAAGTAGTATTTATTACAGATTTAGTCCCTCTTTAAATGAGTGAACCATGATTTCAGTGAATGTGTTTGTTATTCATATCCATTTGTTGAATAGTTCTAGCAAATTGTTTTCAGCCTATCATTCACAAACTGTTGGTTTGGGCTGTTTGGTGTTCATTATTCATGTTATGTGAATAGTCATCTATATGATACTGTTACCTGGTATTGTTTCATTTTCTTGATTTTTGGGCTGGATCCTGAACCAGCTGAAGTCAATGTAAAGCTTCTATGTACTTCAGTGGTGCAGAATGAGAAGCTAAATGACTGAAAGATTTTAAACAGGAGAATAATGAATGACACATTACATACTGTCATTACCAATTTATAGACAAATAATCATGCTGACATTTATCAGGTGAAAGAGGTACTCACAAATAATGAAAAATATGGTCCCATCTGTCAGTGCAAACTAAACTTGATGCTTTTATTTGTGTTTTTTACTGTTCAGCCATCTCTAACCCACAGTAATATCGAAGAACATCAATGTAGCAAAAGCAACAATAAATTCGATTACCCTGGTAGCATTCAGATATCTTTTCTGTATGTGATTGATTGTCTCTAAAACAGAATAATTTGACCATGAATCTGTATATTATCTGCTTTAAAATGTAACTAAAGGGATTTTTCCTGAGTGTAGATTTTGCAGTGTTTACCACCATGAAAAAATGTTTGGTATTTGCAAAGCTATAACATATTGTCCTGTATTAAATATATGCAATTAAAAGGGAATCTATTTTCATACACTTTGAGGCCCAGTCGTGCTGCCCTAATTGAGGCATAACTCCTATTGTTATTCAACAAGACTTTTGTGTAAGTCAAAAATGCAGGATCAGCCTCTCAATGGGGAATTTTTTATGGCTGTATCCATCTATCACATGTTTTAATATGTTTCTTTGTCTTCCCTTTAAATTTCTGAACATGAATGATAGTTTTCTAAACATTTAGAATCTACTATTGGTCAATATTTTGGACTAAGTATTTTGTCAGAGTTCTTCAAGTATATTGTAGAACAAATTACAATTACATTCATTTTTTGTTTACTATTGTTTGCTTTAGGAAAATACTACTGTAGAACAACTACACATCTATTCAGAGTCTAGTCCAGTGTTGAAATCAGGGGATTTTATCATGAAATGTACAATCCTTAGCTATTTTCAGAGGAAGGAGTCAAACATAAAACATTAATTTACCTTTTGATTATTGTAATTTCCAGGAAGAACAAAACAAAAACTTTATACATTACATTATTATAAATGCAATGGAAGTGCTAGCAAAGATTAAGATGTAAGTATATGATAACTATGGTAGAAGTAGAATCCACACCCCTGAGCGACGCAGTTAAACCATCCTAATCCCTGGTGTAGACAGTGCTAGTGTAACCCACACACCTCCTGGGTGTGGTGTTCTGTCCCATCTAGTGGCACTGAGATGGTTTAGAGAGAGAGATTGAGTCTGCTCTATAGCCTTAGGTAATAGGCAGCTGGCTTTTAGCTCATGCAGTAGAGGCTCATGCACTAAGCTCCAGAGGTCCTAGGTTCAATACCGCCCACCGACAATTAGGGTCTGTTGGTGTTACACTAGCTCAACAGGAGCGTTTTCCCATCAGCCTAGCTACCACCTCTTTGGGAGGTAGGGCACCTACACCAAAAGGAGAACCCCTCCAATTGGCATAGAGAATGTCTTCACTGAAGCATTACTGCAGTGCAACTGTACCTCTGTACTGGTTTATCTATAGAAATACCCTAAGTAGGAATAATAAGAAAGGATTAATTGTCATTTCTTTGGGGCAGGCATTGTGTGCTGTTCTATATTATGTAATAGTGCATCTGTGCATCTATTGATAATAGCTATTTATCATTACTACACCAACAAGTTCCAAGGCAATTAATGAATTGCAGCTAATTGAGTGATTAGAAAATATTATATACGATAGAAAAGTAAAAGGGGTTTTTCCTGCTGTCCTCACTAGGGCAAACAGGACTCCTATTGAAATTCAGTGGAAGACTTGCTTAAGTAAGTACTATAATATTTGCAAAATATTGTAGCTCACGAAAGCTTATGCTCAAATAAATTGGTTAGTTCTAAGGTGCCACAAGTACTCCTTTTCTTTTTGCGAATACAGACTAACACGGCTGTTACTCTGAAATCTACTATAAGATTAGGTCCCAAATATATATTTATCTCTGATTTATACCAGTTGATACCTATCAACCAGTAATGTCACAGCTTGGAATTTCTTGTATCTCTGTTTTCACATTGTCAGGCTGTATGGTACTCTATTTCATGAGTAGGAATAAGACTGCAGCTTTCTGGGTCAATGGCTTCTGCAGGATTATAGATGTCATAGTCTCACTTTCTTGGAAGAAGCATACCTCATGTAACAGAGCAAGAGTCAGCTACAAGCCATTCATTTGCCTGTTTGCAAAGCTCGGGTGAATTGTTTTATGATCTAGACTATACGTTGTGAAAGTTTAAATCCATGATCTCATCTATAAAGCACTTCAAAAATTATTTAAGACAAAGAAGACTTCAAAGGACTGTTAACTAAAAGATCATTTCTATAACACTTCATGTGTATCATGTTTGTTAGGTCTAGATAACCTCCTCCTCTTGTGGTCATTGAGTGCTCTTTCGATATTTTACCACAGAATGTTCTGAGCATATATTGCACTTTAATAACACTAAACAAGCAATCCATGGAAGACACATTCTCTCTTAGCTGAATGAACCAAACAGTGTGGAAATGCACTATGGCTCAGGAAAAGTGACTGCCTTACAGAATCCATGTACATGTATAAACACTTCCCTCTGGAGATCAATGGTAAGATGCAAAGTGGAATTCAGAAATGCCTTTTGGGGAGTGACTTTTCTCTGACATTCTGTTTTGAAATTTTGTTTTATCTGATACAAAGCAAAGGCCTCTGAACTCCACGTTTGTATCTGTTTGAAAGAAGTGTTACCGAGTTCCAGCCATACTTTCTGCTCCTTTGTCAACATTCTGATTAGATACTGAGCGTACTGTTCAGAGTGCACTCCATCCTACTGGGGGAAACCTTGTGCAACCTTAGCAGCTGTGCCAGCAGGTCCCATCCTGGCCCATTGGGAACATCCTCAGCCTACCCTGCCCTTGATAAAGGAGGAGAGGAAAGGAGAATCCTTTCCATTGACTTCAGTGGACATTGGATCAGGACCAGAATGGGGAGAGGAAACATGGAAGGGAGAAGAGTAAGAGCCAACATTGTAGGGAAAAGGGAATTAGTGAAAAGGATTTGCTACCAAGCAAAGAAAATAGATGGAAGGAGGGAAAAAATATAATAATTATACAGCAGCTAGCAACATATTACAGCACTTAATATGGGGGTCTGATTTTTCAAAAGCACAGAATAGCCAGTAGTTCCCATTTGAAAATCTTGCCAGCATGCTTTATAGACCAATGTCCATAGGGCCATATGCTCAAAAGGAGTTAGGTGCCTAAATCCAAGTTTTGGCTCCACTGTGATGCCCAAAGCTCCTGCCAAAACCCTGTAAGCTATGGGATATTCTGATATGGGAATCCTTGCATCTCTCCTCTTGAAACTGTTCCTTTATGGATTAATAGTTAAAGAGCGATTGGAACAAGGGAATTGGGCCCTGGGTTTTCTAGATCCTAGGGGGTGTTCGTACCACTAGACTAGAGCCATTCTCATTCTCTCTCTCTGGCCAAATGACTGATCCACTGTGGATAAATACATAGAGTGACTATTTCAGTATTTATCCACAGTGAAACTGCATCAACAGGAGAGGTGGAGGGAGACCCACATCAGAATATCACTTAGCTCAGTGGTTAGAGCACTCTCCTAAGTATGGGGAGACCCCTATTAAAACTCTTCTGCCCCTCAGGCAAAGAGAGGGAGGAGTTGAACCTTTGTCTCCCACATCCTGGGCAAGTGCTGTAACCACTGGGCTAAAAGTTAAAAGGTGG